>NC_083350.1:190552023-191189523 GCF_030254825.1 Meriones unguiculatus
AAGGCATATGTCACAACAGAACTGATACTATGCAAAACTGTAAGTTATGCAAATGTATCTCAACTCCAGCACCACAGAACTAATTCTAGTCTTTTCTGTAGTGGAGCCCGTCTGCTCAACACACATTATAATTATTTGATTGTTCAAGCTGTTTTTTGTAGCAGATCTCTCATCACAAATATTGCCCCCATTTGCTGTGAAGACAGATGCTTACCATCCAGTTTCAGGCTCCCTCTGTGTTAATGCCACTTTACCCTTTGACAGCTTTGGGGCCCACAGAACCAGGCTGATGTCTGTATCCTGCCCTGCCCAACTGGTCGGCCCTGTAAGTGCATATCTTGTTAAAAGAAGAAATGGAAAGGGGCAAAGAAGGCAAAACGATTATACTTTGGAGAAGAATAAAAGATAGTGACATTACTTAGGGGTACTTGATCTTGCATTATGGACTACATTACAGTATATTTGTTCCCTTCAAGATGGCCATGAACATTTCCCTCTTGAATAAGAGTAGCTCTGATCGCCTGCAGGTAACCCTCATGGAACTGGATCTAGCAGCTCCCCTTACTGGAGGGAGCAGGTGTTTCCTGAGGCTCACTGGGTTCACTGGCCTTCAGGAGACCCTCCCAAAGCCCCTCCCTCCCTAAGGTTAAGAGGAAAATAATGGACTGGGGTAAAACTCTGTAAGCTGACCAAGGAGGTTCCTAAGGATTTAGCTGCCTTTGCTCATCCACGCTCCTACAAGTGACCCAAGTAAACTTCACTGGCCCATCAAACTGGACTTGGATAAAACTCTTGCTTTGGTTTATCAGTGCCCCCTCCATTTTGGAAGGACAAATCACACAATTGTACCTTAGGAAAGACTTTTTAATTTCATAGAAGGACTGAGGAACTACATCTGTTTCAAGCAGGACAAATAAGCAGCCATCCTTCTTGCAAAATCACAGTGCTATATACACATAATGAAGAATGAGCAACTGAAAAGTAACAAGCCACACGCTGCTGATTAGTATGACGTTGGAGTCAGTGGGCTCTGCATTAGAGAAATCCATTGCATTCTGGGTTTCAAGCGGAAGTGACGTTTAGCCCAAAGTGGGTTTTCCATGTCAGTGATGATGTCATACAGAAAATGGAGATAGAATGCTGCAGGGGATGGAGAGCTAGGCCCTGTGATGAGGTTCTTCATAATGATGACCCTCTGGACTTCAGCAGACAGCCTGGAGTTAGTTCATAATAAAGAGAAAGGATGTGTAAAACAGCTCCTAATAAAACAGTCCAGAGTCCTTGAATAAGTACACAGGCAGAGTTTAAAATTTCAGGGCCATTTACCGTAAAGCAAAAGAGAGTCTGTGTGTGAGGTTATTAAATGCCAGAGGAATAGCTCTAGAATCTGAGCTTGAAAGTGTGTGGGCCAGTCCACACTGTCCCCTTAGAAACATTTTCACCACCATGGCGATCCCACAGTCTGTCGTGCTGTGTCTCTTTGCATTTACTGATTGTGAACATATATTTTGAATGGTGTATATTTAAAATTTTATTTTGTTTTTGACATTTTGAACAGGCTCTTCATCATCTTCAAAAATCCTGGGTATTTGAAAGAAAACCAGAGAGGATGGAAGAAAGGAAGAGAGAGGACAGAGGGAGAAAAGGAGGGAAAATGGAAGAAGGAACTTTCAGCCATCATTATGCTTTCTTAAATAATGCTTCCTTAAAAATTCTGCCTCAAACTTATGTGGGAAGGGAGTGGGGAGTGGATCTTGGAAGCACTGGTGGGTTAAATATGATCAAAACACATTGTACAAAACAGAAAAATCTCAAAAAACTAATTAAAATTTTTAATTAAAACTTGACATAAAAAAACAAAAAATAAAAATAAAAAACTTCTGACAAAATGTGTCTGAAATAAATGCAATCAAGCACACACAAAAAAGGACTTAATGTTGTCCAACACCCAGGAGGTTCCTTTCCTGGCATGCACTGTGCCCAGGTCATGGAATTAAGGAAAACTGTCTGCCCACGGGAAGCTCAAAGCACCTCTAAAACCAGCTCCCCGCTTTCAGGGTCATCCTCCCCAGCTGTGTGCCCCATCACTGTGTGCACTGTCACTCTCTGCACCCGTCACTCTCTGCACCCGTCACTGTCTGCACCGACACTGTCCGCACCGTCACTGCACCATCACTGTGTGCACTGTCACCATCACTGTGTGCACTGTCACTGTCACTGTCACCATCACTGTGTGCACTGTCACTGTGTTCACTGTCACTGCACAACCACTGTCTGCACTGTCACTGTCACTGCACCATCACTGTGTGCACCATCACTGTCTGCACTGTCACTGTCACTGTCACCATCACTGTGTGCACCATCACTGTGTGCACCATCACTGTGTGCACCGTCACCGTCACTGTGTGTACCGTCACCGTCACTGTGTGCACCGTCACTGTCACTGTGTGCACTGTCACTGTGTGCACTGTCACTGTGTTCACTGTCACTGTCACTGCACCATCACTGTGTGCACTGTCACTGTCACTGTCACCATCACTGTGTGCACTGTCACTGTGTTCACTGTCACTGCACAACCACTGTCTGCACTGTCACTGTCACTGCACCATCACTGTCTGCACCATCACTGTCTGCACTGTCACTGTCACTGTCACCATCACTGTGTGCACCATCACTGTGTGCACCATCACTGTGTGCACCATCACCGTCACTGTGTGTACCGTCACCGTCACTGTGTGCACCGTCACTGTCACTGTGTGCACTGTCACTGTGTTCACTGTCACTGTCACTGCACCATCACTGTGTGCACTGTCACTGTGTGCACTGTCACTGTGTGCACTGTCACCATCGCTGTGTGCACTGTCACTGTGTGCACTGTCACTGTGTGCACTGTCACCATCACTGTGTGCACTGTCACTGTGTGCACTGTCACTGTCACTGCACCATCGCTGTGTGCACTGTCACTGTGTGCACTGTCACTGTGTGCACTGTCACCATCACTGTGTGCACTGTCACTGTGTGCACCGTCACTGTGTGCAATGTCACTGTGTGCACCGTCACTGTGTGCACCGTCACTGTGTGCACCGTCACTGTGTGCAATGTCACTGTGTGCACCGTCACTGTGTGCACTGTCACCGTCACTGTGTGCACCGTCACTGTGTGCACTGTCACTGTGTGCACCGTCACCGTCACTGTGTGCACTGTCACCATCACTGTGTGCACTGTCACTGTGTGCACTGTCACCATCACTGTGTGCACCGTCACTGTGTGCACTGTCACTGTGTGCACCGTCACCGTCACTGTGTGCACCGTCACTGTGTGCACTGTCACCATCACTGTGTGCACTGTCACTGTGTGCACTGTCACCATCACTGTGTGCACTGTCACTGTGTGCACTGTCACTGTGTGCACCGTCACCGTCACTGTGTGCACTGTCACCATCACTGTGTGCACTGTCACTGTGTGCACTGTCACTGTGTGCACCGTCACCGTCACTGTGTGCACTGTCACTGTGTGCACCGTCACTGTGTGCACTGTCACCATCACTGTGTGCACTGTCACTGTGTGCACTGTCACTGTGTGCACTGTCACCATCACTGTGTGCACCGTCACTGTGTGCACTGTCACTGTGTGCACCGTCACTGTGTGCACTGTCACTGTGTGCACCGTCACTGTGTGCAATGTCACTGTGTGCACCGTCACTGTGTGCACCGTCACTGTGTGCACCGTCACTGTGTGCAATGTCACTGTGTGCACCGTCACCGTCACTGTGTGCACTGTCACCGTCACTGTGTGCACCGTCACTGTGTGCACTGTCACTGTGTGCACCGTCACCGTCACTGTGTGCACCGTCACCGTCACTGTGTGCACTGTCACCATCACTGTGTGCACCATCACTGTGTGCACTGTCACTGTGTGCACTGTCACCATCACTGTGTGCACTCACTGTGTGCACTGTCACCATCACTGTGTGCACTGTCACTGTGTGCACTGTCACTGTGTGCACTGTCACCGTCACTGTGTGCACTGTCACTGTGTGCACTGTCACCATCACTGTGTGCACTGTCACTGTGTGCACTGTCACTGTGTGCACCGTCACCGTCACTGTGTGCACTGTCACTGTGTGCACTGTCACTGTGTGCACCGTCACCGTCACTGTGTGCACTGTCACCATCACTGTGTGCACTGTCACTGTGTGCACCGTCACTGTGTGCACTGTCACCATCACTGTGTGCACCGTCACTGTGTGCACTGTCACTGTGTGCACCATCACTGTGTGCACTGTCACTGTGTGCACTGTCACCATCACTGTGTGCACTGTCACTGTGTGCACTGTCACCATCACTGTGTGCACTGTCACTGTGTGCACTGTCACTGTGTGCACTGTCACCATCACTGTGTGCACTGTCACTGTGTGCACTGTCACTGTGTGCACTGTCACCGTCACTGTGTGCAATGTCACTGTGTGCACTGTCACTGTCACTGTCACTGTCACTGTGTGCACTGTCACTGTGTGCACTGTCACCGTCACTGTGTGCAATGTCACTGTGTGCACTGTCACCGTCACTGTGTGCACTGTCACTGTGTGCACTGTCACCATCACTGTGTGCACTGTCACTGTGTGCACTGTCACCATCACTGTGTGCACTGTCACTGTCACTGCACTATCGCTGTGTGCACTGTCACCATCACTGTGTGCACTGCCACTGTCACTGCACCATCGCCGTGTGCATCCTTAGCTGCTTATCCCAGTTATACATATTGGGATCGTGTCATTCTATTACCCGAATGTTACCAGTTTATTTAATAGGTTTGGAGGATACCCTTTAGCACCTTGTCTTTTCCAGACATGGAATACAGTGCTTACATGTTATTGGTGTAGTTAAGAAAAATAAGATTGGCTCTGTTGCATGTACCAGAAAGTACAAAGTTTAAGAGTCACCATTCAGTTGGAAAAGACAACGTATCAACAGTTAAACTTCGTTGTAGCAAAAGGACACAAATTAAATAAAACTTGGACAAGGGCACAGGTGTCCAGAATAAGGCATGAGAATGCAGGCAGCCTCCCAGCTGTCTGGACTTGATGGAGTCATCAGACAGGGCCTACTCCTAACAATGATCTGTGGCATTATGCACAGCATGTTGACACTTAAGGGAATTAATCTGGGCCTTGGTGTGCAAAACTTTACTTTGTTTTGTTTGTATAGATGATTGACAACTGAATGGCTGCTTTCATCCTCCAGCACCTCTAAAGATTAAGTTGATGCCATATGACTCAAGGTCTGAACCACAATCACACTGTTGGTTACGAGAGAGAAGGGAGGGAAAGGGAGACTCTTTCTATCAAGCAGAACAGCTGAAGGACTTAGAAGTTACTTCACAAAAGCTGAATGGCCACGGCAGATCTCAAACACGTTAGCACACCTGACACATGAGGGTGCAATTTTAGGAAGATACAGAGATGGAGCCTTTCCAAAAGAACCACTCAAAATATCCTTAGGCTGTATTGTAGAGGAATTTTAATCCAGCAACATGGCTGCTCTGCTCACATCCAAAGACCATCTAGGTTTGTGTGATCTGGCTGGAATGCAGACACCTTTAATCCCAAACAGTGTTGTCTAACTGAGGAGCAGACAAAGGGATGAATCAGAGAAAGATTCGGCAGAATGAGTCAGAGATAGGATATGCCCGGCTCTCAGGAGAACAGCTACTTCAGAGCAGAGCCAGAAGGGAGAGTCAGTGCTGTGGAGCCGAGTTTGTTGGTGAGTTTGTACAGGTCAGTGCAGGTCAGCAGAGGCAACTGAAGCCAGAGAATGAGAAGAATCCAGAAAATTAGAACAAATTGCCAGAGTTCCTTTGAGGTGAAGCAGAGGAAGTCAGAAGTGAGAGAAGCCAGATTGACAGTCAGAATGAGTCAAACAAAGGCAGAGTTTACCACAAGTTTATATTGTTTTTTACAATGCAAAGTTCGATCTGCAAAATTACTTTTAATTTCATTTTAATTTCTTCTCTCCGTTGTTAAAAAGTTCTTTTCTCAAATGGCATTTACTATATTTATTTTTTGCTTTAGGGAGCTCAGGCTACAGCCTGCATCTCTCGCTGGTAATTTTGTAAAGTACTGGGTATTTGTAAAAGATTTTGTTCTTGGGCCAGAGAGATGACTCAGCAGTTAAGAGCATGTATTGCTCCTGCAGAGAACTCCCATTTGGTTCCAAGCACCCCTACTGGGAAGTTCACAACCACCTGTAACTTCAGTTCTGGGGGAGCTGTTGCCCTTTCTAGGGTCACCCACAAGTGGGCACCCCACCCCCACATAATTAAAAATAATAAAAACACATCTTTAAAAACTTTCTTTGAGGTGGGTTTTTATCTGTCGTGCAAACCACAGAGTCGGGGCAGGGCAGGGACAGGGGCTCGGCAGCCCAGCTCCAGGGTTAGTGGCAGACGCTGTGTGAGCAAGACAGCAGAGCCAAGACGCCCAACCCACATTCTCCGGTCTCAGGGCTGAGTCGGCACTGTCCAGCAAGTAGACAGACAAAAATACGTACAAATAAATGAGAGGGGGAGGGGCAACAGCGGGAAGGTGCGAAGCCGGGGCCCTGGCGCTGCACCCTTCTAGCATGTGCGGGGCTGACAAGATGGTTCAGAGGCCAAGGTGATGGTCATGTGATCACGGGACTAGAATTGGACGCCTGCGCCCTACTACCCGCTCCGCTCTGTCGGGCACAGAGACTCAGTCGGCGGAGGCTTGCTGGCTGATCGTCCAGCCTGAAAACTCAGGGTTCAGGGAGAGCCTGCCTCAAAGCGGGCACCCGGAGCTCTCACACACACAAGCACGCACCCACGCACCTATATGAGTAAGCACTCAGGCGCACAACTCTCAGTTTTTGAAAGCGGGAGGGGCTTCCAGCTTACTCTCCGGTTGGCCTCTGATCTCCACAAGTGCGTCGCTGTGCTTCCTTTCCCAGTTCGTAAGTAAATGTAAAATCGGTCTTTAAAAAGTGGCTTCTCCGCTCGTAACAGACATCCTGGAGCAGGTGGGGAGGAAGGTTGCTTGAGCTGCACAGCCTGGGTCTCTGCATGCAGCCCTCTGCGCCTGTGACACTTCTGGGGTGGGAGGCAGGGGGTTGGCTGTGGTTTCTTCCTGTTCTAGGTCATTCAGCTCCTGAGACCTGGAAACTGAGATGCAGTGAACACCTGCCGTGCACGTGTCAGACTGAAGCTTTTGAGTCTGAAAGGGACCTCGGTGACTTCTGGAGACTGCAGGGCTCCAGAAAGATTCCTAGTGTAAGATTATGGGACATATTAAATAATAACGATTAGGCATACAACAGATCTTTTATATGAAAGAGGTTTATTTGGTGAAGGTGAAGAGAAGGGAGAAGCAGGACATAATGGGGGAAAGAGAGAAAGGGGGCACCCCAACAGAGAAAGGGGAGAAGGCCAAGAGGCCAAGAGAGAAGAGGCCAGGAGCAAGAGAGACCAAGAGAGGAAGGACCAAGAGAGGAACCACATGGCTGGCTGGTCGTTTTAAGGGGCAAGGTAACCACGCCTTCAGGTGTGGCCACCTGGTTGGCAACACATGATGACGTCACAGGTTACTAGGCAACCCAGAAGCAGGTTTGGTTCCAAAATCCTAACTCCTAGCACAGCCCAAGTGGTCCAGACCCAATCCAGAGATGACCTTGTCACTCAGCTGTGTTATGTTAAGAGAAGCTGTGCGATTCCTGGCTGTGTGCGCTCTATCTCCTTCAGCTCTTCACCCAAACCCCACTCAGCTCCACGGTCTCCATCTATGCATTCCGCCGTTCTGACCACAGCTGATCTGTCTCCTGCCTTTAGAGCAATTCTCTAACTTGGTTTGGTTCTGCTTGGACTAGTTTGTAAAGTCTCCGATGGGCTTAATCTGGTTTAATAGGGCGTGGACAGGATTGGACACGTTTGGACTAGTTTGGACTGGCTTGATCCTGTTTAAAGATCTTCAGGTTTAATCTAGATTGGACTGGTTTAATACAGTTTGCAACTGTTTAATCCTTTTTATTTCAATTAAGATGCCCTTTTCAAGATAGGTCTAAATTTGTGTCATGCTGACAAAAATTAAGCAACACAGTTTCTTCCATTTCCTGTCATATATGCAAACAGAGTTTGGTTATTTTTCATTTTATTTTTGGTGATGTCTTTTAAATAAAACAAATGTATAGTTTTTTTCTAATACTTTTCACATAAACTTATCAATTCTATTTTAATATATATATATATATGTTATAAAAGTACCTTTTATTTACCTAATGTTGTCCTGGAGGCTTACTGCTGAGTAAACTCATCCTTTCTAGTTTTGGCTGGCTGGTTCAACTCAGCTGTTCTAACTCAAACTCCTTTATCTATAATGACTATCTACTCAACACGTAAATGGGGAAAGGGAGGAAAAGAAGGGATGGGGTGGGGAGGATGGGGAGAAGAAAGAGACAACAGGCTTGGGTTGAGTTGGGTTCAGTTGGGTTTGGTAGAGTAGTGGACTAGGGGAGGGGAGGGGCATAGGGGAAGTAGAGGGATGGAAGGTGGGATTGGGAGGAGATGAGGGAGGGCACCACATCTGGAATACAAAGTGAATAAATTGTAATAATAATTTTTAAATTTTTTAAAAGGAGAAAAGCAAACCCTGGACTGGGAAGATGTCCCAGTGGTGAGAGCACTGGCTGTTTTTGCAGATGACCTGGGTCGCCAGTGCCCACCTGGCCTGTTAGAACTCTCTGTAACTCCACTTCCAAAAGAGCCAAAGCCCTCTTCTGACCTCCTAGAACACCAGGCACATTCATGGTGCACAGTCATATATGCAAACAAAACACCTGTACATATAAAATAAAAAGAAATCTTTATTTTAAAAGAAGAAGAGTGAAGCAAAGAGAGCTCATAGGAGCAGGATACCATCTGAAACACTGTATATTTCATTTTCTCTACAGCTCTCCTGCCTACAGCCCTCCTGCCTTTCAAACACATGGAAACGTGCTTGTTTGCAAAGCTTATTGTGTCTCTAGAAAGTTTTTCAAGGACAACGACCTTGGTCTTTGGTTTACTAAGGCATCTTTAGTGTCTGGAGGCATTATGGTATGTACTGTAGACTTAATATGTATTTGAAAGAATGGTCTGTTTCAGAGAGAAGAATCATGATCCTTTCTATGATGTATGGAACCCAGCATGAACAACCCTGCTGTGAAGGGTTGCAGCATGGAAGAAAAGGCACAGTCAGCCCAGCTGTCAGGCTGGAGAACCTAGAGAACTTCAGAAGCAAAGGTCTGTGTGAATGACCAAATACAACCTTGGCAACTTCCACCAACCCACTTTTTTTAAATTTATTTTTATATTAATTACAGCTTATTTACTTTGTATCCCAGCCTTTACTTTGTATCCCAGCCGTAGCCCCCTCCCTAATCCTCTCCCAATCCCACCCTCCCTCCCTCATCTCCTCCCTGCCCCTCTCCAAGTCCACTGATGGGAGGGACTCCTTCCCTTCCATCTGACCCTAGTTTATCAGGTCTCATCAGGACTAGCTGCATCCTCCTCCTCTATGGTCTGGCAAGGCTGCTCCCCCCTCAGGGGGAGGTGACCAACCCACTTTTTTTTAAATTCACTTCAAATCGATTGTAGCCCCCTCCCTCCTCTCCTTCCCATCCCGCCCTCCTACCCTCTTTCTCCTATCTCCCCCCTCCTACTCCTCAGAAAAGGGAAGCTCCCCACCCCAACCTGAGCACATCAAGTCACATCAGGATGAAACAAAATGCATCTTCTTCCCCTATGGCCTGCCAAGGCAACCATGCCAGGGGGGAGTGACCAAAAAGCAGGCAATAGAGTCCATGTCAGAGACAGCCCCACTCTTCTTACAAAGGGATGTTCATGGGACCCTCAGAGACCACCAGGAGATGACTCAATGCAAGAGCAAGAGAGCTTTGTTACAAGAGCAATCAAACTCAGGACCCAAGTCTCAAGCAGCAGTAGAGAAGTGGGGCCCCAAGCCCTGAGTGAGCAAGGTTTTTAAAGGGAAAGTCTGTGATCAGGGGATTTCCGTGACAGCAAGCAGGGGGGCATATATTTCTATGACAACAAATAGTGGGCATATGCTTTGACACAAAAGTTAGAGGGGCGAGGTAACCTTCTCTAAGGCACAATTGCCCAAGGCATATGCCTCTCTGAGGCACAATTGCCTAAGCACATGATCACAGTTGCTATTCTTTTAAACTATATCTGAAACATTGGGGAGAATTTTCCCATCCATTCCCAACCAATTGTCATTGATTATTGCCAGGGTGATTGTCTCTATTTTCTATGAAACATTTATTCTGTAATATTTCTTGGAAGCTGTTGCTAGGAGAGTTAACTTTGTTTTCTGCTAAGTGTTCATTCTGTGATATTTCCTGGTACCTGAATTCAGCGCCCAGTCAAGACGGCTCTTTATTTCAAAGGAGTTATACACAGGCTAACTATACCCAGGCTAACTTAAACTCTTCAGGGACTCACATGAAGGCCAAGCTGTCCATTGGCTAAATCTGTATAGAGGGCCTAGGTCCACTTCATGCATGGTCCTTGGTTGGTGCTTCCATCTCTGTAAGACCCCTGGGCCCTGGTTAGTTGGCTATTTTGGGCTTCTTGTGGCTCTCCTATCCCATCTGGGTCCTTCTGTCCTTCGTTCCACTCTTCCATAAGTCTCCCTGTGGTTCACCCAGTTTTTGGCTGTGAATCTCAGGATCTGTTTTGATCCACTGTTAGGTGGAGCCTCTCAGAGGACAGCTATGCTAAGCTCCTGTCTGCAAGCAGAGCAGAGTATCATTAATAGTGTCAGGGGTTGACTTTCCCCTGGGGTGGGTCTCAGGTTGGCCAGGCATTGGTTAGACATTCCCTCAATCTCTGCTCTATTTTTATTCCTGCACATCTTGTAGGCAGGGTAAATTTTGGGTCAAAGTTTTTGTGGGCGAGTTCCACCAACCCACTTTTTACTCAATCCCTTGGAGCAATTTCTCCAAACCCTGACATCCTTCTCCCAGGGAAGCCTTGGGCGAGTATTTATTTAAGACACAAGTATTTTCATGCTCTGACTGGGTCCATTCAGAGAAGTCCACCAATATCTTTAAGAAGATTTACAGCTACTCCATTTTCTTTAGTGCCAATTACAATTGTAACCAGACCCCAGACTGTCACCCTCAGACCTAAGCACAACTGACTCCATGGTAGAAGCCATAAAATCCAGCACATACACAGCACCAACCGCCAAAACAAAAACAAAGACCTAATCAGTCTGTGGAAAGCTGCTTGTTTGTCAAGCTGCTTTGTTATTCGAAAAACATATTTTCATCCTGGCCTTTACCTTGAGACAGAGAAAAGAGGAAGTTTCGCCAAGTTCCTTAAAACTTGTTCCAAGTTCCTTAAAGCTTGTTCCAAGTTCCTTAAAGCTTGTCTGTGTGACCTGGAATCCTATCTGCTATAGGGATGTAGTTTTAGGAAAGTTTGGTGGTTCCATGAACTTTTCTTTTTTGTGTCAATGACTTGTTTTTGCTTTGCCTATAAAAAAATGAATCCTGGAATACACCCACGCTGCTGCAGTCATTACTGACAGCCCTTTCTAGCCAATCCTGTGTGTAGTATGATTTGTTTTAATTATTTTAATCCTCACTCCCCACTCAGATGCTGTTCGACTCTGAAGGCTCTGGCATCAAAGTCCGTAGTCCTTGGAAAGTCTCTAAATGAACTAACCTTGCTATTTTGCCTCTGTAGTTCTGCTTTTGACTAACTGTTCTTGTTAACTGAAGTATATCAACCAGGAAATGGTTTTTGTGCTTAAAAGCTCACCCTGAAAAATACTTGGGACAACACTGGGATCCCAAATACCCAGTGTAGTCACTCTTTGGCTGATAAAAACTTTCTACTGGCTTGAACCAGTGTCTGAGCAGTCTTCTCTGGTGGATACATAATGTCCATAACACAATGTCCATCAGACTTCAACAGAGTCTACTCTAGCTCCTTTATGAAGAGACAGATTTATTGCAGGATATTAAGGGGAAGGCTACAGAGTTTGTCACCAAACCAGGCCTCCAAGAACAACTTTGAGGAGCAAAGGGATCTAGAAAGCTGGCAAGCTGCCTCCAGATCCTTACAACTCCCGCTGCCATTGGAAATGGTCCAGATCAATGCTGTAACTGGGTCTGCCTACTGAAACTCAGAACAGTCCTACCCATCTCTCTTGTCCAGCTTCCCCAAGGCCCTGACACATTACACCAAGCCCACACCTGAGTCTTGAAGGTGGGCTCTTCAGGGGAAGAGTGGCTGCATGCAGGGCCTTGGCTTATTGAGCTAAAAGGAAGTTGGGTTTTGTTGTTTTGTTTTTTTTAATAGACACAATTTAGTACTTACCACAGAATTCTTTCTAAATTCTATGTTTGTGAATGCATGTGTGTCTGTGTGCATACACAAACTTTTGATGTAACTAGTAAAAATTGAAGGCAGGAGTGTGTCAGAGTGGAGTTGAAGACTTTAAGTTAGCCTGGGTGACTCCATTTTGAAGTGAGGAACCATCTTGACTGGGAGCTGAACTCAGGTACCAAGAAATATCACAGAATATGCACTCTCCTAGCAACAGCCTCCAGGAAATATCACAGAATAAATACTTGATAGAAAATAGAGACAATCTCCTTGGCAATAATTAATGAGAATCAGTTGGGAAAATTCTCCCCAGATGTAGTTCCAGATGTAGTTTAGAAGTTTGGCAATTGTGATTATGTAGAAGGTCACCTCACTCCTCTAACTTTTACCCAATCCTCTAACATCAAGGCATGAACCCCCCTGCTTTCTGTCATGGAAACCCCTTGCTTGCAGTTTTTCCCTTTAAAAACCCTGCTCACTCAGGGCTTGGGGTCCCACTTCTCTATTGCTGTGTCAGTGAGACTTGGATCCCAAGTTCGATCACTCTTGTAATAAAGCTTTCTTGCTCTTGCATCGAGTCATCTCCTGGTGGTCTCTGAGGGTCCCATGGTCCTGGCATAACATTTGGTTCCCTCACCGGGAACCCTCAGGCCCTCTAGGACTCCTGACCCGGAGAGCTTAATCCCAGGGGTAAATATCTTCTGTGTTGTCTGTCTGCTTTAGTGTTTGTTTCTTTTCATTGTTCTGAAAAAGCTTCAAGGTGTCTGTATGAGTGGCAAGATGTGACTAGAATGGAGACATTTGGGGGTCACAGCCACTGAGGTAAAAAAGACATTTTTGGCCTCATCACTTTTCCCTTCCAGTACTTCTGTGGCATGGAAGCTGAAATCAGAATCAATTTTTTCCTCTCCAAAACTTCTGTGGCAGGGAAGCTGCACCCAGAGTCAGCTTTATCCCCTCTGGAACTTCTTTTGCAGGGAAGCCAGAATGGGATCAGTTTTAGCCTCTCTGGAGCCTACCAGAAAGTAGGAATCAGTTTTAGCCTCTCTGGAACTTCTGTGGCAGAGAAGTCTGGGAAAAGCCAGGTTTTTGGTTTCACTTCATCTCTGTGTGTAATTAATTGTCTATTGCTTGGTTTTGTGCCAGAAGCTACTGCTTCATTTCTGTGACTAATTGTTTGTGGTTTTGTGTCTACCTGAGAGTACTTGATTCGACTTTTGTTCAAAGCTGCAGCTCTTTTTGCTTCTTTGATTTCAATTTTGGTCCCAGGAAATTAGCCCAGGTATGGGCTATGATTTATTGTCTTTAGTTTAGCTTTTGCCTGAGACAGGCGGCTCCTTTTGTGTGTGTGATTTACTGTTTGTTGAAATTGTCCTCTTTACTTCTTTTCGTTCTTCTGAATTCCCCTGATGGATAGACAGACTGACGATATGGGACAGACTACTTCCAAACCCCTTGACTTGGTTCTGACTCATTTTGGGGAGGTTAAGACTAGAGCTCACAATCTTTCAGTTGATGTGAGGAAAGGAAAAATGATGACTTTTTGCAGCTCAGAATAGCCCACCTTCAATGTGGGCTGGCCACCAGAAGGAACTTCCCACCTTTCCACCGTCCTTCAGTGGGAAATAGAGTCTTTCAGAAAGCATGTGGGCACCCAGACCAAGTGTCCTATATTGTAGTTTGGATCTAGTGATTCATCCACCTCCATGGATCAAGTCCTTTCTGACCCCCACTAACAATCCTCCCTCCACAGGCTCTTGGAAACCAGAGGCCACTGCCCTGGCTTACTCACCCCCCACCCCCTTTACTCTGTTTTGCAGGATGGAACTCCCATGGAAATAATTTTCCACCCCCTCCATACAGACCTCCTCCCACTCTTCAGCTGGCTGCAGCTCCTTTATCCAGGTTGGAACCACCATCTGGCCCAGCGCCAAGGACCCAGAGCCTCCAGGCAGCCTCTCCCTCTGGGGAACCAGAGGCAGATCCTACAGTCCTTCCCTTAAGGGCCACTGGGCCCTCCAGATGCTAATGGCAATCAATCTCATCATTACTGGACTTTAGCAACATCAGCTTTATAACTGGGGAACTCAGAATGCCAAGTTCTCTGACAATTCTAGGGATTTGATTGATCTCTTTGAAACTGTTCTTTTTAACCATCAGCCCACCTGAGATGATTATCAGCAGCTCTTAAAATTTTTTTTCTGCCATACAGGAGCATGGACGTACTATTTCAGAAGTGTGTAAAAATGTCCCAGACACTGCAGGAGTCCCAATCCACAGATCAAGCCCATATTGATGATCACGTTCCCTATTAGAGACCCAATTGGGATTACAACACAGCTGCAGGTAAGGAATGTCTCCTAGTCTACCGCTAAGCTCTGTTGGCAGGTCTCAAGGTGGTCAAAACACAGCCCACTAATTTGACCAAGGTGTGTGATGTCAGACAGGGAACAAATGAAAGTCCAGCTGCCTTTCTTGAAAGGATTAATGAAGCCTTCTGCAGCTATACACATATAGATCCAGAGAAGCCTGAACACACAGGTATGGTTGCTTTGGCTTTCATGAGTCTGCTCCAGGCATGAAGAAATTACAGAGAAGGGAGAAAATAGGATAAATAACGCTGCAAGATT
This sequence comes from Meriones unguiculatus, assembly GCF_030254825.1. Taxonomy (NCBI): domain Eukaryota; kingdom Metazoa; phylum Chordata; class Mammalia; order Rodentia; family Muridae; genus Meriones; species Meriones unguiculatus. The sequence continues at coordinate 190,567,062 of NC_083350.1, forward strand.
TAGTTGAGATAGCTGAGAGAGTGTACAATAACAGGGACAGTTCTGAGGAAAATCAGTTAAAGACAGGAAGGGCCTTAAACCGGGATCTGGCAAAGACCCTACTGGCCAGCAATGTTCCAAACCCTAGAGAAAGGAAGTGCCAACCCCAGTGAATAGCCAGTGACAAAGAACCCAGAGGGTGACACAGACCACCACTGGGTAAGAACCAGTGTGCGCATTGCAAGGAGGAAGATCACTGGTTTAGAGAAGGCCTCAAGAGGGAACCCAGCTCCCAGACTAAGGTCGTGGGTCCAAGGGGCCATAGTATGATTGGGGTAAATTGGAGATTGCATTGTGCATATAGGCCCCAAAGTTCAGGACAGATAGAGAAAATAAATAGAACATTAAAAGAGACCTTAACTAAATTGACCTTGGAGACTGGCACTGACTGGATGATGCTCCTCCCCTCTGCTCTTTATAGGGTTAGGAATTCCCCTTACCAGCTAGGTTTAACTCCTTTTGAGATAATATATGGGATTCCAGCCCCTATAGTACCCAACCATAGATAAAACAGGTTTTGAAATATGTTTAAGGCTTCTGTGCAAGCAGACAGCTCTTAAAAGGGCAACAGCTCCTTCTCAGGTAAGAAAGCTGCAAGCCTCTATGGTCATAAAAATTGGATTCAACAGGTTGCAAGATGTTCTTCCTTGAAATTGCAGCTAAAAGAAATAAAAATTAGTTTTATAGTTTTGTCTATCGTTTTGAATATGTAAGTTTATTATGGTCTATATATTTTGATGTCTGATTATTGATTATTAATTATATTAAGACTTTACATAATTTCTGTCCTGTCTTAAAAATCGTGTTTATAAAAATAATAAGATTTGAAACTCTGTTTATATAAAATATTAAAACTTCACTTCCATGTGTTTGTGTACAAGAACTTTTCTTGCTGGCAACCAACATCAAAATAATACACTTGGTATTGATTTTAAAAGTATTGAATTATTTGCATTGATGAAATTTGGTTTTGACTTTTAAAATTATGGTAATACTTTGTAATTTCATTTCTAAAAAGGTTATACCTTATTTTGATATTGCAAAAGCAGATTTCTTCTAAAAATGTGTTTATTTTAAAATTACAAAAACAGGTTTTAAAAAATATGTTTAAGGCTATGAAATGTTTTAAAGTTTATCAGGCATTTTAGACAATGACCATGGGCATTCTAACAGGGAACTTGGAATAGTCTCAATCCTTTGGGGGAGGACAAAAGACTTTGGTATTTCTTTTATTAATTTTACCAAATGAAACCAAGCCATACTATCCAAGCCAATTAAGAAAATTACAGTTTTTATAATGTATCATATCAGAATGATAAAATAATGAAAAAGGTTCTGATGGAAACTTTTATATGGTCTGAAAATCAAGAAAAATATCTGGTTAAATCAAAAGAACGGAGCTGGGAAAAGCCTAACATGAAGGTATATAGAATGTTATAGAAAGTATAAACTGTATTTGCTTGTTTTTTACACCTGCAAGCATGATTTGAGAAAGAACTGTAAGATATGTTGCTCTTCATTTAAAAGGCAAACAGGTTTGCCTTGCTTACAGGCTTCATGTTAATTGTCTATGTTTTATGATGAATAGCTGGATAAAAAGATATAGAATTTATATAAAATTTGAGGATATAAAAATTTAGGTTATGAAAATTTTAAAATTATTATTTAAAGATCTGGAAAAATGTTTCAGAGTTAAAAAATTAAAGAGTCTAAATAAATATTTTAAGATAATATTTCAGATTTATCCCTTCTTTGCTATTGATATGCTTATATTGTTATAAAATCTCAGAAGTTCAGTGTTACAATATTGATTAACAAAAGTGGGATAAGCTGATGGAACACTGCTTATTATCCAATCACAAGCTTGAGATTTTAATTTCCTCTTGATTGTCTTCTGGAAATAGACTTAAAGATGCATCTCATCATGCTAAGAATAGCTGTCCAAAATGTGTATTTGATCCAAAAAGCCAGGTATTTTTAATATCTGCCATTTTTGAGGTAGACTTTGATACAGGATTTAGAAATATTTTAAATCTATGTCTTCTAGTTGCTTTGTTAAGGAAAGTCCAAGCATCCAGAGTTTAATACTAAAGCCATTAATATACTTCTACCTAAATTTCCAGTGTATACAAAATGGCATGATGGCTGATTACCAACAGCTGTATTACAGTTAAAGTGTTAGAGTTTCAGACCATGGACACATTTAAATTTTTTATAAAGGTTACAAAACAAACAGCTAAAAAAATTGATCCTCATTCCATTGGATGCAGTTTTACCTGTTATTCACAAAATGTTGTTAATGTATTACTTTTGAGTCTTTTTATATATTTCCTTTTGCAAACTAAAAATTTATATGAGTTTCAGGGAATTAAACAGTCATGAGACCTGAATCTGACATAGCTCAGATGGACCCCAGATGAGTTATTTCCTTGGGTTTGGAAGTTCTAACTTTTCCCATTTATTAGACAAATTTTAACTTCTGTTTCTAGTTTGAATTTGTCTCAGCAGATTTTCACCTGGTTGAGACTGCAAGCTGAGATCTGAACTTGCTGGAAGCTGACATGATTGCTCACTGCCTCTTCAGATGGATCAGCCAACCAGATGCTTCTGAGAACTGTGCCATTGCCCAGACTTTGACTGGCATTTCAGCCTTCCTAGCCTCTCATGTTAACAGTCCTATTGTCAACATTGAAGCAGTTTCAGAATAAGAGACACTGGCCCAAAATCCCACTTATAGGATGAAATGCTAAGTCAAAGGGGGCTCTCTGATGTTAGCTATTATCTTGGGAAACTGCTTCGGTGGAGCAGGAACTAGTATTGCAATACTGGATATACAAAGCCAGAGTTATAACAGCTCAAAGGCAGAATCTTTTGCTTTTGGTCATTTTTGGATCATGCTTGCTTAACAAGTTGTTAGGATATATTAGACAAAGACTAGGGACTATACAGTTGACGGTAATGAGGACCCAGTACTGCCAGTTTGGAGCTGACCATAGACTGTAAAAGCCCAAGATTGACCTCTTTATGAACAAAGAAAGGGGGGAATGAGGAGTTTAAGTCAGCCTGGCTGACTCCACTTTGAAATGAGGAGCCATCTTACCCAGGAGCTGAACTCAGGGACCAGGAAATAGAATTGGTTGGAAAAATTCTCCCCAGATGTAGTTCCAGATGTAGTTTAGAAGAATGGCAATTGTGATTATGTAGAAGGTAACCTCGCTCCTCTTACTTTTACCCAATCCTGTAACATCAAGGCATGAACCCCCCCCCTTGCTGTCATGGAAACTCCCTGCTTGCGTTTTTTCCCTTTAAAAACTCTGCTCACTCAGGACTTGGGGTCCCACTTCTCTACTGCTGTGTCAGTGAGACTTGGGTCCCAAGTTCGATCACTCTTGTAACAAAGCTCTCTTGCTCTTGCATTGAGTCGTCTCCTGGTGGTCTCTGAGGGTCCCATGATCCTGCATGACAGAGTCTGGGTTTTGCATTTGTTCTTCTGTCTTTTGTACTTCTCTCCCCCCGAACAACTGTCGATTGCCCTTTTCTACTTGCAGTCACTATTCAAATGCTGCTCTCACTGTGTGATTTTCTGCTCCCACCCATTTGGGTTAGCCGTGTTCACTAACGTGTGCCCAGTGTATCTTTCAGAGACCAGCCCATGGCGGGCACTAAGGCAACAGCAGTGAGTTGCGAGGCTTGCTTAAGGCTGTGAGCTAAGCAGCTAATGAGATAACCCTTTTATACAAACGCTAGTATTAGTATTACCCTGTTCATATTTTGAAAGACAACAAATTTTTGTTGAGTACTTGGTATACTAAACACAAATTGGTGAGAAAAAAAGTTCTACCCTCAGAACTTCCCATGGTAGAGAGATAACTGTACTCATAAATAACAAGAATGTGGTGTGGAAGCAACATCAGCCCAGGTATGTAACAGAGATCTTGGGGCTGCCCAAAACGCCATCTGATGCTTCCGGCTAGAGGGAAACCAGGCTCCTTCTATCCCACAGTGCTGCCATTTTCAGGATCCCAAATGCCCTGCGGGCCAGCCCTGACTCTGGCATGCATAACTCTTGTCAGCCAGACCTCCATCACAGCCCCTGCCTAATTCAGGGGAGGGGGACAATCGGATCATGGCTCATGAAGCAAAGGTTGAAGATATGGGATGTATCCTAGCTAGTCACTACTGTAACTCAGCCAAGGGAAATTTCAGGGACATTTTCCAGGAGCTTATCACTCACAGAGAAAGTATTGATATGTGGAACCAGGAAAATCTGAATTTAAATTCAGATCACACTGAATTACAGTGACCTTAGTGGTTATCAAGCTCTCTGACCTACATTCCAACTCTGATAATTGGAATTGCTAAAGAATTGAGAAATTTGAATTGATTGTTTTCAGTCTTTGCACACACCTTTAATCGCAGCACTCCGTGGGGAGAGACGGGCAGATCTCTGTGAGTTCGAGGCCAGCCTGTCTACAGTGTGAATATATGCGATCTTAAGTGCAATACATGGAACACAAAAACACTTAACAAATACTAATAATTAGGAGGAAGAGGGAGGAGAAAAGGAAACAGAAGAGGCAAGAGAAATGAAGCTAGAAATGTAGACACAATAATGGTGGGCTAGAGAATACGTTAAAAGCTTTGAGTGGAACGCTTCACCGGCACTTTCCAATCAAGCCACAGTCTGCTTGTCTTCACCTTTGCAGGTTTGTGTTACACGGCCTTCCTGCGTGCACCGTTTTCCTTTGGCTCCCAGCAGCTCCAGCCTAGATCTGTGCTCGGAAGGTTGGGTAAGTTGCCAAACACCAAAGCACAAGCTTGAGATAAGATGCAAGAACATCCCCACCCAAGCCACAGAAAGAGGAACCCCAAGATAAATATAGCATTTATTTCATGCAAATGTACGTTGGGCCGTCAGACTTCCCAGAGGCATGGAAAACAGCACCTCAAATATTTACATGAGCTGTGGGAGAGAAGAAAACCTCAAACCAGTGGCTTCAATTTTTTCTGGCTTAAATATTAGAATTTCTATTAGGAAAAAGAGATGAGCTCATCATGGTCCCTTTCTGATAACACAGTTATTCAAAAAGCCAGAGCTCTACCCAGAAAGCTGCCCAGGAACTTCAAAAGAGAATAAATTACCCACAAAACTGGCCAATGTAAGATGAAAAGACAAAAATCCCTGTTCAAAACTCAAGACAAAACAATCAAAAAGCAAAAGAGCCAAAATATAAACCTTTGTTTTTCTTCTGTGGACTCGCCTTTGACATTTTTTAATTTGCTAATTAATGTCATCTTAAGAAAAAAAAATTAAAAAATATTAGTGTGAAAATTCCTGCTCACCTTTATATTTTCCAGTGCTGATATTACCTCTCTATGCAAGAGCATTTAGATAATGTTTGGAATCAGCAAAATGAGACAATCCCTATATCATAGCTTGTAAACATATATGTATTTTTAATTAGAACCATGGAAACAATACATTTTTTTAAAATATGTATTTCATTTGTTAGCAATGAATATGTTCTGCCAATCCTCGATAATGAATAAGAAAGGCCTGAATGGTAAAGCAGCCCAAATGCCTTCTTTTGCTTTGCTCTGAGCCACCAGACTGACTGTTAGCTAACACAAGGAATAGAAGTAACAGGGAAGGCATAGGAAAGCATTTCTTTGGGGTGGCCCTTCTCAGAAAGGCACTGTCTCCTTACACAAGGAGAGCAAGTTCCGGTTTAAGGGCAAGGTGCAGCTTCCTGGGGCTGCCCGTCATCTGTGTTATACACCAGCTTCAAACTTTCAAGTCCCTCTGACCTCCTATGTGAGGTGGGTCTATCTGGACGTTGTGATAGGATTGGGAAAAAGAGTGACACGGCGGGTTCACAAATCACGCCACGCAACTGGCTCCCTGTGGGAGGTTTATTAGGGGAAGAGGTCGCAGATACTGTCTCTGGACAGGGCAGGAGAGAAAAAGAGAGAGGAGGGGCTTTGAGTTCTCTTATAGGCGACCAGAGCATGTGTAGGTAGTTTCAGGTGGTCTGGTGGTCTGCAGGTGGCCTCACAGATGCCAGATAACCAGTTTGTCAAGTCCCTCGGGGCTGGCGATGCCTGCTTACTGGTCCCAACACGTTGGTATTCAGAGGATATTTGTGTCAGTTCTTTTCTCATTGGTGGGTCAAGTACCGGGAGGAAACAACTTAAAGGACGAGGGATCATTTAGCTCATGATTGCAGGGGACATTCACTGAGGCAGGGAAGGCATGAGGGGGGCGGTGCCCCAGCTGTGGCAGCAGGCCGGCTCACATGTGGAAAAATTGGGAAGGAGAACAGCCTGATGTCAGCACTCTGCTGGCTTTTGTCCTTTTCATTCAGTGGTACGTCCCTTAAGAAAGCAACTGTGAACCCTTCCAGTGGATTTTTGGTTGGTTGGTTGGTTGGTTGGTTGGTTGGTTGGTTGGTTGGTTGGTTGAGGGTTTGGGGGTGGTTACTGTTGTTGTTTTTCAAGACAGGGTCTCACTATGTGGCTCTGTCTATCCTATAACTCACTGTGTAGGCGAGGCCGGCCTTGAATTCAGAGATCTCCCTGCTTTTGTCTCCTGAGTGCTGAGCCTAAAGGTGTTTTCACTATACCCAGTTATCCAGTAGGCTTTTACTAAATCTCATTGTATTGCTCAAAAGAGATTCAAGCTAAGTCTCACCCAGCTGGGTAGCAGTCTGCTAGTGGGCGCCCTTCCTCCCACCTTCCCTCCACTCCCGGAGAACTCTGCCAAGCCTCGGTTCAGACCTAGCTTTCTTTCTTCCTGTGAACCCTCTCAGGCTTCCCTTCCAGGCCTTTCCCGTGTCAGCCACCCATACCCAGAAACACTTCCTACCCAGGATCTCCGTGGCCACCCCAGACTGGGAATCAGATGAGCAGTGTTCACTTCCCTTGCTGTGCTCCATTACAATGTCTCCAGTCCCCCTGAGTTCTACAGCCTCCTGCTTACAGGTGCCTTTCCTCTGACTCTGCCTTTATTCCCTGGGGGCTCCACTGAATCTCAGTGCACACCCAGCTTTTCTCCTTCCTTTGAGCCCTTACTGTCCTGTCTTCTAGAACATCCCCATTCATCCAGTGGCCACACTGAGTTTGTTCTTGTCCTTCATTATCTATCCCATCCCCACCTTCAACCCCATAATAACAGTTGTCCCTCTTTCATCCTGAACTCCATTCACTGGAAACGCCAACCCTTGATACAGAGCCAGGTCCTCCTAGCCCTTTCATCCCTGTCTCTCCAGATCATTCTTTGTCTTATGTAGTCTACATGTAGGAACCCCTTCTACATCACACGCACACTCCCAAGAGACTCTGCCTCTAAGTGTGAACAGAATCCCCATAGGTTCTGTCTCATCCTCAGTCTCCTCTCAGCATTTTCTCCTAGCCCGTCACTGGCTGTTCCTCTCTGCCACCCACTGACCTTCAGAAGCATCTATGCCAGAGATTCCACATCCACCACACTCCTGGTACCCAGAGAGGGCAACAGAGACAAAGGGATGGAGCACCCACACACCTGGCAGGACGGCATCCCAGCCCTTGGGAGAAAGAGGCAGGCAGACATCTCTGAGTTCAAGGCAGCCTGGTCTACAGAGTGAGTTCCCGGACAGCCAAAGCTGATGAGACCCTATCTCAAGAAAACAAGCAAACAAACACCTCTCCCCAAAACCAAAGAGAACACCCACACAACAAAGACAAAACCAGATAATAACACCTAGAATCACGTTAATCACCCTAAATTAAGATGCTTAGACACCAGTGCAAAAACACAAACAACAGTGCCCTAGACACTATGCATTCCACCAGAATGCAGTGCACTGGCTGCTAGAGTAGGGCCTGAGAAATATAATAAACTAAAGCAATTGTGACTATGTTCAGGGCCTTAAAGAAGATATGAATAATCCCTTAATGGAGTCTATGAAAACATAAACAGTGGAATGAAGTGATGAAAATAGTGCATGTCATGAAAGTGGAATTTGACAAAGAAATAAAATCAATGAAGAAAACTTAAGCTGAAAAGAAATAATACTGGAAATGAAAAATTGCGGAAGTCAAACAAAAAATTCAGATAAGTTTCACCAACAGAGTACAAGGCATGAAAGACAGAACCTCAGGCCTAGAAAACAAGGTAGAAGAGATGGAAAGCTCAGTCAGAAAATGTTAAAACTAAAAGAATCCAGGCTCAAAAAGTCAAGAAAACCTAGGACACTATGAAAAAAAAAATCTATGAATAATAGAAATAAAGAAAGTAGAAACCCAGATCAAAGGAACAGAAAATATTTCCAACAAAACCATAAAAGGAAATTTCCCCCACCTAAAGAAGAAGGTTCCTATCAAGGTACAAAAAACACCAAATAGATGGGACCAGAAGAGAAATTCCCCATGGCACCTAATAATCAAAACACCAGGCATACACAATAAAGAATGCCAAAGGCTTCAACAAAATTTATCAGAATAACAGCTGATTTCTCAGTGGAAATTTTGAAAGCTTACAGAGCTTAGAGCAATGAATTTCAAGTACTAAAAGACTATGACGGGGCTATTTAAGCTGTGGGCTGGCTTTCCCCAGGGTCCGAGGATTGTTCAAGGTTCCTGAATAAACTGCATTGAAAAAAAAAAAAAGACTATGACGGGCAACCAAAATAATACACCCAGAAAAACTATCTGTCATGATTAAAGGGAAAAGAAAAAATTTACACATCAATAGTCTGTAAAAAATTATATCCTACAAACCAAACCTAAAGAAAATGTAGGAGTCATGATTTCAAGCTGAAGAGAAGAGTGAGCAAAGCAGAGAGCAGTGAATGAAATACAAAGACATAAATATTAAAATATAAAATACCACTGAGAACACAAGCAACAATACCAAAAATAAACAACATCATACCCATGGCTAATATACACACTTCAGTAATAATTTCAAATTTCAATGGCTTCCATTTGTCAACCAAAAGATACATACTGACCAAATAGATTAAGAAACAACATCTATCTTGTCTACATGTTTTCTATATGAAACACATCTTAGTTCTAAAGAGAGGTACCAACTTCAAGAAAAAGGATGGATAAAACTTTCCAATCAGAGAGGCTGCAGAGGGAAGGAGACAAAGGCCCACCAGCCACTGTGTGGCCTGCCTGCAGCTGGGGTCACTGTGACGTGCAAGTATGTAGGGGAGAGATGGGAGAGAAAGAGAAGAGAGAAGGTTTGAACACTCTGAAGAGAGTCAGAGCTGGAGAGGCAAGGGTGGAAAGGAACTCATGCTCATAGGGTGGTAGAAATAACATTGTGAAAATTACCGTTTTCCTGAAAGCTATCTACAGATTCGAGGCATGCCAAATAAAACTCCTATCTCGCTCTTCACACCAACAGAAAAAATTGTCATAAAATTCATACAGAACAATAGAAGACCTCAAACAAACAAAACAATCCTAACCAAAAAGAACAATGCTGGTGAGATTACCGCCCCAGATCTTAGTATATATTACAGAACCAAAGTAGTAAAAATGCTGTAGTACTGGCAAAAAGCAGACGGTAGGGAAAAATCAGAGTTATAATCATAAGTACACATAATTTATAATTAAAAAAGATGCCAAAAACATAAGCCAAAGAAAAGAAAGCATCTTCAACAAATGGTGCTGGAAAAACTGGATGTTCACATGTAGAAAAATAAAATAAAACTAGACCATGCATAAAAACTAACAGTAAATGTTTCAAAGACCTAAACATGAAACCTGAAACATTGAAACTGCTAGAATAAAGCATAAGTAATAACCTGTGTTGGAGAGGACTTCCTGAACAGGCCTCATTTGCTTTAGAATTAAAGCCAACAAATGACATTTGGGACTTCATGAAACTAAAAAAGAGCTGCACAGCTAAAGAAGCAATCAACTGGGTGAAGAGGAAGCCCACAGAATGGGAGAGAATGATGGTTATTCATCTGGCAGTGTTAATGTCCAGAATATACAAATAACAACAACAACAACAACAAAAAAAAAAAACCCACGTTCACCATCCCTAGAAGATGCAGAAAAAAGGAAACGTTCACTCACTGTTGGTGGTGTTGCAAACTGGGGCAGCTACTCTAGAAATCAATGTGGAAAGTTCTCAAAAGTCACCACATGACCCAGCTAGATCGCTTCTTGGCCCAGAGGACTCCCAGCCTACTTCACAGATACTTGCTCATTTGTGTTCCTAGCTACTCAAATGCTAGGAAATGGAAACCATGTAGGTGTCCTACGACTGATTAATGGATAACAAAACTGTGGTACACATTCACTATGAAATACTAGTCACAGGTAAATAAAAATGAAATAATGAATTGTTCAGGTAAGTCTATGGAACTAGAAAGATCATATTGAGTAAGATAATCTAGACCCCAAAAGACAAACATCAAATGTTCTATCTTATTGGAGGCTCCAAATCTTCAGAGGTGATTTTTACATAGCCTGTAGTAATTACAGAAGCCAGGGAAGAAAAACTGGACCATTGCCAGGATAGGGGGCTTCAAGAACAACAGAGAGTGGGCCATAGGGTGTTAGTGACCAGATCAGGGAAATGGGAAGAGAAAGGGCTCTTAGGGAAGGGGAGGGAGGTAAACACAGAGAAGAGAGGTAGGTAAAATAACAATATGGCCATCTGAAAAAGCCACAAGGTTTTATACTATTAACCATTTACCTATTAAGTAAAGCCTTATAATGCATGTAATTCAGTGTATAAATATAGATATATAGTTTTAGTAAACTTTTCTCATCTGGGATGATGTTGCTCCCTCCAGGATCCAAAGATCATGTAACAAAACCCACATTACCAGAAGCCCCTCTCCCTTTGTTTGGTTTGGTTGGTTGGCTAGTTTTTTGAGACAGGGTTTCTCTGTGTAGCCTTGTCTGTTCTGGACTCACTTTGTAGAACAGGCTGGCCTTGAACTCACAGCGATCCACCTGCCTCTGCCTCCCGAATGCCGAGATTACAGGTGCCCACACAGGCTCAGAAGCCCTCGGTTGTAGGTGACTATTAATATTTATTGTTGATATCTTTTAGTAAAGTTGCTGTTAGTCCTAAACAGCTGTATAACCAAGTCACCACACAGAGACTATGATTTATTTAATTTACCTAGAACACAATGCTGGGCAATAGTTACTCCATCCTAAACCTCCAAGCCCTCATAGTTTCCTAACATTTAGATTCATCCATTGTACTTGCTTTTTGTGATATATTAGATCCAGTCCATCTCTCCACGTCCATTCCAAGATCTCTCTCTCTCAGCTCTGCTCTCCCACTTTTTCCTCTGCCTCCCACCTTCCTGTCCTCTGGCTCCTCCCTCTCTTCCTGCTTCCTTTCCCTTGCTCAACATTGTGGCTGGTTGTTTTATTTTGTCATGTTTACACAAAGTTGAGACAGGTGATGCTTAGAATAAGTTTCAGGATGCAATGTCCAGATTGAAACCAGAGAGTGGGGGAGAGAAATCAGCATTTGAATGAACAAGGGTAAGGTGTCTACATTCCAAAAGAACGTTCTACCAGCAGCCCTCTTTTCAGCTGTTGTCCAGGATGCCGGAGATTCCCAAAGTGTGCAGCCTACTGTCATTGCCCTTGGTTGCCTCCCAGAGGTAGATGTTAAGCTCCTGTTGCTGAAGAAACCGTGTCTTCAGACACAGGTTTGATCTCTAACTAACCTGATGTCTGCGACATCATGGTACCACAAACCACCATACAAACTTCTGAAGGAGGGAGGCAACCAACAGCTGTGATCAGCATGACACACTCTTGTTTGCCAGCAAGATTGGCACATACACCTACAGCTATGATCAGCATGACACAGTCTTGTATGGCTGCAAGATTGGCACATATACCTACAGCTATGATCAGCATGACACAGTCTTGTATGGCTGCAAGATCGGCACATACACTCTGGCAGTAATCAATAGTTCTCTCATTGGACTTGAGACCTACACAAGAAGGTATACCGTGCCTAGTAGTACTGAAAACCTAGCTCACCACTCAGTACAGGTGAAATCATGGTTATTGGAGGAGAATCCACAGCCACTGATTTACTAACCAGCACAACTGCTAACAATAATCTTTAAATATTTGTCTTTTATACCCACAGATACGTGTAGTCTTTACTCCCCACCAAGGAACTTTCTCTCTGTAACAGATGGAGATCACTACAGAAAACCACAACCACTCAAAGTGCAGTGTTGGTGAGCCCAGTCCCGGTGAACACATCTGCAAAACACTCCCCCAGCAGAAAGTGGGACAGAAGGACTGTAAGGGCCAGAGGACCAGGGACTTTGCTGTGAGACTGTGTCTCTACTAATAGCAGAAGCCTGCACCCATAGGTCTCCCAACCTGACCAGACACACCCACATGGATGGGGAAAGCCCAGGAGCTACAGGCAAGTGAGTAAAGCTGGGAGCAGAGACATGGTCTCAGAGACAAGGCTCAATGGGCTCTACTTTGGAATATATACATGTATACATATATGCATACAGTAACAATTAATGAAAAAGGAGACTGAATTTGAAGGAGAGTGAGGAGGGCCTGGAGAAAGGAAAGGAAAGGGAGAAATGATTTGATTAAATTATAATCTCAAAAATAACAACAAAAAAATACATGTCAAACCTCCAGGAAAAGTAACTATTTTAAGTGTTTCACATTTAACAAATAACTCCAAATTTTAAAACAAGGAAGACTTATAAACAAAAGGAAAGCAGAAAAATTCACAATTATGGTGAGAAGCTTTAACATAATTTTCTCAATAATTGACTGATAGTAAAAAAAAAAAAAAACTGAGCACAGGATATTGGAACAATGCCATATACAATAGAGGATAACATGATTGACAAATAAAAATCTGTCCCAATGATTAACCCATATTCCTCTAAAGAAAATACAGACTATTTTAGAAAATCTGACTGTATGCTAGTCTATAAAGCAAACTTTGATAAATTCATAAGTTGAAATTATAAAATGTTTTCTCAGACCACAGTAGAACTGAACTAGAGATCAATAATAAAAGGAAAAGTCCTGTGTTATAAAATGTAACAATATGTTCAAATTATCCCATTGACTAGAGAAGAAATCTGAATGAAATTTAAAGTATTTTGAAGAAAATGACTAAAGAAATATGACATCTCAAAACTGGTAAATTGTAATTTAAAGCCACAGTCAGACAAAAATGTATAGCATGAGCACATATATTAGAAAAAGAAAATTGATTTAAAAAAACAAAGACATGTCTCTATATGAAGTTCTTTAAGAATAAATTAAAATTTAAAATGAAGAATTAGGAAAACAACAAAGATCAGAAATTAATGAAACAGAAAATGAATACTAATAGAGTAAAACCACAAAGCCAAAGGTTCTTTATGAAAATCTAATTCAACTGATGAGTCCCTACAGAGACTGATAAGAGAGATTTTTAGCAGACAGCTAATCAAATGAATGAAAAGGAAAATCCTGATGTGTCCTGTGGAAGGCTGTGGACGTCGTAGACACTGAGGACACAACATGACAGTGAAAACTGCGTTGTGATTCAGAAACACAGTCAAGCAAATTCCTGTAACATGATTTACCAAACCTACACAAAATGAAATAAAGTATCTGAATAAATACATATTACTTTTCAGATTCAAATCTGTAAAAAACTATTTTCTACCTCAATACCAAGAAAATAAAAGTCTAGTTAGGTGAAACAGTAAAATCTTCCAAATATTTAAGGGATAAGCACAAAAACTCTTCAAGAGAATACAAGAAGTATCTGTTTTATGAGACCTCTATACTTTTGATATAGAAATTAATACAGAAAGAAGTATAGGTTCATCTTTCTCATGGGCACAAATGGCAAAACCCAAAACCAAACTTAAAAACCAAGGTCAGTAGACATATCCCACACAAGTTAATTGCAGAGTTGACCTTACATTTGTAATTATCAATGTAATTTGCCATATTGACAAAACAGGAGAATTGTATAGCCATAACGTAAGTGTGAACCTGGTGGGTGTTAACGAAAACTCAATGTCCATTATTGAGGAGAAACTAGTGAACTAAAAACAGAAGTCGATGTTCTTCATTTGATGGAGAATATTTATCGAAACGCCGTGGTCTGAATGTGAAATGTCTCACTGGTCCAGGTGTTTGGACATTCATCCCTGGCTGGTAGCTAGTTTTGGAATGGATGTGGAAACCTCTGATGTGGGTGACACAGCGGAGGGAGGTGAGTCACTTGTGCGACACATGTCTGAGGACTGTGAAGCTCCACTGTATGCACTCTCCGAAGTGCCTGGCCCAGGCCGCGCAGCTTCTTCCCCCCAAGCTGTCCACCCACCCAGGTGAAGCTGTGCTGCCACTTCTATGCACTAAAAATAAATAAACTTGGTACACACAAAATTTAACTATAGTGATACAACAGATGTCTAGAGACGAGCGGAGAATACCCTCATGACCTTGGAGTATACAAAGTTTATGTAAGAATCCCTAGGCATAAATGGAAAGACTGATGGATTGTTCTATTCCTAATCTGAAATGATAATTCACAAAAAGGCACTGCAATGACCAAGAAGGGAAGCCAGAGTAAAAAAGGACATTTCATGCATGTGTCCAAAAATTTTACATCCAGAACTGAAACACCTACAAAACAGGCTGAGAAAGGCTGAGAGATTTGAATAAACATTTCACTTTTTTTTTAAAGTGACCTAAGATACCATTTAAAATATGAAAAAGTCTTCTAGGCATAGTGGGTCACACTTTTAATCCCAGCACTTGGGAGGGAAAGACAGGCAAAGCTCTGTGAGCTCAAGGCCAGCCTTGTCTGCACAGTGAACACCAGTCTTTCATACAATATGAAGAAGTTAGAATCCCATACTTCAAGAGAATGGCTACACCATACAAGATGAGCGTACTTCTGAAGGTGAAGGGCAATGAGGCCCCTGTGCTGCTCGGTGGGATTCCAACTGACTCAGTCACGTCAGCGCTTTCCAAACTGGATACAGTATTGCACAGTCTACAAGCCAGAATTCTCCCCCAAGTGTTTGCCCAATAGAAACGTGTGTGCCTATCCACAGGAGACATGAGGATATCCTCAGCAATGCTGTCTGTCTCCTCTCCGAAAGCATACTAACACACTTCCTTTGAGAGTCTCCTCCTGAGCTGTGACAGATTGATCTGTTTATCCTGTATGTTTTTCTGAGGGCTATTGATATTGATGTGACATAAATTGCCACGGACTGGCCCAGTCGGGCTCCTGGCATCCGCGGGAGAACAAGGCTTTGGACAGGCAGACACGGATTCGGCGATGGCTAGTATTTTTATAATGATTTCACAAAAGGCACCTTAAAGTTGACATACTTCCCAGAACATTCAGACTTTTACCAAGAATACAAAGTTTATATTTTAACTCAAAATGCAGTCAAACATAAAGCAGTACCCACAAGTAATCTTGGCCTAAAAACTTTTTGATCAGAGCAAACAATGAAAAAGAAACCTCAAATGTAGTTTCATTATTGCTAACCAGTGAAGAGGAAAGTCATGAGCTAAGTCAGATGCCTGCCAAAATCTTTCTCTGTATCAAAATCTAACTACACCTTTGTTAACCATCCTCCCATATGTCCTGCTAAAGATTTATAATCTTCCTTAGAAACAAGGCACTGAAGGGAGGGGAAACTCCCGCCAGCTGCACCTCTCATGCTATTTTTTCTTAAGAAGGAGCCTATTATTTTTTCACTATTCTTAATGCCTATTAATACTAAATCTAATTCAATACTTTTCTTAAACTTATTCCTTTTACATTTTATTTTTATTAAAGCCTTTAATAATCTACTAATAATAAATTTCTTTATAAAATTAGTTGTGCTGTTTCAGGAGTCACAGAGAAAGATCAAAGAATTCAAAATTCCATTCCCAAGACCGTGCCCGAAAAGCACAGAAATCTCAGAATACGTCTCTTTTTCAAGTGGGATGAATCTGCCAGGGACCTTCCAGGGAGCGAATTTCCGAAGAAAGTGTGTTTCCCGCCCTGTAGCACATGCTACTATGGCGACACTGGCGTGGGTGTGGCAATAAATACCCAAGGCACTGACAAATATAAAATTAAATATCTCTTTGGAAAGACCAAAGTCTGAGTATAGAAAGAAACCATGGGGAAAGTTGTCTGTAAGTAAGAAACCATCACTTCTCATTACAGGGAATTTGGTTGACACATTGTCAGAATAAAAACTCTACTTTTAGAAAATTAAAATTAAATTTATAAGCAATCCACTCACATAGTAATTTGAAGGGGGAAAACAGTACAGAAAGACAGTGAAATGTCTATTTCCACCTTAACTTCTCAAATACAGCTGTTGATTAGTACCTGCTCTAGGGGAAAACGTTTCTTACCTCTTCTCCGTAAACTGCAATTCACACCTCACTTTCTTTTTCCCACCAGCTGAAATGGTCTTTCCCTTTGCACATGTGTAGCTTCACCTCATCATTAATGGTGTCATTGCACAATCCCACAGCCATGATCTTATATGATGCTTATGTGTTCCTGACAAACATCTTTTATATCTCGTAGTTTCTAAGGGTAATTTCCCCAACAGCGAAAATGTGTGTTTGGGAGCATGTGATTTTTAAAACCCTGACTTTTTCACTCTGGCTGTAGGGGAGAAAACTAATTAATAGTTAAATATAAGTACTCCTACTTCCTTTTTTCTGGTTCAGGGTACACTCTGCTGTTTTAGAAGAGCAATTTCCTAGGCATTCTCATTGGCGCTGGCACAAGCTGCATGCTGAGCCCTGTCAGAGGAAAAGCAAACTTCTGCTAAGTGAGGAAATGCCGGGTCTAGACTCAGCCTGGGTGGTCTTCACGCTGCTGTGGCCGACGCAGATGCTGCTGGCTGTGGGTGAGTAGAGGGCCCCACGCAGGTCTGGAGTGAGTTGGGCAGCATCTCTCTCCACCATGTCCTGGTCCTCTCGGCTCCTCGAGGGAGGCTGTGTTCCCCAACTTTGCTACACAGCTCAGGATTTCCTCTCCTGAACCCAAGATAGTGGCAGGTTGAAAAATCCTTCAATGGACAGAGGAGGAAACTATAACAACAGAAATAATCCAGCTTCACTCACTTTTTTCTTTAACAGATACTTTATGAAGCAGAGAAAGCAAATCACACTTGCTTGTTCACACCCTTTTACTAACATAAGAGCTCTGTTTTAATTCTTTGTATGGCAGCCTATGCCCTGGGCCTTGTGCCCAGGATGACAAGGGCTCTACATAGATAGTCCTCTGCACATTAGCGCAGCCATAAGAGGGTCTGGGCCCCACGAGAACACACGTGAAAGGCATAAAGTAAAGGCACTCACAGCAGGTGACTGTGTCACTGCCCACAGATATGAATGCATTTCATCAGTTCACACCTACAAAGTGCTTGCTTTTACTACGTTTCAAATATTAGAGTTAAGTGTGGGTCCACCTATTCAAAAAAAATATTGTAGAGCCATCTCTGCACAGCATTGTACCCAGGGCTGAGGGTAGTGGGCTGTTTTGTGCCTACAATGGGAGCTACAAAAGAGCTCTCAGCAAAGCCAGTGTGCATGAAACAGCTGGGAAGCACAATTCCGGTTAAACAGACCCCAGTGGACGGCACAGACAGATAGTTATCTACACACAGGACAGCTGGCAGATAGCTGCTTGAGACTCGAGTTCTGAACAGCAGGTGGGGCAATGTCCCCATAGCTGCAATGAACTGTTAGCTCAGAAACAGAGGTACATCCAAGTATAGTATACAAGAGGAACAGGGGAGGGGGAGGAGGGGAGGGAAGAAGAGAAGAGGGGAGAGGAAGAGAGAAGAGAGGAGGGGAGGGTGTCAATATGGGGCACTGAGTGTGAGGTTGGAGTTTAGATTCAAAACTGTGTGCTACCTACTAGCCACTTAATCAGCTTTCTTCCTTCCCTCCCTCCTTCCTTCCCTCCTTCCCTCTTTCCCTCCTTCCTTCCTTCCCTCCCTCCTTCCTTCCTTCCTTCCCTCCTTCCTTTCTTCCCTTCTTTCTTCCTTCCCTCCTTCCTTCCTTTTTTCTTTCCTTCTTTTTTCCTTTCATTCTCTTTATTGGAAATAAATTCTCTTCTCACATAATATACCCTGATTATGGTTTCCTTCTCTCTACTCCTCCGGTCCCTCCCCACCTCCCCTATCATGTGAACATATTCTCTTTCTGATTCTCATTAGAAAAGAACTGGCTTGTAAGAGATAATGAAATACAACAAAATACAATAAGATAAAACAAAAACTATCATAACCAAGTTGAACAAGGCAAACCAGCAGAGGAAAGAGCCCCAAGGGCATGCACAAGAATCAGAGACCCACTCATTGACATACTCAGGAGTCCCATAAAGACACTAAGCTGGAAGCCATCCTGTACACTCACTATGGCTCAGTGTGACCTGGTGCAGAGCCATGTAGGCTCTAGCTTGCCGCTTCCGTCTTTGTGAGTTCACACAAGCCCTGCTGGTGTTGATTCAGAGGGCCTTGTTTTCCTGAGGTCCTCCCTCTGGGCTCTTACACTCTTTGGCCTCCTTTTCTTCAGGGTTCCCAGAGCTCTGAGGAGGGGTATTTGATGGAGACATCCTATTTAAAGCCAAGCATCCCAAAGTCTGCCTGTCTGTATCTCTCTGTCTATCTCTGTCTTTCTCTGTATATCTCTGTCTCTGTGGATCTGTCTGTCTCTATCTCTTTTTCTCTGTGTATATCTCTGTCTCTGTATTTTTTCCCATCTACTGCAGGTGGAAACGTCTCTGATAATAGCTAAACAATGCCCTTATCTAAGAGTATAGCAGAATATCATTAGGAGTCAAGCACTCTATTTTGTTTGTTCTTTAAGACCAGAAAGACTTGGCTTTCAGTCTCTGAGCTGTCTATTCTCTGGCTCACGGTCACCCAAGTAGTGTTGGGTACGGGTTCCATCTTGTGAAGTGGGTTACTCCAAGCTCTGTGCCACCATTGCCCTAGTGTATCTTGCAGGCAGGACATATTGTAGATCAGAAGGTTTGTGGCCAGCTTGATATATGGTTCTCTTTTGGTAGCACGCAGAGTACCTTCCTGGACCAAGGACACTAGAACATGGGAATAAAAACTCCATGCAGGCAGCAGCTTGACCTCTCCATGTTCAGTGAGCTGTCTAGTGTTGTCTTAATCAACGGAGCCTTGCTGTTAGCTTGTGGAGAGCAAACTATGTACAGTCTTGGCAGCAGCCTGGGTTGTTTGGGGATTCCCACAGGACCCCTTTAGCAACAGCTCAATTAGATGTAACCCAATCCAGTACTGGAAGCTGCTTGGTGACAAGAGATGGCTGTGGGACTGACCCTGCCTCCCCCATTATTTGGTGACTTCATTTAGATTTCCTCCATATATGTATACATATTGTTTCCATACTGCCCTTCAAATACCCCCTTAATTTTAGCTGTCTCTCGCTGTATTTCTTCCCTCAATCCCCTCCCCACTTGATCCTTCCATCCCAGCCCCCCTCCATCCATCCACAATTATATATTCTATTTTCCTTTTCTAAGGAGATCTGTCTGTCTGTCTAGCCCCTTGCTCTATACCTACGCTCTGTGCTTCTGTGGATTGTAGCCTGGTTATCATTGACTTAACAGCTAATATCCACATATTAGTGAATACATACTAGATTTGTCTTTCTGGGTTCAGGTTACCTTACTCAAGATGATTTTTTTTTGAAGTGTCATTTATTTGCCTGCAAATTTCAAAATGTGGTTTTGTTTTGTTTTTGTTTTTAATGTCTGAGTAATACCCAATGTATAAGGGTACCACATTTTCTTTATCCATTCTTCTGCTGAGGGACATCTGTTGTTTCAAATGTCTGGCTATTATGAATAGAGCAGTACTGAATATGGTTAAACAAGTATCTTTGCGGTAGGCAGAAGTACCCTTGGGTGTCTGTCCAAGAGCGCTGTAGCTGGATCTATAGACAGGCCGGCCCGTCTTTCTGAAGAACAGCGCACTGGTTTCCATAGTGGCTGTCTGTGTTTGTGCTCCAACCAGCAGTGGAGGCTTCTTCCTCTTATTCAACATCCTCGACAGCATGAGCTGCCACTTGTTTTATTGCTCTTAGCCATTCTGACATTCTGACAGGTGCAAGATGAGCTGGCTAGCCTATGTGTCTCTCTTTCTCTCTCCCTCTCCATCGGGCTGGCTAGCCCATGTGTCTCTCTCTCTTTCTCTCTCTCCATCAAGCTGGCTAGCCTATGTGTCTCTCTGTCTCTCTCTCTCCATTGAGCTGGCTAGCCTTTGTGTCTCACTATCATTGCATCTCCCTCCCTCCCTTTCTCCCTCGCTCTCTGTGTCTGTCTCTCTGTCTCTTTCTCTCTCTCTCCACATTGAGCTGGCTAGCCTGTCTCTCTCTCTTTCCATGCTGAGCTGGCTAGCCTATCTATCTCTCTCTCTTTCCACACTGAGCTGGCTAGCGTGTCTATCTCTCTCTCTCCACATTGAGCTGGCTAGCCTATGTGTCTCACTATCATTGCATCTCCCTCCAGCATTATACTTTTTTGTTAGAAAGTAACATATTAAAATTTATCTTTAAAGTCCCTGGGTAATGTTTTCATACTTAGAGACATTTGACAAACAATTGTGAACATTTTTATAAATGAATTTTAATGAAAAGTAAATGGTAAATGGATATGGAAATATCTTTTTGAATAAGAAAAAGTCCGTACTCTGTGCTCTCATTGTAACTTTTAGGTTTTTTTGTTTTGTTTTGTTTTGTTTCCAGATGCTGCCAATGGACAATATGGTGAGTCCTTTCTTCTGCTTTGGGAGTCCTTGGTCAGGGTTTCTCTCTAATGTCTAAAATTTTCTACTGAGGCCACCAGTAGAATTATCACACATTTTCTCAGTCCTGGCTCATTACCAGTGAAAGTGATGGTTGGCCCCTTGGCACTGCTCCAAGCCGGAGCAACCTCATGCTACCCTCTATCACTCCCTGGGTGAGATGGTGAATGCACAGCAGGCCCGCCGTTCTGAGACTCTGAACTGAATCCTATGGCCACTGGACACCACTGAGCAATGAAAATCATCTTTGTCTCTGTGGTAAATGTGAAGGACTCAGGATGGGAACTTTTCCAATCCATCAACTAGGCAAACTGTAAACCATTACACTAACAGATGCCAACAGTAACATTGTTTACCCGGATATAACATACCCCAGGAAGTGCCTGAGAAGTAAGAGGGTGTCCAGCAGTTGGAGCCTGAAAAGGCAAAGTGTAGAGTATTTTAGTCAGGGTTCTCTGGAGGAACAGAGCTATGTAACTAGATATAAATTCACCTAGTTACATAGTTCTGTATATATGCATATTCATATAGATCTCAAAACTTATTGTGAGCTTTAAAATAGTAACAGCAGCTAAATCACACCTGAGAAGCTGAGAACCCGTAAGTTCTACAGTCAGAGTAGTACTAGGATGGCTGTCTCTCACTAGGGTGAGGCAGGAGTGACTCAATCCACAAGGCAGGGTGCCTCAGCATCCCCAATCTGGCACCCAAGGTCTATAAGGTTCCTAGAGCCTCTGGTGTCTAGTCCATGACGAAATCTTGGGACACTGATTCCTCTGTCAGTGGTGGAAGCAGCAAGAAGCAGCTACAGGGAAGATCACCTCAGAGAGAGGGCCAAAGAGCCAAAGGCAGGATCATCCCCTCTGGGTTGGTGCCCACAACCAAAGTGGGCATTCTTATACCAATCAGGACAATCTGGGCAGCTCTTCAGGGGACACCCCCACTCAGGTGATTCCAATTTGTGGCAAGTTCACACTAAATCAAAGAGGAATTATCACACATTTTCTCAGTCCTGACTCATTACCAGTTTCCTGGGTCAGAGGGGTTTTAGATATTTGAGGATCCAAAGTAATATCAAGAACTGCCCCCTTTCTGTTCCCAGCTAGCCACAGAGTCATGAGTGCGTCTAGCTCCCCTGGGGATGTCAGCAGATGAGCTACCCATTTCTTGTTCTGACATGACTAATGATGGCGGGTTTTCCAGTCACTGAAATCATCATCTATGAAACAAATCATTTAAGAACATTTAAGTACATCTCTCAAGATTTTCCAGTGTCAACGCCTGATGATAAAATTATTCATTATTTTAGGGAAAATGGGAAGTTGTGGTGTTAATGATTCTGGGGTTCTTTGAGGGTTAATGAATGATGAGATGGCAAAGGAATCAGAGGTGACTTTTTTAGGACCCAGGGCAGACTCACCAACCTTTCAGTACTACAGGAAATCCTGCTGGCACCTTGCAGCATTGTCTTGCTCGTTGCCATCCCCGAGCAATCACTTGCCTGTGGTGAGTGCTCCCAGATGATGTGCAGCCTTCGTCCATCAGTGAGCCTCTGGGTGGGACGGGGTGGGGTAGATGGGCCAGGAGACACAGGACAACATGGGGGTGGGGGTGGGACAGGACGGACACAGACATGGCACAGGGGGACAAGGAAGGGACACTGGGCTCTTGGGAACTAGCCAAAGTGAGGTCCTTCCTATCTGTCTATCCCACAGGGTTCTTCTGGATTTGAAACTGTGGGCACCTCTGCTACAAACTTTTTTTTTTCTCCTCAGAAACTGCACCCAAATCTGTGATTTCCCTTCAGCCTCCATGGACTACTTTCTTTCAAGGAGAGACAGTCACTCTGTCTTGCTATAGATTTGGGTTCTCCTTACCCCTGAAAACAAAATGGTACCAGAAGAGAAAACCACTAAAGGAAATCCAAGAGAACACCTTAAGGGTCCATGAGTCTGGAGAGTACTGGTGCCAAGCCGACAGCTCTCCTCCCAGCATTCATGTGCACGTAGAGTTTTCTGAAGGTGAGACAGAAGTGAAAGAACTAATGCTTCAGGCACCATCTCAGTCCAGTTTTTTCTCTAGATTTAATTGCTATGCACCACAGACAATTCATAAACAATCCATTCTGTTCACAGTACAATTACACAGAGATTAAAAATCCCTATGTAAAACCAGATATGGAACAGAATTAGCTTATACTTAAACATAAATTTAATAACATTTGAATAGTCTGATGCACTCACCGCAGTAGCAGTGACTTCAGCCAGTGCATACAGAAGCTCAGGAGTGCGACTAGTGGCTAAGTTCTGGGTGAGTCAAATGCACTCACTGCTATCGCTGTGCTCCTGAAAGTCTGGCCTGAATCAGACTTAGGCAGCACTGACCACACAGAGACTTGGGCTCCACCCTCTATTTACAGACTCAAAACTTGAACCCCAAGAAAAGGTAGTGTTTACCAACTGCTCATCTAAATGAAATTTGAGAAGCAATTTATTTGAATGGTTTTGAATCCATTTTGTTTATTAGAAACAATAAGTTCCATGAGGAGTTTCGTGCATGCGTGTGTGTGTGTGTAAATGCTAGATAAATAGAAATAAATAGGTTGATTTTTATGAATACACAAAGATAAGAAGAAAGGGAGGAGCATTTTCTTTTTTGGTCTTGAAGCTTTCTGTTCTGAAATTGAAGTTGAAGGCTTGTGAAAATAGCCTTTGCTTTGTAAGCAAGAAAACAGCTATTAGCAAGGAAGGGGGTGGGGAGAAGCCATGCTCTTTGACCTAACAATCTCCTTGAACATTTAACTACTGAAGCACACAAATCTACACACCCTAAAATGAAAGACCCTAAATGAACAGGAAACCTCATTAAATCACCTTGCTGGTACTGAGGGAAAACTATAGCTCCTGAAAATCCCCTCGGAGATGATGCTGCTGAAGAAAGGCAAGCTAGCAAGGAGATATGATTAAAATCCCCAAAGTGAGAAAAGACACCCAGAACTCTGGTACACCAACAAGGGAGAAGGAACTGGAGGGCTGCGTTCGGGCAGAGTGGGGTTTTTACTAACCTTCTGCTGCCCAGTGTTTCTCAAAGTGCAGGTGTTTGTTTTAAACTTAGAAAAAGAATTAATGCTTTCCTCAATCTCCCTTCCTGCCAAGCCTGCTTGGAAGGGTAATGAAAAGGGAAGACCAGAGAATGAACCATGGCTTGGTATGTTTCACAGACCCACTGGTGCTGCAGGCTCCCCCTGCTGTGTTTGAAGGAGACTCTGTGGTTCTGAGGTGCCATGCAAAGGAAAGCATACTACCAGAGACCTTGAAACTCTACAAGAACGATGAAGCTCTGAGCTTACCTGGTAAAAGTTCTGAGCTCCGCATTCCTCATGCGAATCTGGGGAACAATGGCGAATACAAGTGCAGTGGAAAGAAGGGATTTTTTAGGACCAAAACTTCTTCCAAGACGTTCAGAGTTCAAGTCCAAGGTATAGCTTTAATTATTCTTTTTTTTTTTTTTTTTTTTCAATGCAGTTTATTCAGGAACATTGAACAATCCTCGGACCCCGGGGAAAGCCAGCCCATAGCTTAAATAGCCTCTGGGTAGCCAACCCAGGCGTGCCACGGGGGCAATGCAGATAGGTCCACATACATGGAAGCAAGCCAGATCCTCAGCCTTAGCCAAATGTGGAATTGTTCATGACAGAGAGCACTCACCATCGGGAAGGTGGAAGGCGGAAACCAGCTCCATCTTTAAGGCATAGCATTCCGCAGCTCTCTACAGTTCCCCCTTTTTGTTTTAGACGCATCAGGCAAGAGTAGAGGTCTGATCTCTGATATTAGAAATAAATTGGGACTTTGTACAGATGTTCATTTAGGTGTCATCCACCCAAAGAGCATCAGACCGTCCGATACCTTTTTCTCAGAGGCGGGACCTGGGGCATCAACCCGCATGCAATCAGACATGCTCTTCTCTGGGTCCAAAGCGGCTGACCCTGAGTGCAGTGCTTAGCCTCGCATCCTGAGCGTATCATTTTAGCTTTTTATGGTATCCAACCATGCTTGGGGAGAATGTCCTGCTTCAATGGCTGTAAAGGCCTGAATGATCATGGCTGCATCACACTGTTGTGAGACTCTAATCTTGCATATATACCACAGGCAAACCAAGGAGACCAACACCAGAAGGCCTGCTAACACTCCCATGCCCGCCCATTCCTTCAGATGATTCATGGCTGCAGCAATCCATGTTGATAATCCTGTGGCTAGTCCTGCGTCCACTCCGGTAGAATTTACTGTGACAATGGCCACTCTCAGCTGCTCCATCGTAGTATCGAATTCTCCAGTCCAATTACCTAAAATATAGCTCGACAATTGTTTAGACAGATTTGCAGCACAGGAAAAATTCTCATGTTGTATGCTAGTGACACAAAGTCCAGCATACTTTCATTGACAGCCAGGTTGAGTGATTTGCCATAGGGTATCAATTTGCTCCTGCAAGAGGTCAATCCTCTGATTGACCACGTCAAGCTTCCTTTTAGTTGAGCATTAATTCCTTTATGTACAACTAAGGCATGAGCTACATTGGCTAAATGATTATTCAGGGTCTGAGCAGTCTGCCCAGTATGACTCATGGCTAATGCCCTGGTGGTAGCTCCAACAGCCTTCAATGAGATGGTAGTAACAATGGTGGCTGTAGTTCCAAGATCCCTTTTCTGTCTGAAGAGAGTCATAGCGTGAGGGGCATCAATGGGCATAGGCACCCAGTGAGGCATGCGAGTAACCAGGGCATACCTAACTTTACTAGCATTCCAGCATTGGGCAAAAAAGCAAGTATCATTACCACAATTACTTGGCTCTATCTGGCTAATAATGAATAAAAATGGGGGATATAGACAAACAGGTGTGGGCTTATAGGAAATATTATGAGAAGCCTTAACCCCTCGTTGGAACATCCTGCGTCAGTTCTAGAACTAGCAGTGGTGGTGTCCAAGGTCTGAGTAGGTTCAGGAGACCATTGCCCCCAGGGGCGAGACGTGCATCTAAAGAAACTAAGCAAGAGAGAGGACCCTAACTAAAACGTCCAATCCCCATCCAGAAAGGCAAAGAGGATGGACATCAGAAGAAGAAGAAAACAGGAAACAACCTAGGAACCTACCACAGAGGGCCTCTGAAAGCCTCTGCCCTTCAGACTATCAAAGCTTTAATTATTCTTAACGCATTAGTCAGAAACAGGCTCCGTGTGGTTGTGGAGGTAGAATAGGAAGGGTGGGCTGGCAGTCCACTGAGCGGGAACGCGAACAACCCTTGGGTGGAAGGGTGCTGGTAATCAGAAGCAGCCCCTCCCTCTCTGCAGAGTCCTGAACCGCTCCTCGGATGATTTGATCCTTTCTAGAGTTATTCCCTCGTCCTGTGCTGTCAGCCAGACCGTCCCAACCCATAGACGGAAGCCCGGTGATCCTGACCTGTCGAACCCAGCTCCCTGCACAGAGGTCAGCTGTCCAGCTCCGGTTCTGTTTCTTCAGAAACCTCCAGGCTCTGGGGACAGGCTGCGGCAGCTCCCCGGAGCTGCACATTCCGGCCATATGGACTGAAGAGTCAAAGTGGTACCAGTGCAAGGCAGAAACAATGAGTTCCCAAGCTGGAAAACAAAGCCTGGCCGCCAGGATTCCTGTGCAGAGTGAGTGTCATTCTGCGGTTCCCAGGCATGGCCTGCAAGCTATGCAGAAGCACATAGCAGTTTGGGTCACTAGACTCTAAAAGAAAGTATTCTTCCCGTGCCTGTGGAAGATGTATGGGAGAAAAAATTCAACACGTGTGGCTATCCTTGATGAGCTTAGAACCAAGATAGGAAAACAAAACAAATCAACAACAGCAAAACAGGTTTGGTTTTTCTCTCGATGCCTTTAGATAAAGCCACTTCTTGTCTCCCCCTGACCTAAGTTTTCCTTCCAGCGCTGCGCTCCTAAACTGTGGGCTGTGTGGCAGCCGGCAGCCCTCAGGCTGGGCCCAATGTTCTGCTCAGCTGAACAGGCTCCTGGAACTCTAGGTTCCTGACGCAGACTGCCTAAGGACAAGAAAGCCAAAGGATGAAGTCTTGGGGAATAAATAGTTCCGTCTTGATGCCCTTAGAGATGGCACCACAGACTGTCGCTTTCTCCGAAGGTTCTAAAATAACATCTTTCTTAAGCACGATTGCCAGCTGTGGCTTTGCCTGACTGAATCTGCTCCTTCGCACAGGAAATCTAGTTGGGCAGTAGGGGACACAGAGTCTGGAATGGCCAGAGCCTGGGTGAGGTGGAAAGGAAAGTGAGAGTGTCACCTGTGAATTTGCTCACTCTGACTGACTACGCTCTATCAGCTTATCTCTGCTTCTTGGTTGTAGGCAACGGGCACTCCCATGGCTACTGGTTAAAGATGAATAGTTCAGAGAAGGCAGGGAGTGGGGTTATCCAGCAGTCATGTCACAGTTAGTCCTGCACAGTCTCTCCTTCAGCTTAATTGCTGAACAGAATGTACTGCTCACCCGATATTCAACTATCACATTTTGTTCTTCAGGACTGGAGAATAATTCAAAAGGCACTGTCCTAAGCCCAGTATATCTAAAACTGTTCCCGGATGGACAGCCTCTCCTGGACTTACTCTCTTTGTCCCCTGACAGGTACCCTAGAGAAGTTTAGAAGTGCTGACTCGAGGCCAGCTTATTACGCAAGTCCGCGCCTCATTTCCAGTCAGCTGCTGCTGGCACTGTACTCGGGTCCCACCGCCATGTTTGAGGCCACGTCTCCCTTTCCCCTTCACATGCTCACCACTTTCCCTAAGTGTCCAGCCCTGCATGACATCTCTGGAATTACTCCATCAGGATGGGGTAGACATGAGCTCAGGTTGGGCAGAATAACATCTTCCTGGTCCATATTCCTGACAAGGCCACCAAGGAATGCAGGGCCCTTTCAGCAGGCAGGAAACACAGTCTCCGCCTCCTCCCCCTTCCCAGAGGGAAGCCTAACTCTACCCTCGAGCCACTTGCCACATGATAGAACAGGTTTCCACCCTTCATCCATGAGCATCCCATTGCCAAAAACCCACGCATGTCATTCTTATTCGTTTAGGAGCCTTTGCGGACTTCCAGATAAACATTGTCCCAGCCTCAAAGTTGGTGTTTGAAGGGCAGTTGCTGTTACTCAACTGCTCAGTAAAAGGGGTCCCAGGGCCCCTCAAATTCTCCTGGTACAAAAGGGACAAGCTGAATAAAGAAGCAAAGACTCATAAGTCCTCAGAAGCGGAATTCAAAATCTCCACAGTGAACAGCAGCGATGCAGGGGATTATTACTGTGAGGCTAACAACAGCCGCCGAAGCTTTGTCAGCCGGCCAGTTCCCATCACCATAAAAGGTACGTGCTGCCAGGTGTCGTCGGAGGAGTGGACCCCAAGACTGCCGGAGATCTTTAGTGAAGAAGTGAGACAGTCAGGTGGAAGTAGACATTGTCAGTTACCAATAATTCAGTGTTCTGAATAACCTGCCAAGGATTAGTCAAAGACCAACAGGAAAGACTTAGAAATAGACGGAAGGGGCTGAGAACAGAAAGCCGTGTTGAGGAAGTGCTCAGTGATCAGGAATACATCCTCTGAAATTACTCATACACAGGAAAGATGTAATATATACATACATATATATATATATAGTATGTATTTAGTTATATATATAATTTATATTATATATATACATGTTTGTGGTAATGAAGAACTATAATCCCAGCACTTGGGAGGACTACAAGTTAGTGTTCAAAGCCACTAATCAGACTCTCTGTCAGAAATTAAAAAAATAAACTAAACCATGGAAGGAGGGAACAAAGAAAGGGAAGGGAGGAGATTCATGAAATACACAACATAATCTCTACAAAATGGAAATAAATGACAAAGCTTCTCATTGCTAACTTATTTTTTTAATGAGTTGGTTTTGTTTGAGAATAAGACCCTGGTGTGAACTAACTGGTTTTCTTCCTTAGTTCCAGTGTCCCGCCCCATCCTCACGCTCGGGGTCCCGGGGGCCCAGGCTGTGGTGGGTATCGTGGTGCAGCTTTCCTGTGAGGCTCTGAGGGGCTCCCCTCCAATCCTGTACCACTTTTATCACCGAAATGTCACCCTGGGGAGCAGCTGGGCCCCTTCCGGAGGAAGAGGATCCTTCAACTTTTCTGTGACTGTAGAACATTTTGGAAACTTCTTTTGTGAGGCTGACAATGGCCTGGGTCGCCAGCGCAGTGACACGGTGACACTGAATGTTATACGTAAGTTGGCTCTTCAAACTAGCAGTGCCAGGTCGGATCATTTCTACTGTGCCCAGAAGGCAAGGTTGGGGCACAGAAGCAACTAGTGTGTGCGGTCACAGCAAGCCTCTGCCCACACAGTCTCTATGGGGAATTTCGGGTTTTACCTGTTGAAGAAGGGGCACCTTCCTTCCATTGGCTGTATCCAGCCTGAGCGCATCACTCCTTATCCGTTGTAACCAAAGCTACCCTCTAATATATTTAAAGGCTTCTCGAAACACAAACTGTACCTGGTCCACAGTGGTAGATGAAAAGCGCAGCCCTGGAGTTCAGTGTGTGCCACTGTTTGCTGTACCTTTTCTTTAGCTGGACCACCCAGCATCTGTAGCTGGCCTATCTGTTCATGATGCTCCTAATCTTTTGTCCCTGAAGACTTCCCACCTGAGGGCCCACTTGTGTCATGTTCCTCTCTTCCTGAAAGCTCCTCACCCAGACATCTCTAGAAGGAAACACTGGCATGCTACTCTGGCTTATAGGTGTCTCTGTCCTGTGAGATCCTTTCTCTAACCCAGATCCATAAGGAAGAGTCCCAGGGGTCTTCCTAACAGCTCCTCACAGCCTGCCCTATTCCCTGGTGTTCCTGGATCTTCTCTATTGCTCTGCCATCAATAGTCAGATTTAGCATTTCTTCAGCTACCGAAGTGGCACTCAGAGGCCCACCTGCTCCACGCTTGGCCCACTTCCATCCAGCCTCTGCATTTCCACTGTTTGATAAAAACCAGAGCTTTAGCAGCACCTGTCTGAATCTCCAGGCTTTTCTTTCACCACACTTACTGGGCCCTTCAGAATGCTACCCTACCTGCTGCAACAGTTCAAGTGGCCCAACCTACAGCCCCATCTTCAGCCTTCACACAGTCCTTCTGTGCTAGACCTGGCCCCTGACCCATGGTGGTCTCTGCACTTTCTCCCGGCCTGCTCCTCCTTTTTCTAGCAATACACTCCTGTCTCAGATGCCCAGCTTCTCTCAGATTCCTCAAACATGTTTGCATTTGTGTGTCAGCTACCTCAAAGCGTATATAATACTACACAAACATTCTCACGTCCCAAGACAGCTATAGCTGAGTTCTGAGGAATCTGAGAAGGCCACTCAACACCAATGAAAACATTTTGCAGTCAGAAATGCCTTTAGTGTGGAGAGCTGTGTTCAAACAGAAGGAACGGATGGCTGGTTTCTCCTCCGTTCCAGGGTCCCGCCCTGCCCTGATCTTAGCACTTCGCTGGAGCCCGGGCTGTGATGCAGCTTCACCGGGAGGCCCTAGAAGGCCCTTCCTGATCTTGTACCATCTTCACCACGAAGGTGCCCCCTGGGTGCTGCTCGGTCCTCTCTGAGACAGGAGAGCCCTTCAACTTCTTTCTAACTATGGAGTGCTTAGGGGACCACAGCAGTGAGGCTGGCAAATCCCTGGGTCCCAGCACAGTGAGGCGGGGACGCCGCATGGCAGAAGAGTGCTCACAGCAGCCCGGCTGCACCTGCTCCCTCAGCAGCCAAAAAAGCTGTTTCTGGACCTGGTCTCAGCAGGCCCCTTCCACAGAGCCTCTCTGATCTTCTGGCCCCTCTTTTCTTTCTCCTCATTCTTTTTCCCAATGCCACCTTTCGACTTTCTTGTATTCATTTGGTTTTTGTTTTGTCCCAATGAATTTAATTAGGGTTACTTGCATAAACATGAGTTGGGGTAATTTACTTGAACTTACCAGATGCTGCACTCATGAGGAATAAATCATAAAGTATTTTAATAACAGGATCATGTTGTGCATTTAGCTATGAAACCTCTGTTTTTAAGTTTAAAATAAACCCTCCACACCTCATCTCTCTTTTCTACTTCTTTACCCAGTCTATTAGGTTGTCTCTGGGTTTTATTGTGTTACAGAAACATTGTCATAGAAATTCTGCACCAACTATATACATGTAGTTATACATATATATATATATAATACAAATAATCATACACTATATATAATACATATTTGAAAATATGTTTTTTCATACATGGTTCTGATCATGGTTTTCCCCTTTCAGATTCTCCCCATATCCCCCCCACCAAACTCCATGCCCTTTCTTTCCTGCTCTCTCTCTTTAGAAAACAGGCAAACATAATAAAAAAATACAGAATAAAAAATAAATAAATACACACAAAAATCACAAGAAATGTAAACATAACATAAATTCACACATGCTTACACACACACAAAACATAAAAACACAATCAGATAAATAAACACAATCAAACCATAATACACAAGAGAAAATAATAATAATAAAAATGCTTAAAGCAATTTGAGACAAAAAGTCTAGAAAAACACCACTGAGCACTTTTTATGCTGGCCATCTGCTGGGCGTGGGGCCTGTCCTTGAGAGGGGTCTTACTCACTGCCCTATTGCTGTGAAGGGACACCATGGCCAAGGCAACCTTAGGAAAGTACTTAATTGGGGCTGGCTCACAGTTTCAGAGGCTCAGTCCATTCATGGCAGCAGGCAGGCAGGCTGGAAGACACCATTTGCTTGCTGTCAGCCATCTCCTCTTACAATCTTTTCCTCCTTCCCATAGCTCCCCGAGCCCCGAGTGGAAGGATGAAGACATCCCACTTAGGAAAGAGTGTTCCAAAATCTCTCGTTCTCTGCATGTTGCCAGTTTTAGGTCTCTGTGTTCATTCCCATTTACTGCAAGACAATTCTCTGATGGCTGAGTGGCTATTTATGGCTATAACAGAATGTTCTCAGGAGTCATTTTATTGAATAGTCTTTGCTTTCCTCTCAGGCCCGCGCCCATCTGGTCTCGGGCTCTTGGACACCAAAGCAGTGTCAGATAGGGTTTCGTCTCATAGAGTGGGTCTTAAACCCAGTCAGACAGTGGTTGGTCCCTGGCACCGTTTTTGTGCCACTGTTCCAGCACAACATGGAGGGAGGTCACCATTGTAAATCACGGGCTTTGTAACTAGGTTTTTTCCCTCCAGAAGCACTGAATGAACTTTTTTTTTTTAACCTACCTTATTCCCCAAGTAGATTGTGGGCTCCAAGTTTATATGTGTCTTTAATTTTGTAGATATTGTCAGACTACAATTCAAAGGAACGTCCTCAGTTTTCACTGCCACATCTTCCTCAGTATTACCAAGCTATGTAAGCATGAAAGGACTGAATTTAATTGTACATTTAATTAATAATGAAAATGAGTCTTTTACATATTTATTGACAGATGTTTTCAGTGACTTGCATAATATTTTAAACTTTTCTACTGAATATTTTTGTACATGAAAAGCTAGTTATGGATAAAGTAATTAGCGTTCTGTATCAAATGCTTTTATTTCTTTTATTTGCTTAGAATACCACTTTCCCTTGCAAATGTAACAAGTATGTTAGAAGCAGAAGCTTCTGCTACAGTGTTATTCTCCTTCTGTTCCAGTGTCCCTCCCTACCCTGATGCTCAGGGTGTGGGGCGCAGGCTGAGGTGGGTGACATGATGGAGCTTCCCTGAGAGGTGCTAAAAGACTCCCCCAAATTCTGCTCCAATTTTATCACAAAAGTGTCATTGTGGGAACCATCTCACCTTCTGGAGAAGGAGCCTCTGTCAAATATGTCTGACTACAGAACATTCTGGGGACTTCTTCTGTGAGGCTGACAGTGGCCTAAAGGAACACACTTTTCATCACTGGTAAATTTCTTATGCTCAAGCCAGATGGGGCTAGCATATTGCTTTAATACATAGTGCTCATGATGGCTGACCAGGTAAGGGCTTCCCAGAGACAAGCCTATGGAGCTGATGGTTCTCTAAACAGTTATGTTCTGAAGCTGTTCCCAACTGGCGCAGAAGAGGAGGCTTTAGAGAACATCTCAGAATATAAAGCTCATCAGCTGTGCCTCTTCTGTCTGGCCATAATCTATCTTCACCCTCGGCCTTTTCTTAGGCACAGAGACAAGCTTTCTCACAGACAAATGGGCCACCTTCTGTGCCACATCAGTCACCACAAAGCCCCAGGGCTCCTGGTCACAAAGGTCCCTCTCCTCCCCAACACCAAAACATCAGGTCAAGACTCAGAACCACTCAAAACTGCATACCTCTTCCTGGGTTTATGCTTGGGTATTCTCTGCCCCAGACATGACCAAGAACAGAAGTGTTGCTGTGGTCACTGGACTCACAGGGGGACTGGCTACCATGGCTGCTGGAGTGCTGCTGTTTTACTGCTGCGTCTCCAGAAAAGCAGGTGGGTGG
This sequence comes from Meriones unguiculatus, assembly GCF_030254825.1. NCBI lineage: Eukaryota > Metazoa > Chordata > Mammalia > Rodentia > Muridae > Meriones > Meriones unguiculatus. The sequence goes on from NC_083350.1 coordinate 190,600,457, forward strand.
CTCCCTAACCATGCCCTCCCCATTTCTGCTCCTGCATGCTCACACTGACTTTGGGACCATCCTCAGCCCTCAGGAGCACCTGCCCGCCCACCACATGATCCCTCGCCTTTCCCTCTGGGTCCCTCAAAGTCCTGTTTACCAAATACAAAGCTACTCCAACAGCCACACTGAGTGCGCCACTCCTTGATGAGCCTCTGAAGGGCAGAGGCTCGCCTCTGTGTGCTCCTAAGTTTCCCCAAGGGATGAGGAGAGAAGGACTCTAAGAAACAGGAACAAATAGGATTTGGTAACTTACTGACTTTTAAAATGTATAGCACTTTTATAGATGATAAGTCTATTTTCCTGTCTAAGTTTATTAAGCTATCTTTTATCATTAAATTTCACTGTCTTTTCAAATCCAGGTTAAAGGAGTATGAATTGAGGTTAAAGGAGTATGGGTTGAGGATGCCCCTTTTACTTGAGGCCAACATGAATAACTCAGTGGTTTTACCTTTCTCCACCTCTGTCAGCATAGCAAAGATTCAGATCTCAGTAACACAAGTTCCTGGCACTCTCCTTGCGACCCCATCTAAGCTTCCTCCTTGTTCCCATGAAGGTCCCCTCTTCCTGAAATCCAATGCCTTCCTTTACAGGAGGAAAGCCTGCCTCTGATGACTCCAGGTAAGAACTTAGCTGTACTTCTGGAAGTAATGAAAACATCCACAGGACAGAAAAATTAAATCAAATCTTATTATTGGCAAGATCACAAATTCTACACATGGAGCTGAGGCGGGCTGTACTTGATTGATGCTACCCCTCCCTGGACTGCCTCAAGCCAATTCCCAGAACTTCCACCTTAGCTACAGAGAGCTAAGCTTCTTTCTCAAATCAAGTGGTAATTGTTCTGTTGTTGTTTTGTTTTTTCATTTATTAAGTAACTTCCTGTACCACGGTTAGCTTGGCTGTCTACGTGACTACTTTGGCAGGTAACAGGGAGCCTGAGGTTCCCTTTGGAGGTTCTTGATCTCATTGATAAAAGAATTTAGAAACAGGCTAAAAAGGAAGCTCAGTAACAATTTTATTAGAATTTAAAAAAGAAAGAAGAAAACATAGACAAGTTAGATGAAAATGGCACCAATGAGGAAAGACAAAGAAAAAGTCGTGCCTTTTCAGTTGAGCAGCATGGAAAGAAAGGGTTTATTGAAAAGGGAAATGTCACTCTTGAGAATGGAAGTGGGCTCGCAAGCTGCAAGCTGAGAAAAGAGCCCAAACATCCGGCAACCGTGTGGCATGTGATCTTTACAGAAGCACCCCTGCTGCTCCCCATTCGTGAGTCCTGGGCTTTGTTCTGTGCTCTTAGAGGACACTGAGGTGAGGAAAGGCTTACGGTCTTCCTCTGCAAACTGGCTTTTTCCACATTAACCATGAATGTGCCCTTTTAGGTCCTCTCCTTCCATCACGCAGATGTTGAATTGATCCATATCTTGAGATGATGTAGCTTAGTCAGTCTAGAAATCTCTGGGCGTGGCCAGCCTAATCAAAATCTGTTGCGATGACATCTGTGAAGATGGAACCCTGTACCTCACACACCTGAAGGAGCCTCTCTGTCAGTAAATGGTGTCTGTGAAGGATCCGCCACCATCTTGCATCCTGAAGGCTCCCTTTAAGAGTTGTCTCACAGCTCACAAATTGGGCCTCCTAGAGCTGCCTTGGGGCCCATTCGCTCTTTGTTTCTCTGAGACTGATGTCTCTGAGAGGGGTCTGGGGCCTGTTCTAAACTTGGCTCTGTCCTTTCTAGTTTAGTGGTGATGGTAAGCCACTCCACTCTATAGAACACCCATTACTTACACATATAAAATGGGAGCAAAACACAAGTATCTTTAAGCATTAGCACGCTTGCCTCTTCCATACCACAGGGCCCTAAACCTAGAAACAGAAATGACATTGATTGAAACCCCCTTAGGAGTGATGGCCATGCCCTCCGTGTCTCTTCCTGGGACGCATCAGTGTCTCTACATTTCACAGGAGCCCTTCAGATGCAGAAGCCCAGGAGCCCGCCTATTACAACGCACCAGTCTGTATAGAGCTGCAGCCAGCACACAGCAGCGGTGAGGACCAGGGCCCTCTGGTCTCTGCTTTGGCAGAGATCACAGGATACATGCTGGAACTGGGTCAGGAAGGAGGTGAAGCCTGGAAAGCTAGAATCCTTCCAGAGGACAGACTGGCCAAGGGAGGAGAAAGCAGCTGAGAAAAGGGGCAAGTTTACCGTTTCCTCCTCTGAAACTTCACTTTCTTCCTAAACAGACACTAAAGAAGACGTGATTTACACGGAAGTGTGGAGTACTCCGCAGAGAGGTAAACACACAGGTAAAAGCAAGTCTCATTCCTCTACCCTTGCTCAGCCGCCACCTCCGCAGCAGGTCTGGGCCAGCCAGGCTCAAGGCCCCTCTTCACCAGAAGAGTAGGATTTCTTAACGACGCTGTTGGTGCGAAGCTACCACACAGCACTGCCTTCTCCATTCTCTGTGGATGAGCTCAGGATAACCCAATCCATCACACAGCTGGCTCTGAGCTTCTGGGTCAGCATCTAAAGAATAAACTAGGGCTGTCGTCCCTGATTTCCTGGTTGGGGCAGCTAAAACAGAGCCATGTGGATAGGGCAGCTGCAATAACACGTTCAGTTCAGAAGTCTCGGAGCCCAAGATCAAGGTGCCAGATGGCTGAGTGAAAACGGAGGACATCTCTGCTCCAAGGTGTGGCTGAGGAGAAGGTTGTATTGCAGATATTCAGGAGAGAACAGCCAGAGGCATCCGGAAGGGTCCAGACTGAATATGGCCAGCAGACTGAACTGGGCCATGGGGAAGTAGGATTCATGAACGGAGAGATTCGAGATTTGGGAGTGAGCCAGGAGGACTGGCATCAAGGGCCTGCTTTGACATGTTAACTAGTAAGCACCTAGGTTAGCCATTTGACCTGAGTTTCTTTGAGATTTAACATTTCAGCCTTTTTGTTTATGGTAAGGGATGATGTAATCTTTTCAGTAACTACCTCCTGCTGAAAGAGGAGTGTCGTCGGGAGTGGGGAGCAAGAAGGCTGGAATATTGGTCAAAGCCAGGAAGGGAGAGAGCAGTAAAGACCGGGGAACATCTGTTTGACTTGTTACCCAGGTTCTGAGGGGCAGCCTGGGGCTGGGGTGCAGGCCACTTTGGGCTCGGAACATCTGGAGCTGGCACGCTGCAGGCAGTTTTGGAGTGGTCTGCAGTTGAGACAGAGACACAGCAACAAAAGGTGAAGTTAAGGAGTGCAGGTGAAATTGCTTATCTTGAGTGTGTACTTAAAACTTCCAGGCCCCTGGTCCTGGCATCTGGGGGAGAAAAGGAGCCCCCAAACCAGGGGTAGGCAGTAGGTAGGAGAACTTAGGCTATTGATTGACAAGAGTACTTACCTGGAGTCCATCTGACCTGTGACAGGTGGGTACAAGTCATGTCTTCCTGAAGCTTACAAGAACTTTTGAAGCTTACAAAAAGATAAACGGGTTAGACATATTAGCATCACCACTCTCTGTAGTCCTTACTGAGAGCCACACTGTAGACAAAGCAGTACCCTCATGCCTTTGGATCAAAGTAAAAGCTTAGGGACCCAAAGATAGGATTTGGGGTTAAAAGCATTAACACCTTTCCTATGTACCAGAGGCCTGGATATGGAGATTCAACAGAGAAGTTTTAGCGGGACTGAGAAGGCTTTTAAGCCTATATTCAGAAGACAGTCTTGAGCTTGTGACCATCATAATAGTAGCAGTGCTTTGCCAGGGCAACCTTAATAGCTTATCAAAACTCCATTGATTAATGTTAAAACTTTAGAAGTCTTTCTATCATGATAGCATAAAATCTGAAACATTTCTCATTATTTTAAATCACTTTCTTATACCTTTATAACTTGCACTTACACATCTTAAATTACTTCCTTAGACCCTTACAACTTAAGTTTGACATCATCACAACTTGCAGGTAATATCCAAAATTACTTTCTTAGGCCCTCATAACTTATATAAACTCTGATCTTTTTCTTTTCATCTAATCATTTACCATGAGACACAAATGGTTGATTATTCAGAGCAGTCATTGCAAAAGCAAGTTCCTTTAAATAAAGGAATTGTAAAGTTACTTGAAACTTGTATTTCTCTATCAGTGTGGTAAACTGTGTCTTTGTCTTTCTTAGCCAGAGACCTAATAGCTCTAGAAGAGTGAGGCCTGCTGCCTGATTTTACATATGGAATGAACTGAAATGGCAGCGACAGCCTTGTGGGGAGGAGCTGGGTGCCTGCCACGGACATAAAGTTACAATTAGTGTCGGTATCATCACAGGCCTGAAAAGGATGAGTTACAGCAGGAAGAATAATTCAAATGTATGTACAACAACAGACTTGCTGTTACCCTAGGCTCCTGCGGTCTCAGTGGCTTCACTGAGGGCAGGGCTAGTCAGTCTTTGGCTGTCACATGGACAGACAGGGTTACATCTTCACTGCTACCCAGAAGGTCTAAGAGATTCTCTGTGGAGCAAGAACGTGAGAAGACTGACCCACTTTGGCAAGACAGAGTGGAGCAGTCAATCCAACAGTGTCCACAATTTGTACAGAGCCCTGGTGGCGAGTAAGACACGGGGCAGTTTTTCCCAGCAGTGAGTGGCACAGCGATCGAGGTGAAGTCCTCTGCGCCCCATTATCTTCTTCGGAGGCCTTAGGGTTACCTCTAGGAGCTTGCAGTTCTGTCTATCATGGGAATATTTTTCCATTAAATTTTTTAAATGAAATATTTAGCAGATCTCTGAAGAATTTGAGGATCATTATCTGTTATGTATACCTGAGTTAAACAAAATTTACTTGCTTTTAATTACTAGTTTTAGGCTTAAACTTGAAAACATATCAGATACTAAATAAAGCTTACATTTGTACTCAGCATGGCGATGAGCTTAGTTTTGAATACATCAATGAGGTGGTTGGGCGTTAGATTGCATGTCTTAACTATCTGTAACAGTTTACAAATTAGTAGCTTTATAAGATCAAGATTTTAAAACTTTATCTCTGTTAACTTTGATCCTTAAAACTTTTTGTTGAAGATTTGATTGGATACCCTTTAGCATCAAAATAAAACTTTAGGCCATAAGTGTAGTCCATAGAGAGACTGGAAACTTTACAAAACCATAAATACAGTTCACAAACTTATTTTTTCATCTTTTTGTAGTGCTCCATTACATAATATCATAGTTTCTTGTACAACTCCATTTATACAAGTAGCTAGAGCTTAGAAAAGTCAGCAAAGACGAGGAAACTCAGTTGAATCCATGTTGCATATACAGAATATCCTAAACAAGTGTCTCATATATAGTGTGTTATATTAAGATTACCCAGGCATAGATTTTTTTTTAACTATAAGCCCTGCTATTACAAGTGTTAAGCTAAATTTTGTTACACATTTTTAACCATACCCAATGAACTTGCAAATCCTGAGATAGTTTACAGTATGGTCTTAAGAGGTTTGTGTTTTATGTCTTTGTTTTTCAGGTTTGTTTGTTTGTTGTTTTGTTTTGTTTTGTTTGCTTTGTTTTGAGAGCAGAGAAGCCATAGAGATAAAAGTTGTTTAAGAGTGGAAAATAAATAAATAAGAGTGGAAAATAGAAAAACCTTAGAGAGATAAGAGACTTTTGGAAGTGTAGAGCAAAGTTTTTTTGTTGATGGTGGTAGTTTGGAGTTTTGGTTAGTTGGTTTGGGATATGATGGTAGATGTTGTTACCACAGGAGAGAATTTTAAATATATTTTCTTTTTAAAACATATTAAATACTCTCAAGCATGCATGATGTATTTGAACCAAGTCCATCTCTGTTCCCTTCCCTCCAGTTCTTCCTTTTTCCAACCACCACCTTTCAACTTCACTTGCTCTCTTCTTTTAATCATGTTGTTTATTTGCTTTTTTTTATGTGCATGTGTGTTTTGCCAGCATGTATGTCTGTGTGAGGTGTCAGATCTTGGCATTACAGCCAGTTGTGAGCTGCCCTGTGGGTGCTGGGAATTGAACCTGGGTCCTCTGTAAGAGCAGTTAGTGCTCTTAACCGCTGAGCCCTCTCTCCTACCTTTAGTGGTGCCTGTGTGTACGGGTGTGACATCATCTGCTGGAGAATGGGTGCCCTCTCAGGGCCTGTTCCAGAAGAAAACTGACTCTCCTCCCCAGCAGTCAGCAGTTGCCAATAACAACAGTGAGGTGTTTTTGGTTTTGTTTTCCTAGGTTCTCTTTGCATAGACCTGGGTGGCCCAGAACTTGCTAGGTGGAGGAGGCTGGCCTGAAGCTCACTGATACTCACCTGCCTCTGACTCCTGAGAGCTGGGATTAAAGGGTACAGCACTGCCCTAGCCTGTTAGGTTTCTAGTGGGAGGTCCTTCCTGGCACGCAGACAGATGCTTCTCTCTGCGTTCTTGATGGAGGATGGTCATCATTCTCACGCCTCAAAAAAGTACCAACCACATCACAGGCAGATAACTCTAAAGGCCCCACTCCAAAAGCACCACACTGCAAGTCAGAACTCAAAAGCATGACTCTAGAAACAGGCCACTTAACCTTACACACCCCTGTGTAAGCACTGTTTGTCCCCATTTTGTGGATGATAAAACAGAGAACATAGAGACCACAAAGTATTGCCCTGCGATCATATAACTAGAAAATCACCATAAAGAATGTTTCCAGGGTAAAATTCGATATAGTTCCAGGAAATCTTGATGCTCCGGCAACATCACAGTGACACATGCTGAGCAGTTTTCAAGTACTGGGTTCATTTCTAAGGCCCATAAGGAAATACATATTGTCACCCTTAAACTATACCTGTGTGTATGACTCCAGCATACATGAAGACAGTGAGAGAGAGCAAAGACACTGTCCACACAAGGAAGATGGCAGGCACTATACAGATACAAACATACAACATGGCGGACCTGCATGGAAATGCACACATCTTCGCAGTAATTCTGTCAGCACACAGTAACATGGCTCCCATCTCTCAGCTCACTAGAGAAGCTGAGTGAGCTGCCTCAGCCACAGTGGTGGCAAGGCAGACCCAGGGCTCAGGCATGGTACCTCAGCCTCTCCACGATGTGTGGCATGGATCTAAGACAAAACAACTGACAGGACAGAAAGCAAGTTTCCTTCCCTTGACAGCCCTTGGCAACATGGTGAAGTGCCGCTGGGGAGGCTGGCTGGAAAGAGGATAGGGCAGGGGGCAGAGGGTGGCCTCACTGTACAGCAGAGGGCCCTTCAGGCAGCACCCACATTTTACTTCTCCCGTTCTTCCTACAGAGGCCTCAGAACTCGGGGTCCCCACAAACACAGTGAGTCTTCTAACAGCTGAGGCTTTCCCTTGGGGCTGCCAGCCCAGCTCTTACCCTAATGCTTTTCCTCCAGGAATCTCTTGTCGTCTACACTCAGGCAAAGCTCACAAGCACCCCAGCCCCCAAGCTCCAGAAGTTGGCCTCCTCGGCACCTCACTGATGACCCCACAACTCCTGCCTCAGCTGGTGCACCCCAGCATTGTCCTCGAGAGAGGGGGTGCATTGCAGTGAGACTTAAATGCATCCAGCACTCTCTGTGCCAAGCAGCTGGGACTCAGGACCTTACTGGGATAAGTGCTGCACTTATGGGTACTTTTTAATTCTAATTATAGTCTGCTCTTAGCCTAGGAAAGTCACATCTCCTGGCTTCCTCGGTGAGCTTCAGTTTGGATGGCTGCCATCGCCCCTCAATTAGGACTGTTTAGCTGCAGCTGGAGTCCTGCTCTCAGCATCCATGGTGCCAGCCTGGTGGCTCTCTGTACCCCTTTACCAAGTGGGAAGCACAGCCTTTGGACAATGGACTGATGAGGAACTCCTTGCATCTCACATTCTTAATTGTCCAGCATAACGCCTCCTCTGCTCAGCAGCTAGCCACCCAAGTTAAGCAAGCACCCAGTTCCCCTGGTCTTCCCTAAGCTGGCAAGAATCCCACAAAGTCAAGACAAGGAGCACCAAGGACAATGTAATGCATCTTGAACTACAGAAAGTACTATGTGAATGTGAATGCACAACAAGGAAGAAGCAATTTGGACCCTACATGCCTCCCAGGAAACTCAAACGCACCCTGTCCTTTCCCCTGAGTGAGAATGAGAGAAAATCTGGGAGGAAACCCCGTTCACCAAGAGCTAGGGCCTCAGCCCTCCATGCACCTTATGGACCTGCAGGTCTGGGCATAGAGCCTGAGATTCTGCACCTTTAAGAAGCTTCCAGGGGTGCTGGTCCTGGAGTTGGGGGATCATCCTGAGAGGTGAGGCCCCGTAGGTCTTGGCAGAGACTAGTCAAGCAGATCTGGTTACCCACTGCCGAACTCCACAAGGTTGTCCACAAGGATCACACTCACTCAATGCCCAGAGCCATCTTTTAAACAAAAGCGCTGTGGAGGTTCAAAGGAGAATGGCCCTTATAGGCTCTGTACCTGATGCTTGGTCATAAAGTAGTGGCACTACTTGAGAGGGATTAGGAGGTGTGACCTTACTGGACAAGTGTGTTGCCTGGGGTGGGCTTGGGGGTTTCAGAAGCTCAAGCTAGACCCAGCGAATCTCTCTGCCACTGGATGTAGAACTCTGAGCTCCTCCTCCAGCGCCATGTCTGCCTGCACACTGACATGCTCCCTGCCATGATGAGAATGGACTAAACCTTCAAACTGTAAGCAAGCTCTAATTAAATGCTTTTTTTTTTTCATAAGAGTTGCTGTGGTAATGGTGTCTCTTCACAGCATCAGAAGCTCTAACTAAGACAAGCATGCTCAGAGAACTCTGAGACATCTTGGGAAAGTTTTGCCAACTAGTGTCATACTCTGTGAATAATTTGTGAATGAATATGCCCTCTACCTTCAGGCAGCTCTCCACTCCTGAGGCGGTGTTTCCCTTTCATCATGCTTGTCATACCTTTTCTCGGTCTCTAACCATGTTTTAGCCATTGTTCTCTAAAGAAACAAAACCCAAAAAATGTAAGTTTGTGGGAGGAGAAGACAGGGAGATGGGAAGAAAGGTGTGAGGTCCATGTTCTGATTCCAGGAAAAGACTAGAGATTTTTAAAGACATGTAGGTAGATAAAACACACATGATTCACTCAGACAAAAGCTGCTAAACAGGAAACTGCCCACAGGCACCCAGGCATGGGCAGGCACACATGGGCTGCACACAAACAGGTGGCACACAGGACTCAGCACGTAGCTTGCCAACAAACACAGGCTTGCTGTCAAAGAGGGACGCTGAGGCCTTTGCCCTCTGCCTGCAAGGTCGTATTTTCACACAGAATCCATACAGAAGTGGCACTGTAACCTGAATAGTTTTATACAACAAATTACATCACTGTTCACTTTGGGGTTCCCAGAATGCTCAGCATCAGCCATGTTTTCGCTGACTCATACTATATATCCATATCACCACCATGTTTTCCAAACAGAAACTGATGGCCTCTGTTCCCTACAAAAGGGAGAAGAAGGAAAAAGTCACCTATGAAGATAGACAAGTCACAGGATCTATAGTTAGCAAATTAAAGCCCTGGAAGAGCCATTTTTTTTTCAGTGTGAATTTGAAGTTAGAAGGCCTGTGCCCAATCAGGCAGTCAACCAGAGGCTCTCCTCCTTGCCTGGGAAAGGTAGGCCTTTCCAAGCTAAGCCTTCAGCTAATGGGATGCGTGGTAACTCAATATTCTGAAAATATATCTTATGTTCTAAGAGACTGGAACTTTTGCTGGGCCTCACAACCAGTTAATAATAAACCCTCAAGTCACTTTGCTACTGTGCACTCAGACTGTTTAACCTTTAAGAGAACACAGGACCAGTCAGCCTTATTCCCTGGATTCCTCACGTGATACAAGTTTACAACCTAAGCTAATGTATAGCTACAATCCTGTTACCTACTCTTACAAGTCCCTGGTCAAGAGTAGTGGATGTGTATCATTTGCTGAAAGCAGCTAGCATAGAAATTGAAAGTAACTTCCATAAAGGTTAAATGCAATCATTTATAGATATTGATGATAAATAGTGATGTTTGTTATAAGGGTCAGCTGGGATCATTTGGAGTCGGTGACTCAATCCCTTATACAATTCTGTTTAAAAGCTTTGTAGAGTACCCCATTTCTTCCCTGTGTGATGCTTTCTGTGTTGTTAAATAAGTAAAAAGTGAGGGTGTTTACTCTTTGGTGTTTGGGTAGAATAGTCTGTAGATATTTGTTAAGTCCATTTGATGTATCATATCAATTAATTCTGATGTTTCTCTGCTTCTGTTTTTGTTTAAATGACCTGTCTATTGGGAAAATTTGGGTATCGAAATCACCTACTTTAAATTGACTGATGGCAATTTTGGGGTTTCAATTGGGTGTTGAACTCACCTACTTTGAATTGATTGGGCGGTAATTTGCAGCTTTAAATGCCTTAGTACATTTTATATACCATTGGGCTCCCTGATTTTGGTGCATGAATGTTTAGAATACTACTATCTTCTGAGACAACTGTTCCCTGGATTAGAATAAAGTACCCCTATTTATCTCCTCCAATTAGCTTTAGTATGAAGTCTATTGTATCAGATATTAGGACAGCAATTCCTAATTGCTTTCTGGTCCCATTTGATTGGAATACTATTGTCCACCCTTTTCCTCCAAGGCAGTAGGCTAACTTTAAAACCCAGAAGTGTTTCTTATAGACAACAGATAGACGGACTTTGTTTCTTAATCTGTTCTGTGTCTTTTGATTGGAGAATTAAGACCATTGATATTAAAATTATTATTTAAATATGTGGGTTAATAGTGGTCATTGTGTTTATTTGTTATTGTTTGACTTCTCAGTTGTGCTTTGTTTTTAATAATTATGGGGCTTTATATGTCTTTCCATGAACTTTTAGCTTTGTTAATTCTTCTCCTCAGCCAGAAATAATGCTTTCTGTATTTTCCTTAAGGTTTGGTCTGTTGGACATGTTTTCTTAGGCTATTTATATCATGGAAAATTTTCCTTTCTCCTTCAATCATGTTAGATAGTTTTGCTGGATATATCATTTTAGGTTGGCTACCATAGTCTTTTAAGACTTGAAATGCATTGCTCCAGTTTCTGCTGGCTTCAAAGTTCCCACTGAGAAATCAGCTTGTTCTGATGGGTTTTCCTTTATATGTGACTTACATTTTTTTTCTCTTGCAGCTTTCAAGACACTTTCTTTATTTTGTAAATGTAATGTTCTAACTATAATAAGCTGTGGGGATTTTCCTTTCTTGTCTTGTCTATTTGGTGTTCCATGTGCTTCTTGTACTTGTATAGGTGTGTTTTGTTCTTAATTTTGAGTTTTTCTTGTATGACCTTGTTGAAGATCTGGTCTATCCCATTGACTTGGGATTCTTCTCCCTCCTCTATGCTTATAATCTGAAGGTTTGGCTTTTTCATGGTGTCCTACATTTCCTGTGTGATTTTTCCTGTTTTGTTTTGTTTCTTTTGTTTTGTTAATTTTTCATGTTCCTTGCGTATTTGGTCTAAATCCTCTGCTTTATCTTTGAGACCTGATAGTCTATCTTCTGCTTGATTTATTCTACTTGTAAAGCTCTACTGTGAGTTTTCTGCTTGAGTCTTCCTCTATGTTTCCATCTCCTGACTGAATTCTGTTCTCAGACCTTGGATTATCTTCATCATTCAGCCTTATGTTTGTGGTTTCTTGAACATCAGCCAAATATTTATTTTTCTTAAGCTCTTTTCTTCTTGATTTCATTGAGCTGTTTGTATTATCTTTAAACTTCTTGAGCTCTTTGAGGAAGTTTGTGATGATCTTTTAAATATTGTGTCCTGGTGTTTATACAAGATTGATACATTTTGGAGAGAAGCTGCTGCCTTGGTTTTCCATATTGTTCACATTATTGGAGTGAGTTGGGCATGTGGACTTCCTTTGTTAGTTCAAGTTTCTTATGGACAGAAAATGTCGGGACAGAAGAAAAGACGTGGGGGCAGGTTGGGTCTAGAGGTTGGAGATGGGTCAGGTGGAAAGTGAACTAGGCTTGTATGAAGAATGTGTCTCCTGTTCCAGTCATGGGGTGATGGGGAGATATGTCTGGGAGGAAAGGTTGGATATGGCATGTAGAGTCCGTGGTTTGGGGGATTGGGAGGGGGGTCCTGCCAAACCTAGAGATCCTTTGCAGTGGAAGCAGGAAAAGCAGACTAGACTGGCATACTGGTTGACAGGCTAAATCTTCTGGATTGTGGGGAAATGGGGAAGGCAGGGATATCACGAAGCTAGACCCTGGAGGAGGGCATGGGAAGTCTGGATAACTATTGGAGTGCAGAGTTGACCTATAAGGAGCTGGAGGATTGAGTGGGGTGCAGATAGGGCAGAGTCCAGCAGAAGCCTAAAGCGTGGCTGAGGTACAGGTGGGCTAAGTCAGAGTAGGCCAGGGCATAGGACGTGAGGCTGAGGGCGGAGCCCAGAGGAGGACGTGGCAAGTCTGGGTACCTAGCAGGGTGGTGGAGGAAGCCCAGAATGGACTTATGGTTGCAGGTAGAGCAAGTCTTGACAGAAGCCTAGACTTTGGCAGCAGTACAGGAAGGAGTTTTCATTTTCCTTTCGTAATCTCCCAAGCCCAGTGCCCTGAAGACAACTTTGAATATAACTAGAGTCAAGACCAGAGGCCTAGCTAAACATTCCGGGCTCAGCCACGTGCCCCAAAGGAAGCCAGCAACAGTAAGGTGAGGGGCAGCTATTTGGAGAATGTACAAAACACCGCAGCCCACCTTCATGGTCCTGGGAATTTTGTTTAACTGTTTCTTCTTTATTTTTATTTTATATACATTGGTGTTTTGCTTGTATATTTATCTGTGTGAGGGTGCCAGATCCTCTGGGACTGGAATTACAGACAGTTGTGAGCCTGGCGTGAGTTTTAACGTTAAATAGAGGAAGTGCTGAGGCAGGGATGAGAAGCATGCTTAAATAATCCATCTGGGTCGAAGTGTGTTCCAGTTGCTCAGACTCTAGGTTCAGATTCAGCAATGTGACTCAAAGAAATCCTTATTGATTAAGGGACCAATCTTGTTCCCTGTGTGATGATTGCTCCTGTCTGGGCAGACTCATCATAGGGTGATCTGCTGTGTCTGGAATCCAAGATGAACACAGATTTAGGCTCTCTATGAGGGTGTGAAACAGAGCATTGTAAAGGCTGATAGCAAGAGTCTTTGATTACTCTCATCTCTGTTCCTTTGGTCTTGAAAAGAGCTAAGTATCATTGTTTTCTTAAAAGCCTGCCTCCTGACTGCTGATTCTCCAGCCTCAGCTTCCCATGTCTAGAATCATAGATCTGCATCACGTGTCTGCTAAGACAGACCTCCTTTGGCAATTAGCATGCCTCTGTGCAGAACTAAGCACCAAGTCTGTCCCAGCGTTTGAAGCAAAGGGGAAAATCTGATGCAAATTGAAGGCAAGAGTGGCAGGCTTCCATTCCGCTTCTAGCCACCCTGCAGGTCCAGGAGAGGACTCAGTGATTTTCAGCAAGAAAAATTTCTAAGAACCTGCTATAAATTCTCTTTAATATATTTCTGCAGCTAAATGGCACTCCAGAAATGGAACACTCTCTGTTTTGTCACAAAAGCTGTCTACTTTAAATGAAGATGAAGATCTCAGTGTTCATTCAACAGTCCTGTTTCACAAATGTGCTCTGTCCAGTCCACCAAACTGCATGGAATCTACTGAAAGTCTGCAATTGGCTGCAGTTCTTAATTAACAGTCAAAGCCTTCTCTGCCATTCGGTCCATGAGATCTTACCATTTTATTCCTTTATTTTTTTTAAAATTTTCATACAAGAGTATATTGTATGTTGAACATTTCCCCACCCCACCCTCTGACTCAATGCTTCCCCTTTGTTCTCCAGATGGTTTCATTTCCCTGTTCACACCACGCCACACTCACGAGCACTCACGAGCACACACACACAATTTGTGCATCTACATAAAATCTAGGGATCACAAATGAGAAAAAACACAAATTTGTCTGAGGGAATTTTAATTCATGTTACATGATTATACTCAACTACAACCATTTCCCAACAAATAACATAACTTTGTTAGTCTTTATGACCAGAAAAAACCGTTATGTGTACACCCTGCATTTCCTTTGCCCATTTGTCTATTGTTGGACACCTAGCTTGGTTCCATAGCTTAGCTATGTGACAAGTACTGCAGCACGCACTGGTGACAAGTGTCTCGTTCACTCGGAGGCCTTCTGGTGAACACCAGGAGTGGCATAGTGAACCATATACAAGACATATGTTCAGTTTTTGAAAACCCTCCATACTGACTAGCAGCTGGACCAGTTTACATTCCATCCAGCAGGGTATAAGGGTTCCCTTTCATTCCCATCCTTATCAGACACAAATGTCATCTTTTTAAAAATGCATATGGGCATTTTGCTTACATGTGAATGTGCCATGGATGTGTGTGCAGTGCCCACAGACGCAGAAGACCTCAGATCCCCTGGAACTGGACCTACACATGGTTGTGAACCACCATGTGGGTGCTGATTCTCAAACCTGGGTCCTTTAGAAGAGCAGCAAGAGCCCTTTCCTGCTGGGTCATCTCTCCAGCCCTGCTATTTATCATCTTCATGGCTGACTTTCTCCCTGGGGAGAGATAGACTCTGTGAAGACCAGAGATTTGCATTTCTCTGGCACGTAGTGGGGTTGAACAGTTTTTAATGTTTATTGGCCATTTGCGTTTCTTCTTTTGAGAACTGCCTCATATCATTTTAGTAGGCCATTTGTTCACTGGGTGGGTCGTGGTCTTCTTCCAGGCTGTTGAGTGCCACAGGTGGCTAGGAACGTGGCTCAGTGATAGAGTGCTTGTCAAAAGCTTAACATAACCACATTTTATTTGCATAGCATCTTTTAGTTCTAGAAACTGTTTGTCCTTTCATAAAATAAGGGTTTCATTCAGTTTCCAAAATCTTCGTGATGAGAATCTGAGCTCACTGGGAGCTGAAAACTCTCCTAGACAACAGTCACACCTGTCCCTTTAAGCATCTTACCCCACAATACACACACTCCCGAAATGGTTCTACATTCCGGATCAGTGGTCACCTCCTCTGTTTTCTAGGATTCTTCCAAGGACCATTATAAAAAAAGAGTTCCACCTGAGATCCCCAGGGCCAGGCAGCACCTCAGAAAGGAGGGAAAGGCAAGGCCCGTGAATGACAAAGATCTTCCCCCACTGTTCCTCTCATCCAAAGGCCAGTTGTTTTCCATGTTTTAAAAGAATACTGGCAATAAAATTCTGTGCACATATTTAAGATGCACCCAGACCTCTAGGAGCCTCTGCTTACTGAAAGCTTGCTTGAAAGGAGCCCCCAACCCAGAAGAGGAACGCACCCTAACAACTCGCCTTGCTCAGCGAAGCCCACACCAGTGCAGCTCCTTCTGGTCTGCCTGGACCCCTCTTCCACAGGGCCGCTTCAAAGGCAGGGTGACCGCCTGTATCCCAGGCATGGGTGTCACATCCTCACTTCCCTGCTCCTGTTGAGAAAGCATGGCGCCTGTGGGTGGACCCTCCCTGCTACAGCCTAGAGTGCCTCAGCTTGGATCCTCAGCCCCCTCTTCACCATAAGCCAGTGTCCTGGTTTTGTAAATTATAACAGAATGTGGGTCTTTCTTTCTTCTCCCTTTTGGTTTAAGACATCAGCACTACCAGCTCTCCCAGGATGAAGGGCACCACTTCCCTCATCTGGTTGCCCTTCCTTCCAAGGAGCCCAGGAGCTCACTAAGGAGCCTGGCAATACCCAAGCACCCCAGAACCCAAGAACGCAGCAGAAATGAGGATCTCCAGAGTGAAAGTTCATCCCAGCTGCCTTCTGCTGTTCCGATGCAGAGGAAACATCACAAGACGGCCTAAGAGAGGAAGGAAAGGTCCATGCCAGGCCTCCAGGACAAAGGTGGAGCCGGTGCGGGGGGGGGGGCACCCTGCTCTCTCCTATACACAGTATAGATGCAAGAGGAACTGCAGAAGATGGGCAGGCCACCTAGCTCTGGCATGTCGTCTCCTGGGAGCATGTCCCCTACCTCAGGAACTGTCACTTTGTCCAGTCTCTGCACCTGGCCTGCCGACCCTGCTCGATTGGGGTAAGGACTCCTCCCCAGCATCACTGCCACTCAGTACCAGCCTGTGACCAAGCACAGAGTCATGTCCTTACAGCCCACTGGGCAAAACCCTCATGCCTTTGTGGCTCCCTCTTCTTACCTCATTTCTTTTTCTGATTTCCAGAAATACCAACTAGAATTGACAAGGAAGCCAAAGGGGAAGTTGTGGGTGCGAGGGCCTCTGTATGGACAGTGTTGATAATCAAAGCTACAGCAAAAAATACCGACATTGACCTTTGACGCTGACATTAACCAAACTCTGTGTAGACTCGAGCAAAGACAAGCCCGAAAAGAGACTGACAGGCTCCTGCAGCCCGGGAGCCAGCAGCTGCCCGCTAAACCACTGCCAGCTCCATCCTGTGGCCCAGAGCGTGACGTGACGTGATGGAAAGTCACGCTGCTCCTGGCTACAGCAAGGCGGTCTCTCGCTCCCCACCTTGGCTTCGGTGAGGCACAGCCCCCGACTCTGGTTCTTCCTTCCTACCTAGACACCCCACAGCAAACCTGAAGTAGCAGCAGAGCATTCTACCTCAGAGCAGTGACCTTTCCCTCCTTCCAGCTAACCCTGCGGCTGCCCAGTCGGAGCCCCTAGCCTTGGCTGCAGGACTTGGTCCCGCCCTCGGGGAACCTGCCCCCTCAAGAAGCAAGGGGAGCAGCACCAAGTGAGAACAAAGTTCATCAAAGCAGAGTGGAAATGAGCACGTGGGAATCATGCGGTTTTGCTGTCCAGAAAAAGTGATCAAAATAGAATCTGAGGGGGGTTGTTTTAAAGGAGAGAGGAGCGGGGGGAGGAAGGAAGGGAAGAAGGAGAAGGAAGAAAAGGAGGCGGAGGGAAGAAAGGAAGGAGGGAGGGCGAGGGCGGGAGTTACTGCGCAGAGGCAAGTGTGCAGCATCCGCTCCGCGCGTGCTGAGCTTGGCAGCTGAAAGCCTGGCCTGCAGGTAGGAGGCGCTCTGTCAGAAGCAAGGAGACTGCAGCTGTGTGAGTTTATTTCTGGGCACACTAGTCTATATGGTTGCTTTGTGTGCTTTTTGTCAGCTTGACACAAGATAGAGTCGTCCGGAAGGCTGGAAAATGTCTCCAGGGTGCTGACCTGTAGGCACGCATTTTCCTGGCCGGTGTATGAGGGCCTGGCCCACCGCGGGCGGCGCCACCTCTGCGTAAGTGACTCGGAGGTGTTTAGGTGTTTAAGCAAACCAGGAGGAGCAGGCCCGAGAGCAGAGCTCCTCCATGGCTTCTGTTCCCATGCTTGCCTTTAGGTTCCCTGGATGACAGACCACAAGCTGCAAGATGCAATGAACCCTTTCCTCCTCAAGTTGATTTTGCCCGTGGTTGGATTTATCATGGCCACAGAAGCCCTAATTAAGGCAGATTCTTGCTGGTTTTGTTACTTTGTCTCTAATATAATTTGAGATAAGGCGTTGTGATGCCTGTAACCAGTGATTGCTCGTTCTGATTAGGATTGCCTTGGCTGTTCTGGATCATTCTTTTTTCCTTAAGACTGTATTTATTTGTTGATAATTACGTAGTTGTATACAATGTCTGCTCCCAAGTTCACACTCCCTCCAGAGGCCCCTTCCAACACAGCACCCCCTACCTTCGTGGCTTCCTTTTGTGGAGGGAGGAGGGGTAAGGTGCTGAGTCCAGTTAGTGCTGACTGGCCTTGTTGGCTTGATCCTGTGCAGGTAACGACAGCGGCGGCAAGCTCACAAGGTCAACGGCCAAGGTCACAGCTCTCCTCCCAAGCCTCCAGCTCCTATATTCTTTCTACCTGCTTCCATCATAATAACCCCTGAGCCTGTGGTGGGGAGGGGTACCATAGATGACCCATTCAGAAATAAGCTCTCAGCAATCACTTATGCTCAGCGCTTTGGCTCATTAGGAGTCTCTCCATTAATAGCTGCCTATTGCAGAAGCTTCTCTGGCCAAGGTTGATAACAGCACTAATCTATGAATAGAGGCAAATATTTACAAGACCGTTTAACAACATCTTCATTTAGCAACAGCGGTAAGTTGCCGTCCAGGGCCTGTGACTTCCAAAGTCATGAGCTTTTGACCATGTTTGCATTACTAGTGAGGGCGCCCCTTCTGTGGAGCAGGCCTCAAGTCCAAGCAGAAGCTTTTGGCGAACCCTGTAACATTCATGCTGTTCTCACTCCAGTGGGCACACCTCAGCTGACATGTTAGCAGGACAGCATTGCCACTGACTGCCTTTCCCCCCCAGTGTCCTCCACCGCGGATTCCAGCACTGTGAAAGCTCCCAGGAGGGAGGAAATCTTCAAATCGGTTATGGCTTAATTTCTCCTGTGTCTTCAGCAATAGGGTCTTATCATCTAGTTATCGTGGAAATGACAGTAGCCTGTGTTACTGAGGGTACCTCTTGGGCCTTTTTAATGCCCATAAATCATAGAGAGGTACCCTGTCCTTGACACTGATTTTTTCCTTTATGTGTCTCGGGAGAAGCTTTGCCCACTCATGACAGATACCTGCTTTTAAACTCTTACTTTTTAAATGTAATTTTTAATTATCTTACAAAGTAGTGAATTTCCATAAGGGTTTTTCACACATACATAAATTTTGGTTAAACCACCCTTCAACCTGTTCCCCAAACCCCTTCCTCAAACATTTGACCCCGATCTACTTTCATATGACATATATTCTACTGTTTCATCACCCCTGGAGACTTCTCCACAACTCAAAAACTCTCTCTAGACTCTTGGCTTCTAATGACATTCCAAAATAAAATACAATCTAAAAACTTGAGTATAAGGTCCCCGTGTCGTAGAGAGTGTATAGGCTGATATTTCACTGACTGACAGTTTCCTTGGCTACGTAAGCTTTTCATTTTATGAGGTCTCATTTACTGATTATTGACCTGATCAAAATGTCCTTACCTACACCTGTATCTTGAAGTATTTTCCTTACTTCACTCACTGGGAGTTTCAGCATTTCCGGTTTAATACTACAGTCCTTATCCATTTGGAATATGTGTTTGTGTAGGAGGAGAAATGAGAATAAGTGTCATTCCTCTACATGTGGAGACCCAGTTTCCTCAACACATGTTAAAGATGCCACTGCAGCTCTGTGGTTTTGAGACTGACCCATGTTGTTTGCTACTATGGCTCTGTAGTATAACTTGAAATCAGGAATAGTGATACCTCCAGAAGTATTTCTTTTGCTCAGGATTATTTTGGCTACTCGAGGCCTTTTATGTTTCATATTAATTTTAATTTTTTCTATTTGTGTGAATAATCACAAAGAACTTTTCATCAAGGTTGCACTGAATCTACATACGGCCTTTAGTAAGATAGCCATCTCCACAATATTGAGTCTTCCAACCCATACGCATAGGACAACTTCCCATCATGTAGTGTCTTGCTCTATTCCTCTAAGTATTTTGCAGTTTTCATTATGAACGTCTTTTACATCCTTGGTTGAGTTTATGCCAATGCTGTATTTTTGGGGATAGTATAAGTGGTATTGTTTCTGAGTTCTTTTGTTTCCCATTGGTGTAAAGAAGGCCAAGTTGGGGCTGGAGAGATGGCTTAGAGGTTAAGGGCACCAGTTGCTCTTCCAGAGGTCCTGAGTTCAATCGCCAGCAACCACATGGTGGCTCACAACCATCTAGAGTGAGATCTGGTGCCCTCTGCTGGCATGCAGGCAGAACACTGTATACATAATAAATTAAATAAATATTAAAAAAAAAAAGAAGGCCAAGTTTCCATGTTAGTTTTGTGTCCTGACACTTTGCTGAAAGTGTCTGCCAATTCTAAGGAATTTCTGGTGGATATTCAGGTCGTTTGTGTGGAATAGTATCATCTACCAATAGAGACAATTTGACTTTCTCCTTCCTTATTTGTGTCCCTTTATTTACTTGCCTTATTGCTCTCATACTTCAGAACTATACTGAATGGGAGTGGGAAAGTGGGCACACTTGTTCCTGATTTTAGTAGAAATGTCTTCAGTTTTTCCCCTTTTAGTATCAGGTTAGCTAAAGGTCAGATACATTTGTCAGATATAGTCTTTATATGTTGAGATATTTTCTTTCTTAGTCTGTATTTCTTCAGAACTTTTAACATCAAGAGATATTAGATCTTGTCACAAGAATTTTCTGCATCTGCCGAAATGACCATATGACTTACGTCCATGAGCCTATTTATTTAATTTATAATTTTTATTGATTTATTATATTCTGAACCACCCTTAAATTGCTGGGATAAACTCAGCTTGACCATAGTAATGACCTTTCTGATGTGTTCTTAAATTTGATTTGCAAGTATGTGTTGCATCTAATATTGTCAGGGAAACTGGTCTGTAATTTCATTTTATGAATCTTTATCTTTTGATATTAGAGTAATACCAGCTTCTTTAAAGAGTTTGGTAATATTTCTTCATTTCCTATTTTGTGAACTATGAACTAGTTGGAGAGGCATTGATGTTAATCTTTGAAGGCCAGTGAATCCATTTGGACATAGACTCTTTTAATTAGGAGATTTAAATTTTTGGCTTAATATAGATTATTTTCATTGAGTCTAGAAATTTTCCTTCTTGATTTTTTTCATGGCCCCATTCATCATTCAGTGTTGTTTAGCGTCATGAGTTCGTGCATGCTCAGGGTTTCTCTTGCTGTGGATTTGTAGTCTTATCCCTGGAATAGGAGATTAAATATTAGATCTGTTGTTGCGGGCTATTCTCACCCAAGAGAAGGAGGCTGGGAGGAGCTTTCTATGAATCTGAAGTTTGTATCAAGCCACACAGACCTGGCCAGGGCCACACATTCTGTGATACAAGTCTATCGGCAGCTCCAGAGCCGGGTGGGCAGGGCATTTATAGAGGTAAAAACCACGAGTTTTGTACCTCCCATTGGTGTAGCTGTGATGACTGTTGGCAAGCGTGACAGGATATGAACCTTTAATAAGAACAGGGCACACTCGTGTCACCACAGCATTCCTGTTTGTTGGAGGAACAAGGAGCATTGTAGTTACAGAAGCAGAACAATGCAGGTCAGCAGAAGTGCCCGAGCGTCAGGCTGACTCAGGTTAGCATAAGGTCAGGTCAGGATTTAGCAACTATGTTCTTCTTCCCTCACAGCAACCGTAGCTGTTTGGTATTGCCACTGTGGAGATGTCCTGCTATCCAATAAATACCCACGCCCTGCTGGCGTCACTAACTGCTGTGAGGTAAACGACCAAGGATAAGACGGGGGGGAGAGCAGATCTTAGTTAGTGAGATTGCGAGTTGGACGAAATAAAAATCAAATAGCAGACTAACTTTGAAATGCAAAAAAAATTGGTGGGTAATTTATTGAGGAGGGGAAAGTCGGGATATTGTTAGCGTCCACAGATTTTAGAGAGTTAGCACTATGGAAGGTTATAATTAAGAAGTAAATAAGTAAGGGGATAATAATGAGAAAGAGAAAAGAAAATATGTGGGAATAAAAGGAGTGATATTTAAGCTGAAGAGTAAATAATGGCTTACAGTTTACTGGTTGGAAAGCCACAAACAACAGTTCTAAAAGTTAACTGAGCAATGTGCAACAGAAGTAAAACCATCATGAGACATGTATGAGAAAGTGTTAATTAAATAATAGAAAATAATAAACAAGAAGAATGTGTATGGAGTTAACTGTTGGCACAGCTGTGCTGACTTGAAGGTTGACGTGCTCAGACCCTCTCATTCTAGCAATCTCTACATGGTCTGGAGGATGGTTCAAGCAAGGATCACTGATGTCTGAAGCTTCAGTTCTGGGGTTCTCTATTCTGGGTCTTTTGTGCTTCAACATTAATTTTTTCTAAGCGTATGAAGAATGTTATTGAGATGTTTAGGGGGACTAAATTAAACTTATGGATGTGTTGGGCAGAATGGCCATTTTTTTAAACATTGATTCTGCCAATCCATGAACATGGGAGGTCTTTCCATATTCTGATGTCTTTTCATTTTCTTCAGTGTCTTAAGATTTTCTTTTATTTTCTTTTTTTTTGAAGCATAAAGGCAGGTTTATTAGGAGCAGCTCTCAGGCAGGTTCTCTGGTCCCCAAAACTGAGGCCAGAGAAGTAGCCATGAGAGGGCGAGAGACAGAGAGGATGGGGAATAGTGTGAGAGAAAGCCCGCACACACAGGGAGGAAGAAAGTGCAGAGAGACCAAATGTCTGCACTGTGTGGGGAAGGTCTTCTGGCGGGGGGAAGCCCAGCCCTTGGCTGGGAAGCTCAGGGTAGAAGGTGGGGTGTGCCAGCCCTGCACTGCAACAGACAGGGACTGAGGGATGCTTGGAGAAGCTAAAGGCCAGGTCCAGGTTGATATGTTAAGTGTGCACCTCAGCCATTTGTCCAGATCTGAAGCCCACATCCCAGCCTTTTGTTAACAAATGGGTAAGGGGTGACGTGATCATCTATGACTATTTCCTGCTGGCACTGGGGCACTGATATTGGGGGAAGGCAAAAAGTTGGAATGTTGGCTATGTCTGGGAATAGCAGGCTGTTTTACCTTCTGTCCAGGATCTCTGGGACCATATGCAGCTGGGGAAGCGCAGGCCCAGTTAAAGCAGTCTTTGAGGCTAGCCAGGACTACCAGTTTGGGGTGCAGATCTCCAGAAACACCTGGATCAGGCAGGATGCTCAGGAGGATCAGAAAAGCAACTGGTTCTGGCAGCCACTGGGGCAGGAGCAGGTGTGTGTGTGTGTGTGTGTGTGTGTGTGTGTGTGTGTGTGTGTGTGTTGAATGCATCAGACAAAAGGTTTGGGATCCAAGTCCTTAGAGGCAAGGGGGTCTGCTGGCATGACCATCCCTGCTAGTAGGACTTGAGCTGTAGAATACTGGCCAGATTCAATCTTGTCAAGCAGAGAGAGGGAGAAAAGAGGTCCCCAAGTGACCAGGGGCCTGGCCCACTGGGCTGGGGGCTCAACTTCTTAGATAATAGGTTTTCTCCACTGACAAAATGAGCCAGTTCAGACAGATTAAATATAAAGCCAGGTTCTTGGGATTCTGCTCTCAGGCAGGTTCTCTGGTGCCAAGAGAAAAGGGCAGGAAGGCGCCATGGGGAGGAAGACAGAGAGAGAGGAGGGAAAAGAGAAAGAAAGAATGTGCAGGCAGGGAGAGAGAAAATGCAGACTAATCTTAAGAGTTTCATTGAAGAACTCTTTCACCACTCTGACTGGGTTTATTCCTAGGCTGTTGATTTTTTTAAGCTATTGTAAATGTTTTGGTTTTTTTTTTTTTTTCTCCTAGTTTCTTTCTCAGCAAGTTTGTTTGGTATACAGAAAAGCTGCTAATTTTGCATGTGTTGATTTTATTACCTCCTATTTTGCTGGGAGTGTTTATTAGGTCTAGCTGTTTCCTGGTGATATCCAGGAGTTTTTCAGATAAAGGCCATGTTCTCTACAAAAAGGGACAGTTTGACTGCATTTCTTTCTCTTTTATTTTTTTTCTAAGACCTCAAATACTATACTGAATAAATAAATATCCTTGTCTCATCTTATGTTTTAAAGGAAATTCTCTGAGCTTTCTCATTTGGCACAATGATTGTTAGGGGTTGGGAATTTCGCTCAGAAGCCAGGCAAGAGCAAGATGCTAGATTCAGTCTCCAGCTCCAAATAGTAGCAGTAATGATAACGATGATGATAATGATATTGTCATATTTGTCATGTGTATGCTTATTAGGATAACATATGTTCTTGGTATTGCTAGTTGTCAGGACTGTTGTCAGGAGGGGATGTTGAACTTTATTAAAGACCTGTCCTTCATCTAAGGAAATGATCATATGATTTCTGTCCTTTAAATATATTTATATGCTGAGCTACTTATTTACCATGAATCCCTGGAATGAAACTAACTTGGTCACAGTGCAAGATCTTCCTTGTGTATTCTTGAAGTCAGTTGACAAGAATTTTATTAGGAACTTCTGCATCTATGTTCATCAGGGCATTTGGTGGCATTTTCTTTCTTTTCTGTGTTCTATTCAGTCTGGAGTAGTAGGGTAAGGATGGCTTCACAGAACGCACTTGGTCCCCTCCCTCCCTTTCCTGTTTCATAGAACAGATCGGGAAACACTGATGGAAGCCTGTCTGTAAAGGTTTAGTATAATTCTGCAGCAACTCCACCAGGCTTTCTTTGTTGAGAAGTTGTTTTTATTACTGTTTGATCCTCAGTGATCGTTATGGGTTTATTTAAGTTTTCATTACCCAATTGAATTTTAATTTTGATATGTTATATGTGTTTAGAAATTATCTACTTCTAGATTTCTCGGGCTATTTTACTATACGTCCAAAGTTGTCTTTAAATAATCTCTGGAATTCACCGGAATCCGTAGTAACCTCCATTTCATCTCTAATTTTATTAAGTTGGGTTTTCCTCCTCTTTCCTTTCATTTGCCTCAATGCTTATCAATCATGTTTTCTCAAAGAACCAATTTTTTTATAGACTGTGTTTTGGTAATTTTATAAATGTTGTGTACTACTCTGTCTCATTACTTTCAACCCTGATATTTATTTTTTCTTGCTATCTGCTGGCTTGGTGATTGGTTGCAAATGTTTTCCTAGGATTTTGAAGTGCATCAGTAGATCATATTTTTAAATCTGTCGAATTTTTTAAATATAAGCACTCATATTTATAAATTTTCCTCTTAAAATTACCTTAGCTGTATCCCAAAGGTTCTGATAAGTCATGATTTTATTTCACCTAGTTGAAAGAAATTTTTAGTTTTTTCTGTTTCTTCATTGAACCCTTGCTCCTTTGGTAGTATATGTTCAGTCTCCTTGCGACCATATAGATTCTGAAGTTTCTCTTGCTATTGATTTCTAGTTTTATTACAGTATGATTGGAAAGAAGATATTGCCAATTATTTTATGTTTAATAAGACTGGATTTGTGCCCTAGAATATAAGGTATATTTTAGGTAAGATTCCATAAGCTTCTGAAAAATGTGCACTCTGCATCTGTTGGATAAAATATTCTGTATATATCTGTAAGTTCATTTGATCTGTGGCATAATTAACTCTGAAGTTTTTTTGTCAGCTCTTAATTTGGGTGACCTTTCCACAGATAAGAGTAGTGTTGAAATTGATCATATCAATTCCTAATTAACTTTTTAAGTCCATTAGTATTTATTTTATGAAACTGACAACCCAACATTTATATATATATATATCACCATATATAGCTTCCTGATTAACATTAGCTGTATATATATATATATACGTCACCATATATAGCTTCCTGATTAACATTAGCTATATATATATATATATACGTCACCATATATAGCTTCCTGATTAACATTAGCTGTATATATATATATATGTCACCATATATAGCTTCCTGATTAACATTAGCTGTATATATATATATATATGTCACCATATATAGCTTCCTGATTAACATTAGCTGTATATATATATGTCACCATATATAGCTTCCTGATTAACATTAGCTGTATATATATATGTCACCATATATAGCTTCCTGATTAACATTAGCTGTATATATATATATGTCACCATATATAGCTTCCTGATTAACATTAGCTGTATATATATATACGTCACCATATATAGCTTCCTGATTAACATTAGCTGTATATATATATATATATGTCACCATACATAGCTTCCTGATTAACATTAGCTGTATATATATATATATATATATGTCACCATACATAGCTTCCTGATTAACATTAGCTGTATATATATATATATATGTCACCATACATAGCTTCCTGATTAACATTAGCTGTATATATATATATATATCACCATATATAGCTTCCTGATTAACATTAGCTGTATATATATATATATGTCACCATATATAGCTTCCTGATTAACATTAGCTGTATATATATATGTCACCATACATAGCTTCCTGATTAACATTAGCTGTATATATATATATATATATATATGTCACCATACATAGCTTCCTGATTAACATTAGCTGTATATATATATATATGTCACCATACATAGCTTCCTGATTAACATTAGCTGTATATATATATATATATATATATATCACCATATATAGCTTCCTGATTAACATTAGCTGTATATATATATATATGTCACCATATATAGCTTCCTGATTAACATTAGCTGTATATATATATGTCACCATATATAGCTTCCTGATTAACATTAGCTGTATATATATATATATATATACGTCACCATATATAGCTTCCTGATTAACATTAGCTGTATATATATATATACGTCACCATATATAGCTTCCTGATTAACATTAGCTGTATATATATATATGTCACCATATATAGCTTCCTGATTAACATTAGCTGTATATATATGTCACCATATATAGCTTCCTGATTAACATTAGCTGTATATATATATATATATATATACGTCACCATATATAGCTTCCTGATTAACATTAGCTGTATATATATATATGTCACCATATATAGCTTCCTGATTAACATTAGCTGTATATATATATATATATATACGTCACCATATATAGCTTCCTGATTAACATTAGCTGTATATATATATGTCACCATATATAGCTTCCTGATTAACATTAGCTGTATATATATATATATATATATATATACGTCACCATATATAGCTTCCTGATTAACATTAGCTGTATATATATATGTCACCATATATAGCTTCCTGATTAACATTAGCTGTATATATATATATATATATATATATCACCATATATAGCTTCCTGATTAACATTAGCTGTATATATATATATACGTCACCATATATAGCTTCCTGATTAACATTAGCTGTATATATATGTCACCATATATAGCTTCCTGATTAACATTAGCTGTATATATATATATGTCACCATATATAGCTTCCTGATTAACATTAGCTGTATATATATATATGTCACCATATATAGCTTCCTGATTAACATTAGCTGTATATATATATGTCACCATATATAGCTTCCTGATTAACATTAGCTGTATATATATATATACATCACCATATATAGCTTCCTGATTAACATTAGCTGTATATATATATATATATGTCACCATATATAGCTTCCTGATTAACATTAGCTGTATATATATATACGTCACCATATATAGCTTCCTGATTAACATTAGCTGTATATATATATATATGTCACCATATATAGCTTCCTGATTAACATTAGCTGTATATATATATCACCATATATAGCTTCCTGATTAACATTAGCTGTATATATATATATATACGTCACCATATATAGCTTCCTGATTAACATTAGCTGTATATATATATATATGTCACCATATATAGCTTCCTGATTAACATTAGCTGTATATATATATACGTCACCATATATAGCTTCCTGATTAACATTAGCTGTATATATATATACGTCACCATATATAGCTTCCTGATTAACATTAGCTGTATATATATATACGTCACCATATATAGCTTCCTGATTAACATTAGCTGTATATATATATATATGTCACCATATATAGCTTCCTGATTAAAATTAGCTGTATATATATATGTCACCATATATAGCTTCCTGATTAACATTAGCTGTATATATATATATATATACGTCACCATATATAGCTTCCTGATTAACATTAGCTGTATATATATATATATATGTCACCATATATAGCTTCCTGATTAACATTAGCTGTATATATATATATATGTCACCATACATAGCTTCCTGATTAACATTAGCTGTATATATATATACGTCACCATACATAGCTTCCTGATTAACATTAGCTGTATATATATATGTCACCATATATAGCGTCCTGATTAACATTAGCTATATATATATATGTGTGTGCATATGTACATATATACACACACATACGCATATGTGTGATGCTATAGCTTCCTAATTAACAGTTCCCATTATTAACACTTAGAGGCATTCTCATCTCTTCTGACTAATCTTGGTCTTAAGCCTATGCTTTTAAACTATCAGAGGACTTATGCAATTTGTTTTATGCCTTCCATCCTCCTGACAGACTGACCTGCAGCCTCTGGCGCTCGACCACTGTCTTCACCAGTGCGGGTGTCTTTAGAGGACGAACAGTTGGGTATGTTGTTTAATCCAGTCTGCCGACTTGCACCGCTCTGTTGGGAGCTGCGACTGTTTACATCTAAGATTAGCGTTGAGAAATAGTAAATCCTATCATTTCATTGATGGTTTTCTCTGGTTGGCTGGATTCTTGTTTGTTCTTTCCTTCTCCATTATTAGTATTAAGAGTTGTTTTTTAGATCTCCTTTGCTCATCTCGTCCTTCCGTGACGTTTTTCAGTGCTCTCGTAATCGAGGCTATCTTCTTTTCTATGCTTAGGTTTCTTTACACATTTTCTACAGTAATTCTTGTGGTCATGAATGGTTTTATTTGTGTTATATTTTTTAAGTCCTCACTTCACCATCAATTTTTAAAGATAGTTTTTCTGGATACAGCAACGTAGCTTGGCAATTATTAACTTTCAAGGCTTTAAGTATATTATTCCATGCTTTCCTAGATTTTAGAAACTTTTGATGTTATTCGGTTGAGTTTGCTTTTGTAGAGAAATTGGTATTTTCTCTTATAGCTTTTACACTCTTTGTTTGTCGTTTTGGTACATGGAGAGGTTCTTCTCTGGTCATGTTTTGTCTGATCTGGAATTCTGATGCTTTTCTGTTGATGTCTCCTTCTTTATCTAAATTCAGGAACTCTCATTGTTGTTGCTGCTGTTATTGTGGTTTTTTTCTGTTAATCACAGCACTGGGTGTTGTATACAGAGCAATTAGGCAAGAAAAATAATATGCATTCAAAATAGAATGGGGTGAGTGTTAGAATCCTGTGGAAGAGAGTTACATGGCGGGTTCACAAATCACGCGACCGGTTTCACGTAGTAGGTTTATTAGGGGAAGGGGAAGGGGTCCCAGAGATCGTCTCCGGACGAGGAGAGAGAGAGAGAGAGAGAGAGAGAGAGAGAGAGAGAGAGAGAGAGAGAGAGAGAGAAAGGAGGTGCTTTGAGTTTTCTTATAAGGCGACCCAGAGCATGGACACATAGTTTCCGGTGGTCAGCGGGTGGTCTTCTAGGTGGGTGGCCTTCTAGGTGGCCTCACAGATGCCAGATAACCAGTTCATCAGGTCCCTTGGGGCTGGCCGTAGAGATGCCTGCTTACAGATCCCAACAGTGAGATTATCTACTTTGCATATTATACCATTTTATGTGTAGAAAATGCTGATATTTGCATTTTTAAATCTTACTAGAACTAATCGATCAAGTCAGCAAAGTTGTAAAATAAAAAATCAGCTGCAAAATCAGTTGTTTCTATGAGGCTGGCAGCTATCTGCTATGCTAACGGGGTCGCCAGTTGTTTTTATACACTAAAATTTATCTAAAAAGAAATCAAGTAAACAATGACACTTATAATGTCAGAGCACAACAAGGTAAAAAAGGTAGTGAAAGATTGGAACTAAGACACAAAGAAACACTTACTAGAGAAAAATAAATGGAGGATTCTTTAAAAATTTCATGATTGTGGATTGTGATGGCTATTCTTGATTGTCAATTTGACAATATCGGGAATTAACTAAGATCCAAATGTCCGGATACACCTGTGAGGGACTTTTTCTTAAACAATCTGAAGTGGTGAAACCCACCTTTAATCTGGGATGCACCTTCTGTTGGCAGCCTATATAAAGGACACGGAAGAAGGAAGCCAGCTCTCTTTGCCTGCTTGTCCTCACTGGCATTCGAGCGTACTTCTTCAGGATTCCAGCATATACTGAAGGCAAGCTGAGACACCCAGCCTCATGGACAGAAGAACTACTGGATTCCTGGCCTTCCCACTGATAGACAGCCACTGTTGGACTAGCTGGACCACAGCCTGTAAGCCATTCTACTACAAACCCTTTCTGTAAATGGTTGGTAAACAGACATACAGACAGACAAATAGATGACAGATTCATTCTATCACTTCTGTTGCTCTAGAGAATCCTGAGAAATACGTGGATTGAGAGGCTTAATGACACTTAGATGCCAATGCAATAAAAAACCATATTTGGTGTAATATCTAATAAAATTCAATCTTTTTCCAGAAAAAAAAATACACTTAAAATGTACATGGAATTTCAAAGATCCTGCCTTAGCTCAGGTGTGCTGACTTGAAAGGATATCTATTACTGGACAAATTATTGTTGTGTGGCAGTTTCCCCTGAATTGAAATGTCCCTTCCAGGAGTGGGGAGAAAGATAGTGAGACTCAGGAGGTAAACAAACTTCTTGTGTCTGGGATATCTGAAAACCCCAAGATTTACAAGAGGCCCTTGGCAGGGGCATGATGTGGTACACACTGCTGGGCAAGGAGGCTGATGGACGGACCTGAGAGCCGCCTGCGAGTTGTGCAGAGCTCCAGAAATGCAGCTTTCATGAGTCACCGCCCACTTTGGGGTAGGATTTTAGACAATGCAGCTGCAAGTTAACCCTCACCAAAATTGCTGTCAGTGACTCCGATAAAAATTCACTGGTCCACTATGTTGGACTCGAGAGATGTTGTTGCTTTGGTGTGTTGTGAGTTGCCCTTCTCTGGTGGGTAGATGTTGAATGAGTCTTAAGCCCAACTAGAATGAGCAAATGACAGTGACATTTAAAAAGTGACAGACGCATGCACACAGAAAATCTGGGGCCAAGTTGACTTTGTGTATACTAACGGAGCCATAGACTATGGCCACGATCTGGAACCTCAGTTTGGCTGTAAACAGCACAAATGGAGGGGTCATCTAGTCTCAGTAGGAGATCTCTGTAGGCAAGCAGTGTCTGGATGTTTGCCAGGACTCTCTGGACATAAACATCTGAGAGAAGAAAGGTGCAGCTGCTGGGTTTTGCACATGGGCTCAATTGTTCATAAACACTCCTACTAGAGCCAGAGAAGGAAGGTTCTGCCAATCCTGAGCAAGCCTGACCTTTATCACCAACATCCATTCATTCAGTACTTACTCACTCAAGGCTTCCTCCACTCCCTAAAGAGAGGGGAGAAGGAATAAGCTTAGAGAAGAGAAATGGAGAGAATGAATCATGGGAGCAGAAAAAGAACTGACTATTTGAGGGAGAAAGGGGGCAAGGAAGCAGGGAAAGGCAGTGGGGAAGTGAATGAGAACAAAGTGTAATGATTTCATGCATAAAAATGCCACAGTGAAACCCATTACTTTGGACACTAACCAATAATAATAATAATAATTTGAAATAAGTCCCAGCTTGGCCAAATATTAACTGTGTAACCATGGGTCTCACCAGTAAGAAAGACACCCATGGAATATTAATTGGCCTTGTTTATGCGCCCGTTACCCCCAACTGCAGACTCTGATGTTGCCTTCCTAACTGCTACACTCCTTAGTAGAGCTCAGATAGCCATATCTTCTCAGCCCTGTCCACAGTGGCGCTGAGTAATTTCCCACAAGTCCTTGGGCCTCTCAGCAGCAAATATTAAGAGGCCACACTAAATGAGAGACAGGCCAGTTCTGCCACAGGAGTAGCTCCTCTCTCCACTGCCCACATGATTATGGTAGCCTGTGGCTGCATCTTAGCAGTTCTGGTTTCAGGGCAGTCTTAGACCAACCGTAGCCCCTCCTTTTAAACTCACGGCCAGAGGATCAGGGAGTTTTGTTGTGAGATTGGGTCTACTAGTAATATCAGAAGCTATACCCACAGTCTTATCCACGTTACTACCCAAACATGAGCTGAACAAGGACAAGAGACGCCAAAGTAGACGGAGAAAAGTACAGGAGGCCTTAACCCTACACAGAGAACTACAGGCAGCCAAAGAGTGCTGACTACAAGAGACATAGCCTTCTCCAGGGAAGAGCACACCAGTGGTTATCAATACCAATGAAAACATTCAAGTAACATACAGACTGAGCAGGGTATATTTAGGAATATACATGTGTGTAACATACATACATGCATGTGATAACAATTAATGAAAAAGAGGCCATGAATTTAGAAGAAAATGAGGACGAGTATAAGGGAGAGTTTGAAAGGAGGAAAGGTAAGAAAGAAATGTTGTAATTATATCTCAATTTAACAAATAAGTTTTTATAATTTATTTAGTTTCAATTTATGTGCATTAGTGTGAAGGTGTCAGATCCCTTGGAACTGTGGTTACAGGCAGGTGTGATCTGCCATGTAGATGCTGGGAATTAAACCCAGGTCCTTTGGAAGAGCAAACAGTGCTCTTAACCACTGAGCCATCTCTCCAGCCCAACAAATAAGTTTTAAAAAAGCAATTCTAATGATGACCCAAAGGAAGAGGTAGGAATTATAAACCTGTGGGTGTGCAACTCTGCTCCTGCTGTTGAGGCGGGAGCCTCTTGCTACAGTAACTGCTTAACACTTGACTTTGCAGAGGATGAAAGGCCTGGTTTCCTGTTTTTCCAAGTTCTGTGCTATAAATGCCACCGCTGTGGCTGATTGCAAACTACCAGCACTATAACTGAGCACAGAGTTTGGAAGCAGTGTATAGATCTAGCTCTCACAGCCAGTTCCAGCTGGCTCCAGCACTCAGGGGCTGCAGGATGCTAGTGTTTAAATGTGGAGAGTACTTATTTTCTTTTCTTTTTAAGACTGTCTCATTATGTGTCCCTGGCTGGTCTGGAACTCACTATGTAGAGCAAGCTGGCTTCAGCCTCCCAAGTTCTGGGATTAAAGGTGCCTGGCTTACAAGGAGTCTCCTTCATATAGCATGGACCCTAATTAACTGCTCCTATTTTAAAAAATATTTGTATTAATTCTTTGAGAATTTCACACATGAATTCAATGTGTTCTTATTGCATCCCGCTTTTCCATACCCACCACCCCAACTTCATATCCTCATTCTTATGTACCACTGCGTCCAGTCTGGGCTGAGCCTGGTTGTGCCACCAGGGTCCACACACACCCACACCCTGCAGCTATCAGCTAGCATAGCCCCCCCACTCTGCTGGACATGCACTGGCTTGATCTTGTACAGTTCTAGTGCACGTCACGAAAGCTCCTGTGTGTTCATGAGCACACTGGTCCAACTGTACCCAGAAGACAGCTTTCCTCTGCTCCTCCCTGACTTCTGGCTCTTACCCTCTTGCTGGTCCCTCTTCTACAGTGATTCTTGTGTCTTAGGTGGGGTTGATGTAGCTGTCCCATACGTAGGCTGGGCACCCAACAGACACTTATTCCCTGTACTTCCACATGAGTTTCTTCATTAATCGTTGTTCACTGCCCAGTGAAACTTTCCAGATGAGGTCTGAGCACTGCGCCAGTCTTTAGGTATAGAACTATGAATTTAGAAACCGCCCCTATTTCATAGGAGGAAGTGACAGTCTGTTCTAAAGCAGGAGGGAAAACAAGCTAGGAGAACTCATTGCTTTCCAATGTGGCAGCACCATTGTGGAGTCACAAGGATACTTTTAACTGTATGATTTCTACCTGAAAATCGTAACTCTTCCTTTCAGTGGCCTTGGGAAAGGATTAGGTACTACCCAAAGAGTCCCTCAGGGTAGGGTTAGGGTTGCAGTATCACAACAAAAGACCTTTCTAATGTAAGACTTTTTCCTTCACTGCCACGCTTCACCCATGCTAGTTCTCCACAATCTATCTTCCCTAAGGAATGTGCTCTAAACGCATTTGGATCAGACAAATGAATTCATTTTCCACTTCTACTACTAAGCTGTGCAGTCCTAAGCATGTCCTTGATAGAATATGATTCTGGAAAAAGAAGACTTCCTTTGAAGATCTGCTGGACAAATGAAATAACTGTGGTGGAAAAGCAGCTACCACAGCTCAGCACCGCAACCTTTCCATGTCCACGAACAGACATGCTGAGCCGTAGGCATGCAATGTCGCCATCTCGTGGCTTCTCTCAGCATTGCCCCAAAAGCAAACAACTTTTGGAGGTCCGCAGGAAACCTAATTGGGGTGTGTGGGGTGCAGTCTGCAGTTTTGATGAGATTCAAAACTGATTTATGAGAAGCCAGTCAGTATCACAGGAAGATACTGACCCCTGCCAATCACTGTAAAATTGATTTGTTTTCTTCTTTTGACAATTATCAGCTGTTTGACCCCAAAGACAAAATTATCTAAATGGCCATTTCCTCAACTGTAAAGTGAAGATAATGGTTCCTACATCATTTACAAAACAGTCGTTCGATATCAGATGCCCGATATCAGATGCCCTTCATATTGCTCTTAAGTCCCTCCTCCCTTTCCCAGAGCCCAAAAATTACACGCCTGACTCCTACAGCCTACACACACACACACACACACACACACACACACACACACACGCATGCGCGTAGTTCTGGCCACATCTTCTCAGTTTTCAGGAGGGCGGTGTAATGTGCCCCAATACTTCTAAAATTTCACATTATTTAGTAATGGATTTGGTGGCATACTGCTGACAAATTTAAGTCAAGAACCCCCCCAAAGTAAAATAGCAGACTAGAAGCTCTCTCTATCCTATCCTCATAAGAAGAGCCATAGTAAGAAAAACAGACTCTTCCGAAGAGAAAGAAAGAGGAAGAGTTTTAACATGCATCAAGACGGTGCTAAGGTTTCCCGAACAGTGGAGAGGAAAAGACCAGGTAATGCGTGAAAAACATCCAACCTAAACACAGATTCAGGAGCATGGCTCTCTGGCAGGGAACGTGGAGGGGCTTCTCAAAAGGTAAGAGAAGCTGCCCTGGTGAGAAAGAACTGGCCGTGCTACCCTCAGAGCAAACCCCCAGCCCTCCCAGCCTCAAAAACAGTGGCAGGTTCTATGACAGCAGTGTCACCAGCGGTTCAGAGGAACCTCACTCAGCAGCTCTGTGTGACCCAGGTCAGCAGCAACCTGCTTTGAATGAGACTGTCTTCCACAGGCTTGGGGATCTGAAGTCTTGGTCCCCAGTTGCCAGCACTGTTTTGGGAGGTTAAGGAAGCACTAAGGGGTAGGACCTTGCTGGAGAAAGCACGTCCCTGAGATAGACTCTGAGAGAGCGAATGGCCTCCACCCACTTCTAGGTCACCCTTAGCTTTCTGTTTGAGGTTGGGGATTTAATTGGCCACCAACTGCCTCTGCCTCCTGCTCCATTACAGACTCTTCCTCTGGAACCAGAAGCCAAAATCAACGCTTTCTTCCATAAGGTGCATTAGGTCATGGCATTTTTATCACAGCAATAGTAGCTTTTCTGTACAGAAGTCGGCACAGAAGAGTGGATGCCGCTGTGAAGAACCTGACACGGTTTTTAGAGGGATACGGAAGACGCGGGAAGGTTGGACTAGAAAAGTAGTAGAATGCTCTAAACAGAGTTTAATACGCCATTCTAGTTGGAGCTTGGCGGACGAGAGTGCTGAGAATAACGCAGATGCTGGAGGCGTGTTCCTGAGGTTTCGGGGGGGGGGGCAATATTAGCAGTTATGCCGAAGGCCATTTCTGTATTTTGGCAAACACTCTGACTGTTTTCTGCCCATGTTCTGAGAATGCATAGTAGGCTGAATTTAAAGTAATGAACCAATTTTTGGCAAAGAAAATATCGAGCAGCATATTGTTGAATCTCTGAAATTGCCGTCACTAACAACTTATACTGGTCTACAAGGAAAAAGAGCGAGAGGAGGCAAATAATACAAAACGTGTAGTTATGAGAAAAAGAACACTAGGAAACAATGTTGCCCCCAACACATGTTTTGGAAGCTGTAACCATGTATGAGAGGTGCACTGAAATAATAAAAGGTGCCCTCACAGCAAGACACCCCACCCAACTAAGCTTCAGATTTGTGAAAGGAGAAAGCCTCAGGGCTGTGTGATCCTAGGAAGCAATTGTTTCAACACTGATTGCCTGTAGTGTGGTTGAAGGGGTGAGGGTCCAAGCCGGCGGCCAAACTTAGCATCTACATGGTGCTGGCATGAAAGCAGAGTGTGGTGGGGCAGGGCCCTCTAAAATCCCAGACACGGGACGTGGAGCCACAGACTCCACTTTCTTAGCAAGACCACCATGCTGTGAGGGCCACTCCTCCCCTCCTCTCCTACGACAAGCTATTCCTGCCAGCAAAGCTCCTTCCCAGGTTTTTAACAGCTGGCCCCTTTACCCTGGCTGCCTCTGACAATCCCATAATTCTAACTGTGTTCCCACTTCCAACTGGATCATAGACCCCCGGACTAGGGCTTTCTCTCCTAACCAGTCTCATCTTGAAAGGTCATTTTGTGTCAGCTCCTTTGCTGAACCAAGCTACCTCCGCAGCTCAGCCCTGATTCTTAAGAGAGATGAAAGGGTAACCCCACATGTTAAGACTGCTGAGCAGCAGACTGCTTTCTCCCACTTCCAGGAGGAGTCAACCAAAGCATCAGACGATTCTGTCTCTGGGACAGCACTCAACATCCTTACACAGCTGAAGACGAAGCTTTTCCTGGCTTCCTGTGAAATGCCCCTGAATTTACTACTTTCCTTGTGTTGGTGAAAAAATACTTCACAAAACAAATTAAGTGTGGAAAGGCACAGTCCACCATGGTGGGAAAGGCACAGTGGTGGGAAAGGCACAGTGGCAGGAACTTACGGCAGCTCAGCACCTTGTGTCCACCATCCCCCAATGACCCCCCTCCAGAGCAGCAAATGCCGGTGCTCAGTTTACTCACTCCTCTGGGCTTGGTCCAGGACTCCAGCCCATGAAATGGTGACATCCTCATCTAGGTTAGTTCATCTCACTTAAGTGAGCTAAATTTACGAAATCCCTCCCAGACATGCCCAAAGGTTTGTTTCTAAGGTGATTTTGGACCCTGTCAAGTTATCAGCAATACAAAACACCATAGCCACTAATCCTATTCATGAGGCCTCCACCCAACCGTGACCTCATATCCCAAAGGACCCACTTCCAGTGGCACCCACACTGGACATCACGTTTTGTTATATGAATATTGGAGGTAAAATAATGCATACCAATTAGCAAATTTTCAAATGCCATTACTTGTTAAATGGTCATTATTTCTTCTTCTTCTTCTTCTTCTTCTTCTTCTTCTTCTTCTTCTTCTTCTTCTTCTTCTTCTTCTTCTGACGCTTCATTGTCTCCACTCTTCTGTTCACTGTTTTTTTTTTTTTTTCTTTATTGTAAAGGCTCATGATATACTATGGAAATTAGCCGTCTGTCTGCCCTCTGTGTTAGAAATGTAAATAGAGATTCTGGGCAAAAGACCCAGTTCCCGGAGTCCTAGCTGCCCAACCCCATATACCAATTAAAGAGCTAAGTAGAGATAAAGGGCAGAAAGCATGATTTAATCAGTGTTCACTTTGAAGAAAGGAATAGATAAAGGGGTCAGGTGACCCTAAGTCTGTTTTCAGAGTACTGACATGAGCTTTACATTGAAAACGAAGAACTGGGAAGAGGCAACCATGAGGAACTCAGCAGCCCTGTCACGGTGCAATCTGCTGTCACTGTCTCTGGTCTTGTTCTTCAAGGTGCTCCTGGAAGGCTCTGTTACTTGAGAAGACATCTGGTTCTCAGAAGAACCAGAACAGCCTCACCATCAGAGATAACTGGCCACACCCAAGGGCTTGTCTACCCTGTGAGGCTCTGCTGTTCCCAGAATCCATGGTTGTTTGTTTAGGACAGTAACTTTAAATGCCTCTTGGATGTCTACAACAGAATTGTGACAAGCATGCACTAAGGTGCCTGTCCCTCTTATCTTTGTGTCTGAACCTTGAAAGAGAGCTGGTGAATTTGCCCAGCTTGTGGACAGACCCCACCCCCATAAGTGATTAACATGCCTACATGCAGGGGTGAACAGGTGACCCAAAGCAAAGGAAGCAGATGTAAAAGGCAAGCCAGACTTCCATCCTGCCTCTAGTTACCTTGTGGGCCCAAGTGCAAAACCAGAGCTTTTCAACAAAAGCAGCTTCTAAGGACCATGATTAATACATGAAAGCACTGTCCAATGTATCCTTCTGTGATTGGGGCTTGCTATCCCCTCGGGCCTTCAAGGTTCTAGGTGGCCATCTCTGACAGGGCGGGGACAGGCGGTAAATAGCTGTGGGTGGACTGCAACCATCCCTGCCTCAAGCATCTGTTGCTCCCCAGGAAATACTAGGCCCCATTACAACCATCCTGACATTCTGAAGACACACTGTGCCCTCCCATTGCCTGTTGGAACAGTGAAACCCAAACAATTTAAATTTCACCAAGAATTTCATAATGAAAAGAAGAAAAAGCTAGAACTCTGGCCAATCAGACTCCCAGAAAAGATTTCCCGCAGTTCTGGTGACTAGAGCGGGGACAGTGATGAGACATTAGATCACAATTGACTGGAACTGCTCAGCTATGAAGGCCTCTGGCCTTTTGCTCAAACTGAAATCACACGTTAGGAGCCCAGATATGGACACAGGGAGTCACTAGAGCTTTTAGTTTTGCTTCCCATTAAATAAGCCTCTTTTTTCTGTTTTTCACTATTACATTGTCTCTGTAATTAGCCTTTTGAGGACATGTGACCTACCTTGGCTTATTAGGGCTGCCAGTGCCCAGGTTTTGACCTTAAAAATGCCGTTAACACTGTTGTCTCCTCTCTTGTGGTGAGATGCCAGGGTTTGCGAGTGGAGAGACTAGAGAATCTGAGGGGCTGAGGAGGCCACAAAGAAAGGGGGAAAGAAAGTTGGAGAGGAGAACACACAGTACCAAACACAGCTACTGAGAGCTTCCGACTACTCCATGACAGGACACACACACACACACACACACACACACACACACACAGCCCGAAATGCAGGTCCCCTTGAACGCTGAACACTAGAGGGTAGGCCCTGGCTTAGTGACTGTGGCACAAGGGCCAGAAAGGCCAGAACAAGGGGGAGCACTGTTGGAAAGAAGCCAGGACTCTTTAAAAGTACTGGGAGCTTGCCTAGGACAGGAAGACGTTCCCTGAGAGACTAAAGGGTGTGGAGGAAGCCATGAACCACCTCTACCTCCAAGACAGAAGAAATTCCGGCTAATGGTTCTGGGATCTGCCTCTCCCTCCCAGCTTCTCAGGATCTGGCCAGTTTCACTCTCTTCTCCCCTGAGATCACTCTGGAAGAGAGAGGGACACACTGTCCCTCCTCTGGAGCCAAGGCAACCCCTGCCAAGCTTCCTCACTGCAGCTGGCAGGACCTGGGCACGTTCGCCATCTGGTGGCTGACAACCGAATTGCCAGTGGTGATTCCCTGACAGGAAATCTGCCTTCGGTCACCACTGGGCAAACCTATAACAAAGGTTTGCCTCTGCCAGCCTGGGCACAATGACAGAAGCAAGATCATTACATTGAGAAGCCTTCAAGCCAGTGAGAGGCAGAAGCAGAGGTCCATTCCTGGCAGGCTAGGAGCTCCCGTGCACAGGCCCCTGGAGGCGTTATGCACAGGGAGACAGAGCAGGCCAAACCATGTGACGCCAGGATGATGCTGTCCTGGAGGGCAGCAGGTGACTGCAATGGGCAGGTGCAGCCCACACTGTGGGAGAAGGGTGTAAATGTAGCCTTGAGGCCAGATCTTCTGCTCCTGATTAGGCCAGATATCCAGAGACTAAAGAAGCTGGCCTCATTTGGGTGGGACAAGGGCTCCTGAGGGCTGGGACAGACTGGCC
The DNA here is from genome assembly GCF_030254825.1 of Meriones unguiculatus. NCBI lineage: Eukaryota > Metazoa > Chordata > Mammalia > Rodentia > Muridae > Meriones > Meriones unguiculatus. Next base: position 190,640,186 of record NC_083350.1, read on the forward strand.
AAGGCAATAGTCTTAAAATTAGCTACGCAGAAAAAGCAAAACGGCTCCTCCTAAAAAGCTATAGAATTAAGACAAATGATCTCTAGAGACTAGGTTCCCAAGAGGGATTCAGAAAAGGAGCCCCCCTCCCACAGGTAAAGGCCTGAGTGCTCAGGCAGCTTTTCTCCCAGGAAGATTCCACACAGTCCCCTCACAGATGCTCCTGTCTGCTGGGAACTCTGCAGCTCGGCCTCCCAGACACCAAGGTCCACAGACAGACCTCCAACCACAACCCTGACCTCTGACCCTGAGAGAGGAGATGCCTTCCACCCTTCACAGCCCCTCTACAACTCCTGCCAAGCATGCAGAGAGGAACCAATGCCAAGCGGAAACTGACAGGGACTGTGAGTCACGTGCCCTGGTATGTCTCTCAAATCTGAGCACACTCACCTGGCTTAGTGTCCTAGTCACTGTTCTATTGCTGTGAAGAGACACCACGACAAAGGCAACATGTAAAAGTGTTTAGCTGGGGGCTTGTTTACCATCTTGGAGCATTAGTCCATGATCACCATGGCAGAAAGCAGACAGGTATGGTGCTGGAGCAGCACCTCAGAGTTTTACAACCTGATCCATAGGCACCAGGCAGAGAGACTGGGCCTGATGAGGGGTTTTAAAACCTCAGCCCATTCTCAGAGGCATACCTACACCTCCTCCACGGATGCATCTCCTAGTCCTTTCCAAACAGCTCATCAACTGGAGACTAAGCATGGAGATATACACACTTGGGGGATGAACATTTTCATTTTCATTCCAGACCCTGAGCTAACTACTCCATCTGACATCACAGGTTGAGTACTCCTCCCCTGAAAAGCTGAACACTGACAGCATTATGGGTTGGAATATTTCTCTTTACTTAGGAGTGTTTGTATCTTAAGTTGGGAACTAAGCAGACATGGTATTTATTTTCGTCTATGTGTACTGAGCCCACGATTTCATATACAAAGTTATTGTGGACAGTGGCCTTAGAGACTGTGCGAGTTAGATTCATGGTGCAGAAGTCCCCACTTGTGGCATCGCCTCAGCGCTCACAAACTTTCAGATTTTCATATGACGGAAGTTTAGCCTGTGCCTAATTACCTAATTATTATGCTTCAGAGACTCATTAATGCATATTCTTTCCAAACCACCACAGTGAGCATGTTCAACCATGTTCCAAGCCTCCGTGGGAGCTAGGAGCAGAACTGGATACAAACAGGAACTTGGTCTGTTCCCTAAACACACCCCAGCAAGTACTGGGGGTTCAGTCTCCTCCTGGGACAGTCTGCACCCCACAATGCCACTACTGCTGTTCTCCAAGTGAGAGGACTACAGATTCCCCTCAAGTCCCTTTGTCCCCTGTGACTAGACCTCTATAACTCTTCTCCCGTCTTTGGACATGTGGAGCAATAACCTGCCTATCTCCTTGCTGTGCAGGCTTGTCCAGTGAAAAAAAGACAAGATGTAAGAGCAGACCCCCTCTTCTAGACATAGCAAATCTACAAGTTGATGGGGGTAGGAGACAGCAGTCATAATCTTTCTTTCCCTTTGCCAGTGTCTCCTGGGAATTCTCACTAAATCCTGGCCATAAGCCCACACGAAATTCCAGACTCTCCTGTGACCTGAGGCACCAAGATGAATGACCACTATAAAAAGACTCATTTTGAAAAATGGTACAAGCTTCTGAAACTCAGAACTGAGGACACAAAGGTTACTTTTAAAAGAGCAAAGTATAAAGGTCTTAACTATCAGTGGACTCCAAATCTTCCAATACCAGCCTGCCAGGTAAAGCCTTACTTATCAGCACAATGGTGTGTAACTGCTGTGGTGCTAACCAGCTACTTTCTGGTTGGTTCTGAGGCCTGTTCTTAGGAAAGTCATTCCCGGCACTGCGTGCTTGGTCAAAGGCCCATGGCTGCAGAGGTCCTAGGCCTTGCAGTGAACCTACTTTTGTTTTGCTAAATGGATGTATTTTTTGTCAAACAGCCTCCTATTTCTTTTTATACTTGTATACATGTGCTTTTCTCAGCGTTGATTAGATGCAAAAACTCATGGCTTCTTAAGGTGCTGACAATTAGTGACTGTTGTGTGCTCATCCCTGAACAGAACAAGTGTATCATCCCATCCAATGCTCAGGGAACATAACAAAGGACAGTGCAGACAGAACGTAAGTGCAGGAGTGGAGAAGGAGGGGTCTGTGGGCCACTATCTTCTGGACCTGACATGGCTGTTGCAATCACAAATTCACAGCAGCTGAGTTTGCACTGGGTCTGTGCAACACCCAGTAATATATGGGGAGGGACTCATGGAGCCTTCCCCCTCCCCCAAAGAGCCATTGACTGTGGAAGGCTGCTGTGAAAAGGGATAGTCATTGTATTAGAGGTGGTCATGCTCCAGCTTCATGGAGGAAGCCCTGGCTAAACTCAGTGGGTCACAAAACAAAGCAAAAAGACATGAAAGTGGAAAGGAAAATTGTTGGCAGGAAGGGGAAGTTGTTTGGGTGGAAGGAACATAAGAGAGGATGGAGGAGGAGAATAATCAGATTGTGTTACATACATGTATGAAACTGTCAAAGAATAAATTTAATTAAAAAAACAGAACATAAAATTATAAAAGTTTCTAATTGTTTCTTCAAATTCCATGATGCCCACAGGGAAGGTGGAGAAAGACATGAGGAGAGACAGACTTGGGTCAGCATGGCTGCCTTGATCTTGTCTGGGGAAGGCGGTCCTAAGTGGCCCTCGCCAGCAGAGTGAACTGTGTAGACAGGGCAGAGAATAATGCAGTCAGATGGGCTCTGTCGTTGAGGCCCCAGGGGAAGGGGTGGGGCTCGAAGGCTGGTGACAGGTTGCTTGGGAGCAGGAAGACAGATGCTGCGTGGAGCAGGGAGGATCCTGAAGGACTGTCAGTGTCCAGGAGGACGGAAGGAGCCTATGTTAGCACCCACGACCACAGAATATGCAACGCATGCGGTCAGCTGTCTCCCTCTACCTAACCACAGCAACAGAACGAGGCTGGTGGTGTTATAGAACTTGAGGGTCCTGGCTTGTGCCCAAGACAGGTCCACCTCCTCAATAAGTCAATTAAAAGGCCAAAAAGAGGAATTTACTCACAGTGATCACATTGAAAAGAACAAAGAGATCCGAGGAACCATCGCAAGTCTATCTTCCAGGCCCTAAAATAAAATTATATTTTAAGTAGAGGCCAAGAATATGAACATCAAAGCAGGTGTGGTCAAGGTGTGGCCCTGCCCATCGCTGACACGACTTTCCAGGCTTCAATCTCATCCTATAGATAGAACTGTGTAAAATCTCTTTCTGGGGGAGACAAGTTCCCCCCAAAAGGCTTTTATATCTCCCCACATGAGAAACCTGGGGAAACTCCAGTTTCTTTAAGTCCGTTGTTTCAGTCCTCTCAGAGGGTAGTGAGAGGCACAAGCATCACTGTGGAATATCTTCACTTCTGTTAGGCCTGGCACAGTGGGACAGAGTCCCGAGGTATTGAGTGAAGGTAGCAAGGGACACAAAACTAACTGCCCACATGTAGACCCAAACTCAGACCAAGCTAAGCTGCCATGTTTATGACTGCATCCGGGGGTGGGGGGAAACTCTAGAAAAAGTGGCTATTAGGGTACAGTTTATAAGGGATGCGTACCCCCAGCTGCGGCAGAGGCCTGTGCCCTGCCTGTGGTCCTGGTGTACTAACTACTTGTGTTTAGGAAACTAAGCTGTGCCTTTAGTTTCAAGCCCTGTGTTATCTGCACAGTCAGATGGCCTTTACATAGACTGTGGATAAGCAGAGTGCTTCTGAGATCCTGATCTTCTTCCTTAGGGTTATTCCTAGGTATAGCCCCAGGAGTTCGCACAGCACTCAGTGTGGCTGCTTCCCGAGTTGTACGGCAGCATATCTCACTGTTGAATCACTTCAATAATTGCCAGGAACTTCGTTCATTCTCTGGGCATACCTTCTGTTTGTAAGTTACCTACATATATTCCTAGATATCTGCACCTTCCTCCACCAGCTGTAGAGAGTCCAAGAAGGGCAGTCCCCTTTCCAATCAAGGGCTGGGGACCTAACATGCAGAATATTCCACCAGGGGGTGGTAGTGGCTCAGAGATATGCATTCCTTTTAAAGCACACCCATAACCACATTCTGTGCGCCCCCCCCCCCAGGGTTTAACACGTAATGACATGGACTCCAGCCCACCCAAGGTCTCCCTCATACTCATCCTCCCCCTTTTCAGCATCCTTACCTCTGCTCTGGATTAGATGCTGGGAGAGCCTAGCCTCCAAGAAGAGCTTTAGAGAGTAGGAGACTCGAGGGTGTGGGTGGCATGGCTGGCTGATGGGACAAGGAATGACTGTCACCAGGGTTTTCTGCTCCATCTTCCCCAAGGGCTATCGCTGGCTCTTGCTCTTACCCTGTTGTGTTTACTGCTGTCCCCAGGGGCTCATTTGGAGCTGGAGAACTATGAGAGTCATGGGTAAGAACAGAGGAGACTGAGATTCAGTGAGAGTCAATATTGACTATGAGGCCTTCCCTGGAAGAAGAGGCTTCCTCTATCGCCTCATTAACAGGGCCATTCCTTCAAATCCAGCCTCACCACAGAAGGGGAGATGAGACGCCAGAAAAGACCAGTTTCCAGATACCCGACAAACCCAGCTTCACTAGAACCACAACTGGAATTTCTATCTGCATGAAGGCTGGGACGCTCATGTCTCCTTATCAGCCCCAGGATCTCCCCTGACACGTGTCCAGCTCAGGAAAGCCAACCACCCAGGAAGTCACCAGCCTACATCATAGCACGGACAGCAAGCAGGGGCAGCAAAAGCAAGGCCTGGGAAGACAGAAAGGGGATCAGTCTCTCCTGTTGCTCTCCAGCTCCATCCTCCTCTGTTTTCTTCCCCTGCACTTGGCCTTGTCCTCCAGCCTCAGGGTCCCAAGTCCCCAAATCCAGATGAGTAGAGGTCAGTGCGTGTCCCCGGCTGACCAGGGAAGCAAGCCTCTCCCCTGAACTTTGGTCTTGCTTAGTATCTGGACAGCAGCCAAGAGTCAGGCTTTCCCTCTCCCAACTCAGACTTCCTGCTACTGCAGGCTGGGGAAATCCCAGAGATTGAGCTGTGCCTCCCCACCCAGCGCTGTCCCTAAGGCAGGGAGGGCTGGGGCAGAAGGGTTCCTGGGGAAGGGCACTGGGAAATAATGGGTTCTGGGGATTACAGGAACCAGAGGAAAGGAAGCCCAAGGTGAAGACAGTTGGCCTCCTTCACTCCTGACTCTTGTCAGGGTTCTATCCCTGTCAGCCACCTCAGGGGAAACCATGAGAGCTGCTGTGGGCCAGTGGAGGAGGCAGATGGCCAGGAGACACAGGGAGGCTGATGTGCCTCTCAAGACAGAGTCATGTCTGTTGAGGAAAAAGAAGCTATGCAGACTGGCTGAGATGAAGGCTCAGGCAGCTCCCTCGGTCCTCCCACTGGGAGCTGCCCCTGCTTGACAGCGATGGAGTAGGAAGGAGAGGCAGTGTCACTCAAGTGCAGACACTGAAGAGTTGGGCTGTGGAATGTCCCTGAGCATGTGAGGGCTATTCTTTTTGTTTTCCATACAGATCTTAGTCTGAACACTCACAGCAGCTGTGATAGGCTTTTTCCCATGGTCCTGGGATGGATTAGTGGACTGTGAGCCCAACTAAGGGCAGCACCTCCTTCCCCGCTGCCCACTGCTCTGCAGTTACTGCCCCTCTGGCCAAAGCCAGGCTGCTTGCTCTTCCAAGAATGGCCTGGCCCATGCCCCACCTCCTTATTCTCACCACCAAAACCAACCTTATCACTGTCTGGCATTCCCAGGGAGCTGTGCAAGTGTTCTCGCAACTGTGCCTTCCTAGGCGTCTCAGGCCTCGCCCAGTACAAGTCCAGGACAGGGAATCGGACCTGGGGTCACAAGGCAGTGCACAGGAAAGGGACTAAGCAATTTCCTTTCAGTTTGAAATCCCAGCTCCATCTCCCCCACTGAACCTATCTGAAACCTACCTTCTCATCCTCCCTTTCCCTCATTTTCTGTCAAACCCAAGCTTTCCCAACCCCCATTCTCTGCCTTCAGATCTCCTGTGCTCCTGGTCATCCAGACTTGAAGCCTCAGTATCACCTGTGACACCCAGCACAGGCTCGCAGCAAGGCCCTCTGACCCCCACGCCCTCATGCCTAGTCATTCCTCTCCACACCTCCCAGGGGTCAGCTGGTGTAGGGTGCTGGTTCTGGAGAGGTGAGCGAGACACCAGCCTTGCCTGTGGAGCGAGTTGCCAGAGCACAGCAGACAAGCTGGGAGCACAAAGGCTTCAGAGTGAGAGCAGCAGCTCCAGCATGGGGTGTAGGTGCACTCTGCCTTGTTTCTATCTCTCCTTCCTGGAGAGAAGGAAGGGCTGGCTCTCTGGCTGCTGGCTGAGTGGTCTTGAGCAAGCCCATTCGGCAGGGCTCCGGAGGATTAGCTATCACCGCTAGCACCATTAGCACTCATTATGTACCAAGCCCTGCCCTAAGCGCCTCAGATAGATTGAGCCATTTAATCCATGCAGTTCCCACCTACCCACCACAACAAGGGAAATGACATCATCAGCTCAGATTTCAGAAGAAACTGAGACCTTCGAAGGTAAATAAATTGTCCAAGTTGGCCCAGCTATACAGATTGGAGACAGAGTTGATGCAAGACTATATATGCTTTGTCACCATGCAACTCCATCTTCAAAATAACTGCAAAGGGAGCTAGCTCTAGCTCTTTATTTTGTGTATGGATGTTTTGCCTGCACCTGTGTCTATGCACACATGAATGCTTGGTGCCCACAGAGGCTGGAGAGGGTATTGGATCCCCTTGGACTGGAGTTACAGATGGCTGTAAGTGGCCATATGGATGCTGGGTCCTCTGAAAGGATAGACAATGCTCTTAACTGCCAAGTCATCTTTCTAGCCCCTGTTTTTTGTTTGTTCTCTGTTCTTTCAATTAATTCAATCTACATCTTGGTCAAAGGCCCTGTTTTGTCTTTTGAGACAGGGTTTCAGTGTGTCATGTAGCCCAGACTGGTCTATACCTGGCTCATCAACACTCTACTTGGCTTGTCCATTCTGATTCTGCTTTTCTTATATCTAAACCTTAAAACAACCTGAAATTGCAGCTAAGTACATTGTGAGGGAAAATGGGGCTCTGAAAGGTTAGGTAGTGCCCAAGGTCCTGCAGGTGTTCCCTGTGGAGTTCTCAGGACTGGTCACCCACCCACGCTAGATAAGTCAGGCTACTTCTCAAGGTCACAGTCACCCTTTGTCTCCCTCTTGGTTTGTTGAGACTCCTACCCACTCTACAAACCTCTCCTTCCCAATTCCTGGCCGATATTCTGTGCCCCAACAAAGTATACCAAATACATTGTGTCTACTGAGCATGTGGACCCAGTCAGTTCATTTCTGGGTTCTCCTCCTAATGACAGATAGGCAAATAGCATTGATCACATCTATTTTAAGACTTGATAATATTTGACAATATAATCATATATATATGCTTTTTCTTCCAATTATTATTTTTTTATTTATTCCTCATCAGAACGCAAAATTCCTGAAGGGGAAAGAATCGTGAGATTGCTCTGCCTCCTCTGCCTGCTCCCCTCTTCAGACAGCAGTGACAGCACATGGCAAGTGCATTTCTCCTACAGAGCCAAGAAGCCCCCAGTTACTCCACCTGTCCACACCTCCTGTCTATGCCTGTTCGAATTCCAACATAGTCCTGGCCCCATCTGGAGTCAGCCCAGGGGGTTGATGCCCTCAGAGATCAACCCATCTTTAACTTCCCTGCCATAAAGTCTTCCTCCTTTCCTGAATGAGAGCAGGAGGTTAACTGGCAGGAAAGAGAAAGCACATGATGCCCAACAGGGAGAGCATGTGGGACAGCCAACAGCACTGCAGCACTTGTGTCTGATCCACGCTATTCCCAGAGTAGCCAAGTGTCAGACCTCCTTCTTAGGCCAGTGACCTGCATGGATGTCTTAAAGGTCTTCATCTTTGAACAAAGGGTTCACCTTTCTACTTTGTGTTTTCTCAGTATTTCCAGGCAGGCAGAAGGAAAATGCACGTGAAGAGTACCTGTCGGGAGTGCCAGAGTGATCAGTGCTCAGGCCACTTTTCACAGGGAGGTGCAAAGGCAGATCGAACTAGGGAATTCTGAGAACACTGCCCTGTTACCATTGGGTAAGCCAGTGATACAGAGATTCAGGAAAGGACAGAGTGCTAAGAATGAAGACTTCCTCCCTGATAACTGCCCTGTCTTTCCTACCTCTCCCGCCTGCTCAGTAAGAGCCTGGGCTCTGTCTCAGATAACTCTCTTATCCTGTCTTATCTTTTCTTATCACCTCTCTCTACTTCTGAAACCTCAGTGTTTGTTCTCCTCCCCCCGCCCTCCCCCCAATGCCTGTTGACTCCTCTCAGCAGTCTCCCCTGACCAGTGGAGCCTTTTCCTCAGTTCCTTCACAAAGCAGCATCACACTGCAATTGCTCAGGTTCTTGCTTCATCATGGCTTGCTGACTTTCCCCACCCACTTAGAGGAAGCAGCTGCCCTACTCCTATGGAGAGTGTACGTGCTGAGGCCAGACGCCTGACCTGTTCAGAAGTCTCTGCACTGCATCAGAAAACCTTCTTCTGGGCTGTGAACTATTTGGCAGCCCTCCTCTGTGCCCATTGTCCACCTTTGCCAATGACAATGGAACAGCATGCCTCTCCTCTCCTCAAAGAACATGACAGAAGGGGATGAGTCAGATTCAAAGATGAATTGCTGGAAACGGGGCTTTCAGAGAACTCTAAAGTGATCTAACTTCCATGTATGCTGCCCTCCAGAGTGTCTGAACTGCAAGCCCCACAGCTGGTGATGTAAGTAGCCTAGCAAGGAATTGTTCTGTGACTCAGTTTCTCTGATTTTCCCTGACCTCCGTGTTGGGTGTAATGTTGAAACTCTGCAGTTCATTTACACAGCAACCCCTCCAAATTATCTTTTTTTTTTTTACAGTTGTATACGAGCATATAATATGGCTTGTTTTCATTATAATTTCACTCATGTCCACAATTTTTAAAATGTTTAAATTATGTGTCTGAGGGGTCATTCACATGAGTACAGGTGCCCTTGGGAGCCAGAAATGTCAGATCCCTAGAGCTGGACTTACAGGCAGTTGTGACCTGCCCAGCGTGGTTGACAGGAGCTGATCTCAGGTCCTCTACAAGAGCCATCTGTGCTCTTAACCACCAAGCCACCTCTCCAGGCCCAAATGTGTTGTTTTTATAACTGCATACATGTACACAATGTATTTTGACCAGCTTGACCTCAAGACGTCTTCCATTTGTCTACTTAGCATTGAAAGGAATTGCAGGTAGACCTGTGTGAACTGACGTTCAGAGCCTCTTCTGCTGTTGTTTCCAGTTCTCTCACCTCGGGTCCTGGCCACGTGCATCCACACTCAGTGGCAGAGGAGCAGGGGCCTCTTCTCCCCAGGATTGCCACGAACTGTTTCCTGTGCGGTCATCTGAGTAGCAGCACCCACTCTTACAGGAATGAATGAGTTCAGCTCCCTGTCTCTCTCAGATCAGTTGAATTCTGGGCCTTTAATCAGCAGCAATGTGAGTGACTATATTTCTTACTCCAGTAATTACCTGAGAATATTTTGATAGGGATCAGAGGAAGCCCTCCTTATCCCTGAAGTTCCCACATATTTTCTATATTCACATATTGTGAGAATCTTTTTTTCCATATTTTGTTTGGTTCTTACTTTGTTGTAATAGTGCACCCCCAGACTTCGAGGGCTAAGAAACAATAACAGCTGATTATATCTTATGACATTGTGAGTCTCATCAGCTAAGTGATTCTTCTGCCCCATACAGTACTGGCTAAAGTTTCTCAGTGATGACAAGCTTGTGGCTCAAGTGGGATGGACAAGCCAAAATGACTTTAATATACCTACATTTGCCTGAGAGGAAAGAAAGACTGGAATCAGTGGTAACTCTCCCTTGCCAGGTAGTGGTCTTGAGGACTTAAGATATGTTTCTCTAATAAGGATTTGGGGCTTAAACATCAGCTCAGGGTGGAAGCTGCTAGTTATCCCAAAGGCTTCTGACTTCTGATGTGTTCTATTTGCCACCTCAGCCATCGGCCAGCCAGAATTCAGAGTAGATCCCTCCTATCAAAACAGATATATCTTGAATGACTCAGATGTCGTAGTCTTGGAAGAAAAGATCTGAGAAGAAAATGAAGGGTACATCCCTGGATTAAAAACAAAACAAAACAAAACAAAACAGGGAGAGTTTGAATATTGAAGTTTTGAACCTGCTAAAGCTCCTCAAAAAGAAATCAACCATCTCACTCCATCTGCCTCCCAGACACCTCTGAATATTCCACCTAGCTTGACCTGGCCAGATCTCAGGCATTGCTATCACTAAATAACTCAAAATCTATCCTGTGGCCTAGGACACACTCTATACAACACCTGACCCTCTCTAGACCCTCTACTACCCTTGTCCCTTAATCTTCCTACCTGTCAGAACTGTTTCCTCCATCAGAGCGATCACTCCCTCCATTGTGGGCACTTCCTTTGCCACAGGGGCTATACTGTTTTCTAGGTGAGGACGCTGAGACCCGTATGACTTATGTAACACACCCAAGCTCCAGAGGTCCTGCTCAAAAGCTTTAAGCCTATGCTAGACATCTCATGTAATTACTGCCATGCAGCCAGTCTACCCATGGTATTCGCCTATGGGCATCATCAGGGAGAGGGAAGGCTAGAACCCTCAGAATGAATGCTGTCAGGAACCCCTTCAGAAAGCAGAAAAGAGAAAGAAACCAGCAACCTTAAGTACTTAAGGAAAGGAATGCCAGAAATCTTTGGTAAAAAGTTATAGAGCCAGGCTATAATCCCAGCTACCCATAAGACTAAGACAGGAGAATCACAAGTTCAAGGTTAACCTAGATAACTTAGTAAGGCCCTTTCTCAAATTTTAAAAATTGAAAAAGGCTAGAAGTATAGACCAGGTGAGGCATTTCTATTTAATCACATAAAGCCTCAAATCACTCTCCAGCATCACAAAGGAAAAAGTTACTGTCAAGGGTTTTTTGTTCATACATGTCACGGTATGCAGGTTAGCTCAGTGGTGAAGGTAAATCATCCTATGAACACTACTTACAGAGAGAGAAAAGACCTAAGCAGGAGGAGTGAAAACTGCCCAGCTCTTTTGACAATGTGAAAGCAGTCACCACACCCCACTTAACTGGAAGTTAGACTCTGACGATTTCAGTTCTGTGGAATGCAGCAGCAAATCCGGAAGTGAAAAGGACCTTTGAAAACCAAAAATAGCTGACAAAGATTGAGCCAAAGCCAGGTCCTCAGGGCTCTGAAAGGGGCCTGGCTGAACTGTACGGAATAGACTACTTCAGAGGTTTGACCTGTGGCTAGTCAAGGGCCTCAAGAGCAAGGTGCCACAGGTGGAGCTTTCCTGGAGAGAAAGGCAAACAGCCCAGCAATGAAGGACAGTGAGGTCAGTCTGTCACTCACTCTGGGAAAGTGTTAAAGTACCTCATCGTACAGTGACTGGTGCTTTATCAAGCCCATGCACACATTACGTCATCCTATCTCTACAGGAAGCTGGGAAATAGGTACCCAAGCAGAAAACAAACACTCAAAAGCCTCATGGCTTTGCCATGATCACACAGACAAGTTAGTCTGTGGCCAGGAGTAATCCTATTCTAATGATGTCCAGTTTATCATGATGCTCCCTACAATATGCCTTGACCCTTTAGTACATGATATCTCCCCTTTTCATAATGGTGACCATGAGTCATCAAGAAAAGATTGCTCTCTGTCTAGCAAACTGTTAAAAAAAAATAGGGAAGTAGTTAATACTTCTTATTTTAAAAATAGAAAACCAAGTTTGGCATTTGGGATAAAGTTGAGCTTTCTGGTATCAGGTATTTTATAAGTTCCCACAATTTACCTCTTACCCCTAATGGTCACAGTACTGGCACGGTACTGTGTGGAGGCAGCATGGGCCTCCTGAGCTCTGCCAGCATTTCCATCTCCATTTTACTGCCCTGATTCTCTTCTCGTCTCTCTACCCCACTTCTCTCATCACATTCTTAGCTGGGTCTCTGCCTCTAGTTTTGACCCTTTAAATGTTTCTTCTGCTCATAGGATGGTGACTAATCCAGTAGGAAAAAGCCCAGTTCCTCCACAGCCATCGCGACCCCACTCCACTACCCGACCCCTGAAGCCCTCAGACCCGGCTCACTAGTCCCTGCTCCATACAGGGACTTCGGCAATGTCAAGGCTTGTAAGCTTCTCCCATGAGTCTAGTGGCCTCTGGCTAAAACACTCTTTATTGTAGCCTTCGCTTTCGGTATATCTCAAAAGACTCATGCATATTTTTCATCTGGGCACACCTTCATGATGTTCTCACAGTATTGTCATGCCTCTCTCCTTGCTCTCTATCAACGAGGACATTCTCTCAGCAAAACACTTGAAAATAGGGGGATTGTTGTCTCCTCACAAGAGGTCTGGAGATAAATGGAGCCAGGGTTGGTGTGGTGATGTCACAGTTCTAGGCTAGCATCTCTAAATTCTCCTGGCCCTCTGCAAGATATCTGTAGTACTTCCAAGCTCACATGACAACACTCAAGATCAAGAAAGTATACTAGTTCATAAGACTGCCACCACAAAGAACCGCTGACCAGCATCCCAAACAGTAAGAATTTACCTTACAGTCCTGAAGGCTAGAAGTCCAAGATAAGGGTGTTGGCCGGGCAGGTTTCTTCCTAGGCTTTCCTCCTTGCCTAATAGGTGTGTGTTTTCCTCTCCCTCTCCAGCTACTCTTCCTTCTCCCTTTCTTCCTCTCCCTTCCTCCTTTCCCCCTCTCTCTAGTGTCTAAATTTCCTCTTCTTATAAATTCAGTTACTCTGGACCAGGCCTGCCCTAATGGCCTCACCTTAACCTAATTACATCGAGCATCCCACTATTCACATTCAGAGAACTTAAATACATGAACTTGGGGCGGGGGCACACAATTCATCCATAACAAATGACAATTCTATAGTAGGAGCCTTTTCTGGGATGTATTTTCAGGTAAAAGATCTTTCCTAGAACCTTCCAGCAGACTGGCAAAACAGGATCTGAGAGCCTGCTCTGTCTGTGACATCCATAACAAATGACAATTCTATAGTAGGAGCCTTTTCTGGGATGTATTTTCAGGTAAAAGATCTTTCCTAGAACCTTCCAGCAGACTGGCAAAACAGGATCTGAGAGCCTGCTCTGTCTGTGAAAGCTTTTCCACACTGGGGACTGGGGACAGGGCTGTGCTCTGGAAAACTGAAAGAATAGTGGGAAAAGTCACACGTGACCTACCAGTTGGTCTGGCCAAACTGTGCTCCACACTGGCGGAGCCGTCTGCTTAGCAGGATGCGGGCACCTCTCCTGCTGGCTTTCTGAAGCCCAGCTGGGTGTCTCAGCCAGCTGAGTGCCCCTCACAGCCAGCACGGTGCCTGGCTCAAAGTGAGTGTTCAACCACTACTGGCAGAAGGAATAAACAAATAGAATTTAATGAACTAGATGAACCTGTTTGCATTATATTTGATCACTGCATTAAATCATGTTCATATGTTTGGCTTGCAGTCTATGGATCATACCTTTAAGTATTTGTAGGGTGTATTACTGATGAAACTGCTATTACAATCAAGTTCTGTGAGCTCTGTCTCCCCCAAATCTGTGTTGCTGCATCAATTTTGTTGAATGAATAAATTGATAATGGACAAATGAATTAAAATGTAAAAATATGTTGAGTAATATGAGCTAAGAGTTATGGTTTCTAGAAAACACTATCTACTAGGACTGGCATCTATCTTGCCAGTGCTCACAAAGATAGGTGCGAGATAGCATCAATAATACTGTTTGTATTGAATGATCCAGATGACTGTGGGCAGTGGTCTTAAGGCTGCCATGCTGAGCAATTCAACAGGCAGTAAAGCTACTTGACAAGCTAAGTGGAATCAGGGTATCATAGATACTCAAAGAACTGCAGCTTCCATCTCGTGTGCACCACTTTTGCTTCACAAAACCCCACATATTTAATCTTTAGTATTCTGTAAAACAGAGAAGAATCAAAGCACATAACTAATGAACAGCACTAGTTGTGGGGTGCTGACTTAATGGTGGTTCCCCAAATTCTGACCACCTATCCCCAGTGTTAGAGAGACTGGTGATTTCCAGAAAAGTCATGCTTCTCTCTTTGCATCTAAATGACAGAACTCAGACAGCTGAGGTGCAAATCATGCTGATAAACGAGGAGCCACAAAGGCAGAAATTCAGAGTCACTATAAGTAACAGGTTCCCAGAGGCAGTGTGTTTTGGCACCAGGAGACAAGCTTTGCAACTGAGAATTGAGTCTCCTCTCACCCTATTTCAGACCCAAAGGACTCTTCCTCCCGCGCACAGTTCAAATAATGAGGTTCAATTAAAACACTCAGGTCATTAGTGTGTTAGGGCCTCAGAGGTTGTCTCAGAGCAAAACTTTTTCTGTGAGTAACTTAAGAGAAACCAGCACTGTTCTGGACCAGTATGGCAGCATGCAGGGGCATGAGACAACTTGGTCTGCAACCAACCTCTGTATCCCAGAAGGGCTGGACAAGATGGCACTTGTGTGTATTTGTGCTCTGACTGTGCCTGCTCCCTGGGCCCAAGGGCTTGCCTAACAGCCAGAAGGAATTTCATGTTAGGGTGTGTTTTCCTAACAAGTTGTGACTTTTTCTTCTTTCTTTTAAAGCATTAGTAGCCCAGAATTTTGTTGGAAATATATATATATATAACCTGTTACTATAATGATGGAGTTTTTCTTTAATTGAACCAATAAACTAGGTCTAAGCATATTAGCTAAACCCATTATAATTAACTATTGTTGAGAGAAAAATATCCTGGCAACACATGCATCTAGAAATTCTGCCTTCGGGATTGTTGACAAAGCATGATACATTCCCAGTTCCTTAAGATGCCCCACCTTTGTGCATGAACTTGCTCCCCTCGGCCTGCTACCAACATAATCACTAACTTTACTTTGATGTGCTCTCTCTCCCTCTCCCCGTTTCTCTCCGTCCCTCTCCGTTTCTCTCTCCTTCCTTCCATCCCTCCAGGGTAAGCCTGGGCTGGTTTCAAACTCTTTATGCTGTCAAGAATGACCTTGAACTCCTAATTCTTCTGCCTCCTCCTAAGTGCTGTGATTGCAGGTGTGTGCTACCACGCACCACCCGGTCTCTGCTTTCTATCATGGTTTTGACTCTCTCACACTGCTATCTGGAATCCCATTACCTGGAACACTGCTAATTGGCATCCCACAGATGAAAGGCACAGTGTCTTTTGAGTCATTTAGAAAATATTTGAGTGTACGTAGAATAGTTTAACATTAGTATCTGAAAGGATTCTGTAGAAGTTGTTTTCATGCTACTCCAAGTATATTAATAATTTGCAAAATAATACATCCTACTAATCAAGATAATGTGGACAATCTGGAATGAATAATAGAACAAAATCAGCAAAATAAATGATTGGCTATTCATGCACTAAATACATAGCCTGTCATTTGGTGTTAAAGGCTACCTAACTGGAGAGCCCACAGTTAGCAGTTCTTCTAAGAAAGCCAGGAGGATATGGCTGGCAACTCAGCACTGTTTGGTGACTCTGAAACAGTTGGCCTAATCCAAAGGCATCTGTTTGTTACTGTTTTTTAAGTGTCCAAATCAAAAAGGGAAATGTTTCACTCTGTACCTAGCTGTTCAGTCCAGGTCTATGGAGGACTGTGTTGTTGTGAAGGCCACATTTGAAAAGGTAGGGAACATCGGATGTTTCTTTTGGCAACTCCAATAGCTGTCTTCAAATAGCTAAGGGATATCAAATGAAAGAGACATTACATTTAACCATGTAGCACCACAGCCCAGAACTAGACATCATGATCAGAAATGTCCAAGGAACATGTGTCAGCTCCATTTGAGATCAGACTCTCTACGATGTTGATGGTATTCGATACATTAGACTCCAATGAACTTGAGCAGAGGCCAAGACTTGGGCAGGAGACTTCTCAGACAGTCATTGCTGTTCATTTGCGTGGTAGAAGCTTGACTCTTTTATTGTGCTATGGTTTCCACGGCCCACCACACATTTTCATGTTCTCTTTTGTAGGTGTAATACATTTTACAATGAAAACCACCGGCTGGGTTGTAAGTTAAGTGGTGAACTTCACATTACTATGAAGGCTTAAAAAGGAGCTGGTGGCACCAGATGCAAGGGTGAAGAGATGACTGATGCGCATTCATTTCCAAGACCGTGGGACACACACAGGTAACTCTTACAGCAAAGCTCTTCTAAAGTATGAAGGCAGCAGCTTTAATTAACATCATGGAAGGCATCACTTGTGGCAGGCTCAAAATGAGCATTGCTGGTTTAATAGACTATAGTACAGAGCATAGTTTACTAGACTATGACCCCAAGTCTCTATTGCAGTGGCTATCGTTTTATAGGCTGTTATACAACAGAAAGATATAAACACAGTTTCTGCCCTCTCCAGATGGCAAGTGACACTGGTAGTAATAAAAAGAAGAGAATGAGAGTCTTATATAAACAGTGAATAAATATTAAAATAAAGTTAAAAGGTTCGCCTAGTGAGCAAGCCAAGGTTTTGCAATGTTGTAAGAATGGGAAAGAAATGCCAGGTCTTGGAAAGTACACTATAGGTAGGCTCCAACCACAAGCCAGCCCTCTGCTCCCATTAACTCCTTTGGTTTCCTGGAAGAAGCTAGCCTTAGACATATACAGGCTGACAATCAAAGGTTTGCGCAGGGGAATCTTTCTCCTGAGCTGCCAGGAATAAAACAAAGCCAAAATAGCCTGAGTGGTCATTTCCTCCTGTGCATCCTTTCTTCCCATTCTGCTCTTCACGATCTCTCACTACCCTCTCCACTGCACTGATCTGAAGGGGAACTAAGACCTAAAAGGGGAACTGAGAGGCAGGGGTATTTGTGGACCATGATGGATGTAGAATCCCGGAGAGTCCTTGAGTCCCCGAGTCATGGCAAATAAATAGCCAAGCTCTCTGCTCCTTCTGGCTTAGCTGTAACTTGGAGCAAAGCTACTTCTGCTTTGGACCCACTTAACCTTTTAACTGGGGATCCCCAATCATGTTACCGACATCAATTCCTCTATCCTTACAATGACCTTAGGTTGATGGGAAAAACAAACCAAACAGAAGATCTCACAAGCTACTCTAGTCCAATGTGCTAAAATGCAAATAATATCTAGCCCAAGTTTATTTTATACTTTATCTTCACCTTTTCGAAGAGTAAACAAAGGTATTACAGGTATAAACACACCAATTTCATAGCAGCCTTTCTGTCTTTGGTTTCATCAATGTCAATAATGTTTTAGTTGTTTTTTTTTTTTTTTTTTTCTTCCTGGAATTTATTTATTTGCTCAGGGTCTCATGTATTCCAGGTTGATTTCAAATTCAGTATGTAGAGGAAGAAGATCTTGAACTCTTGATCTCTTACTTCTACTTCCCACTAGTGCTGGGAATCCAATCTGGAGTTTTGTGTATAATAGACAAGCACTCTATCAGCTGAGTGCACAACCACCCCACACACACCCAGCTCAGATAATCGTAGCATGATCACTTGATGGAGAAAGTGAACGAGAGTGATTAACATCTACCACCTGAAGCTAGGCATCAGAAAATAGTGCTTAACAAACTCAAAAGCCTGATTCTGGGGACAAAACTTCTTTCTCATTAGATCATGAGACAAGTTTAAAACACTGAACCTATTCAACATTTGTAAAATTATGCAGGAACTGCTTTCAAGTTTGAGCTCTTGATACCAAGAAGAGTGTGGCATCAGGGATGGCAGTAAAGTAACTTTGATCCAGAGTTTAGAAATGCTATTACAGTCTGTCCTCACTAAGAATGATATTCTCTCTTAGCTAGGAGGAGATGGAAACTCAGGGGAAGCTAATGATGTCTAATCAGAGAAGAGTTAGCAAAGACAGATGGGGACTGAAACCTGGGTCTTTGAAATCCAAGTTCAGTGAGGATGCACTTTGGGAGAGACGGGCTTCTGCCTTCTAGAGGTGACCAAGAAGTGGGTGAAGCTACACTCAGCAGTACCTCCACCAGACAGCAGAGAGGAACAGGCATCAGAGGCACTTCTAGTGAAGGGACAGAGCCTGTGTGGTGCCTGCAACCTAAAACAAACACTCTAGGAAGATTAAGTATGTACATTGCAAGTTGATGGAATATAAACAGTCACCTTCTGCAAGAGCAGACTGGAGAGAATTTTATCACACTCATGCTCAGGTCAGTTCAGGGTGTGGAAACCTATAGGCACATAAGTAGAAATAGGAACAATTAAATGCATAAATGGAAATGGGAACATTTAGGTAATACAAGCAGGAAGAATGGAAAGGAGACCAGGAGGCATAGTTAGAAAAATATATATATTTAGGGAATTTCCTCTTTGTTTTGTTTCATTCTGGTTTTTGAGACAAAACCTCGTGTAACCCAGACCATCCTCAAACTCCCTATACGGATGCTGGCCTTGAATCTCTGACCCTTCTCTACCTCCCAGGTGCAATTACAGTTGTGTGCCACTACACCCCATTCTTCCTTTTTAAGTTCAGGAATCAAAGAGCAGCTGTATTTTGGTAAGAATGGAATTGTGAGAGTACATGGTCTAGAACTGAACCTTCTCCTAGATGTGGGACAATTACAAATATGGGTGGGAGGTGGAGGAGGCAGTACGAAAGCTGCTTTGAGCAACTGGAAATTCAAGAGTGGTTACAAGATACCTTGACTACCAGTCTCTACCTAAGTGCTTCCACGCCCATGCTTGCAGAAGGTACATACTCTCCCTGTTTCGAGAGCACAAAGAATCTTCAACTTGTAAAAGCCTGTTTGCAACAGATGATGAAGGCAGCCGTGTCGTGGTGCATATGACAGGCAGGGACCTTGGTAAGCTAGGCAGGAGGACCCTGGCAGTCCCAATCTGCCCCCACTCCTCCCAGACGCTGCCACCACAGGTAAGGTTCCCAGTGCACGTTGTTCAGCTTGCTTTATCAAAGCTAAATTCACCTGATTAACTAGTTACGCAGAATAAGAACTCTGGCGAGCTAACAGATATCAATTCAGACTCAAGCCAATTACTGAGAGCAGTTCATTTCTCTGTGATCTCTGTGACCCTATACTTCTCTAAGTAGTTAGAGAAATGGCCATAGAAAACCCCTAGTTTAGAGGAGTGGATAAAAATATCTACAGAAAGAGCCCCATACTCTGGCTACTGATTCTTTACTAGTGCCAACTCTAACTGTGCCCATCTAAGCCAGGAGCTAGAGGTTGGCAGCCTCAGCGTTTCTGAAGAAACCACTCTTTCTCATCACCCTGGTTTCAGAGTTGGCAATCACTAAGACTTGCAGGAATGGCATGAGGATTACAGGATTCTTATCAGTCTTAAGATCATTTTGTCACCAACTAACCATATGCTGTATTTACACTGTCCTAAGTCATACATTGTTTGAACATGTCAAATGTAACAATGAAATACCTCTAGTTTCCGGGTGCAATAAGATACTGTTACATCTATAGGTGTCCACAAGAACATCCCATAGGCACCATGTTGAAACAGATGAGGAACTGACCGTCAGTACTTAACCAAGGTAACAAAGCCAATAGTTGGAGGCAAGAGTAGCTCAGTGGTTCCCAGCCTCCCTAATGCAGCGACCCTTTAATACAGTTCCTCATGTTGTGGTGACCCCAACCATAAAATCGTTTCCATCGCTACCTCATAACTGTAATTTTGCTACTGTTATGAATCATAATGTAAATATTTTTAGAGAGAGCCTACTGAAGGCGACGTGACCCACAGGTTGAGAAACACCGATTTAGCTAAACTCTAGCATTTTGTTCTATTGAACCAAACATATAAAATGGTGTTCTAGACTGTACAGAAGACAGAGCATTATGAAGCATTTTCTACTTAAAGTTCCCATATTGGTAATGCTCTCAATGGCATTTAAATTTTGTTCATTTCATTTACCTTCATAGTAAGACTAACTAGAAGCGGGAAAGCTTGACCTCACCAACACTACTATCATGTTTTAAACAGGTAAGGCAGCCTTAGGCCATACTTAGTAACAGATTTATCAATGCCTCAAGAACTCCCAGCAATTAGCCTCGCATTGTGGCACATACCTTCAATCCCAGCAACTGGAAGGCAGAGGCAGGCGGATCTCTCTGAGTTCCAGGCCAGCCTGATGTAGTGTGTTCCAGGACAGGCAGAGCTACATAGTAAGGCCCTGTCTTGAAACAAACAAACAAAACTGACTAGTAGAAGCCAGAAGCCAGGTTTTGGTACATGCCTATAATCCCAGCATAGCACAGGATGATTACAAATTTATTGGCCAGCCTGGTAATGAAAGTGCTAATTATCATGCCCAAAACTAGAAGCCAGCCTTTGTGACAGCTAATATTTCCATGTGACAGTGATATTTCCATGTTCTGTGTCGTTCACAGGAGGGAAAGGTTGTGATTGCACAAAGCAGTTGATAGGCGCTTGATGAAGACTGGTCTTCAATTCCGCCTCTTATCTTTGCCTCCCCCCCCCCCACCCCCCTTTTTACTCTCATACACTTAACCTGAGCTGATCCCAACTCTGCCTCCGGTGTGAAACTAGGGCTGGGAACCATCTGGAATTACGGAAACTGATTTCATGTCCCTTATCACTAACTCCTGAACAAAGTTTGTTTCGGACAAATTTGTAATTGCTTAATCAGGAACAAAAGACAAAGGGAAGAAAGAGGACGCGGGGGGGGGGGGTTGAATGGCAAAGACGTGCTGCACGCTGGAACACTTGGATGAGGCAGATCAGGACTGAAATGGAGACGTGCGAGGAGACGACCGTAGACCCCGGGAAGAGAGGCCAACGCCGCACGCGCTTCTGAAGCTTCTGCTCCCGTCAGCGCAGAAGCGCAATCCTGTGGCGCGCCCGCAGCCTCGGAGCCACACAGGAGCCTGGCACCTCACGGCGGAAGCGGCGTCCGCTCGGGCACCGCCCCTCCCACCCGGGCCCGGAGGGGAAGTGACGAAAGCGGCCGCGGAGTCACTTCCTGCTGGGTGGATGAGGAGGAGCCCGAGGTGCCGCGGAGGAGCCCGAGCCGAGACGGACAGCGCCGGAGAGGTGAGGTCGGCGTCGGCGGTCGCGGCCCGCGCGGGCTGCGCTGAAGGGACGCGGGTGCGAGCGGCCGTGGGAGCCGCTGCGGGCGGGCGGGCGCGGCGAGCCCGCTGGCAGGCCGGCCGGGTGACCGAGCGCCCTCGGGGAGTCGCGGACACCTGCAGACGCGCCTGCGGACTCGGAGGGGCTTGATGGGCACGTCGGGGGCCGGAGGACCGAGCGGGCGTCCGGCTCGGGCGTCGCCCAGCACGAGACCACAGCCACCCGGCTGAAGGGTGTTCGGGAGCAGGGAAAGGCCCTGCCGTCCGACAGCGCAATCTAGGACTTAGTCCAGGACAGCTTCCCGGAGCTTAGGGGAAATCGGTGTTTCTTCAACCCCTTTATCACGGAAATGGGAGAGGAAGCTCCTGCCCAGCCCTGGTGCCCTGTTACTCCTGTATATCCTGTGTGTGCCAGTGTCTGTCTGTTACCTCCTTTCTTGAGCCATTTATCAGCTCCTTAGTCCTTGGTGTTTTCGCGGACTGAAACTTACCGTTCTCCATAATGTATATGTCGGGAAAGAAAATGCAGAACACCTAGAGGAATTCTAGGTTAGATGAAATTTCCAAGATTAGGAATTGGTCCCACCCCACCCTGGGGCCTCTGAGGCACCTGCGGTTGCTCCAGACCTGCTCTGTGTGCCAGGGCTTCCTGTCCACTGTGCAGTGTTGAGAGTAAGTCTGTTCTCGCCTCCTCCGTCATTCCCTGCCAGTTTCACCCTCTCCTCTTTGCTGAAGGACTGACACAAAGCTGTCTGCTGCTAGGAATAGGCGATTTAATGAGAAACTATAAATCTGCATGAACGAGTTCATATCCTAGCAGGCTGCCTTCCATCCCTGACCAGGGGATCTGAAGTACCTACTTTATCCTTTTTAGTTCCCTGTTAAAGGTTTGGCATTACTTTTTTTTTTTTTTTTTTTCATGAAATTTTAGGAAAGTGATGTGTTTCTTGTATAGAGTGGCTGAACGCACGGCATGTTTCTTTCTGTCTCAGAATATTGTTCGAAGTTTCTGACCAAAAGATGATGTTCTCCACCTCACATAATTCAGTAAATGCTCAGAATCATATGTTCCTTCTTGAGTAGGGGATTTTGATTTTTTTTTTCTGCACTCTTAAAATTGGTATATCTGGGTGAACTCAGTGTTGTGTATCTTGGCATATGGGCTTGTCAAGTAATAGAAAACAAACTGTCTGGCTTGGTTTTGCTGCCTTTTTTGACTCTGTTTCACTGTTCCCTTTTTTATGTTGGAGGGTTGGTCAGAAGGAAGAAAGCAAATATTAAGGACAGTGTTTACGCTTTGTGGCTAAAGTCAGGTGAGAGATAATTACTGCTTTTGAGGCTGATGACCATCATTTGATGACTTGAGGATTACTAGTTTAGAGGTGACATGTTTGAAAGACAAAAGGCTTTGAAAAGAAGTAAAGGCAAAAAGAAGGCACAGCCTCCCCCCCAAAAAAAACCCAAATGTTAGTTAGATAATTCATAGTATCTCAAAATAATCGTGTGACTTGTTTCTCTCAGCAGGAGGGCAAAAATGAAAGCAGGCTGTAGCATCGTGGAAAAGCCAGAAGGCGGTGGAGGTGAGCAGGGGCTAATCATCTGTGATGGATCTGGAATGTCCCTCTCTGTGGTTCCTGTTCTCCCCACTTGGGCTTAGTTGGCAGATGTTAGACTTCGATCAACAGCCTCATGACTGTAGGTGTCGGTAGGATAGTTGTAGGCTTGTTTCCTATGAATATTTTGCTTGTGCAGCCCACACACCTTTATTCTAAGTTTTAGTGTCTGGGGATAAGATTTTCTGCCATATGTTCCTAAAACATTAGTTCATCTTTGTTTGTTTGTTTGTTTGTTTTTAGAACTTTCATGCCCTAATAAAAAGTAGGTTTGACATTTAGGAATTTGTGAAAAGGAATGAGTTAGGATACCTAGGTACCTGCTGCCCAACTTTTATTAGACTCAGTGATTACACAAGTATGGGTAATTTCTCCATCCTTTCCTCCCCTCTTCATTGTAAACCTAGCTGACTGGAATGGTGTGTTTGCAAAGTACTCTAGAGATTGTGAGCCTTGGAATGTGGAGCGGGATACTGGCATGTTTGTACCTAACTCCTAAGTACTTTGATCTGGCCCTTTTTTATGCTTAAGGATATCAGTTTCCAGATTGGGCCTACAAAGCGGAGTCATCACCAGGCTCCCGGCAGATCCAGCTGTGGCACTTCATCCTGGAGCTGCTGCAGAAAGAAGAGTTCCGCCATGTCATCGCCTGGCAGCAGGGAGAGTACGGGGAGTTTGTCATCAAGGATCCAGATGAGGTGGCTCGCCTCTGGGGCCGCAGGAAGTGCAAGCCACAGATGAACTATGACAAGCTGAGCCGGGCCCTCAGGTGAGAGGAAGGAGCCCCCAAAGCAAGTTTGGAAGGAAAGTGTGCAGTGCTGTTAGTGTCATCTAACAGGCATCAGGTGATGAAAGGCGCATTTCTTAGTGAGTAATGTGTAACTTAAAAGTGTGAGTAAAGAGCTATTGGAGCTTAGAGGCACAAGAGGTGAAGAGGAGGGAATTCTAGGGTGTCTGGCACTGGCTCCTGACAGCTGATTCTGCTCTGTAGTGGGTAAGAGTATATGGTGAAACATGGACTAGGGCTCATGTGTAATCCAGGGGATTAGTGTAGACTTCCCTATTGGCAAATTCCTGTCCTTTCTCTTCTTTAGGCTCTCCGAGAAGTGAGACAGAGACTTGCTGAGTGGCTCTGAACCCAGCTGCTCACCTAGCATATCTGCAGCCCCTCTTCAGTCTATAAGTTGCTACAGCATGTCCAAAGAATGCTCTCTATAAGTTCTCATTCTCTCTTCTCTGTCAGTTTTTCAGTTTTATGACTTGGTAGTCCTCGTAAGAACAGCAGGTAGTGTGTGATGTATGCTACTTAACAGAAACCAGGCCAAAGATTCCAGGTAGATGGAAGTTTTCTGTCTTTCTTCATTCTCAGTAATGTGAGTTTAAATCTGTGCAGTAAAATCTGTGTAAAGTTTTTTTCTGGAGCCTTCCACATACTATTTGCGAAGCAGGCCAGGATGCCTGCTGTTTCCAGATCATGCCATTGTCTTACTGGCTACCATAGAACAGGTTTATAGTTCTGTGTTTATTCCTTGCACTTGGCTCCTGACTAATCCTCTGAGATCTCCCAGAAGACTTGACCCGACCTGGGCAAGACAGAAAGAAACTAGACAGTTATTTAAAGTGCGCAGGAAGGAAGTGGACTACAGAGTGAAACCATAGAGAAACGAAAAGGTGAGTGGTTAGAACTGAGGAAGGTGTTTGGGATGTTAAAACAAGGATGTCAAGTTCTAGCCACAGACTACAGCTGAGTTGAAAGTGGATGAGTAAAGTGAGCTATCTTAGCCCTAACTCCAGGCTACAAAGGGATGGTGAAGGTTTTTGTAGGCAATGCTTAGAGCCAGAATTGATCTTTGTAATTGCCTCAGTATAGCAAATGCTGTACCATGAATTCTTCTTTTGTAGATACTATTACAACAAGAGGATCCTTCATAAGACAAAAGGGAAGAGGTTCACATACAAGTTTAACTTCAACAAGCTGGTGGTGCCCAGCTACCCTTTCATCAACATCCGCTCAAGCGGTAAGATATGGACGCCGGTGGTGGATTTGGAATTTTAAAAGAATTTTTAAAAACCCAAATCTGAGACGTGCACTGCGTAAGGAGGTTTTAGAAGCATTGATATAATGTGGTCCCTGAGATTACCTCAGGACATCCTCATCTGAAAGGCTAATAGGCTATGCACTACTCTAATAGGTTTGTTTAGTTTACTTGGTTTAGTTCCCTTTTAGAGGCATGATATTCAGCCTCCTGGATATTACTAAACTACTTTTGGGGAATAAGTCCATAGGTCTATGTTGAACTTTAAGCTCAAGACTTGTTTTAACACCTTACCCAATGGCTGTTTGATAGCTGTGAACCTGTTTCTACAAGCATTTCCGATTTTCTATGAAACTACAAGCTCTGCCTTATCACGTGAATGTCATCAAAACCACAGCATCCTTGATCAGAGAAGGGGAAGTTCACATGTTCGCAGTGAAAGGCCGAGTCTTTGATGTGCAGCTCTCAGCCCCTGTCCTCAGTGCAAGGCTTTGCACTTACCTAGCCACCTCTCCTTTTAAGTGCAAGCAGGCTTCCCTCTGTACTGTACAAGTTACAGCATTGCTCACAGCTCACAGCCTTTTGGTCTGCCTCTTGATGGAGATGCAGCCACTTATAAAGGTGTTGGATGTAGTTGTTTGTGAGGTTATAGTTTTCTTTTTTGCTTTTGGGGTTTATGTTTGTTTGCAGGGGGTTAAAAGATGATAAATTAACCCCCTGTTTAAGAGTCACTTTTTTATATTTGAGATAGGTCTCAATATGTAATCAGGCTGGTCTTGACCTTTACTCTGTTGCTAGCCTGGCCTAGAGCAGTCAGTCTTCCTGCCTCATCCTCCAGGTGTTAGGATTACAGGTGTCAGGTACCATTTTGACCAGTTTTATCACTGTTTTGTGGCATTTTGTGCAAAGAAAACATAATGATTTTGAAGAAAAGTAGTCAGGTTGGCAGAAACTTGAAAAATTAGAGGCGGGTGTGCCTTCAAGAATCTAATACTCAGATCTTCTTAGATTGTAATTACTACACACAACAGGTTAGGGCAGCTTTAGCTTGACTGCTCTCGCTTCAGTTCCTTCTCTCCAGTAACCACTCCCTCCTGTCCCTGGGGCATGCATTTGGGGTGGGGGTTGGAATGCACCTCTAATTACAGCCTGTTTTCTTTCCCGGTGCCTAAGGGAACTGCATTAGGAAATCAGAGCCGTTCTCTAACCCCTGGAATCCAGTTTCCTCTGTTTCTTACCCTTGCTTCTTCCCTGTGTGCCTAGAGAAAGTAGAACTCCTGATAGATATGCCATTAGTTTTGAAGAAATGTGTTGGGCTTCATAACCTTGCCCTCCATCCCCAAAAATGTTGCTCTTGTTCTTTGGTCCTTTTTCATCAAGTGAAAGCCCAGAAGATCAACCCCTTAGACAACTTGAGTAGAATGTCCATCTACCCCTAGCAGTAATCTGGTTTTCCCAGGCAAGGAATATGGGTCTGTAGAAGCTCTGGTTTGCAAACCCAAAATGGCAGTGATCTTTAATAGTTTCGAGATGCTAATCAAAAGTCCCAGGTTATTATAGCCCAGAAGAGCACTTGTCTAGCATGTTTAAGGCCCTGGGTTCAACTCTCAGTACATAAAAAAAGGAAAAAACTAAAATAATCCCAGGAAAAGCAAAACAGTAAACTGCCCTTTTAGGTTGTTGGCTTCTTGGTATAGAGAACAATGCCAGAGAACCACTGATTTATTTACAGAGAACTTTTTCCCACATAGACCAAATGTTTAACATTCACATAATGTCAACAAAGGAAAGTAACATTATTGAACATCTACTTCATAAAGATACTTTGGTTTGGTTTGGTTAGGTTTGATTTGGTGAAGTATCTCTATGCTTCTAATCTAGTAATATATGTCTTGATACTTTATTTTACAAATATGAAGACAACAGAGTCAGAGACGAAGTAGGCTCAGTTCTTCATTCCACTATTAAATCATGCTCTTGTTCAATGTGTCCTGCATTCTTCCGCTTGATTAGGGTTCATCCATGTGTTAGCCACTGTGCTAATCCCTTAAGAAAACGAAAGCATGGGGAAGGTCTCTTCCTTGAGGAACTTAGGAGTTAGCAGAAAGAAAGATTCTAGGTGTATAAGATGGGATGTAGTGAGTGCTCTAGAAAGTCAGTCCCAGGACGTAGACCCTGGAGAAGAGTCAATGTGTGGAACTATTCTGGTCTTTCTGGTTTTAGCTAGAAATATATATATCTCCAAATACAAAACCGGATAATACAGAACTTTTGTAAGTATGACTATTGCCCCCCCCCCACGTGTTTGTTTATTCACTGCAACTAGTTTAGGGTTGAGTTGGGCATGGTAGAGCAAGCTTGTGACCCCAGCACCTGAGAAGTAGAAGGTCAAAGGGCTGGAGTTCAAGGTTACCCTGGGCTGTGTATTTACTTCCAGGGTAACCTGAAAACCCCAAAAGACACTTTAGGGTAGAGTACCCAATATTTGAGTAGTGTTGAAATGCTTGTAGAAACCAAGCCTGGTGCATACCTACAGTCCTAACACTTGGAAGGCTGAGTCAGGTGGATCAAGAGTTCAAGGCCAGCGCTGGCTGCATAAAGAGTTTCTGTATCACAAAAGTACATCTATATGCAGTGTCTATTATCTCTATATATGCATGTTACTTGTGTGTACCATGTATAACATGGCCTGCATGGAAACAGTATTTCAATTTTGAAAAAAAAATTTTTTTTGAACCATTAAAAACTAAGCCAGGGCTGGGTGTGGTAGTGCACATCTTTAATGCCAGCACTCAGGAAGTAGAGGCAGGTGGTTCTCTTTAAGTGCAGGGTCAGCCTGGTCTACAGAGAGAGTTTCAGGACAGCCAAGGCTAGGAGAAAAGGGAGGGAAGGAAGAAAGAAGGGAAGGAAGGAAGGAATAGTGGCTCATGCTGGTAATCCAAGTACTTTGTTCTTTATACTCTTTTATAAATGCATACGTGTGTATCTGTCTGTCTGTGTGTCAAATTTGCCGAAGAAACATTGGGGAGAGAGAGAAGATACTGGTTTAAAATGGTTAACTCTTAGTAGGTGGGGACAGGGCAAGCTAAACCTGTCTCTCAAATTTGTCTCTGCCACCACCCTATTTTCCATACTTGTTTGGGAAAACTTGAAACCTAAGGAAGAATTTAATTCAGAACTGAATACTCACCCTCCACCTGATCATGGGTGTTTAACATCATTGCCATTGTGTGCTTTGTCTCTATTTACAGATACTTTTTACATCTGGAGATTAACTGCAGGTGTCATGGCTTTTCTCTCAGAACAAGAGTGTTCTTGTCCATAACTACCCAGGAAACATAGTGTCGCTCTAATAATATAACATGAACCATATATAAACAGTATTTAATTTTTTTAAATTTAAAAATATTAATTTTGATTTTTTTTTTTTTGAATCATTAAAATTAAGCTAGCCATAGTGGCTTATGCTGGTAATGCAAGCATTTGGAAGGCAGGGAGGTGGGTATCTTGTTAGTTTGAGGCCAGCCTAGGCTACATAGTAGCAAGTTTCAGGACAGCCAGAACTGTATAATGAGACACTGCCTCAAAAAGAGCAAACAAATTTTATTTTAACAACATATGACTTGCTGGCACAAAAGCCTCACAGATGTTAACCATTTCTCTAACTTTAGGATTGTTATTACTTCCTAATTATGAAAACAGGGCCAGAAAGATAATTTTTTTTCAGAGACACGTGGGTAGGATCAGGGTTTGAACCTAGGCAAAGAACTTATTTATTTGCATTATTTTTAAAGGGAGCACCAAAAGCTATAGCATTTTATTTGAACTGGTTTTGAGATGGAAGATCCGAGAACTAAGGTATAGGTTTCTGATCCTTTCATGTGGCTGCCAGAGTGCGCTCTTATTTCAAGTACTCATATTAGCACTGTTTATCAGTAGGGTTTTTGTTTGTTTGCTTGCTTACTTGCTTGTTTTTCAAACAGAACCTTAGATTTGACACCTCAATATATAATACATAAAAATGGGGGGAATTCCTGTTAATTGGCCCTACTCTCACTTCTTTTACCCCATGTAAGTGCATTTGGAAATGACTGTTATTTCCTCTTATAGGTGTGCAGTGTGCCTTAGTGTGTGTATACAGACCAGAACAGACACCATTAAAAATAAACACAGAACTGACTTGACTTAAGCATTTCTGACTTGCTTAGGCAACAGGATTTTCTTTTCCTCGCCATGTTATCCTGATAGCTTGTAGTCTGCATTCCAGATTATAAACAAATTAATTTTCACTTTTAACTAGTAACTTTTTTAAAATATTTTTTTTATTTTATCTCTATGTTTTGCCTGTATGTGTGTGTGTGTATGCATGCATATGTATTTATTTGCACCACGTGTGTACAGTGCCTGTGTACACTGAAGAAGGTTTTGGATCTCCTGGAACTGGAGTTAGAGATAGTTGTGGGCTGCCATATAGGTGCTGGGAATCAAACTCAGGTGGTCGTCTTTAAGAGCAGCAGTGCTCTTAACCACAGAGCCTTTGTGTTGGTGATGGTTTGATTTGGTTTTTGGCTTTTCAAGGCAGGGTTTCTCTATGTAGCCTTGGCTGTCCTGGACTCGCTCTGTTGGTTGACCAGGCTGGCCTCGAACTCACAGGGATCCACCTACCTCTGCCTCTCCCGAGTGCTGGGATTACACACATGCACCACTGCGCCCAGCTCCACTGAGCCATTTTTATAGCCCTTAGATAAGATTTCTTTTATTAAGTCAAGTCAAAATAATAAAAATAATATACTCTTAATTGATGTAGTAAACTAAAGAAGCGATCCATTGACCTGGACCCGTCTTGGCTCTATTTAAATCATAAGCGAGGTCATGTGTCTGAAATTCCTAATTAAAAAAAAAATTTTTTTTTACATTAGCATTCAGGCTAATAAATATTATTATAGCAATTTGAAACAAACTGTATTGTAGTAGATTCTTTGTTGGTATTTAATGTCTCTTTTGTTGTTTGTTTATTTTTGTTTTGTTTTTCAGTTTATTTACTTTACATCCCAAGGGTGCCCCTCCCTCCCCTCTTCCCAGTACCCCTTTCTCACCTTCCCCTCCCCCATTCCCACAGAAAAGGGGAGCCCCAGTATTATCAGTCCTTCCCAGCACATCAAGTCACATCAGAACTGAGCATATCCTCATCCCCTGAGGGCAGGCAAGGCAGTGCTGCCAGGGAGAAGTGATCCAAAAGCAGGCAACCGAGTCCATGTTAGAAACAGCTCCCCCCTCCACTGGCTAGGCAGAAATTCCTAATTATTAATCTCAATAATTAATCCTAATTAAGGAGCCTTTAAAACAAGGCCTACAGGAGATGAATGCCTGTAGGTAAATGCTGCTCTGACAGGTGTCTCTCAGCCATGGGCACCAAGAAAGCCACAATCTCCCACACAGTGACCTGCTGCAGAGTTGCCTGAGGACAACTGTTGTCAGATATCTGACAATATATGTCAAAATGATAGTCTTGACACCATGTCTTAAATCCTGTTGTTTCTCCGGGACCACCAGACTTTGACTACTTCCCCTCCCCCTTTTTTTCTTTCATCTTTCCCTCATGTATAAAGAACTCTGTGGACATCACCATGTTAGCAGCAACTGATACCTCCCAGGAACCTAACGGCAGCTGAAGCCTCAGGTGGCAGCTTTCTTAGGCCTTATTTAGGGCTTTTAGGGGAAATTGAGAATTTATGAGCTTTTCAAATTAGTGTGAAGTAGTTTTGTCTTAGAGTTTGAAATTTGGTAGGTGAATTTGTTTTTTTATCCAACCTAGCCTCAAATCACAGTAGTTTTTCTGCCTTAGCTTCCCAATATGATAAGCATATCATATGGGAATATGATAAGCATGAGCCATCATGCCTGCCAGCAGTCAGACAGGAGAGAGGAAAGAGTAGCTTCTGAATTTCCTCCCAGCCTCCTTCCCAGAGCTTGAGGACAACAGAAGTAGATATCATTATATAGGGTTCATTGGGCTACAGATAGAGAAAGACTGGAATCTCTGAGATTAAAAAAAAAAAATTATAAAGATAAACCATACAAACATACCTGTTCATACCTGTTTCACTAATGACCTTGTCCCTGTCCATTTACGTGAGGTGGAGTCTGGGTTTTCAGTGTAGCTCCATGCATGCATTTTATTTGGCTGTGTTGCCGCTGGGTTTCCTTGCTTTGTAAGTATAGCCAAAATTATGATGGTGAGAAAAACCTAACTCGTGAAGTTGAAAACTGAAATAGAGTTGCAGGGCACAGGTTCTTGTACACATTCATTCATCCAGCTAAAGTCTTGAGCACCGAGATGTTAAACAGTAGGCAGTGAGTGTTGATTACAACTGAACGACGTTGCTGGAGGAAGGGGGACGGATGGATAGTAAAGTAAGAGGCCAGAGGAACGTGAACACTAGGCTGCCCTCAAAGGCTCAGACCTGAGTGCTGGGCTTACTGGCCTGTGTCGGCCCCCCAGCCTAAGCAATAGTTCTGAAAAAGCCTCAGACTGGGTAGAAGGTTTGTTTCCTGTTGTCACTTGACGTTGTGTACTTAGCTAATCTAAGTAAAGGTGAAGCTGTCGAGTGACCAGGTGGCTATGGCAGCAGACATGTTTCTTTTCTTCCGTCACAGGTGTGGTCCCTCAGAGTGCTCCGCCAGTGCCAACAGCCTCTTCCCGGTTCCACTTCCCACCTCTAGACACCCATTCTCCTACTGGTGACATGCAGCCAGGGCGGTTCTCTGCTAGCTCCCTGAGTGTGTCCGGTCCTGAGTCAGGTGGGACCACTGATAGGAAGGTGGAGCCTTCAGACCTGGAAGATGGCTCGACCTCTGACTGGCACCGGAGCATGGATTTCATGCCCTCTCGAAATGCTCTTAGTGGAGGAGGACTTGGCCACCAGAAACGCAAGCCTGACATAATGCTTCCTCTCTTCACTCGGCCCACAATGTACCCTGATCCTCACAGTCCCTTTGCTGTCTCTCCAGTCCCTGGCCGAGGAGGTGTCCTCAATGTCCCCATTTCACCAGCCCTGTCCCTGACTCCCACTATGTTCTCCTATAGCCCCTCACCAGGCCTGAGCCCCTTCACCAGCAGCAGTTGCTTCTCCTTCAGCCCAGAGGAAATGAAACACTACCTTCATTCTCAGGCCTGTTCTGTGTTCAACTACCATCTGAGTCCTCGGACTTTTCCCCGTTACCCGGGGCTCATGGTCCCACCCCTGCAGTGCCAAATGCATGCTGAGGAGACATCCCAGTTCTCTATCAAGCTGCAGCCCCCACCAGCTGGACGGAAGAACCGAGAGAGGGTGGAGAACAGTGAGGAGGCCACACATGGCCCTGTGCCGGCCAGTGCTCCTCTTCCCTCTCGAATTAAGGTGGAGCCCACCTCTGAGAAGGGCCCTGAGAACCTCGGGCAGCCAACCCAAGGAAAGGAAGAGCACTCCCAGGAAGAGGACACCGTGCAGACTGGGACCACGGAGAAGGGGAAAGGCGCAGTACGTGCCCAACCCTCACCCACCTGGCCCTCTGTGTCTAAGGGCATCCCCAGTGACAAGCCCCTAGAGGTGACTGAAGACGGGGAGGACAGATCTGGCAAGGAGCCCAGTGTGTCTGAGAAGAAAGAAGATGCCCTGATGCCCCCTAAGCTTCGCTTGAAGAGGCGATGGAATGACGACCCTGAGGCCCGGGAGCTCAGTAAGACGGGCAAGTTCCTGTGGAATGGGGCAAGGCCCCAGGGCCTGGCTACAGTGGCCGCTGCCGCTGCCGATGCTTAAAACCACAGTGGAAGGGAAGCTGTTCACATCTCAATCAGACACAATTTATGTAGCAAGATTCTGGGGCGGGAGGTGCATGGACTTTTCTGTTGAGGATGGGACGATTATCTTGTGCTGTAAATTAAGTGGAATATGAACACCCTTTTTTTTTCTTGGTGAGTAGGACATAGGGAAGCTGTTGAACTGTGGGGGAAGGAGCCTGTTTCCTGCTTACGACTAATTCTGCCTGACAAGCTCTGTAAGGGTCCACATACCTTGTAGTCCCACTGCAGTTCAGGATCCATAGTCTTTCTATTGTATTTATCTATATATATAGAAAGCCAATAATGGAATATTTTGCTTTGAGCGAGAGAGAAAAGGAAAAGACTGGAAGGTTGAGTGGTGAGAAACAATACTAAGCATGAAATATTTCTTTATTTCAGGAGAGAAAAAAGCTAATTGTAGGCTTACTAGAGTGGGGGACATTTAGATGATGCTCTCTACTCTCCACTCCCCAACACTCTCTGTCACACACATGCTCTCTGTCTGTGGGGAGGGGGTGGCACACATTTGCCTTTTTTTTCCCCTGTTTTTAGATAATATTGTCAAGACATGTGAGTGCACTGCCAGTTATAATGGGCAGGGAGGGCACAGGACCACCTGGCCCTCAGCTTCAGAGCTGAGGTGGGAGGGAAGCCTGGCTGCAAGCTCCTTGGACTTTCACCTACTTCACCTATTAAAAAGCCATGAGGAGTTGCAAACTCTTGATCAGGGAAGAAAGAAAAGGCCAGAGGAAGTAACCCAATGCCTTTAAAAACAAAACAAATGACAGAAATAGTTTTCATTTTTCTTTTTCCACTGTTGGTTTGGGAAAGCAAACCAAGTGTGACTGAGCAAGTTTTATGAGAAGCGGGATAGCACCGCTGAAGATGTTTTTCTGTTGTGTCTGGTTGTCTTACTGTTTCCTTAAGTCGAGCCTTAACCATGAACATGCTTTAAGATGATACGGGTCTGTCAACATGAACCTGTGAGGGCGTGGACACTGATCAGATAGCCCAGGGACGCTGAGGCATAGTTGAATTCTTAGCTGACAGTTGTACCCTCTGATGTTACCAGACCAGGCGGCAAAGGGGCAGGATTGTGGGAATGAAAGGCAGATGATAGCCTGTAGTTATCAAAGTAGGGTTTGTTGAAACTGACTGAAGGGGGGAGGTGCTGACCAGATGCCTGATAACCAAAAGTTCCCAAATGCCAAAAGGCCGGGTGTTCAGGAAGAGCTGGTGTCTGCCCTGTTGCCATCCTGTGATCCCTGTTTGCCCAGACGTTCTGATCAGTTGACTATTCACAAAATAGAGTTCACAGATAGGAGTCATTTCTTCATGGGAAATTCTCCTACGGCAACTTCAAAGAAATGGGAGGATACTGACCTTTTGGGAAACAAAACACTCACAGTAGGGCAGAGAAAGCAGCAACAACCAGCCTCCTCTGTGCATGCACGTGCTTTGAGGGGCTCAGAGCAGCAAGAACAGATGGTTCTGATTCTGCCGAGGCAAGGGATGGCATTCAGCACCTCAGAGCAGTAACTCATTCCACCACTTTCGCCTAGCTGAAAATTCTGTATGTCAAGTAACACTTGAGTGTTGTCCTTTGGTGGCGGAGTGTGTGGTCTTTGCTTTGTTTAACTGAAGTGCATGCACAAAAGGAGCTCAGGACACATTAGAACTGGTAAGAGACATCACCTGACTTGGGGGCGTCATTACTGTTTCTTGATGAGTGTCCTGTCAGGACTCTTTCCCCAGGAAAGGGACTGAGTGGTCTCTAGTGGTTCAGGCTTTGATCAAGCCACAAAGTCTCACCACTCTTGCTGCTTTTGGTGGTTGTTTTGATCAGTTTCCTTCTCTGCACCTGACATACCTCTGAAAAGCAAGCCACGCCGGTAGAAGAGGGCTCTCTGCTTGTTGTTGCCCATCAAACCAGGGAGGCCAGCTGGCCACCAGTTGTCTGCTAGAGGGGATGGCTAGCGAGTGTCATTGTGACTCAGGAATAGAAACATGGGGCCTTTAAAATGAAAGGAGGAAAATCCATGATGCAACCTGTAAAAACCCCTAGACCCAAGTGCCGGAATTAATCCTAGATGCTGCTTCCATTTGAATAAGCCACTGCTTTTACACTTGAAAATCAGTCAAAATGGTGAACTCCATGAAAAATGTTTTTGGACTTTTATGAAACTATTTGCTGTTTGTTTCCTTTGATTGCCATTCCACCAGTAATTTCTTGGTTGATTGGCACTGCACACAGTTGGAGTTTGGATCTGGGGAAGGATCTCTCCACAGAGCAGAACTTGGACTTGCTCAGGAAGTGGACCAGGAAATGTGTCAATCACTGATACTTCCTGTGGCAAAGGAATGAGAGTTTTCTTCTCTTCCTGGCCCGTTCCTGGCAGTTCCTGCCTCCAGCCTGGTATGAAATAAGGTGGTTGCCGTCTGTGAGCGGGTCTTTGTCCAACAGCCAGGTGAGGGGGGCTGAACACTAGACCTACTTCCTCCCTCTCTTTGTTTTTTCTAAATTTTGTTGTGCCAAATGTGTAAAACTTTGTAGGTGTAAATCTATTGAAATTTCACTAATCAAGAGCTTCATTTAAACAGTTTGCTTTTTTAACTGTAGAAAAAGTAGCAAACTCTCAGGAGCTTCAGCATTGCTGAGCTCACCTGTTTTTCTAGAGACACGTAGAATCTATGTCCCCTGGGTGTCAGGCTGCACTGCATTAAACCCAGCCCAGTGATGCAAGGAACCCTAGTGACCCATTGGCCAAGAAGCTTCCAGCAGCATTAAAAAAAAGTTATATTCCACTGCCAAGTGGGTATCATTTAGCTGTTTGTCCCTTGTTTTTTTGTTTTTTTTTTTTTATTTATTCCATAATTATGTTTGTGCTTTTTCTTGTGTAAACGATAGCGAGGCATATGTTTTTATGTGGCTTTAGAGAAAGCTTCAGTCTTCAAAGAACTGTTCTAATTAGTTCCTCCTTGGAAAAAGTTATGCGTTAATTTGTTTCAACATATTTAGGCATTCTTTGGATTATAAACTTGTGATGCAGGGATTTGTGAATGAGACGTTCACATGTGAAGATGACTTCACTAGATATCTGTGTAAGCAGAATAAGATGTGTATATGTACATAAAATATAAGGAACCTGAGCACCATTGTGCAGTGCCTTTTACATGTTCTGCTTTCTAAAGTCTTCAAAATTTTTGCATATATATTATATATATGATGTAATGTTATAGAAATATATGTATAATATACATATTTTTTCCAGGGGTATCTGATAGCTCTGTATTTTGTTATGGAAGTCGAAAGAAAAAGTATTTTACCTCAAAAATTAAAGTTAAATTTAAAAACAAAGGATACTTAAATGTTTGCTGAGTATTGATTTTGTTGTTCTTTGCACGCTATGCCACAGGCTTTCTGCTAGCTCACCCCACTCTGCAGTTCCCTGTGGGAGCCCAGCAGAGTTGGGGGCCTCTCTTGACAGTGCCAAAGCCTGCCTGTTCCCTTGACTGAAAGAATAAAGCACCCTGAAGGCAGCGATGGGCTAGGAAGGAACTCCTGCACACTGATCGTAGTGAGGAGTCTCACCTGTGTGAGCATGTCAGCCAGACATGTCCATAGACTGAGCATGGTGGCCCTTGCCAGAGAAGCAGGGCGTGGCTGCTAGCGGCTTCCTCTTGCAGGAGATGAAAATGATCTGGGCTTAAAGAGTAAATGGCAATTGGACAGTTTGAATATAAATAACAAAACACTGAGTTCAAGTCACTACATAATGGTGGGCACTACACTGTGTGAATTACAAAATAAATATGGGTTTGTGGTTATGGTTTTTTTGGACTGTTTTTAAGTGCATGGTAAGTCAGTACTAGGGAAACTTAGTAATTCCCAGCAGAGGACAAGAATTGGAGAAAGGAATTTTGATTACTGAATGCCGTGTAACCTACCGAGGAAAATGGTGCAGACAGGTAAGCCCATTTTGTCCATCGGAGACAGAGAGACCAAGTGTTGTGTTATTTAAAAAAGCCAGGTAGTGGTGATGGTGTAAACCTGTGATCCTAGCACTCAGGAGGCAGAGGCAGGCGGAGCTCTTGAGTTCAGGCCAGCCTGATCTGCAGAGTGAGTCAGGACAGCCAGGGCTACCTGGAGAAACCCTGCCTCGAACAACCAAAACAAAAATTTCCAGAAGGTGAAGTTGAGTGGCAATGACTTGAAAAGGCAAGCACAGGCAGGGATGGGTCTCAGCTGGTCCTCAAGAGATGGGCGAGGTGTCTGCTGGTTGTGGTGAGCTTGAGTCTGCCAGTGAGGGCACAGAAAGCCTTGTGCTGTGGTGCTGCCCTGCCAGCTCGATGTGCCCAAGAAGATAACATTTAGGCAGGGGCAGATGGTGACAGGTCAGCAGGCTGGGAAGGAGTAGGCTCTTCTAAGCCCCCTTGCTGCTGGAAACAGACTCATTGGAAAAGCTGTGCACAGAGAGCTGAACCCTAGGCAGCAGGCTCTGCCAGCCTAAGTGGACCACTTAGCGATTAGTACTGAGATTCTGAATCAAGAGGTGGGAGTGATGGTGAGCAGGAGAGAAGAAAATGAGAGGTAGGCCTGGCAACTGAGCAGAGGTCTAGGAAGAAGCCATAGGTGGACTCCCAGGATAGTTTGGAAGGTCTGAACTTGGCTTCCCTCTACAACCAGCCTATTCTTTGCCACGGACCCAGACCCAATGCTTGAGCACCGGGGCGGTGACGTACTTGGCACATGCTAGCCTTTCTATAAGGGCCGCCTGTGCTGATTCGGTCCTCGTGACGGCCTTGTAAGGAGTTGCATCCCTGTGCTGCAGAGGGGAGCCCTCAGGAAGGTCCCTGGGTGCCAGCTGCTCTGCATTCAAGCAGAGCCGCTCCAGTCCCTTCCTCTGTGGAGCCTTGCACTCTTAACGCTGCCAGGAGGAGGAGGAGGGTATCACCAGCCTTTTCACAGACAGAAACATAAAGTGTACATCCACTGTGTAGCACACACAGTGAATCTGAGAGCCAGTGAAGGTAGGAACCCGAGCCAGGGCTTCTTGGCTACAGAACTCATACTATCACACCTTGCCCGCTGACAACACATCCCCCCTCCCATCAGCCAAGAATCAGACAATCAGGATGTGCTGGGCAAGCCAGCCTTGAGTTTTCTTCAGATCTCAGGCCAGGTGTTCCACTCTGGAGTTGAGACTAGCCAGAGTGCTGCTGGAATGGCCAGCCCCTTTGGAGGTTTCCTTCTGGTCAGATAGGCTCCAGAGGCCAGGAGACTTTGGAGGAAGGGAAGAAAGCACAGATTAAAGCATTCCCAGAATGCAGAAGAGCAGGCAGTCTTACTCCTTCCACCTACCCCACCTCCCTACCCCAGCAGGGTGCTGATGGTCCCATGTGGAAAGGAGGAGCCCAACCCAAACTCTCACCCAGCTCCAGTCCCTAGGGACTACGTCAGCAGACTGCAGGGTGCACAGCTTAAACCTGGGAGATGACACCCAAACCACAGAGGTGAACAGCAGCAGGCATCTGTCCCCATTCCAGTTCTGTCAGTCCACCAAGCCTACTCCACAAGGACCGGATATGCCTCAGAACCTGGGTCCTGAGAGCTGAAGGCCAGGGACGCAGGAACTCACTGGCCTCTGTCCCAGGAGGGTGCGATTAACAACAGGTTAATCGGGACTCTGGCTGCAGAACTGAGCTATTGTTATCCCCACTGTGCCAGTGAAGAGAACAAGGGGCAGGGAAGTTAAGAGAATGGCCCGAGGTCAACAGTGAGTACCTCATAGCGCTGAGCTCCCGGTTCCAGCATTGCTTTGCTGTGCTGACACAGTGGCTGGGAACGGGCAGGCTATTGCAGGGCTTTAAAGACCTTGGGCTTCTCAATGGGAAATGTGTCTGCACTTGCTTATACCAACCTTGGGACCAGAGAGAGCCAGCCACCAAGCCAACTTACGGCTGGTGCCTGATGGGCATTGGTGTGCTGATGCTGGCTCTCTAAGGGCTCACAGTTTGATGCAGTGGGGGCAGAGGGCAGCCCCACAGACAGCCAACAGAACCTGCCAAAAAACAGGTAGCAGTGGTCATGGTCATTCACTTATTCAACCAGCCCAGGCACTCAGTGCAGCAGTAGAGGCAGGCAGGTGAGTGAAGGGGCAGGATGCTGGCTCCTCCTCCAGGCCTGCCTACCTCCACAGCTCCATGGCCTTTCTTTGCAGCCCCACAAGCCCTACAGACACACACACACACACGAGCACGCACTCAGGCACTCGCGCACATCCTTGAAGTTGCAGCTCACTTCAAGTTGCCACACTTTTCAGCACTTAGGCAGATGAGCTCTGCCGTTCCCAGTAAGAGAAGGTTCTCATGCCCTCACCCTGTCTCCGAAACCACAGCTCTCAAGTCCCTGCCTACACACTGGCAGCCCCCAGAGGGGCGAGTGCCCTTCAGCGGTGGCCCCTACAAGCATCTTTGGATGGGTGGGGCCCAGGGCCTCCTCCTAGGCCCCTGCCTGCCCTCAGATTTCAGTTCAGCCAGCACTAGCTTGTGGGCAGGGCTGTGTACGCGGAGGACTGTGCTCTGAGAACAGTCAAATAGCAGGTGTGGCAGAACTAGTTCTCACTACCTAGGCAACCTAGGCTGTAGGCCCTGGCTTAGCAAGGTGGGAACATGGAGGAGCAAGGAAAGCAGTCAATTTAGGAGGCAGTGGGACCCACTGAAAAGCAGGGAGTTAGTGAGGAGCCATGGTGGAAGCTGACACCAGTTGGAGGCAAGGGTGGCACTTCAGGGACCCAAAGGCTGGGTTGGGAGGAGGACTGACAGATGAATTTCTAGGAGGGAGGTACAAGGAGGGAGTTGGGCTGGGAACAGGAGTGTGTGAGCCCATGGTATTGATCAGCTGGATTACTCAATTTCACCCGTATTGATCAGGTAATTGCTTTATCTCGAGTCTCATTTGGGCTCCACGTTCTCTGGCTTCCTCTTTTCTCCCTCTTGTTTTTTTCTTGTCAACCTGACACAGGGCTCCTTACCGCAGAAATAAGAGCTTGGTTAGACTGCTTCAGGTTGGCGTTTGGGCAGAAGCAGGGAGCGAGATGGAGAGAGCAGTGGGCTAGCCATGTTGAAAGCTTCTTGGAGTCTCTGGGTGCTCTTCCAAGAACTCCTCCCAGCTCCAGGATGCACAGCAGGTTCTCGGGTCTAGGAAGAATAGCCCATGGGTACCTCCAAATTCCGGAGGCCTAGAGCTTCAGCTGACCCCCTCCTGCCACCCATCATGCTGCTCCCCTCACTGCTGGCCTTAAGGTACCGCAGTTACGGCCTCCCGCAGGCTCTGCATACCTCTAAACCTCAGTCTTGCCTTCAAGGCTGCTCTTTCATGGCATCTTAAGTCACATGTGAGGCCAGGTAGCTCCCAAAACCCCTAGTGTGCATCCTTCCTTCCCACCTTTCTCCCCCTTTTCCTTGCCTCCTCTCACAGATCCCAGAAGCTCAGTCGTCCAGACCTCAAATCCCTGGCACTCTATACCCTGACTGAGGAAAGAGGCAGAGTTTCCCAGGGTGCTCTTGAGAACAGCAGCCCTGCCTCCTCCCTAAAGCCTCTCCCTCTACTGCCCACCCTGAGGAAAGAGCCTGGAGCTGCTGTTAGGCAGAACTCTACACAAAAGGCAAGGCCCAATGGGAGTGGCACCCTGCAAGATTCAGTTCTCCACCATCTTCAAAGTGTAGACCTTACTGCAAGTAAAACCTGGCACCACGTGTCCCAGCACTGGAAGAAGGCTGGAGGGACCAAGGGAGCCATGTCCCACCAGCTAGCCCATGCTCTAGGCTAGCCCACGCTCCAGGTTCTGGCATCTAAGCATTCCTGCCCACAAACACAAGGCACTGCCTCCAGAAGCACATGGTGGGGCCACAGGAACAGCTGCCACTATGTGCTCCCAAAAGTCCCACTCAAAACCACCGGAGAACTCGTCTAGGGAGCAGAGGTTGGTGCTGCTTCCAAGCAGCTTAACTCTCAGATTCTGCCCCCGGTTCTGATAAACACATCAGACACTGCAACAGGGACAGCAGAGGCTGGAGGCTCCTGTCTGAGCAGGTCTTCTAGCCTTCCAGAGACTTCTGCAGTCTCCCCTGTGGTGCTCCCCTGTGCAGCCCAGTGCAGCAGACTCCTGGAGAAGACAGGAATGGGAAGGAATGGAGAAAGAGAATGAAAGAAGAACTAAGGCCTCTTTCTTGCCCTCACCCCAGACAGTGTCCGGGAAAGCAGAGTACAGGGGTGTTAGCTTACAGTCGTAGTTCCCAGGAGGCAAGGAAGGGGAGAAACACAGATTCTGGGCTAGCCTGGTCTTACATGCTGAGATCTGATCCCCTCCCCCAAAAGAGCTAATAAAATGCTGGAAAGCAAGACAAAGCTCCAGCTCTGCTCCTGAAGATCCCCAGCATTGCCAGGCACTGACAGAAGGGCTGGGAGTCTAAGGAGCACAGTGCATTTGCCCAGACCCTCCTAGGTCAGGGCCACTGCCTCCTCAGAGCCTCCACATCTCCATCCTCCTGTCCCTCACTCAGGACCTCCAGACACTGATCTGTGTCCTTTGAGGATGGGAACCACCAGTCAGAGACAGGGCAGGGCTAGAAGCCAGGCTCCAGAAGAGCGATTAACGCCCACACCTGCACCTGGCCAGGAGCACAGTGTCAAGTGAGATGTGCAGGAGGGCATGCTAGGAATCCTGACCAGGCCCTGACCAAGCTTCCTCCCTCTGTGCCCTGGGAAACCATACTACTACTGCCCTGGTGGCCTTTCTAGTTCTCCCTCTGCCCAAACACCTTGACCTTCCTACCTCCCCTCTCCTTGGCCTTTCTCCCAGGTTCCTCTCTGGGAACCTGCACTTCCATTCACTTCAGCTTCTTTGAGTCCAAGCCTGGAAGCAGAAGGTATGCTGCCTGGGTTTTTCTGAGCCGGTCACCTGGGTGGCTCTTAGCCCTGGCAAAGCAGAAGGGCTTCGGGCACCCTCTGGTGCTGCCTCACTGACCAGACTGGGGCAGGGTTTTCCTGTGAGTCCTGAGATGCCAACAGCCTTTCCCCAGGGTCCAAGAGACAAAGACAGGCCAAGCACAAGCATGCAGATACACAAACACCCACAGTCTCTAAGACAAAGCACACTGCAGACAGCAACCAAAAACCAGACCTCACGCTCACATTCCCACACAGCTTCTGTGGGGCTCACACACCCACGTATGTGACAGGCATGCGTGGACAGATAGGCACACAGACACTGGAAACACAAAAACTGACACAGACACCCACACACACAAACATAGCCCCAGGCAGACAGCCACAGAGGAGGGCACACTCATTTCATCACAGCTCCTCACACTCAGGCTACATAGACCTAGGAGCAGACAACTGAATCCAGACACCCTCACAGGACCCAGCCCTCCTACTGACATAGGAACACAAAGAGACTTCCACCTGTGCCCAGGGAAGCCAGTCCACACAGTCTGGGCTTGTTGCTGTTTACCACTGGGAAGGCAGAGACCTGGGCAGGCACACAGGGTCCTCAGCAGGCCCTCAGGGCCTGGCCAGAATGGCCTCTGTAGCAGCAGCAGGCAGGGTGGGGGCAAGAAGTGTGAGTGAAATAGGTTTATTACTGGGAGTCTGTTGCCTCGATTGGAATCGATCCTACATGTCACCTTCCATTGCTGCTAATGGGACATGAAGGGTCTCCAGGCTCCCGGATCACTGTGGCCTGCATCACTGGCTCCCCTCACCCTCTCGCCCATCTCCCTGGCCTCACAGCCCCAACCTCCCCCTCTCCTCTGCAACTCCTTCCTTTCCTTTGCCATCTCTGGCCACCTAAGGACTTCTCTCTTCTTCAAGAGCCCATCTTCCTTTCTGAATCCAGTGAGGTCATAGTCTTCATGCCATCCTTGTTCTCTGACTGGGACACAGGGCAGGAGGCAGGAAGCTAGGCCCCTCCTTCTCCAGCAGCTGGCCGGGTGTGCTTGTAAGTATGTCTGTTGTGATGGCTAGGCTGGCCAGACAAGCCCCCGTCCCCAGAATCCCAGGGGGTTCTCAGAACTTTACTGCACCAGGCTGGAGCAGGGGTCTTGCCTGAACCCCCATTCCCAAGCCCAAAGGCTGAGCCGGTGCAGGGAGTACTTTTTCCAACCTCACATGAAAGCCAAAGTGAAGAAGTCCGGGAGCCCTGTAGAGATGAGAGGAGCGGCCCTTACAGCACACCAGTATTGCCTTGGCATCCAAGGTGGCTGAATGGAGGGGCCCCTGTGCCCAGCCTCAAACCAGAAGGACTGTCTGTTACCCCTGACAGAGGGCAAGCTTCTACACCACCCTTGCAATCAGCACAGGCCTGTTTTCATGCCACCAGGCCAGACCAGCTGAGGAGATTAATGGATG
Organism: Meriones unguiculatus; assembly: GCF_030254825.1. NCBI lineage: Eukaryota > Metazoa > Chordata > Mammalia > Rodentia > Muridae > Meriones > Meriones unguiculatus. The sequence continues at coordinate 190,683,384 of NC_083350.1, forward strand.
GCCCACAAGAACTGTCAGCCACGGATATTCTTGGAAAGGAAGTTGATGTGGTTTTGTTTGGTTGGTTCATTGGCTTTTTTTTTTCAGACAGGTTCTCATGTAGCCTAGGCTAGCCTCAAACTCAAGTGTATCCTCAACTGGGCTTGAACTCCTGGTCCACTTACCACCAAGGCTGGGATGACAGGTGTGGGCCACCAGACCTTGCTTGTTTTTGGAGATTTTTGTTTTTCCCTGTGGTTCTAGAGGTTGAACCCAGGACTTCCCATGTGCTAGGCAAACCCTCTACCTCAAAGGCCCCCCACCCCCAGCCTTATTTTCACTTTTTATTCAGAGACAGGATCTTGATAAGTTGTACAGGCTGTAGGCCAAGTTGACCTTGATCTTGTGATCCTCCTACCTCGGCTTCCACAGTGCACAAATCACCACACCCAACATAGTCCAAACGCCTCTAAAACCCCAACCAGGCTGGTGTGGCAGTGCACGCTTGACATCTCACCACTCCCCGGATACTGAGGCAGGGCCATTGCCATGAATTCAAATCCAGCGAGGGCCATACTCAGCTAGAGTGCAGTCTTGTTTCCAGAACTTAAAAAATTTAATGACTTGACTTTGTATTCAGGCTGTGTGGGGTGTTGGGTGGGTGTAGGGGGAGCAGGACTTTCTCCCCATGTCCTGCTCACTGGCCAGGGCCGGTTGCCCAGGGTTTCCCCCACTTGGAGGAAGTGGCTGGCCAGCGAGAAGCCAACCTTCAAGCCCAGTGCTTGGCTGCCCACTTCGTGCCCGGACTAGTCTGCATACAGTGACAGGGCCAGGGAGACAGGGAAGCTGGAGCTTGGCAGCAAGGAGGGCTGCCCTCTTCAATGTCCCTGAAGACAAGAGGAAGTGTGCTGGGGCAGCGACTGAGTAACAGAGAAGCAGCCGATGTCTACAGCTCTCTCCTGGGCCTTGGTGTGGGTCCTGTAAGGGACTTTGCTCCAGGGTTCTAGTAGCAGTAGCCCTCAGAGGAGCCTTCTGCCAAGGAGGTGCTGTGCCCAGTCTCTTAAGTGAGGGAGCTTGGGTGAGTGACAGTGAGCAAGAGGCAGGCCAGCCTCCTGCAGTAAGGAGCCAGCACCTAAGGCAGACACCCGGGCACCTCCCCCCTTCACCTTCTCCCCTTGCCCAGCTCTGCATGCTGTCATCCTTCCTGTGTGGCTTTTGCCTATGGACCTCTGCGAGCACACCCACACCCAGGACACTCCCTCCCCGAGGCCCAAGCTCTTGTCATCCATCAGTCAGTCCCTCTTTCCACCTGTCCATCACGTTAGCTTCGGTTGATTTAACCAGAAAACAAGCTGAGAATGTAATTCCGTGTTCTCCAGCGTCTGGGGGAGGCAATGTGCCGAGGGCTCGGGCGTGGACTCCCAGAGTCAGTGGAGACAGGAAGAGAGTACTATCCCCCAGCAATATCCCTCAGCCTTCTCCCTGCTGAGGGCTGGAAAGCTAGACACAGCCCAGCTTTCCTGGGGACCAGACGGGCTTGCTCCCCAGGAATCCACCTGAAATCCTGTTTCCTAGGTATCTCAGTTATGTTCTCATCTCCTCCCCAGGATGTCCAGGGAATTCTAGCCCTTATCTCGTTCCTCACTGAGCTGCCCCATGTCTCTGTAGTCACTGTCTCCTAGCTGGCTTAACTCTTAGTTGGAAGCTCTTCCTGTTGTTTAATTTCAAGCCAAATTAATAAAGTCTAAAAAAAAATCTCTAGAACTGTAAGAGAATAGAAATACAAGTGTCTTAAATCGTTAGAAAATGGTTTTGAGTGACTATCCTGTAGGGGATGGGAGTCAGTGGCAGAAGGGTTTGCAGAGCCATGTCCCAGGACTAAGGAGTAAAAGAAAAAAACATATCATCTGTATCACTGTATTCAGGCCAAAGAAGGAAAGTTTCATATTGTGACAATATGGCACTAGTGAGTGAGAGGGTAGCCAGTTCAAAGGGAGGAGTAGAGTGTCTGGGGAGGTCAGTCTTCAAGTCTGAACTACTGTCTCTACAGCAAGCTCTACGAGAGGGGCTGAAAGAATGGGATGGCTACACAGCTGGGCATCTCAGTAGGTCAGTACCCTTTAAAAGAAATGAAAAGGAGAACATCTCCCCACCAGCCACCCCCTCAGGAAGAGGCCCTACACTGCTGCAAGTGTACGTGGGGAGGGGGTGCCTGGGTAGGGCATAGGATTATACCACTGGTCCTCGAAGGGTTAATGGTACTGTCTGCAAACCACATCAACTCCCCTGGGAGCTTGGAGATCCCGCTCTCATTTTAAGTAACCCTAACATATGATGAGCAAGGGCAGACGAGCCAGAAGGAACCAGGCTGCACACAGAATTGCTGGTACAAGGCGGTAAGCCTCTCTGGCACGTCTGTGACCGGGGTCCCTTTTTGTGTATCTAGCTATGGAGCCAGTTATAGGGCACTTGGAAAGGGGGAGTTAAGGAGCAGAGGTCCACAGGGGTAGCAAGGCTGGATGAATGGCACAGAGCTGGAGTTGTGCACTCCAGCATCTGTGGGAGGATGTCACAGAGACACTGGTCCAGTGTAACAGGAGACTCGTCTCTGCAGGTGGGGGCCAGTGGGGCCCGCTGTCAGCTCCCTGGGACAGACCAGCCTCTGGAATGAATGGTGAGCAAGAAACCAAGATCTCAACCAAGTCCTCAGGCAGCTATGTGTATCCATAGGAGCCATGCCTCTAAGGCTCACTGCTGCCACTGGGGGTGGGGTGGGGGGTGGAGGGGGAATGCTGAAGGTCAAAGGACAGCCATTGAGGCCTGATGCTGACAGAGGAGCAGAGGGAGGCAGCTGAGTTGGGGACAGAGGAGCTGAGCTCCCTCCTGAGCCTGGCTGGGTGAACTGAAGGGATGCATGCCTCTGATGGGCAGAGGACTCTGCTCCATCTGCCTACCTCTCTTCCTTCCTCAGACCCCTGGGACCCTTTCCCAAAGAAATAGGACCCAGAATGCTGGAGTCTGAGCACCTCTATTGTAGTGAGCACAGACGCAGGCTAGAGGCAGGCAAGACACCAGGAGAAAATTTTGAGCCCTCCCTAAGCCCTTTGGAGGGCAGAGAGGGCTGCTTGATCTCTCTGGCTTTTACCCAAGGGCAGTGGGGCCCCACAGGCATAGGGACTCAAGCACAGAACCAGCTGAGATAGTTTCATACCTGAGAAAGGGAAGCGTTCTGGTCTGGCCTGGAGGTTGGGCTGGATGTAGGTGTGGAGCTGGGCTTTAGGGACTGAGTCAGGAGTCACTGGCCGCCGATGCCCGCTGCCTGTGCTGCTGGGCTGATTTTCTGGCAGTGGTGAGCTCACCGGCTCAGTGTTTGCTGGAATTCCCATCTCTTGCTAGCTTTGCTCTGCTGCCCACTTAGTTCCTGCTACAGGGGATTTCCTGTTCCTTGTGGGGAGACTAAGGGCCAGGGTGCTGGTGTACAGGAGGCTCCCCTAAGGAACAGCTGATTGGAATATGATGAACGAGATCAGCGCTTGGGGAAAAGAGGGCGTGCCGGAGCTTCAAGAGCCCTCTGAAGCTCTTGGGGTAGGGGGAGACAGAAAAGGGCAAGACACAAAAGCCACAAGGCCAGCCAGTGCAGAACAAGCCTGGGTGATAGCTGTGAGGCCCAGGGAGACTAGCCACCCAGGCAGGGAGAAGGGGTGACCAGAGACTACTCAGAGAGCTGGGGGTTGGGGAGCACAGGAAAACAGCCCAACAAGCGAAGGCCACAGGTGGGAAAGAAGGCTAGATGGAAGAGAGGAAGGGTGGGGCCCCAGGCTGAAGCCTATGAGGGCCCCCCATGGCCTATTCACTCCCCTAAGCCCTGCTTCCCCAGAGCACCTGGGGTTTTTCTCCAGCCTGCAACTGCCCATTCCTGTCAACCCTCTGGAAGCTGATATAAGTGTCTGCATTTTCTGCATTTGGAGTCCTAACTCTTTAAATCCTGCCACCCCTAAGGAAGTAGGGAGGCAAAGGGAGGCTGGCTGTTCCCCAGGATCGCATCACTCCAAAGGGCTAGAACCTTTTACAGCTTTAGCTAGCCTCAGGGCCAGCCAGCCCCACCTGCTAAGATCCTGGGAGAGACTGGGGTCCTCAGAGGGAGCCTACACTACCTGTGAAGTCACTTCTACACTACCTGTGAAGGCTTCTGAGGTCCCCGCTGTCAGTGTGGCTGCCTTCTGGCCCCTGGGTCCTACTCTGGTCTCACTGTGCAGGTCCAGCTGTCTGCCTGGCTCTTTCAGGCTTCTATTCTGTGTCTCTCTGCTTTGCTAACAACAGTCCTAGCTCCTGCCGACTCAATGGAGCACGGGGAAGGTCTGGTTACTCTGTTCCTAGCTTCAAAGGTCCCAATGACTCTGGTTTTTATACCTTTTACTGATTTGTTTTGTTTTGTTTGAGGCAGGGTCTGCCTATGGCACCTTTGCTGGCCTAAAACTCTCTTTGTAACTCAAGCTGGCCTTGACTAGGGGCAAGCCTCCTGTCTTTGCCTTTCAAGTGCGCAGTCTGCAAGTGTGGGCTACCCCATCTAGCACTAAGATTCTACATATATGCGGTGTGTGTATGTGCATGTGTGTGTCGATGTGTGTGTCTGCATATGTGTCCACGTGTGTATGTGTCTGTGTGATTGTGTGTATTTGTATGTATGTGTCTGTGTGTGATTGTGTGTGTCTATATGTGTGTGTCTGTGTGATCTATACTTATGTCTTTGTGTTTGTGTGCATGTGTATCTGTATAATTGTCTCTATGTGTGTATCTGTGTGTCTCTGTGTGTGCCTTATGTGTGTATCCATGTAAATGTGTGTATGTGTCTGTATGTTTGTGTCCATGTCTGTGTGTTTGTATCTGTGTCTGTGTGTGTGTGTATGTTTGTGTCCATGTCTGTATGTGTGTGCCTGTGTGTATCTGTGTGTGTCTGTATATTTGTGTCCATGTCTGTGTGTCTGTGTCCATGTCTGTGTGTGTCTGTGTCCATGTCTGTGTGTGTCTGTGTCCATGTCTGTGTGTGTCTGTGTCCATGTCTGTGTGTGTCTGTGTCTGTGTGTGTCTGTGTCTATGTGTGTCTGTGTGCATCTGTATGTGCATGTCTGTGTGTGTCTGTGTCCATGTCTGTGTGTGTCTGTGTCTGTGTGTGTCTGTGTGCATCTGTATGTGCATGTCTGTGTGTGTCTGTGTCTGTGTCTGTGTGTGTCTGTGTGCATCTGTATGTGCATGTCTGTGTGTGTCTCTCTCTATGCATGTCTGTGTGTATCTGTTGTATTTCTGTCTGTGTCCATGTCTGTGTGTGTCTGTGTCTGTGTGTGTCTGTGTCTGTGTGTGTCTGTGTCTGTGTGTGTCTGTGTCCGTGTGTGTCTGTGTCCGTGTGTGTCTGTGTCTGTGTGTGTCTGTGTCTGTGTCTATGTGTGTCTGTGTGCATCTGTATGTGCATGTCTGTGTGTGTCTGTGTATGTCTGTGTCTGTGTCTGTGTGTGTCTGTGTGCATCTGTATGTGCATGTCTGTGTGTGTGTCTCTCTATGCATGTCTGTGTGTGTCTGTGTATCTCTGTCTGTGTGCCCCTGTCTTTCTCATGCTTTGCCCATTGGGCTGGCTGGCTTCTGGCTTTCTGGGGCTACTGTTGAAATCTTTTCTGGCCAAGAGCTCACATCCCAGGTTTTGTTGATAGTCTCCTTCAGGGCAAAGGCCTCCTGCCAGCCTTGCCTCTCTCCCAAGAGTTTCAACTCTTCTGCCCTGGTTCACCAATGACACCTCAGAGCCTCAGGTCAGAAAGACCTGTTCCCATCCAGCTCCACCACTTGGCAGGATCTTGAGCAAGTCTCTTAATCTTTTGAGCCTCTGTTTCCTCAGCTTACAAAATGTAGCCAATACTAACCTCAAAAGTTTATTGTGAGGAATCAGTGAAGTAACATAACAAGAACAGCACCTCATCCTGAAGCCGTGTCCCATGGCCACAGCAGCTGCAAGTGTGGCCAGTGAGGCAGCTGGGGAGTTTGCTCTGGTGGCACGCCCAGCTGAAGCATTGCTCCTTTTGTTGTCCGTGTTATCTCTGTTGCTTTTATTAAATAATGACCTAGAACCTACTTGTGTTGTAATGAGCACTGTATTGGCCAGGGGATTAACACTATCAGTAATCAGGGTGACAGAGATGGTAACAGCAACCGCCTGCTGCTGAGCTCCTCCAGAGACACAGAATGCTCTGGGACCACGATGACTGTGCCAGACTGGGTAGGAGCCTTCTTGATTTATGGCTCCTAGCGTTTACCCTGCAAGCTGCTGTGCTAATCTTGCTGTGGGTGCTGCTCTTCACAACCAGTAAGTAGAATGTGTCCGACCTTTACGTGTGCAGTCTAGCCAGGGCTGGGGCCAGAGAACAGGTCAGAGGGCACAGAACCTCCCAGCCAGGGAAGTTCTGCACCCAATGTGCAGGTGGCACAAGGGATCAGATAGATGGCTCAGCAGATAAAGCGCTTGCAGAGCAAGCCTGGTGACCTGGGTTCATCCCTGAACCTGCATGAAAAGGAGAAGAGATTCCACAAAACTGTTCTCTGACTGTACACACTAATACATTTTTAAAGTGACACACAGGAAATTAAGGTTAAGTGACAGAAATAGCTGACCCCACGGTGGTAGAGCTGAAGGATGCTCTTCCTCCACTGTCAGCTTGGGGCCTTGGGCAGGACAGGACCACTCTGCAGGAGACCATTGGCAAGAATTCCTTGTGCTAAGGCTCTCCACAGCTAGACTGGCAAGCCTCTGGGAGACTCATGCACAGCTCACAAACAGGGCACATCTCAGAGGAAGCTACTGTATCAAGACTGGGGGCCTCAGTCACCTGTCACCCCAAACCTCTCTGGCTTCATGGTTTAGAGGCCATTTGCTTATGTTGTGTTTAGGCTGTCTTTTGTCTTGTTTATTGAGGCAGGTCTCATATAGCCCAGGCTGGTCTCACATTTGCTATGTAGCTGAGGTTGGCCTTGAACTCTTGTTCCTTCTGCCTCCACCTTCCAAATGCTGGGATCAGTCATGCCCCACAACTATTTTGTCTTTTCTCAGGTCAGGGAGGGGGTGTCAGCAGCCTGCCTATTTCCATGGCTAAATTCTTCCTCCCTTCCCCTTCCTCCTCATGAAGGTGTAAGGACACCCCTCTCAACCCCTCTCACAAGCAAGGACTACATGTGCCTAATTCCAGGACACATACATGTCATTAACCCTATGTGTTCAAAGCTCTGGATTCCCTGTTTTCTCCTTTTCCTGCTGCTCCTCCTCCTCCTCTTCCTCTCGTATTTAAACAGGGTCTCACTGTGTAGCCCAGGCTGTCCTGGAACTCTATATGTAGCCCAGGCTGGCACCTGCCTCCTGAGCACACGACATTACAGACATGTATACCATGCCCAATTAGAATCTTCAGGATCTTTGCAGTCTCACTTGCAGAATGATCTTGATGGATCCATTAACTCTGCTGGGGCTCAGAGTGGCCTCTCAGACCTCCTGTGCTACAGAGGCTCCTGACACTCGTGGGAGCAAGATCCACTGCCAATGACGGCATGCTTTTAAGTCCTCGGGAAACTCAGCAGAGAAGGTTCTAAGGGTGACTACTGCTACGCTGAGAGGCTTGATCAAGTCTCTCTCTCTCTCTCTCTCTCTCTCTCTCTCTTTCTCTCCTTTTAGAATGGTAGGAGGTTGCCACACACCAGTGTCTGTTTGCCCTCCAGACCTACAAAGTTCTAGTTGAGAATAAGGTTTCTTTCATGCTGAACTCACCAGCATGGGAGTCCTGTCTGGGCTACCCCAAGGACAGGTTCCATCATGCTCCATGGCCCTCTCCCATATCCTTCCTCCCTACTCTTGCATACTGTTCACATCCCACTAGTCGCAGCAGAAGCCAGCATCTTGCACCAGCTTCCTCTCTTTGACCCCAGTTTGATAGCGCCCCCTCTCCTCCCTTACTCCACCTCAGGCAAACCGTCTTACTGGGATGGTTCTAAAACCTTCTGATGCTCCTTGTTCCCTCGAGAAGCAGCAAGATCCCTCTTCCTTACCCATGGTTCAGTAATCACCTACAAATACAAGACATGATACCAGGATGTGATCCAAAGGGCTGGCACTGAACAAGACAGCCAGGGATCCCGAGCTCCAACAGGAAGCACAGCTGTCAAAAAATGACACTGTTGAGTGCCAGCTTGAACAGCAGATATGCTGAAAGTAGAACTATGCAGAGATTAGCATCTCAGTGCACAAAAATGTCCCACAAATTCATGAAGATTCCATATTTTTTGCCCTTGGTCCCACTGTGCTCCTCTTCAGCCAACCTTGCCTCTTTGGGGTAACTCCTGAATCTTGATGGCCCCTTTTCCAGGAGGTGCTACCCAACAAGAGGATCTATGATGTTTGTGCCAGCTGCTTTTAGGGCTTAGCTGGCTCCATCCATGCTGGCTGCCATTTTGAGCTAACCTGGGAAACCCCCAGGCATGAGCTGCTGTTCTCTCCCACCAAGAGGAGAAAGGGGTCAAAAAGACAACCACAGCCACAGGAGCCTTTAGGAGCAGCACAGCCATGCTGACAGCACTCAACTTTTACTGCTCTAGAAAGGGATGCCCAGTTGGGTAGAACTGTGGCATTGGGCAGACGTGCCTCTGCCTCCCTGACACACTGACTGGAGGAACATGCCTTGAATTTCTGATCTCAGCCAGGCAGCCCTTCTTGGCTCCATCTTCTCGTGTCATGTAACTATCTACCCACCTGCCCAAATCTGTCACTTCCTTTCTCTGGCTCCAGACTGTGGGAGGGAAACCCTAAAGGTAGGTGTCACCCCTCAACTACCCTGGAAAGGAGATAACAACTTTTAGAGAAAAAATATGAAATAATGACTAGATCCTATGTAGTTTGGGGGGTAATAGAGTAAGGGAGGTGACATTTTAAAACCGCTGCAACAAAAGAATGAGAGCATTGAAAAGTTGTTAGCATTCATTTTATTCTGTCAGCAATCCCTTATTGACAACTGTGCACTAGGCATTTGGGCTTTGGTGGAAACAACACACACACACACACCACAAATCTCACCCATCTCAAATGTGAAATTGTAAAGCTACCAGAAGGGGGCACCAAGTGTGGTGGCGCATGCCAGCAATGCCAACATTCCAGGGGTGGAGGCAGCAGGGTCAGAAATTCGAGGTCAGCCTCAGCTGAACAGTGATAGAGAGTCAGCCTGAGTCACATAAGAACCTGTCTCAAAACAACCAAAATCCATTACAAGTATGTACATGTGCTACTGCTCCTCTGCTCAAAGTTCGGAGGGCTCATCCCCTCTTCTTTTCTCAAAAGCAAAATCCTGCTGAGCCCTAAGGACAGTTTGTCTCTCTGTCTAACTCCATCAGGGTTGGGATGGAGGCTATTTTCCCTTTCCTCCATGGGCTCAGACCCAAGCCCACCCTGGGGCAGCCTCTAAGCGGTAAGGAGGTCCCCCACAGAGGCTAGGCTGCAAACAAGCCCATTCTTGCTTGGCTTCTATTTTCTGTCCTGGATGCTTTTCTTCCTTCCTCACCTCTGTTCTTTCCCTCTTTCCCTTACCTTCAGCAAGCCTGAGGTACAAACTCAACTATCTTTCACTTACCACACACCATGCACTGCAACTGCTCAGAAGGCATCCTGGCTACCCCTGTCAACTACTGGATCTCAGGTAAGCCTCCCTGCCCGTTCCCCATGCTTTTGAAGCTGGCTTGGGCAGGGCAGGCAACCCCTCTGCCTCCCCCACTCCAGGTCTGGCCTTGCCTGATTGGGCCTACAAAGCGGAGTCATCACCAGGCTCCCGGCAGATCCAGCTGTGGCACTTCATCCTGGAGCTGCTGCAGAAAGAAGAGTTCCGCCATGTCATCGCCTGGCAGCAGGGAGAGTACGGGGAGTTTGTCATCAAGGATCCAGATGAGGTGGCTCGCCTCTGGGGCCGCAGGAAGTGCAAGCCACAGATGAACTATGACAAGCTGAGCCGGGCCCTCAGGTGAGGAGAGGTGGCCAGCAGCAGGAGAGGCAGAGTTCAAGGAAAAGGGCTGTGGTTCCTGGCACTCGGGCTGCCTCCCACTATTGCAGAGCTTGGGAAATGATCTCCCTGTAGGAGGACTGCAGGTGTTCTCCAGTAACTCATGGGGAAGACTCCGAGGCTCTTCCTTCCTCACAGGCCGACTCTCAACTCTCTAGGTATTACTACAATAAAAGGATCCTGCACAAGACCAAAGGCAAGAGGTTTACCTACAAATTCAACTTCAGCAAGCTCATGGTAGCCAACTGTCCTCCATGGAAAGTGTGGGCACCCTCTGCCCCTCACCTGCTGTTGGGGGCCCCTGCCCTGTGTCAGTCAGCCTTGGTGCCTGTGGCTGTGCAGAATGAGGTAGGCATGAAGGCCATCCCTGTCCTCAGAGCTCTGGCAGGACCTGTCCTTCTGTCCTGGAGGTCCCAGGCCACTCTCCACCTTAGAGCCCTCCCCTGCTGGTCTCCAGTAATCTTCCATAGCCTAGTTCCCGAGTACACCAAGAGCTAGTCTTTGTGAGCCATACCCACCTGTGAGGAAGGGCCATTTCTGTGGTAGACTTCATCTTTAGTGATGTGTCAGAGGGCAGGATAAGGGATCCTGGGAGGGTCTAAGGAATCTGAGACAGTGAGCAATCTACACGGCCACTGTTTGAGAACTGGTATGGGGGAACAACTGAATGCTAGCTCTGCTGTAAGACAAGCTACTAGAGAGAGCCTGTCCCACCCAGCCTTTCTGCTCCCCCCCCCCAGCCCCTGCATAGCATGCTGTACACACGGGCTGCAGAAACTCAGACAGCCGGAGAGAGGACCCCATGGAGGCCACTGGAGACCTCTGGGGAGAAGATCAGCAGCTTCAACTGTGAGTGCTGAGAGCCCACCTGGTAGGGATCTCACACAGAGGAAGAGAGCCTCCCAGAGCCTGCCTGGCTGAGCAGAAGCCCCAGTAGGCATGGGATAAGAGCTCTTCAGTCAATGTTTAGTGATTCTAGCTGTTTACTCGGTATGGGGCTCAGACAGGAAGGATAAGAACAGTAAGACACACAGAGGCTGGTAGGAGGCAGAGATGGAAGGTCTGCTGGTTCCTGCGGGTGCTGGGGGCAGCCGAGGAGGAGAAGGAGGGCAAGGTGCCCTGGGAGAGGGAAAGCGGGAGCTGTGAGCAGGTGTGGCACATCTGGGAGGCTGCTTTGTCAAGGAGGATGGGAAGGTGCCGGAGGCCTGAGGCAAAGTCGGCCAGACCCACAGCTACCCAGGTCCAAAAGGCCTCAGAAACATGAAGAGCTGGGAGTCCAAGAAGAGATCTGTTTAGGTTTTCATTTTGCTTATTTGTTCTTGTGAACAGACAATGGAACCAGGGCTTTTCTATGCTCCTGATGCACTCAGCTGACTGAGCTACATCCCCGGTCTCTATTTCATTTTACAAATTGCAAAAGGTTCCAACCTGATAATGATTTGACTTAAATCTTCTAGACCTTTTGATACAACACAGAGGCAATATGCATTCCATGACAGAACCATACCTAGGATTCTGAAGTCTGACCTTTCCCCTGGCTCTCAGGGGGAGGTGTGGGGAGTGAGGTGCGGGGGTGAGCCACCACCACTCTACACTGCACTGCTGCATTGCGCAGTCTGAGGCTACACGCACACTTTGGCTTGTTTTCTGCTCCCAGTGGGTCTGTCAGCATGTAACTCTATCATTAGTCAACAAGCATCTGTGGATGGATCAGGAGGGGAGCCAGGCTATCGCTGGAAGGCTTTTAATTTGTTTTTTTTGTTATTTTAAACTATGTGTAGGGAAGTGTATCTACATGCATGTGTGTGCACGAGAGTACAGGTGCCCTTGAGAGGCCAGAGGCAGTGAACACCCAGGAGCTAAAATTGTAGGCAGTTGTGAGCCCTCTGATATGGGTGCTGGGAACGGAACTTGAGCTTCTGGAAGAGCACAAAGGCTCTTCACCTCTGAGCCATCTCTCTAGTCTCCATAAGGAAATTTTTGGCTTGTTTGTTTGTTTTCAGACAATCTGAGAAGGAGACTGTAGGGCCTTGGGATGAAGAAGGAACCTCAGCTGAAGAGAGATGGGCAGGAGAAGCTCATGGTCTTCCTCCTTCCCTCAGATGTTTAACTCCCTCTTGTTTAATGTGCCAGGGTCTGAAAACTCAGGTGTGAGCAATGCTGCCTTTTAGCCAAGAGGCTTAAAGGCAGTTAGCAATAGATCTACAGTGTTCCTGCTGCTTGGCACAGAGCGGGCACTGAGGGTGCTTAGGGACAGCAAGGGAGTCTTCAGTAAAGTGATGGAGCCATCTTCCAAAGCACTCCAGGCTCAGCTAAAAGCCCGGGACAGAAAGGGGACTGGGAGCGAGCTAGCACCGGCATTTCATGGGGGAGTGAAGGGAGAAGGCAGACCCTCAAAGCAATGAGGGAGGGCTTTCTGTGGAGAGATCCAATGCAGGCATCTTCTGCCGACGTCCATGTCCCTCCAGTTGAGTTTGTAAGATTGGGACCACCCACCTTTACCCATTCACAGTGTAGGGCATGGGGCAGGCCACAGAGGCAGGGTGCTGGGGCCATTAATCTGGCATCCTAGAGCCACCTAGCTTGCACACACAGGGGTGCACACACACACACATTACTCTCTTTCTCTCCCTATGTTAGGCTATAAAGGGCATGAAGGTTTTAGGCCAGCAGAGGGCTGGTTGCCCTCATTCACCATGTTTCCACTGGAATTCCACTGCCTGCCCTACCCCCACACTCACTCAGATCACATGGTGCCAAGAGAGGAAGCTGCTCTTGGGCACAGGTACATGGGGGCACAACCTCTTCAGGAAATGGGGAGATTCCAAAATGCCTCTTCCCCATGCCCACTCAGCAACAAGGTGGACAGCAGCCCTTACTTCATGTAAGGGCCCAAGGGAAAGACACTGTCCTGCAGAGAGAGAACAACTGGCAGCAGCAGTCCAGATGTTCCCTCATGGAGAATCATTTTGACTACTTTAATCCCTGATAAATCTGGCTTGAGAAATATTCCTAGCTAACAAACTGGCTATATTAAGTAATACCTGATCTTCTTTCCCAGGTTTTATTCACTATATCATACCCATGTAACCCCATTAGTCTCTTAGTAAAATCATGTGGCCTTGCTAAAAATGTAGCATTTCAAGGAGGCTCGCTGAAATAGAAAAACACGTACACGCTATGACTGGCCACTTCCAGGGACCCCAGCCCAGGCAGCCAGTGGGGGCCCGGCAGGTAGAAGGGGAAGAAGGTGGGTTTGGGTGGAATGGAAGGAGGGAGACTCTGGAGGAAAGAGCGCTGTGTGGCTGGTGTCCGAGAGGAGAGGAGGGCTGTGGGCCCCGGACATGGCCACGGGCCTTCTTCTGCAGAGTCCTAGCAGATGTCATTGATCTTAACCAAGAGAGGGCACTTCCTGGATGGGGAGCCAGAGGCCTTCATTTTTAGGCAACAATTCTTGGTCCCACAACCGATTCTTTACCCAGTTAAGACTTAAAGCCTTTGCATGGGGGTAGGAGGAATACAGGATAGATTCACTGGTCAGGGCACAGAATATTCATTCAGTCTCTAACACATCTTTACTGAGAACTTAATCTGTTAAGTCTGGACTATATTTAGGGGAGAATGAAATCAGTACAGTTTCTGCTCTAGCACTGCTAGGGACAGCAAAAGAACCAGCCAGGTGCCCCAGGACAGGCACCACCAGGAGAGAGGAGGCAGGAGCAATGCTCCCACAAGGCTGGCAGAGTCTCAGGAAGATCCATCCAGGGGCAGCACCATGAGCCAAAGAAGCAGAAAACGGGAGAGAGGTGAAGGGGAGGGAGGGCCGATCGGGAGAAAGGTCTAACTAGAGCCCCATTGGAGGAGCGCTTACCTAACAGGCAGAAAGATCAGGAGTTCAAGGCCATCTTCAGCTGCATAATAAATCCAAGGCCAGCCTAGCTCCTATTGGAGGGAAAGGAAGGGAAGGTGTGGGGGAGAGGGAAAGGAAGGAGGAAGGGTGGGGAGGGAAGGAGAGAGCAGTAGGGAGGGAAGAGGGAGGAGAAGGAAAGGATGAAGTGGCCATCTCCCAACGGGTGTCCTCTTGACCCTTTTTCTCTTTCTCTAGGTTTTGGCTCTGCCGTGGGCCCAGACTGGCAGAGCCCTTGCTGCTGTTGCCGGAACCTTCAAGCTGACCAAGCCAGCTTTGCTTCCTTTGCCTCTGCACCCCACCTCTGCTGTAACTGCACCCACCTCTCAGGGCCCGTCCTGCCTCCTTTCTCCACTGGGCAGCCACTTTCAGGGTCCTCCAAGCCTGGTCTTTGGCTCCCAGGTCCCCTGTGTACGCCAGGTGCCTGGCATTTTCCAGGGCTTCCCCTTCTGGCCAGGCTGAGACAGGGCGCCAGCAAGAGGCTTCAGTGTCGTTTTCTGGGGCCTGAGGAATTAGTAAATCCTGGCCCAGGGCCAAGGGGACGCCTGGACTCCAATGAGGAACCCTCCTTAGAGGCTCAAGAACTCAAACTTGGGCATGAAACTCCTATGTCCCCCAGTCCAGAGAACCTCTGAGCCACGTGGCCTTCAGATCCCCCTTAACTGAAGAGAAAGAAGTGAAGGGGTGGCTCCTTCCCTCTCCTCCTGCCCCAGCTTTTGCACCTCCTCCTAGTTGGACAGCAGCCAGACTCACTGGAGGGTCTGGAGGGTGAGGAGTAGAGGGTGAGGAGGGTCTGGAGGGTGAGGGTGGGCACCGGGAAACAGAAGCCCCTCCCCTGTTACCAAATTACCATTAGCCTAAGGAGGCATGATTAACCAACCTTTTTTTTTTTTTTTTTTTTTTTGAGAGAGAGAAATGAGATTAAAGGTTCCCATCACTGAAGTGTCTCATGCCTACAGCCACAGGAGGGAATTAAGGGGCTAGGCTCTAGCAGACCGGGGTTCATTTGGCACTCCTAGTGTCTCTTCTTCCGGGTTCATTTCCCCATCTTGGCTAAGGGTTCCAGGACCTCTCCCAACCCCTTCACATATTTCTCTGTGCTCCCTCTGACTGCTCAGCCACTAGGAGCCTCTGTCCCAGGAAGGTTCTTGCTTCCATCTCCATGACCCTAAGACCCAGGCAGGTGCAGACCTCTGGGAGACCTCTGCAGAGGGAGGAGTTGGCTTTCCGATGTCTGTAATATTCCACTGCTTGGTGCCAGGTGTGGAAGGACAAACCTTTAATCCCAGCAGAGGCTGATCTCTGTGAGGCCAGCCTGGTCTACAGAGTGAGTTCCAGGTCAGACAGGGCTGCACAGAGAACCCTGTCTCAAACGAAGAAAAAATGCCTTGGCAAAATGTCCTCTTGGCCAACAGTGTTTCTCCAGCGCACCCATCTTGGCTGTGTTCCTTCTGTGTTCCAGTCAGAACTAAATGCAACCCAGGAATCCTGCTGGGAAACACAGAGGAGGCTTAGAGAGGGATTGGAATCACCCAGTCAAGCTTCTTTCTTCTCATACCTAAGAGAGAAGGGTGAACCAAGCAAGAGCCCCGGAGCTCCGGAGCAACGGGGGAAGCCGGGTCCCAAGACAGACCAGCAGGAAGGGCAGGGGCCTTTGCCTAAGATCCAAAGACCCCTTTAGAAGAGCTCTGGCAAACTTCTAATGGTCAAAGTGGGAGAGGAAGCTGCTACTAAATTTCCTCTGCCTCTGCCTTTGGGCTCCTAAGGATGAGCAGCAGCGCCGAGCACCTGGTGCCAGAGGACACATGACAAGGCGGCGTCCCTGCTTAAGGACAGAGCACTCCACGGGAGTCGAGGCCACTGAACCATGCTGCCCTCCTGCCTCTAGGCTATCAGTTACACGGATTTGTCTCCTGTCCTTTTGGTGGAACAGCTCCTGAGCTGGAAAAGCCCAGAGGGTTCTGCCCATTCCAAGTTCCTCTTGGAGGCTCTCTCATATTAACTTTCTGCAGCCGCACCTGGTCCTGTGGTCACGCGCTGTCAATCAACTAAAATGGGTTAGAACAGCTTCCGAGGACAAGGCACAACCCTCATCCACAGAATGGCCGAGATGCTCCCAAGCAGGGCCTAGGTCTGGAAAAAAGGGCCTCCAGCCCAAGGCCAAAACAAAACAACAAACAAACAGGTGCCAGGCTCTTTCCACGGCCACAGTAAAAACGGCTTCCCACCCCTCCAGAAGCCAAGGTCTCACCCCGCTGTGGGCTTTCCTATTACCCCGCTCGAGACAGTGTTGCCTGAACTGCACCAGGAAGTGGGTGGTGCGCTCGCTGGACCTGTCCTGTTCACAGGGGCTGGCCCTGTTTGGTGTGTGGTGACTGACTGTAGTCCCCATATTCCAGGTGATGAAAAATGCTGTGAGATTTACGCTCTAAGGTTCTCCTGCAGGATGGGTAAAGCCCACAGTGAGGGGAGAACTGCTCTAATTTGAAGTCTGAGAGTCACTAAGTTCAGGTGTTGTGGCAAAGATGAAAGCAGCTTCCAGGAGAGCTGTTGGTCTTCACGTTGCAAGAGTGCCCTCTGATGGCTAAAGTTGGTACTCAACGCGCAGGACTGAGCTTGCATCCATAAAAAAGTGATTGCAACTCTTAAGTCTCTTAAGATGAGAAAGTGAACAGCAAAATGCAGATGTACTGTAAGAGCTCCTCCTTTGTCAAGACCCCTTGAATCCATCAAAGGACCAATCTGTCTAATGCAACAACACAGTCAGTGGAAGCTGCCAGTTTTCAATATAATCAGGTCAGCTATCAACCCCAGAGGTCACACACTTTAGCACCCTGCGGCCTTCAGCCTCATGTGGGGAAGGCACAGTGAGCACTCAGGGTTTCTCAAGATCAGTACTGCAAGGCATGCTCAGACCACTGTGCTCCTCCTTCTCTGCAGTGCTAGAACCCCCAGGAGACTCACCAGGGCTTGGGAAATTAAGGAGCCTAACTCTGGGGCTGCCAGAAGCAGCCTCCAAGATCCCAGAGAGAGGGGCTTGTTTCAAATCACAGGGAGGAGCCAGATTTGGAATATAATCCTTAGTTATCAGTCACCAAAACCTGGCCAGAGAGCTTAAACCTCATTAGTGTGAAAGTTTGCTATGCGAGCAGAGGGACTTGTTGGAAGTTACTGTGGGAGTGTGTGTGTCCATGTGACCCTAGGAGTAAGCACAGCCTTTCCGGGAACATTCTGGCAGTTTGGTGCTTGACTCTGATTGTCACACGGGCATCGGGGTAGTGCCGTGTACATCTGGGATAGTTCTACACTGGCTTGTGAGTTAGAGGGAGTATTGCACTGGAATACGCAGATAAGCACGTGGGGGGCCTTTGGAGCCCGTCTTAGTCAGGGTTCGGGGTCCACTGCTGTGGAGAGACACCATGACCACAACAACTCTTACAAAGGAGAGCATCTCACTGCGGCTGGCTCGCAGTTTAAAGGGTTAGTCCATTATCATCATGGTGCACGACGGCACACAGGCAGACATGGTGCTGGAGAAGAAACTTGATCCACAGGAAGTAGAAGGAGACTGTGTGCCACTCTAGACTTAGCTTGAGCGTATGAGATCTCAAAGTCCACCTCCACAGTGACACACTTCCTCCAACAAGGCCACACCTAACAGTGGTCCTTCCTGTGGACCAAGCATTCAAACATGAGTCTATGGGGGACGTCCCTATTCAAACCACCGCAGAGGCTTAGAAACAACAGCAGACGTTCACTGCCCAAAGCAGCAACTGTGAGGAGAATCCCTACTCTCTTCTTTTCATTCCCTAACAGATGCATTCTGTGCTGTTAGGTGGTTCTGTCCCTGTAAAAATGTATCATCAAATGTGTTTGCATGGAAGTAGATGGCAGAAACCAGTCACGGTGAATGACAGCATGAGGCCATCAGGCAAATATGTGGAGCACAAGGCTCCCGGCAGTGGCACACACTGCCCCAGTGCTCTGTTGAAAGTAGAAGTATGAGATAAAGTTATGGTAAAAGCATACTACAAGAGGATAACAAATCAGTTATAATCATTTTCAAAAATTAGGCATCACATACCATTGAATTGCTATACTTTACATGACCAGCCTTGCAGTAATGGGCACAGTAGGTTTATTTACACTTATTAACTGCAAAACATGTGGGTAATATTATCTTATTGATATCACTAGGCCATATGAATTCTTCAAGCACATATAATTGTATATGACCACAATCATATAGCTGCATATATGCACACACATGTACACACCAGTAAATACAAGTCAATAAACATTAAATGCTTACTGGGTATTTGTTTCTTTGGTTGCTTGCTTGCTCGATTTTGGGATTTCCTTTACGTATTGAGAAAGAGTCTCACTATGTCGCTCTAATTGGCAAGGAGCCTGCTGTGTAAACTAGGCTAGCCTCAAACTTGTAGCAATCCGCCTGCTTCTGCCATCTAAAGCTGGGATTACAAGCTTGTGCCACCATTCCAAGATTTCTACCGTGCTTAAATATACACACTGCTGTCACTGAGACAGGGATGACGCCATGACATTGTAATGGCTTTAGATACGTATCATTCGACCGACTTCCAGAAAGGGCCGAAACACTTAACTGCACTTAAACACTACTCACTATGAGCCAGCCTGCGGTGGTTAGAGTAAAATGACCCCTCCCCATAGGCTCCTATATCTGCATGCTTAGTCACCAGTTGATGAATTATTTGGGGGAGAGGTTAGGGTGTGGCCTTGTTGGAATAGGGCTATACTTGTTAGAGAAGTTATGTCACTGTTGTGGAGTTTGAGGTTTTAAAATCCCATGCCCAGCCTTGTCTGTCCATCCGTCTGTCTGTCTCTCTCTCTCTGCCTACTTCCAGAGCATCAGGATGTAAAGCTCTCAGCTACTGCTCCAGCGCATGTCTACCAGTGTGCCGCCACGCTACCTACCATCACAGACTAACGCTCTGAAACTGTAGGCAAGCCCCCAACTGAACGCTTTTCTTTCTAAGAGTTGCCTTGGTCATGGCGTCTCTTCACAGCAGTGGAACAGTAACTAGGACACCAGCTGCACCCTAAGAGCTTCCTACATGCCATCCCAACCAACGCAAGGGCCTGTTATCACCCCACTGTCCAGGCGAGGGCAAGCACAGAGAGACGAAACCACTGCGCAAGCAGCAGTCCTGGCAAGTGGCAGGGTGGGATGCAGACCCGAGCAGTGTTTTTATAGTCTGCCCAGGTGCTGCCCCAGGGTGCCAACCGAACAGCAGAGTCTTTCCGTGTTACTCACCACCACCCTAAGACCATTTTCCTCTCTCTGGATGGAAGTCACAAGTGGCAAAAAAAGCAGCTCTTCGAGCACTGGTGTTTGTGTGGCTCCAATGTGACAGCAAAGAGAGGCAGCAGTGGTGCCGTCCTAGCTATGACGCTGGGCCCTTTGCTCTAGAAGGGTCTGGCTCCTGTATAGACCCAGGAAGTTAGGACTCCTCAAGCTTTCTTCCAAGCTCTGCCATCTCTCTCCCATCACCCTGTCCTGGCTGCTTCTGCTGCCTGCCTAATGTGGCAACAGCAAGGGGGAGGCAGCCGAAGCAGCCCTGAGCTGAGCAGCCTGCTGACACAGCCGGAAGAAGGCAGTTTACACCAATCACAGTCACTTACAAATGGTGCTTTGTGTTTGCACCAATCATAGCCCTGCCTCTTTCACACCAGTCACTCTGTCCAGTCACTAAAGGAAGTGCTCCCCCTCTGGCCTACGTGAAAATGGTTGCAGGGTCATCTAGAGTTCACTGAGGCTTGTGATGGCAAAGATCCAACAGCTGCAGATCAAGAAATCAAATAACCACATCCCTCCAGTGTCTACTTATTTACTGCAAAATGAACACAGGAGTGCTTACAAGAAACTTGATATTAATGTTAACAATGATATTATTAGGCTTAATAGTGCATGCCAGTACCAAAGGGAGGGGCGAGTTCCCCTTATCTGTCTAGCTGGGTGCTAGTGTTAGGGTTATCATCGCTGTGATGAAACACCATGACCAAAAGCAACTTGTGGAGGAGAGGATTTATTTCACTCACAGTTCCATAAACAGTTCATCATCAGAAGCAGTGAGGGTCAGAACAAAGAGGACAGGGCTGACATGGAGCGTGGAAGGGTCTGCTTACTGGCTGGCATCCTCTGGAGTGCTCAGCTTTCCATGAACCCACCCCACACTTCGCATTGATTCTTTGTGAGTTTCACATCATGTACCCAGAGTCCCACTACTCTCCCAGTCCCTGTGTATCTGCCCTCTACCCTTGCAACCTCCTCCTCAAAAGAAAATTAAAAACAAACAAACCCAAAAAAGCACAGAAAACATTTCATCATGGAAGCTGCAGTGTGTCCCAGTGTGTCCCACAGTGTGCCCTTCTGCCCACACTTCTTTGCTTGCAATTGTTCGTTGCAGTGACTCCTTGGTCTGGTTCGTTGCAATGACTCCTTGGTCTGGTTCAGGCCTCTGGCTTCTGCCACACCATCAATCCTCACCGGAACCCCTGCCGGTTATCCTGTGTTGCCTTGTGTCATGGAGACCCTGAAGCTCTGGATCAGCAGGCCCGGCCCTTCATGTGCTCCAACGCTCACAGATGATGCAGATTTTAGGGCGGGCCAGCTCAGAGCCCTGCACCTGGGACTGGGTGGTAGCTGCGCTGGTCAGCCTGCCGGCTCTCCAGAATCCATGCCACAAAGGTGAGCTCTCCACCACTGCCCCCAGCTAGGCCACCCATTGCCAACACCGACAGGAGGCAGGGTCAGCTCTCCCACTCCCATGCCCTTGGGGCCGGTTCATCCACACCCACACCACCAGAGCCAGCTCCACTGTGCTACCCAGTCAGGTCAAGAGGCCCAATCACCCAAGCACTGCAGCTGGTGAGGGTCTGGGCCAAGTCTCCTGCTTCCACACATTGGGGCTGGCCTTTGCCATCAGGGCCAGCTCCTCTTTACTGTCCAGTCAGCCTGCTTTCTTACAGTACCCAGAACCACCAGCTCAGAATGACACCTCCCACAATGGGCTGGGCCTCTCCTATCAATCACTAATTAAGAAAATGCCTACAGCCTGAGCTTATGGAAGCAATTTTTTTTTTTTCAGTTGAGGTTCCTTCCTTTTAGATAAGCGTAGAATGTGTCAAATTGACATAAACTAGCAAGCACACTTTCTCCAATCCTTTCCTCTAGAACCTGGAGTTCACTGCTCCTAAATAAACAACAGCATCTGCCCCCCCCCCCCCCAGATAACAAACAGGGACGGTCAGTTCGGTGAACCACCTATGCCAACTGCAATTAAGTGAAGGAAGTCACAAGCAGAAGATAGTTGAAAAGGACTCTGAATTGTTCTGGAGGCTCAGGAAGGCAGGTGGAGCCGTGTTCCCCACACAGTGGTAAATCTCCTGGTACACATCTTGATTCTTGTCTTCAAGTTCTTTCCCACATGCGACGCCACTGGCAACCCCTTACCACCAGGGCCGCCCCAGCGCTCTCATTCTCAAGGCCTTTCCTGTTCATTCCGAGCTTCCATTTGTGCCTCTATCTTCAGTGTTCTGGAGGAGGCTGCCCACAGCCCTGTGTACTCTCCATGTGCCTTTCAGAAGCTTTCCACTTCTCTCCTTGTCCACAGTACAAATGTTGATCCCAGATCCGCACAGCTCAAGCATCTAATCGCTGGCCCAATCACCCACTGAACATCACCTACATTTCTCACAGGCCTTGAAAACACAGCATGTCCAAGATGTCTTGGCTCCAAATCTAGAGTGGTCTTTCATCCCACTTTCCCTCTAATGTGTTAATTTATACTCAAGCAGAAACCAAAGTGTCAGCCCGAGTTTTCTTCTCCCTTAGCTGCTGTGCTAGGTAGTTCCCAAGTCCTATGAGTTTCACCGCCTAAACAGCTCTCAAATCTGTTCTCACCTGGACAATTCTACATTGGCATGGCTTCAGCCCCCATCAGCCTCTTAGCCTACCCTCGTGCCTTTCCAGACTATATTCTAATGTGATAACATCATATTCTCTGTTTAAAATACCCATCTGAAGGCTACAGAGATGACGCCACAGTTAAAAGCACTTGCAGCTCTCAGAGAGGTCCCAGGTTTGGTTTCTAGCAGACACGACAACTCACCACCATCCATAACCCTAGTTTCTGGGGATTGAATCAATGCTGTATTCTGCCCCCCCCCCCGCCCCCAGGCACTAAACACACGTGGTACACATACAAAAATGTAGGCAAACACATATACATAAAATTAAAACAAGTCTTTTTTTAGATCATGAAATAAAATAACAATCAGGGGTGGAATGTGTTGGTGCGTTCCTCCAAGCACTCAGGAGGCTGGGGCGGGAGGATCACAAACCATGAGGCAATTGCAGACTTTCGGGTGAGATCCTGCCTCAGAATTAATTAACCAATAGCCAGGTCTGAGACTAAAGGGATGCTTCAATGCATAGAGACTACTATGCAAACATGAAGGCTTGAACTTGAATCCCCAGCACCCAGCCTGGCCTCACACAGCCTGTCAGGGAAGACAGCCACCCTAGAGGAGAGCTCCAAATTCAGTTAGAGGCCCTGCTTCAAGAGCACACCGCAGAGAATGCTAGAGTAGCACACAGGCCTCTACACACACATGGGTTTAACACATCTTAAATATGTATACACACACGGTACAGGTGCACACACATGTTCATGGTCTCAGCTACTCAGAAGGCTAAGGCAGGAGGATTGAAAGTTCAAAGCCTGCCTGAACTACAGAATAAGTTCAAGGCCAGCTTAAGCTCCTGAAGGAGATCCTGTCTCAAAATAAAAAGCTGAAGAAAAAAAAAAAAGCCTAAGGGTAATAAGCCAGTGGCAGAATGTTTGCCCAGCACAGATGAGACCCTAGGCTTAATCCCAAAAGCCACAAAATCATTCAGTTAATTAAAAGAAACAAACAGCGTGTTGGTTACTCTTCGCTGCCAACTTGGTGAGCTCACCCAGCAGATGGCGTGTCCCTGAGTCAATTCCGAGGATGACCTGAGAAGAAACCCTCCCCTGAGTGTGGGTGACTTCATCTGATGGGGCTTAGATGGAATAGAAAGTGCTCGCATTCACACCTCCCTGCTTCCTAGCCACTGGGATGTGAGCAAGTAGCTGCCACAGCACGCGCACGCGCACGCACACGCACACGCACACGCACACGCACACGCACACACACATGCACACGAACACAGGCAACTGCCACCTTCCCCTCATCAAAAAGCCTCTCCTCCCTTAACTGTTTCTTCTCAGACCGCAAAAACCAAAAAAGTAATAACACACCAGTCTTGAGCACGTCACTGAGAACCCTGTGACTCTCCTTACAAGGAGACATCAACAACAGCTCTCCATCTTCCCCAGAACGGTCATTTGTTTGTCTCATGTCACTCAGATACCTAAGACTAGACATAAAAATGTACGTGAACCCTACAAAGCTATAAAGGCAATGACAATGCACTGATTAAATAGGAACAGAACTATCAAGTCAATATTTTTTAAAATAAAACATGAATTTATTGCAAGAGGCGCTGTTTGCGGAAGCCAAGAGCTGAACATGGACCCATGGCATTAGTGTAGTGCTTCACTGTGGCACACTGCGCTGCCTCACTCTCTCCTCCCACCATGCCTCCGCGTCAGCACATCTGCCCACCCTTCTGTCACTCAGCGTGTGAAGAGAGCACCAGCCTCCCGGGCTGGAACAGTAAGCCTTCCTGTGTCCTCTTCTCAGAACGCTGCATGTCTCGCACCTTCAGCTCCTCGCTCCAACTTCTTGGATGTGACTATGTAACATGGAGTACCAGGTACAAGTGATCTGAAGAGGAAATGGGAAAAATAGGGGAAGAGCTTTAGCTAGGGAGAAAGAGGAAGATTAACACTGAAGAGGGACAAAGGTAAACTAATGTAAAGATGTCTGGAAAAGTCATAAGGAATCGTATTATTCATCTACCCAAAATCACACATAATATATTTATGTCTATGAATACATACATGTTGCTTAAATAAAAAACTTTCTATCTGGGCTGACAACACTCCCCCCAAAAGCCATAAACCACCTAACAAAACCCCCAACACCAGAATGAGAAGCCTCCTTTTGCTATATTGGTCAGGGTTGTCCAAGAGATTCCCCAAACAGTATGGACTATTTCGGCTGCCTTGTTTGCCACTCAGAGGTGGAATGTAAGGCCCTGTTGCTGAAGACCATGCACTTTGGACACAGGACCTGATCTGGACCCAAGGACTAGCTCTCACAGTGCCAGTAGGTGCCATGCAAACTTCCAAGGGAGGGAAGCAACCAACAGTTCCACCAAGCTGTGGAGTCTATGGACTAAGACAGCAACTAGCACAGCAGCATAACCCTGAGGGCGCGATAGTGGCATGTATACCTTGCTGGTGATAATCAGTTTCCTTAACTGGGCTTGAGGCCCGCTCAGTAAGAGGCAAACTGTGCCTGGACTGAAGCCTAGCCAACTATCTCGGCTAGAGAAGCCAAGGATCTTGAAGGAGAACTGACAACCCCCACTTTACTAAACCAGCATAATCCCTATTATATTCTAAATATTTATCCTGATACCCACAGGTAAGTGGAATCCTCACTTATCAAATGTCTCTCTTTAGCAGCCTGAGACTATTTCAGAAAACCACAACCAATCCAAATGCTGGGAGACCATGGGAACACCAGTACCAACTGATACATCTACAACACAACTCCTACACCTCGGGCTCAGGGATCACTGTGGAAGCGGGAACACGGAGATTCTAAAAGCCAGGGAGCCAGGGAGCCAGTGCGCTTGCTCGGAGGTTTTGTCTCCTAGAAATGTCAGTGAACTCACACCCATGAAGCCTCACCATTATGGCTGCCTAAATATGGCACAAGCAAAGACCACACCCACATGCTAAAGTTCATGGGACCCGAACCTAGACAAAGAACTACAGAGAATTAAAGAATGCCGATAATGGGAAAAACAGTCTTTCCCAGGAAAGAGAACACCACTGGCTATCAAATACCAAATGGTTGTCCCTGAAAACACGTACATGTAAGTAACATTATATGGACTCATTAAATTATATTTATACATTTAGGAATATATGTGCATAACTGTGTGTATTCACAAATAAAAAGAAACCATGAATTTGAATGAGAAAGGGGAGGGGCACATAGGAGGGCTTGGAGGGAGGAAAGGAGAGAGGAATTATGTAATTATAATTTCAAAAAATAAAACATTATTTAAAAAAAAAAGAGCTGGGTGACGGTGACACATGCCTCTAATCCCAACACTCAGGCAGCATTGGCAGGTGGATCTCTGAGTTTAAGGCCAGCCTTGTCCACAGATCCAGTTCCAGGAAAGCCAGGGCTACACAGAGAAATGATGTCTCATTAAATAGATGATAGATAGATAGATAGATAGATAGATAGATAGATAGATAGATAGATGGGTAGGTAGGTAGGTAGGTAGGTAGACAGACAAACAGAGAGAGAGCAGGATGTGGCTGCACATACCTGTAACCCCAGCACTAGAAGATGAAGACAGGCAACACAGCCTAAATGACAAGCTGCCAGGTTAGGGAGAAGCCTGGTCTCAAGGCAATGAAGGAGAAAAACACAAGAAGGCCAAAATCCTGCTCTGGCTTCTGCACACATGCTCATGTACCTGCATACTGACATGCATACAACACATGCACATGAGCATATATACACACATCCACACAGGCACACACAGACACACATTCATACAGGCACAAACATTCACACAAATACACACAAGCACTCACTGATACACACAGGCATATACACATAAGAAACACTACATTCCTAACATACAAGCACGCACAATCCTTTTATATACTTTCTTTCTTGCATTTATCTACTTTATGAATTTTCTTATAATTAGGAAGTCTTATTTTACTTATTATTTTTGTGATTATAAATAGAAGTATGAACAGCTTGGGAGGAACCTCTTTTCAGAGTTCCATGCTTGAGGAAAATCTTTCTTACTCGCTCTTCTCATGGCTCAGGCTTTCTGCAGACCCAGCTTCCCAATGTAATAATACAGACGAGAAATCTCTGCACACACTGGAGATGACTGTGAACTGCCATGCCCAAAATACACTTGCATACATTTTCTTTTTAAATTAGCTTACAAAGTAATAAATTTCCATATGGGGACTGTAGGTAATAGCATCCCATAAGCTAGGATCCTTCACTGAATAAATAATAGTGCAGATATCTATAATGTGACCATCTACATCTTGTTCCTGATGTCATAACATCCCTGCCATGATTGATTACATCCCTTAAAACTGTAGGCCAAAATGAACTTCTTCCTTCCTTTCTTCTTCCCTTAAACTGCTTTTGTTAGGTATTCTGTCAGATAAATAAGACAAATAACTAATATAATAAGTAACTGCAGTATTCCACTCTGCTCTGCAGCTAGGTCATCTAAAGTAAAAACCAACAATTTAAACTACATCATAGAGACAATGGCTTAACAGATGTCTATTAAACATTCCATCCAACAGATACAGAATGCACATTATTCTCAAAATCTCCTGTAAAATAGACTGCAGTAAAGGTCATAAAGAATTCCTAATAGATACAGAAGAATCAAAGTTATTTCTTATATCTTATAAGATCATAGTAGAATAAAACTAGAAAGCAATAAAAAGAGAAACCACAAAACCTACATGAATATTTATGAATGGACAATACATTCTTGAATGATCACTAAGTCACTGAGGAAACCAGAATGAAAATTAAACTATTTCTTTTTTGTTTGTTTGTTTTTTGAGACAGGGTTTCTCTGTGTAGCCCTGGCTGTCCTGGAACTCAGTCTGTAGATCAGGCTAGCCTCAAACCCAGAGATTCACCTGCCTCTGCCTCCTGAGTGCTGGGATCAAGGGTGTGTACTTCCACTGCCTTAAAGGAACATTTGGGAAACCACTAATGCAGCTCTGAGAAGAAGGTTTATAGTTAATTTTAAAAATGAAGAAAGGGGCTGGAAAGATGACACAGCGGCTAAGAGCACGTGTTAACTCTGGAGACAACCCGGGCTCACCTCTGTCTTAGCGGGGGCTATTACTGCAATAATAAACCATGGCCAAAAATACCCTGAGGAGGAAAGAGTTTCTTTCATCTTACAACTCTCTGGTCACACGCCATCACAGAGAGAAATCAAGGCAGAAACTCAAGGCAGGAACTGAGGCAGAAGCCATAGATGAGCACTGCTTGCTGGCTTACTTCTCACTGTCTTCTCAACTAAGGCTCCTATATACCTCCAGGACCACCTACCCAGGGATGACACTGCCAAGGACCCTTCTGCACCAATTGTTAATCAAGAAAATGCCCTACAGACCAATCTTATGGAGGCATTTAGCTTGCCACCATCCTTTTCCTCTTCAAATTGTACATGTTTTTTACACTTTTTTCTGTAGCGCTTGCTCCTTTTCAACCGAGACATCCATAAGAGTGATAACTAATGACTACACAACACAAATAACACCAGTAAATATTAGGCTGTCTCAAAATCTCCTCCACAAAAAAAAAAAAAAATTAGCCCATTCCTTTTTAATTTAGCTTCAGGCAAGTTTTTAAGACAAGGCAGAAAACACCCACATTCTTGCCAGAATAGCACAAGGAGTCCCCAGCCCAGTTGCTGATATAGTTCCCCCTGAAACCCTCGAGTTGGACCTCCACAGTCCTCATAGCTCACAACACTGCTGTCTTCCAAGCTCCTACTAGCATTGCCCAGTAAGCATTACATGCCCCATACAGAAGATCACATTAACTGATCTTGCCAAAAAGACACCACTAAACAGTAGTCACCAAGATTCAGACTGTAGGAAACTCTGCAAGACAACCAGCTTCAAAGTCATCATCATCATCATATACTGCGGGAGTATGCTTGTGTGTATCTATTGTGATGATAGGTAATCTATACATGAAGAGACTTTAAAAACATCAAAAAAGGGTAATGGTATTCAAGTCACAGGTTATTAAATGAACCGTTCAGTACCAGGCTTGGTATACCCCCAATGAGCTGTAGGTCAGGGAAGCCCCAGAGCCCCCTCCCCAATACTGACTATAACTGTTGCTCTTGGTTGCCTAACAGAACAATACGGTAAAACCACGTTGTTAAAAACACCATACACTTTGAAACATTAAGAAATCAAGAACATTAAGAAATAAAGCTGGAACTGAGATGAATGTTTCCCCTCCTGCTGACTGGCATTTCCATAATGCCAAAATGTCCCGTACAGGCTATCGTTGGGAGGAAGTCATCAACAGTAGTGCCTTATGCTGGACCCTGAAAAAAATGCAATAGTACCTCATGTGCCCACTGGTACAATAGCAGCGTGACAGTTGTGAGAACAACCAACTGCTTTGGAGAGGAAGCGTTTTGTTTTGTTGTTTTGTTTTTCAAGACAGGGTTTCTCTGTGTAGTCCTAGTTGTCTTAGAGCTTTCTCTGTAGACCAAGCTGGCTTGAACTCAGAGATCTTCCTGCCTTTGCTTCATGAGTGCTAGGATTAAAGGCATGAGCCACCACCACCTAGCTTCTGCTTTCTTTTTAAAAATCACTTTAATTTTATTTTATTTTTAAGTTTTTTCTTAAAATTAAAAGTATTCTCTACCTTAAAATTTCTTAAAATAAAAATTTCTACCTTATTTATTTTTGTTATTTCTTTTACTGCTTTAAATTATAATATCACTTAATAATTTCTCTTTCCTTCTCCTCTATCCAAACACTCTTTGCTCACTTTCAATTTTTTTGGCCTCTTTTAAAAATTTTTATATACACACATATATTTTTAAATATATAAGTAATAGCTGCTCTCTGTGTAACATTGCTGTGTGCTCGTTTCCAGAGCGGGGCACTTGGCTTTGGATAACCACTTGGTGTGTGCATCCCTGGAGGCAGCTATTTTTACTGCTGTTAGCATCCCTCAGTTGCCTGTAGCTCTTTATGTAGTGTTTAGGCCTCCTGGGCTTTCTCACTTCCACATTGGCATGTCTATTAGTGTAATCCTTGTTCAGTTCACATTCAGGCAGTCATGTTGGTAAGACTTTATGGGTGTAGCTTGTGACATTCCCAGCAGACACAATCTCACAGAAAAATTTCTTAATTCTCTCACTCTTAGAATCTTCCCACCTCCTCTTTGACAATGTTCCCTGAGCCTTAGGCATGGGAATGTTTGGTAGATGTATACCTTGGAACTGTGCTCTAAAACTCTGGATTTTAATTGGTTGTAGTTTTCTGTAATGGTCTCTGTCTGTTGCAATGTGACAATTCCTTGATGGAGGTGAGGAATAACACTTATCTATAGTATAAGGATAATATTTAGGATGTAGTTTGGGATTATGCTGGTTTAATAAAGCATTGGTCATAAGCTTTTCTACAAGATCCATGACTTCTGTAGACCTGTGTAACTGGCCAGATTTCCAGTACCAGATGTGATTTCCTCTTCCTGTGCAGCTCTTAAGTCCAACTGGAGACCTG
Source organism: Meriones unguiculatus (assembly GCF_030254825.1). Classification (NCBI taxonomy): domain Eukaryota; kingdom Metazoa; phylum Chordata; class Mammalia; order Rodentia; family Muridae; genus Meriones; species Meriones unguiculatus. The sequence goes on from NC_083350.1 coordinate 190,712,876, forward strand.
TTGTTACTTAGTTACACCAAGTATGGGTGCCGCTACTGTAGCCTTAGTGTTACCATGACTAGCTCACAGTGTCAGAGCTGTGTGGGGCTGCTGGTGGTTCTCTGTTTTGGAAGCTTGGCTGGCACCTTCTGCTACCATGAGAGCCAGTCCTCAGGGAGGAGGCATTCAGGTTACTGACTGCTTTCACATTGGATTTTATGCTTACTCCACAGAAGGAATTCATGTCTTATACTGCAAACCTGGTCAAAAGCCCATGGCTGGAGAGGTCATGGGCCTAGAGAGGAACTGCCTCTGTCTCTTTGATAAATGGATGTATTGTTAAAATACCTTCTAAATATTTATGTTTATGCCCATAAATTAGTGCTGTCTTCAACTTTGATCAAAGAAGCTTCTTTTTATGGTGAGCAACAGTAGATGCAGAAACTTGTAACTATGACTAGTCAAAGTGCCAAAAAGTAAGTGAATGTTGGGTGCTTAGCTCTACACAGGACATCCATGTCACCTTGGAGGCCCAGGAAACACTGAGGAAGATGGAGCATAAAAATGCAAACGCCAGATGCTAGAGGAGGAATGCTACGAAACAAAGTCTTCTAGATATAACATGGCTGTTGCATTAATAGCATTTGTATTACATGCACAAGATGGGGCCCCCCAACATCTCATCAGTGGTGGTACACACCATTAATCTCAGGAGGCAGAGGCAGGCGGAGCTCTCTGAGTTCGAAGCCAGTGTGGTCTACAGAGTTCCAGGTCAGCGAAGGATACACAGAGAAACCCTGTCTCAAAAAACCAAAAAAAGAAAAAAAAAAAAAAAAAGAATGAGAAAGGGTTCATGAGGTCCCATCCCTAGTTAAGGAGTTATTGGCAGACTACGGCTGCTGGGAGATGGGGAGTCAGTGTTTTGGGGTGTAGAATCTGATAAGCTACCCGATCCATTAAACAATACCCATGTTCATATAACAGGTCATAACTGAACTCAGTGGGCCATTTAAGAAGGCACAATAGTAGGAAGAGCACGTGTTGGGGGTAAGAAGCTTGAGGGAGAAAAGAGGGAATATTGGAGGAAGATGAATATGATTAAAATGCATCATATACATGAATGGCATTGTCAAAAATAAATTTAAAAGATTTTTTTAAAGAGCTATGAATTAATCCTGAGATTCTCTAACTGGACTGATTCCAGGCAGAGTTTTAAGTTACTGGAGTGAGGCATGGTGGTGCATACCTTTAATCCCAGCACTTCTGTAACAGAGGCAGGTAGATTTCTGTGAGTTCAAGGCCAGCCTGGTCTACAAAGTAAGTTCCAGGACATACGGCACTACATAAAGAGACCCTATCTCAAAGCACAACAATACAAATCAAGTTACTGGACATTTTCAGCACCTTGGACAGTATCATTAATCAAAAAGAACATTTTATTAAAACAAAGAAAACTAAAGATCTAAGTCAGCACTTCTTAAGATTCTCTGATTTATAGAATTCATCAAGATAATGTATTGCTTCTGGGAATGGAGAGCTGGCTCAGCAGTTAAAAATACTGGCTGTTCCTCCAGAGGACCAGTGTTCTATTCCCAGCACTTACATGATGGTTCCCCACTGCCTGTAACTCCAGGTCTCAGGGGAGCTGATGCCCATTTCTGGCCTCTATAGGCACCAGGCATTCACAGTGCATACATCATACACACAAGCAAAACACACAGAAACATAAAGTAGTAAAAGTAACTGTTATAAATAATGTATTACCTTTTGAAAACTGGGAGAGTTGACAACTCTTGTGTGAGAGGAGTCATTTTAACTTCTTTCCCATTGGGCTTGCTGCATCTCATAGCTGCATGACAATATGAGTCAGCACTTTCTATGCTTTACAGAGAAATGGCCTGAAATCAAATAGCCCACTTGAGTGGCTGGTAAGGCGGCTCAGTGAGGAGAGTACTGCTGCATCAGTCAGCTGATTTCAGTTGGGTTTCAGGAGCCTCTGATCCCCATAGGCTCACTGCTGCACACACACACACACACACACACACACACACACATCCGCACACATCCGCACACAGCATGCATCCATGACTGCTGAGCCCATGGATCCATATGACTGTGACATCATAAGCAGAAAAGGGTTAGATTAAAAACAACGTACCACAGGCTGAAATAATATTAATTGATTAATAATTAAAACAACAAAACTTCCTCCTTCTTCCCCTCCCCCTTCTCTTTCTTCTTATTCTACTTCTTTGAGGAAGGGTAGTCTTGAACTCACTGTGGGCCTGCGACTGGCCCTAAACTTGTCTTTCTGCTTCCACCTTCCAAACGAGGTTTGTGTCATCAAGCTCACCTTAAAATATCAAATTTTAACTATAAGCATTATGACTGCAATTTAAAATTGCTATTTTTAAAGCATGTGACATTTGAGCACAGAATATTTGATGATTTGAGAAGCTACTGCTAAATTTTTGGCACACTGATAACGTCATTATAAAGACAAATATTTTTTATTTGACAGAATAATAATAATGGATTAAAATAATAAGGTAATTTTCTAATGCTCAGAAGAGGAAAAGTCAACAACTTGTTTTCAATGCGGCAACAGCTACACTGATAGTTGACCTGCCAACACCAACAAGGAAAACCCCAAGACACTGGAATTATGCCGCTGGTGTAGTGACTCTTTTAAAGTTCCTTACTTTCCAAGATAGGGTGTGTCCTGGTTCTTGTTGTGGGGTTTTGGTTTTGTTTTGTTTTGTTTTGTTTTTTTCTTAGGATGACACAAACGAGAGCTATTGTGAACAGGACCCTCTGCTGAGAAACTGCCTCTCTCAGATTGCCTGTAGGTGAGTTTGTAGGCATTTTCTTGATTAATGATCTGGGAGGGCCCAGGCCACAGTGGGGATACCAGGCCTGGGCAGATGGTCCTGGCTGATATAAGAAAATAGGCCACATGAGCCACGGGAAGCAAACCAGGAAGTGCTGTGCCTCCATGGTCTCCTCTGCAGCTCCTGCCTCCAGGGTCCTCCTCTGAGTTCCGGCCCTGTCTTCCTTTGCTGATGCTATGACATGGAAGTGTAAGTAAAATGAACCCTTTGCTCCCCAAGCTGATTTTGGCCATGACGTTTTCTCACAGCAATAGAAACCTTATATAAGACAGTCTTACTATGTAGCCCCGGCTGACTTAAACCCATGCTCCTCCGGAAGTCTGGCATTAAAGGTGCGCACCACCGTGAACAGCACCTTTCTAAACTCCAGTTCCTGTTCTCTCTTTCTCTTTATTCACAGCACTGGAGATTGAACCTAGGACCTTTCACAACTTAGCATATGCTTTACTACTGAGCTACAGTTCCAGACTAATGTGGTAGTTTTGAAACAATGAAAATATTTATCAACCAGTGACAATCTGTTTTTAAAAATTCACTTTATGGTTAGTGTGCTGGCTAATCTTGTCTATCATCTTGACAGGTAAGCTGCAGGGCACTCCCATGTGGGATTTTCTTGATAAAAGTATTTAACATAAAAAGCCTCACACTGCATATGGGAGGTACATCTGCTGACAGCCCAGAAAAAAGGAGACAGAAGAGAGTTTTGCTTCTTACTTGATTATCTTCACTCTACTGGAATGTTCACCTAGCCTATTGCTGACAGTGCTACATTCATTTGCTGATGTTAGAACAAGCTTCTTTGGGCTTCCAATGTAGACTGAAGCCTTGCTCCAGGAACCTCAAGGCCTCACCATCAGATACATGAAGCACAGGCAGAAACAGCTGGGTCTCTGTGAGTTCAGGGCCAGCCTGGTCTACATAGTGAGAGGCAGCCAGAGCTACATAACCTGGAGACCCTCTATCAAAAAAAAAGTATATATATATATATATATATATATATATATATATGTTACAATATATATTACAAAGAACCAATGAAACAAAGAGTTCTTTGAAAAACTAACAAGATTGACAAGCCCATAGCCAAACTAACCAAAGGAAAGAAAATATCAAAATTAATAAAATTAGAGATAAAAATGAGCTATTAGAGAAGATACCAATGAATTTTGGAAAATCATTAGGTCTTACCTTTAAAACATATATATTAGAACCACTAAGTTGGGAGGTCTACATGAAATGGATGACTTTCTGATGCATAGGACCTACCAAAATTAAACTAAAGTGAGAGAAACAACCAAGTGGAGCTATAAATTGCAATGCTATTATAGCAGTGATTTAAAATCAACTGACTACAAAAAGCCCAGAGAGCATTTCATCAGACCTTCAAAGAAGAGCAATACTTCTCAAACTACTCCATAAGATAGGAAGGGAAGGAGCATAACCAAATTATCTTTATGAAGCTAGCTAGTATTACCCTGATACAAAATAAAAATAAAGATACAACCAAAAGAAGAGATACAGACCAATCTCATTAATATTCATAGATGCAAATTAAAAAATACATGTAAACCAAATTTAAGAACACACAAAAAAAGATTGTTCACCATGTTCAAGTTGGCTTTACTTCAGAGATGCAAGAATGGTTCAACATATGTAAATTAATAAATGTTATAAATTTAAAAAATGATGATTTAAATGAGAATGTCCCACACACACTCAGGCATTTGAAAATTTAATCCCCAGTTGGTAGAGTTTTTTGTAGAGAGTTAGGAGGTGAGAAGGAAGCATGTCACTGGAGGTAAATTTTAAGGATTCATAGCCTGGCTTTACTTTCATGCTTGTGGTAAAAGGTGTGATCTCTCAGCTCCTTGCTCCTGCCACCAGGCCTACCATTTGCTGCCACATTTCCCCACCATAATAAACTCTTGTCTCTCTGGAACCATCTAAATAAACTCTTTACTCTACAAAGTGCCTCCTCGGTCATGGTGTTTGTCTACAGAAACAGAGACGTAACTAATACAGAATCCAAGGACAAAAAACAAAAACAAAACAAAAAAAACCCTCATGATCATCTCAATAGATGCAGAAAAAGCCAACATCACTTCATGATAAAGGTACTGAAGAAACTCAGAACATAAAGAGCAGCTCTCAACACAGTAAAGGCTAAATTTCCATTAAAGTTAAGAACACTCATATTCAACACAGTACTTGAAGTAAAGCAGTGGCTCCTAACCTGTAGCCTGAGATTTCTTTGGGGATGGAATGACCCTTTCACAGGGGTAGCATATCAGACATCCTGCATATCAGTTACTTACATTAAGATTCATAACAATACCAGAATTATAGTTATGAAGCAGCAATAAAAAATAATTTTATGGTTGGGGGTTACCACAACATAAGGAACTATGTTAAAGGTTTGCAGCATTAGAAAGGTTGTGAACCACTGAGCTAGGGTAATAAAAGAAGTAAGTAAAAAGGATACAAATATGAAAAGAAAAGATCAAAGAATATTTGCAGATGATATGTTGGAATGATCTCTTGCACACTGTGTAAAGGCTGTCTTTGTGTTATTCAAATGTTGATCTCTTGCCGGCACAGAGCTGAGGACAGGCAGACTTTGGTAACGTCATTTTATGAAGCATCACCTGTCTCAAGTTTTTGTAAACATCTTCTCCATCATCATCTTCTGATCCATTTAATAAAGAGCTGAACAGCCAATAGTTGAGGCAGGAAAAGAAAGGCAAGACTTCCAGGCAGTGATGGGAACAGTGAGAAAGAATCAGGCAAGGGAGATTCAACAGCCAGACAAGGAGGAAGAAACAGGCGCCAGGACTGATTGTTTAAGAGAGAAGTGACAAGCTGTGTGGCAGAGCGCAGGTTAGTACAAACAGGTCAATTTAGGTTATAAGAGCCAGTTGGGATAAGCCTAGCCAAGGCCAAGCTTTCTATTTTTCTTTCCTTCTTTTTTCACGTTGATTACATTCATAGGGTTTTACTTCAAAGCAAGTTCTTTGGAGTAACTAATGGTAAAGAGGAATCAGAAAAATGTGGAATACTTCACAAATTTGCCTGTCATCCTTGCACAGGGGCCATGCTAATCTTTTCCTTATCGTTCCACTTTTAGTACATGTGCTGCCAAAGCAAGCACCAAGCTTTCATATTAATAAACGTCTCTGTGTCATTCGGCGACATTTGGCAGGTCAAGACAGTCCAGCTATAACTGGCACCCAAGGGCGATAACTGGCACATCATACCTAGGGCATGTAATTCAAACTTCGGCAGAGTCAGGTGATAATGATATGGTTCTATACATATAATACCCTAGAGAACCAACATCCTCCCCCCAAAAAATTCTCAGAACTGATAAATACTTAGAAAAGTGACAGGATAAAAAAATTAACATACAAAGATCAGTAGCCTTCCTACATACAAATTTAACAATTTAGCCTCTAACACATAAATAAATATCGAGAAGAAACCTAACAAAGAAAGTAAAACATCTCTATAGAATAAAAATTTTATATAAATTTTAAAACACTGAAGAAAGAAATTAATGGAGGCACCAAAAAACATAAAGACTCCCATGGTTACAGATGGGGATTGATAGTGTGAAAACAGCCATCCTATCAAAAGTGATCTACATATTCAGTACAACCCTCATCTAAATTCCAATTCCACTCTTGACAAAAAATAGAAATAATGATCTTAGGATTCACATGGAAGCAGAAAAGACCTCAAATAGCCCAAGCACTTGAGCAAAAACAGTACGGATGGAGGACCACCATACCTGATTTCAAATTCTACTACAGAGCTCTAGTAATAGAAATGTCATGGTGCTAGCACAGAAATAGACAAGTAGACTAACAGAATAAAACAGAAATCCCAGATATAAGCCTGCACAACTATGGCCACATGATTTTTGGCAGATACCTACATTGGAGAAAGGACAGCATTTTCCACAAACGGTACTGGGAAAACCAGGAATGTACAGGAAGAAGGAAACTTGATTCTTTCCTCTACCCTGCACAAAAATGAACTCCAAATGGCAAAGGCCTCAACATAAGATCTGAAAATGATAGTGGGAAAAAATAGAGAAAACACATCAAGACCTAGGCATAGGTTAAAAAAAATTTTTTTTCTGACTGGAACTCTGATGGATCAGGAAATGAGATCAGGCAAATGGGATCTCATGAAATTTAAAAAAAAAAAAAGTATTTCTTCAGGTATTTTTATAGCCTCATCTGTTTACTCTTCTTTAAAGAATAAACCGTACTGAAATCTGCCAACAAAGTAGTTACAGAGGTTTAGGGCTACAGCAATAATCTTATTTTTGCCTGCATGTATGTGTTTGAGCATATCTCCACGTAGATGCTCACAACTGAACCCCAGTCCCCTGGAAGCACAGCCAGTGCTCATAACCACGGAGACATCTCTCCAGCTCCTGAGGATGAACTCTTTACCATGGCCCTTGGATGTGTTGATTCTGGGAGTATAAGAGAGCAGAATACCTTTGGGTGGATGACACCTAAATGAACATTGGTATAAAGTCCCAATTTATTTCTAATATCAGAGATCAGACCCCTACTCTTGCCTGATGCGTCTAAAACAAAAAGGGGGAACTGTAGAGAGCTGCGTAATGCCGCACCTTAAAGATGGAGCTGGTTTCCGCCTTCCACCTTCCCAATGGTCAGTGCTCTCTGTCACAACAACTCCACATTTGGCTAAGGCTGAGGATCTGGCTTGCTTCCATGTATGTAGACCTATCTGCATTGCCCACGTGGCACGCTGGGGTTGGCTACCCAGAGGCTATTTAAGCTGTGGGCTGGCTTTCCCCAGGGTCAGATGATTGTTCAAGGTTCCTGAATAAACTGCATTGAAAAAAAAAAAAAAGAAGCTAAATATCAAAAAAAAAAAAAAAAAAAAAAAAGAGAGAGAGAGAGCAGAATACATAGACAAGAGACTCTTCACTTCATGGTGAATGGGAAACAAGAGTGAGCAAGAGCGAGGAAGGTCTAGAAACTAGGTATACTCTTAAAGAAACACACCCTACTCCAACTAGTCCTCCTCTGTCAACACGTTCAGAATCACCAGGAAGCTACCAGTGGACATCATACATTTAGCACATGAACCTTTAGGAGACAGTTCATACTTACACACAGCAATAATAAAGAACATATGCAAAAACCTAACAACATAATGGCCAGTGGTGAGAGGCTGGAAGCTTTCCTAAGGAGCAATACAAGAAATCCCTCATCTCTCTTCCAGCAACAGCAAGTCAACCTAAGGGCTGGAGATGAAGTTCACGGTGGTGACTGACATTGATTGCCTGGGATGGACAAGACTGTTTTCAGTTCCCAGAACTGAAGAAAATAAAAAGAAATAAGTTTTCCTAAAACAAGTAAAAAACTTTCTAATGTAAAACAACCCTATAAAACAAGCATTTCTAGTATAAATGAAGGCCTGAACAAATGAAGGAGGCCTACACCAGTGGGTTAGAAAACCTGGATCATTATGAAGACAGTAAATACCATGACCAAAAGCAATTTGGAGAGGAGAGGGTTCATTTATATTTTCACTTCCACATCACAGTCCATCATCAAAAGAAATCAGGGCAGGAACTCAAGGCAGAAACCTGGAGGAAGAAAATGAAACAGAAACCACGGAGGAGTGCTGTATACTGTTTGCTCCCATGGCTTAACCAGCCTGCTTTCTGCTCCCAGAACTACCAGCCCAGGGTGGCACTGTCCATAGTGAGTTGGCACCTTTCAAATCAATCTTCAACCAGGAAAATTTACCACAGCCATGCCCATAGGTCAAACTGGTGAAGGTATTGGTATTTTCTCAGTTGAGGTTCCCTCTTCCAAAATGACTAATAGATGCCCTCTCTCTGTCTCTCTCTCTCTCTCCCTCTCTCTCTCTCTCTCTCTGGCAGAGATGAGCCAGATTAGACCAGATTAAAAGCAGAAAAATGCAGGTTTATTAAGTGATGATCCCGGGTGGGCTCATTAGAAAGGGGCTGAGACAGTCATTCACCTGGGCGAGGGCAAGGAAGTTTTACAGGCTGTAGACTAAGGATGGTAGCACGTCAACTAGGAACTGGGGCTGTGTTCAAGCATGGTCAAGAGCTGAGCGCTTAGGGTGGGGTTCGGGTGACTGGCAGCCTCAGGGAAGGTGTTTCAACAGCTGCCAATATTGCAGAACTAAGCTCTAGGCCTTTCCTTTGTTCGGAAGCTTCCCAGTATGGGTGAGGTTGGGGGAAGGATGGCAGACAGGGTTTCACAGTTTGTGCAGAGAGAAGCAGGGTTTCCAACCTAACAATGACCTCAGTTTGTGTTGGCATAAAACTAGCCAGCAAGCCAGGAGTGGTGGTGCATGCTTTTAATCTTAGTACTCAGGAAGGCAAAGGCAAGCACATTGCTGTGAGTTCAAGGTCAGTGTAGTCTACAAAGCCAGTCCAGGACAGGCAAGGCTACACAGAGAAACCTTGTTTTGAAAACAAACAAACAAAAAACTAGCCAGCACAGTATTCAAAGCCATCTAAAGATACAACATAATCCAAAATTCCAAAGACAAATTGAAAAAACTCAAAATAAAATGTATTAAAGATATTTAAAAAAATAAAATGTAATAAATACATTGAAAGATATATTTATTAATTCTTTGAGAATGCCATACAATGTATTTTGATCATACTCACATGCAGAGCCTGGGAGCCATTCAAATGAAGCAGGAGTGAGGCCAAGGCAGGTCTGACACCTAAAAATCTTGTCTTGAAATCGGCAGGAGTAAGACCGCTCCCTCCCTGCCCGGGCTTGCATATCCCAGCACACATATCCATATGGCTCCCACCTCTGCCACCCTCGAGGAGGTCACCTAGCCTGGCAGCCAGATTCCAGGCTAAACTTCCTCTTATAAGGTCATGTCAGCAAGCACCTGGAATACAACATACCTCTTCATGCAAATAAGGCATTCCCAGCACCTTGGCCCTGGCCAATGATGTACACTCATCCCCAAGGCCTCTACCCATTTCCCAAAGATTTGAATAGCTTTTGTTCCACCTCCTACCCCCCACCCCCAGTTAAATGGCTATCTCGCTGAAGCTGTCAGCCTTCCTGCACCTACAGCCCTGGCCAAGCTTCACTCCCTCTAGCCCAGCCCAGTGCACAGCAGTCCTGGATACCACAGGAGGAGAACAGACTGGGATAGCACTCACACCCAACTCTTCCCCTTTGTGCACATGGATTTTAAGGTACTTTGAATATAAACAAAGTTTAGGGGCTGGATAGAGAGGCTGCTCAGTGGTTAAAAGCCTTGCCACTCTTACAGAATGGTATGTAACAGTTTCCTTGGAGATTGAAACAATCCATCTGCAGGGAAGCTCCTTATAAGGAGGAAGTTAAACAATTCAAACTAGCTTCAGGAAGTCTCTGAAACTGACCAGATTCACTAGGCCCCTCCTTGCTAGAGTAAGCAATAAAAGCTGATAGTCCCTTTCTGAAGAATAGAGCTGAGCTGCAAAAAAGTAGAAACCACCCTAGCTGCCTGGAAGAAGTTTAGGTCAACTGAGGCTCCTGGAAAGTGCCTGTGGAGCTACCTATAGGCTGTGTCCAGGTTCCTAGCTTTTGTGAACTGTCACCCATGCTGGAGTGGGCTTTGTTGATGTAGCTGTCTTTGAACCATTACTGTTTCCTTAAGTAACCCCTTACCATATTCCTGTAAGTGACCCTGTAAGACCTGGGGTCTCACAGCTCAGGAGTTCAATCGCGCCCTTCCCAGAAACTCCCCCAGACCAAGACTCGTTGCAAAAGCAAGAGGTTTATTAACAATTGTATAACAGGGTCACCCCTGCCGGTCAGCAAAGAGTGGCACCGGAAGACAAAGGCCTTTAGGTTTTTAAAAGAAAAATTGCGGGAGATTTGAAGTTCTAGTTTTGGTAATTTAGGATTGGATGAGGACGCTATAAAGTAAGATAATTGGTTAGTCTTAGGTGCTCAAGCTTGGCCAGTCCTGCCAAGTGTGGATGCAGCTGCAATTGAAGGTGGGGGTGGTTAGCTCATCCTTGAAGATTAGGGCTGCAGGCTCTTGGCTGGAGGTCAAAAGCTACTCAGAAGAAGTCTAGGTTTGTTGCTAAGAAATGCTATCTCAAGGACAAGGGTCTGGTCGTTCTTTTGCTGAGTGAAGGTCATTGCTTGCTTGCCCCTTTTTTTTATATCTGTCCTCACAGATAGGGTCACATTCCTTCACTCTCTGAAAAGGTACTAAGAGGCTTTAGCTTAACCTGGACCTAAAACTCAAAACTATAGGCTTTAGAAGACATATAGGTTACAAAGTTAGTCTAACCCTTTCATTTCCCCCAAGCAAACATTTTAATCAGACACAGTTTATAGAGGGGCTAGCAAATCTTGCTGATCCTACCACTTTGTATTAAAATTGAACAGTAAAAAGCTTTGCACTTAACACTAATCAGAGGACTGAACATAACTAAGAGACCTAAACAAAATGGTGGTAAACTCATGTCTCCACCCTCTTTATCTCCGGACCAGCATGGTGGCTGGCCACGTGTAACTGAACTCAGCTGGAAGCCCTAAACAAATATGGTAGCAAAACTACAGCTTTACGTGCTCTCTATCCCTGAACCATCATGGCAGCTAGCCATGTGTTAGCACAGGCTGTGACTGACAATACCAAACATAGCCATTAGGTGCTGTTGATGATACAGCAAACACTGTGGAGCATCCATAATCCCCCCAAACCAAAAGTTTTAACATAGTGATCAAATAAGTTTTAGAACCAACTGCATAACAGAACAGTACAGAACACTTTTAAACTGTATGAAGTATTTTAGCCATACCAAACCTATCACCTATCAGCCAAAATTTTTTCCCCTTAAAAGAGCATAAAAAAACATTTTGTAATAAAGAATCACCAGCCTTTTAAATGAATTATAACATATTTAAATACAGTTTTTTTAATTATATTAACTCTCTGGCTTTTTATAATACATCCACTAACCTTTTGCAACATCCTATATACCTTTAGGTTTCTAGCTTTCTTTTTTTGGCTTAACCGACATTTTTGCTTTAGACAAGCTATTTTTTTTTAATATCTCTTGCTCACTCTTTCTTTTTAGACAACAGGAAAACTCTCATTAATTTTTTTAAAATTTTTTCAAGGGTTGGGAAACTGTTTTAAGTTCGTTGTTGGACTGCCCAAGAGTTATTGCTTAAAAAATCTGATAAACTGTAAATGTTTTATCCCCTTAAACATCTAAACAATTTTTAAAACTCGTCCCTGTAATATCAAAGCAAAGTATCTTTTTTAGGAGTGAATTTACAAAGCATAACCATAATTTTAAAAGTCGAAACCAGATTTTAAGACGAAAATTTATCAGTGAAAACAACCCAATCTTCAGAACCAATATCAACTTAGAATAAGACTTTTTTCTTATTCTAAAAGGAAATAAAATCATTTGACTCAGAGATTTTGCAACCTTTGATCTTTTCCTGAGCCACACCATGTGGCAATTTACATTGTCGTTATTTAAATATATGCATTTATAGACCCTATAAACACATAGGCACATATAAGTGTTTAAAACAAGAATTTGAATTTAACCTTAAAACATACCCAATTATTTTTTTATCATATTAACCATTTAGTTGAAAACAATCGTATAATGGCCATATATTTAAACAGACAGACAAAACTTTTTTTTTTTATTTATACTCAGCTGTAATTCTAAACATTACAGCAAGTGCAGTTTTTTTTCCTAAATTACTGTTTGATCTGTAAGTTGCAAGCTCCCTAGGTGGGAGGAGGGAAGAGAGGAGCAAGAGGGCGTGGTGAGCTCTTGCCGCTCACTTCCCTGTTAAGCTGGCATGAAGGCAAGGGGGAGGAGTTTTTCCTCACTCTTGGCAGCCAGAGCAGCTCCTATCATGGAGCAGCTACGGTGCCAATCCCCGCCTAGCCATGTCTAAGGACTTCCACCCAGCAAGCCCATGAGTCTTGCCTGCTCCCTTGGCTCCCTTGTGAGCTTTACTCTAGCTTACCTCCCCCGCAGGTCCTGAACCTGCTTCCTGGCTGGGCCTCTCCCCTCCCCCGTGCTCTTTGGCTGTCCATCGCAACAAGGGGCCACATCAAGCCCATGCCCTGCTGGGTGTGCATTGTTATTCCACAGATGCTCAAGTGCCTGAGCACCGCCTGCCCAAGCTCCAGCCCCAGCTCCACATGTTTCCCCAGCCACCCGAAAGCATTCCCTCCTTGGCTCCCTCGGGAGGGAGAGCACACTGCTTGGTGTCCTGCCATGCAGCCATGTGCACTCCCGGGCCGAGAACTAGTTCTAATTTTAACTATCCTCTGTCCAAATTTTCATCAGTCCAAGTCTACAAAGAAACAGACACAGAAAAATACATACATACATGAGAAACACAGGATTTAAATTGCTGGGGGAGCAGAATCTCTCTGCTCCTCCCTGTTCACAGAAAGGGGCAAGCTGAGTGTCCTACAGGATGTCCCATGGACTTGGCATTAATGACATGTCTGTCTGCCTTAATGAAACCGTTCCAGGCGAGTGGCCTCGAACCACTCAGGGGACTCAAACCCCTTTTACAGATGCTCTTGAGCTAGACCATCTCCCTGTCAAAAGAGTCAGAGAGGCAACAACAACAGAAACACAAAGAATCAGGCAAGTAATCAAACAAGGACTCCCTTGTGAGTGGTACCACAGTGCTCTGATAGAACGGCTGCCTGGTGGCGGTCGTTCTCTACGAAAATCAGATGGGAGGAGGACCATCTCAGATCCAACCTCCCAAACGGAAAGTGGGGCATCCCCCAGTTCCCAGTCAAGCGATATTCTGACACGTCTGTCAATCGCAATGACTAATCAGATGATCAAAAAGGTCCAGATAGGCGCCTAAACTGAAACAGATTGGTACCACAGAAATCTAATTGAGAGGCTGCCTCATGGCAGCCATCTCTGACAAGAAACAGATTGGTAAGACAGAAACAGACTAACCTGTTCCAAGCTCGACCTCCGAGTTCAGTCTGATGAGGGTTGGGGAAGGGGCACGCCCTTTCCCGGCCAACGCACCAAAAATGTAAGACCTGGGGTCTCACAGCTCAGGAGTTCAATCGCGCCCTTCCCAGAAACTCCCCCAGACCAAGACTCGTTGCAAAAGCAAGAGGTTTATTAACCATTGTACAATGGGGTCACCCCTGCCGGTCGGCAAAGAGTGGCACCGGAAGACAAAGGCCTTTAGGTTTTTAAAAGAAAAATTGCGGGAGATTTGAAGTTCTAGTTTTGGCAATTTAGGATTAGATGAGGAAGCTATAAAGTAAGATAATTGGTTAGTCTTAGGTGCTCGAGCTTGGCCAGTCCTGCCAAGTGTGGATGCAGCTGCAATTGAAGGTGGGGGTGGTTAGCTCATCCTTGAAGATTAGGGCTGCAGGCTCTTGGCTGGAGGTCAAAGGCTACTCTGAAGAAGTCTAGGTTTGTTGCTAAGAAATGCTATCTCAAGGACAAGGGTCTGGTCGTTCTTTTGCTGAGTGAAGGTCATTGCTTGCTTGCCCCTTTTTTTATATCTGTCCTCACAGATAGGGTCACATTCCTTCACTCTCTGAAAAGGTACTAAGAGGCTTTAGCTTAACCTGGACCTAAAACTTAAAACTATAGGCTTTAGAAGACATATAGGTTACAAAGTTAGTCTAACCCTTTCAACCCCAATAAAACTCATTGGTTCTCCAGGATGGACTTTGTTGGTATCCATACTGTGGTCTGTCCTAGCTTTCCTAACCTGGGATGAGTGGACATGTGCATTGCATCTCCCAAGGAAAAGATCTATCACACAGCTAGAGGATCAGAGTTTTGTCCTTTGCATTCACGTGGTAGCTAATAACATGAATGATTCCCAGTTCTAGTGAATCCACCATTCTCATCTGGCTTCCATGGGACATATGTACATGCAGGTAAATTTTAAATAAAAAAACTTTTTTAAGAACAAGATTGAAGTATTTACATTTGCCAGTTTCAAAACTTACCACAAAGTAACAGTAATCAAATAGCGTGTATGGTTCAGGCATAAGAACAATTCTCTACAGTAAAAGATCTTCAGGAGGTATCTCCATCCCTGATCTCAAGCTGTACTATAGAGCAACAATACTAAAAACTGTATGGTGCTGGCATAGAAACAGACTGGTGGATCAATGGAATCGAATAGAAGACCCTGACATAAATCCACACACTTATGAACACCTGTTTTTTGACAAAGATGCCAAATCCATTCAATGGAAAAAAGACAGCATCTTCAATAAATGGTGCTGGTCCAACTGGATGTTTACATGTAGAAAAATGCAAATAGATCCATACTTATCACCCTGCGCAAAACTAAAGTCCAAGTGGATCAAAGACCTCAACATAAAACGAGACACACTAAACTGCTTAGAAGAAAAAAGTGGGGAAGAGCCTTGAACTTGTTGGCACAGGAGACAACTTCCTGAACAGAACACCAACAGCACAGGCTCTAAGACCAACAATTAATAAATGGGACCTCATGAAACTGAAAAGCTTCTGTAAAGCAAAAGATATTGTCCTCAGAACAAAATGACAGTCTACAGATTGGGAAAAGATCTTCACCAACCCTATATCTGACAGAGGGCTAATATCCAGAATATATAAAGAACTAAAGAAGTTAAACAGCAAAAAACCAAGTAATCCAACTAAAATAAGAGGTATAGAACTAAACACAGAATTCTCTGCAGAGGAACATCGAAGGGCAGAGAAACACTTAAAGAAATGCTCAACCTCATTAGCTATCAGAGAAATGCAAATCAAAACAATCCTAAGATTTCACCTTACACCCATCAGAATGACTAAGATCAAAAACTCAAGAGACAACACATGCTGGAGAGATTGTGGAGAAAGAGGAACCCTCCTCCACTGCTGGTGGGAATGTAAACTTGTACAACCACTCTGGAAAGCAATCTGGTGCTTCCTCAGACAACTAGAAATAGCACTTCCTCAAGATCCAGCTATACCACTCCTAGGCATATATCCAAAAGATTCTCAAGTACACAAAAAGGACATTTGCTCAACCATGTTTGTAGCAGCCTTATTTGTAATAGCCAGAAGCTGGAAACAGTCCAGATGCCCCTCAGTGGAGGAATGGATGCACAAATTGTGGTACATCTACACAATGGAATATTACTCAGCAATAAAAAAAAAAAAAACAAGGAAATCATG
Source organism: Meriones unguiculatus (assembly GCF_030254825.1). Lineage (NCBI taxonomy): Eukaryota > Metazoa > Chordata > Mammalia > Rodentia > Muridae > Meriones > Meriones unguiculatus. The sequence goes on from NC_083350.1 coordinate 190,728,983, forward strand.
ACATTTGCAAGTAAATGGTGGGATCTGGAAAAGATCATCCTGAGTGAGCTATCCCAGAAGCAGAAAGATGCACATGGTATATACTCACTCATATAGACATATAATATAGGATAAACCTACTAAAATCTGTACACCTAAAGAAACTAATCAAGAGGGAGGACTCTTGCTAAAATGCTCAATTCCTATCCAGAAAGGCAAAGAGGCTGAACATCAGAAGAAGGAGAAAAGAGGGAACAAGTCAGGAGCCTGACACAGAGGACCTCTGAAAGGCTCTGCCCTGCAGACTATCAATGTAGATACTGAGACTTATGGCCAACATTTGGGCAGAGTGCAGGGAATCTTATGAAAGAAGTGGGAAACAGTAAAATCTGGAGAGGACAGGAACTCCATAAGGAGAGCAACAGAACCAAAAAATCTGAGCACAGGGGTCTTTCCTGAGACTGCTATTCCAACCAAGGACTATGCATGGAAATAACCTAAGACCCCTGCACAGATGTAGCCCATGGCAGTTCAGTATCCAAGTTGGTTACATTGTGATAGGAACAGGGACTGTCTCTGACATGAACTGATTGGCCTGCTCTTTAATTACCTCCCCCTGAGGGGGAAGCAGCATTACCAGGCCACAGAAGAGGACAAGGCAGCCACTCCTGAGGAGACCTAATTGACTAGGATCAGAGTGAAGGAAAAGAAGTCCTCCCCTATCAGTGGACTTGGGGAGGGGCATGCATGCAGAGGGTGGAGAAAGGGAGGAACTGGGACGGGAGGAGGGAGGGAACCACGGGGGGTGGATACAAAGTGAGTAAAGTGTAATTAATAAAGAAAAAAAAGAACAAAAAGGCATATAAACCAGCCCAGTAATAAAATAGAGGCCAAAACAAACCTTCGCACTAACCAACATGAATCAATGCTCAACAAGATAACAAGGCCACCTAATGGGGGCAGACAGCTTTTTAACAAACAGTGACTGGGAAACATGATGTTTATATTCAGAAATTGCATATTTACATGTCTTATATCATATACAAAAACATCTCAAAATGAGTCAACTAAATTTAAATTTTTAGGGGGTGGAGAGATGGTTCGGCAGTTAAGGGTACCAGAGGACCAAGATTTGATTCCTAGCACCCCCATGATGGCTCATAACTGTCTGTAACAACAACTCCAAAGGATCCAAAGCCTTTCTGTCACTTCTGTGGCACATGCATGCATGTACCAGGATATATGTATAGGCAAAACACCTATAACTCATTTTTAAAATTAAAATCTTCTAAGAAAATGGGGAAATCTTTATGAATTTGGGGTTAGCAGTATAGTTACTTTAAATATGACCCAAAAAGCACAGCCACAAAAAAATAAATTGGACTTAATAAAAATTAAAGTTCTGTGCATTGAAAGGCACTATCAAAAAGTTAAAAGATAATATATAGAATGTTAGACAATATTTGAAAGTCATTAATCTGCCAATATTAATATATCCAGACTGTGGTTTGAAAACTGTACATACCTTTAATTCCAGCCCTTCGAGGCTAAGACATGAGTCATGGGTTCTAGGACAGCTTTTTGTGGAGAAAGAGGAAAGGAGGAGGAGAAACTGGGAGAGAGGTAAAGGGGGGGGAGGAGGAGGAGGAGGAGGAGAGACTCATATAAAAAAAATCAGACTCAGACATAGATAAAGACTTAAATAGATATTTCCCCAACAAGATGTGCAAACAGCCAGCAAGGGGAGGTGATGGCTATTGACATAGCAGGAAAGAGATGCTAACAAGGACATGGCAAAAAGAGCCTTGTGCATTCATGATGGCTAGATGGTGTATTTATTATGCATCTGGCTCACTCTTCACTTACCCACAAGACCAGAGTGCAGCTTGGCCCTACAATTCTTGTAGGCACATATGAGACCTGCATTTGTTTATCAGCATCACACATTTTAGAAAACTAAATAGAACTGCAGTGTGGCCCGGCAACCCTACATCTAAATATGTCCAATAGATGTAATAACAAGGATTCATTCATATATATACTTAAACACATAAGGGAATAGGAGAATTTTTTCCTAAGAGCTAAAACAGATGAACAGATAAACAAAATATAGTATATGCATACACTGGACATACATAGGAATGAGATTTTTAATATCTTATTTATTTTGTGTGTGCATGAGTTGTGGGGGAGGGTATGTCTACCCACAGGACTTGTGTGTGGAAGTCAGAGGACAATTTGTGGTAGTTGGTCTCTCCTTCAACCATATGGATCTTGGTGATCAGTCTTGGCAGCAAGGGTCTTTGCCTGCTGAACTGGCCCCTAGTTTTCATTAATTATCCATTTATTATTGTCATGTATAGTCATGATAAAAATGATATTCTAATATATGCTACATGATGGTCCAAATATTAAAATATTATGCCAAGTGAAATTAGCCAGCCATGAAAGAACAAATACTATCTGACTCTATTTATATGTGGTATCTCGAATGCAGACGTTAATAGGCACAAAAATTAGAGCCATCAAAAAAGGAAAAATTAAGTCAGTGTTGAGTGCTGTAATAATGAGTATGCCGTGGATGGAGTGACAGCTGCACAATGTTGAATTCACAAAATGCCAGTGAGCTGTACAATTAACAATAAGCAGACCATAAATTGTATGCTGCATACACAGCATGTATTTAACACATTAAAAAATATTTGGAGTGGGTTTGGATATAGCAGAGGGATCAGTGCTTGCTTAACATGCATGAATCTTAGGGTCATCCCCCAGTGCCACAAATCTCAATTAGTTCAAAATAAGATGGAAAGAAAGTGGGGAGGAAGAAGAAACAAATAGGATAAAAAGAAAACAAGTAGGAAACGTAAGTATTAACCCCACATTAATAATCACACCAACTGCAAATGTTTTTGCTTAGTTAGAGTTTCTACCATTGTGAAAAGACACCATGACTATAGCAACTCTTACAAAAGAAAACATTTAATTGGGGCTGGCTGACATTTTCAGAGGTCTAGCCCATTGTCGTCATGGCAGAGTCCAGGCAGACATGGTGCTAGAGAAGAAGCTAAGAGTTCTACATCCTTCTGCAGGTAGCAGAAGGCGACTGTGTGCCACAGTGAGTGTAACTTGAGCATATATGACCTCAAAGCCCATCCCACAGTGACACACTTCCTCCAACAAGGCCAACCTCCACTCACATATATTCACACACAGCCATATACACATAATTAAAAGTAATAAAAAAAATCAGTCCTTCTTAAAGAACAGTGTTGTCAGATGGCAGAGGGAACCATTCAAACATCTACTTGAAACTTACTTTAAATATAAAGAAACTTTTTTTTTAAAAGTGAAAAGGTTAGAAAAAAAATTTGCCACAATAACCTCTCTATAGAGGACTATAGAGAGCAAGAGTTGCTATGCTAGTGTCAGATAAAGTGTATGTCAGAGCCAAGAATGCCATCTGGGATGACGAGGATCACTTCAAAATGATGTGGGTCCAATTTGTCAAAAGGACAAATGTTAAAGTAGCTTTTATCCATCTGATTTAATTGTCTCTGAGGCTTACTGCCTCTGTCTGCTAATCTAGGCCTCATCCTGGGAGCTTCTAGTCTCTGTCTAATATAACCTAGACCTAGAATGTTTTCAGCCTCTGAGACTTTCTGTTGAATAAGATCACCCTTATTTGTTCTTTCTGAACTCTGGCTGGTTGGTTCAACTTAGCTGTTCTGGCTTAAACTCCTCTCCAAGGTGACTGATTTAATTTGGCTTCTCTCAGCTTCTCACTGAATTGCTCTGCTTGACCTCAAACTAACTCCAGCAAGCTGTTTTAATCTTCTGGCTCCATTTTATTCTTTGGCTCATTCTATCTTTACATGTGTCTAACTTGTTCTCTCATTCAACCTCTCTCTGTAAAACTTTCCTGGTAAAATCTGCCTCTGAATTCCACAGACTGAACTCCACTGTATTGCCTCTCAACTCTCTAACTCAACCCAGCTGCCTAGCGTTGGCTAGAACTAAGAGATCTGCATGCTTCTGTCCTGAGTGCTGGGGTCAAAGGCATGTTCCACCATACCTGGACCTAAACTTTCCATTACCTGAAACTTGCGCTATGCCAGGCTGGCCTTGAACTCAAGAGATGTGCTTTCCCCTGTCTCCTGGGATTAAAGGCATGTCTGTATTCCACCCAGATCACACAGACCTAGAAGGTCCTCAGATGTGATCTCTTGCCAAAGCAACCATGTTCTGAATTAAAAGTTCTCTTCAGCTAAATAATTCTCATCCCTGGACATTTAGTGACAAAACTTACATGAAGAAAAATGGGTAGAACTGAGAGCAGACAAATCCATAATTATGCTGTAAGGGATTCAAGCCTTCGCCTTCTTCTATCTCTTCCTGATAGAGCAGTAGACAGGAAACCAGTAAGTGCAATAAAAAACAAAACAAATAAACAAAAACCTGAGTCAAACTATCAACCAAACTTCCCTAGCTGACATTCAGAGATACCCAAAGCAGAACACATGGGACATTTACAAAGGCAAACCATTCAGTATCATAAAATCAGTCATTTTAAAAGGAGTCAAGCCAAACAATGAGTATTCTCTAGCCATAGCATATGTAACTCAGCAATCAATAACAATGATCTCCAGAAAAATCTCCAAATATTTGAAAAATAAGTAAGTTGCTTTTAAATAATACAGGGTTTTTAACTGAATGAAAATAGAAACAAACATTTCAAAGCCTGTACAATAAAAGTAAATTAATCCTAAAGAGAGATTAATAATGTGAAAATGCTATTTTTTAATTTTTTAAAAATTATTTACCTGGCTGTCTGTCTCTCTCTGTGTGTATATATATAAAATCCAATTTTACTTAGGTAGTGTTCTAGACAATGTAAAGAAATCTACAGAAGCAAAAGTCAGGTCAGTTGTTAACTGGGAACTAGGAATGGGGAGGGAGTCAAGGAGGATTCGAAAGTCAGCTTTTCTTTTTGTCTTATATCCTGACTGCAGCTTCCCCTCTTTCCTCCCCCAAGTCTCTCTCCTACCTCCCCTCTCTTCTGGTTCCACCTCCCCAAAGTCAGCTGTTCAAGATAATATGCATATTCCCTTTATTGTGCTGACAGTTCTTAAATCATGTGACAGCTTCCTAAATGCATGTCTCAAAACATCAAATTTTACATTTTACATTTGTTTAACTGATTCTGTCAATAATTCTTTAATTTTTAAATGTTCACTACATTGCATAAGTGTGTGGTGTGTGTGTGTGTGTGTGTGTGTGTGTGTAGGTCAGAGGAAAATCAGGAGTGGGGTGTCTCAGTGCAAAGGGATTCACTAAGCACCTTTACTCACTGGGCCATCTCACCAGCCTACCTTTCAGTTTTTAAAGCAGGTTTCTGGCAGTTAAATTAATTCCCTCTTGGTTGGCATCTCACCTTTTTTATTTCTCACATTCTATCCTGGAAACTTTCCTAACAAGGACAGGAAAACACACACACACACACACACACACACACACACACGCACTCATGCTTCCCAAAATATGGGTTTCAATCTAAAACTACTTTTCTTTCACACATTTTTTTCTTTACTATCTATCTTAGTGCCTTCTTTGCTATTCAGTCTATCTCAGCTTCTACTGGTGTGATGACAGAAAGGTGGTTTTCTAAGGTAACAACAGATAGGCAAGCATCAAGCTAGCAGAGATGAAGGGCATTGAGATGTGGCAGTCCTCACCCTTGCAGAGAACACAGCTGTCTCTCCAGTGTGGGTGACCATTTGGTACAGTGGCTTACAGTGAGATCCCTGAGAGGGACAAGACAAATCTCTGAGGGAAATGGATGTACAAACTATGGGCAATTATGAGAAATCATGGTGGTCACTGTACCATGGAAAAAGAAACCACACTCAGCCAAATAAGCTCATTACAGCCCAAGAGCTGGAGGGCTGGCTCAGTGGTTAAGAGCACTGGCTGCTCTTCCAGAAGACCTGGGTTCAAGTCCTTGTACCAGCATGGCAGCTCACAACTGCCTGTAACTCCAGAGGACCTGGGCAATCTCATGCCTATGCACATAAAACATGATTAAGTACATCGTTATTTTTTTTTAAAGACTAGCCCAGCCTAAAAATTGCAGGGAACAAAGATGGAGCGTGAACAGTGGACCCCAAATTCAGTCCTGTGGGCTCTGATCTAGTTCTCCTCCTGATTCCAGTACCTCAGTTTGCACTGGAACACCTTTCTTATGTTTTCTAAACTGTGGTTTGGGGTGTCACACAAATAATTGAGATTCTATTATTTTAACAAGCTTTACAGCACAAGAACAGAGCAGTTTTAATTCTATTCTTAACCCTCTAAACTAATCTGGCTTTCTCCCAGCATGCACCCCAGCAATTCTTACACTTTATTACTTTCCCTGCTGAGCTCCTTACTCCTGAAGTCTTCTGGACCTCTGCCAGTGGCTGAATCCCGCCCCCTCTAACTCCTCCTCCCCTGGCTGGCAGAAGTCCAGCCCTATTCTCTTTCCTGCTCAGCGATTGGCTATAAGCTCCTTTATTGGCATACCAGGGGATTATTGGGGAGCAGTGTTTACACAACTTTGAGACAGGAGATTCTCAGAACAAGGATTGCAACCAGATATGGGGGTGGGGTGGGGGTGGAGTACAGAAATCCGCATTTGATTTACACAAAAATCTTCTGTCTACAAACACCCAGGCCCAGATTCAGGGCTCTAAGTTGGCCCACCCCAACATCTACCCTATCTATGAACTGCTGAAGCGAGCGAAGGGGCCTGGTCCTGCAGATCCAAGCTGCAGGATCTCCATGTGACACAGGGCAACAACAGGATGTCCGAGAGGAGTCCCGGTGAGGAGTCAGTACTGATAGTGCAGCAGAAGCCGGAGGTCTCAACCAGACCAATGACGCACTGCAGTGAACATTTGCAAGCAAAGATGTGTGGACAAAACGGTGCACTGTGGGACACACCACAGCCTCCATGATGAGATTTTGTTTGTTTGTTTGTCTGGTTGTTTTTGTTTTGTTTTTTAATTTTGAGGGGAGGTTTCAAGGGCATGTATGAAGGGATGAGGAGAGGAGTGGAAGTGGGGTGCATAATGTGAAATTCAGAAAGAATCAATAAAAAGTTTACAAAAAAATAAAATGGGTTACTGAAAATATTTCACATATTTTTATTTTTATTTTTTATTTTTATTTTTTGGTCTGCACAGCTTCGTAAGTAGGAACCAGTTAGGTGTGGGTGCAGGCCTGTAATTCTAGCACCAGGGAGTAGAAGCAGAAGGATTCCAAGTCTAACGCCGACCTGTGCTACTCAGTAGTACTATATCAAACAAAAACAAAACCCAACACAAACAAAACAGTGAAAATAAAGTACATGAGCCTGTTTGGAAAATTTCAGCTTCTTAATGTATATTCTTTTTTAATTAGTTTTTTATTGTGTGTATATGTGTGCATATGTGTGTGTGTGTGTTATGTGGTAGTAGGAGATTGTGTTCATGTCATGGCATTGGCATACAAGTGGAGGCCAAAGGACAACTTTGTATGGACCCTGGGGTTTGAACTTAGTTCAGAGGAGCAGTGTGAGCTCCTTTGCCCACTGAGAAATCTTACTAGTCCCTGAGTGTGTTTTAACTATTCTGCTAAAAATATAAAAACGTAATACTCTTTTCTACTCATTTAAAATGGACCAATTGCCCTGAGCCACTGGGTTTTTGGTTTGTTGTTTGTTTGTTTGTTTGTTTGTTTTGACAGGGTTTGTTTTGAGAGGGTGTAGCCTTGGCTGTCCTGGAACTTGCTCTTTAGACCAGAGATCTGCCTGCCTCTGCCTCCTGAGTGCTGGGATAACAGGCGTGTGCCACCACTGCCTGGCTGAGGAGTATTTTTGTCAGTGGTTTAGCCATTGTTAAGGTGTCCTCTCCTGTAAATAACACTCTTATTAAATGCACCACAACAGGATGCTGGCCACCCTCCTCTATCACTCTCTGTCCATTCCTTTTGAGGCAGGGTCTCTCCTTGAAAGTGCCTTCTTTGTTAGGTTGGAATCCAGCAAAACCAGAGATCCTCTTGTCTCCATCTTCCTCAGAGCTCGGGTTGCAGGCATTTGCAGGGATGCCCAGCTTGTTGCATCAGAACTGAGATCCAAACACAAGTTCTCTCTGCATCACAAAATGATGAGTTTAAAGATGTGATCCATCACACTAAGATGACTGAAGGAGGAGGATGGTGAGTTCAAGGCCAGCTTGACGACATAGTGATACTCTGCCTCAAAAATTTTTTAAAGTTTTTCATAACAAGGACATACTTTATAAAGTATATAAAAAATGTAGAAGGACACTCTTGTGTCTGTATGGAAGCATCACCTGTCAATAAAAAGCTAATGGCCTGTTAGCTTAAGTAGGAAAGAAGGAAGTAGGAATTTGCCCATGACTCTGAAGAAGATGGACATCTGAAACTGAGCAGAAGCAACCAGCCACATGGCAGAACTAAGGTAGAATAAACGGGACATCAGTTACAAGCAAGTCAGGGAACATGCCTAGCTATGTTGGCCTAGGCTTTTGTAATATATTTGATCCTCAGAGTCATTATTTCAGGAACTGGGAGCAGGAGGAAAGCATGCATTTACACAGAAACGTTTCAATAAATGTATTTTTAGAAGTGTGTTTAGATGTGTGTTTTCCTGATGGCATATGCACAGGTAACAGTGGAGTCCAAAGCATCAGGGGCTGGGGCTGGGCCTACAGGTGGCTGTAAGCTGCTGGATATGGGTGCTGGAAACTGAACTTGGGTCCTCCCGAAGGGCGGCAAACCTTAGCTTCTTAACCACTCAGCCATTTCTACATATACCCATACAAGTAGACATTAAAAAATAAGTTATTATATACCAAGAAATAATGCTTTGATGTTATGATGACTACTGATCTATCACCACAGAAGTGTCACATTTAGGAGCAACGTTTTTGCAGGGAATGGGGGAACTCAAGACAATGATTTGGGCTCTGATGTTTCATCTGTTTTGTGAGTTCTTGCCTCAAGCTGGTAGACATGGGGTAAGTACAGCTCACGCTGCTGTGTTCATCAGCCTGTCACTGAAGCAAATGCCTGAGACTATCAATTTATAAAGATAAAACCATTTGTGCCTGTGTTGGGGAAGTCCATGATCAACGGCCTCATTGCTTTGGGAGTGGTGAGGAGGAAAACCACATCGTAACCATGTGGGAGTGGTGAGGAGGAAAACCACATCATAACCATGTGTCAGAGCAAAACTCCTCACCTTGTGGCCAAAGACCAAAGGAAAGAGGGAGAAAATGGAGACCTGGAGGACTCTGAAGACACACTTGTGCCTTTCCTTTCCTCTATCAACAACAGACCCCAAGAAATTGGCATTTCCCCAGGAGCCTCATGCTAGGAGAAAGAAAAGGCTGAACCCTGGTTCCTCCCTGAGGAGGAACTTGTGTCCCAGAAAAACACTTCACAATTCTCTGACAAACCACCATGAGGGAGACTCTGAAGCTAGAACTCTGATGGGTCACTGATGAGCAGGACCACACCACAAGTAGAACTGCTTATTTATTTAACCTCTTTCTTCTGCTTAAACCTCATGTCAGGACTCCAAAGACAGACTGGGGAAAAGACTGGGCCTCTTCGTTCTTCTCAGTGTGGCCACACAAAATAATCTCTTTTTTCTGCTTTTCACTGTTGCTTGTCTGGTTAATTGGCCTTTTCAGGTCGTGCACTAATTACTTCTCTTTCTGCTGTGACAAAGTAACTTAATGAGGGGAGCACTTATTTTGGCGAAGCTTGAGGATCAAGTCCACAGTATGGAAGGCATGATGGCAGGAGCGAGAGGCAGCTGCTCATACTGTAAGCAGTCAGGAAGCAGAGTGATGGATGCCAAGAGAGTGTGCTCAGTGCTTTCTCTGTTTCATTCAGTCCAGGATTCCAGTCCATGAAATTATTGATTATAATTAAGGTAGTTTTTCCCACTTAATTAATCTAATCCTTTACAGGTGTAAGCAGAGGCTAACCTCATCGAGATAACCCTTCATAGGGAAGCCCGGAGGCTTGTTCTCTGTTCAACTGACAACATTCCCCATCACAGGATGGGTTATTGAGCCTAGCTTGCTATGAAAATAAGGGTCCAAAGTTTGGCTGTAAAAACTCCAGTAAAAAACCCACAGTTCCCTTTGCAGTCACATCTCTAATTACCAAAAGACTTCCCACTAAGCCCATCTCCCAAAGCAGAGAAGCAAGCCTTTGATACAAATGGCCTTTGAAGGAAACTATGATCCAAAGCGAATGGTAGGCTGTGCCCATAGTCCCAGGGTCTTGGGGTTTCTATCACCATGCCAAACTACCCTAACCAAAAGCAATTTGTGGAGAAAGAGCTTTATTTCGTTTTACAGCTTTTGGTTCATCATCTGGGGAAGTCAGGGTAGAAACTCATGGCAGGAACTTAGGCAGAGGACATGGAAGACTGCTGCTTCCTGGCTTGCTCCTCATAGCGTGCACAGACAGCTTTCTTAGAGCTCCCAGGACCATCAGCCAAGGGTTGGTGCCACCCGCAGTAGGCTGGGTGCTCCCATATAAATCACTAATGCAGAAAACAGCCAACAGATATGACTGTGGGACAGGCTTACGGAAGCCTCTCTCAGCTCAGAGTTCTTCTTTCCCAAATGGCTCATGCTTGTATCAAGTTGATATAAAACCAACCAGCTCTGATGGCTAGTCTTGGTTGTCAACTCGACCAGATCTGGTATTAACTAAAACCCAAGCAGCTGGCTACAGATGTCAGGGTTTTTATGATTATTATTATTATTAACTAAATAATTTAAATGGTAAGACCGACCCACCTTTAATCTGGGCCACACCTTCCGGTGGTAGCCTATTTAAAGGCCATGGGAAAAGGAAGCTTGCTCTCTTTGCCTGCTTGTTCTTGCTCTTGCTGGTAAGTCCATTCCTTCACGGGCATTAGAGCCTACTTCTTCAGGATTTTGGCATATACTGAAGATGAGCTGAGGCATCCAACCTTATGGACTGAATAGGTATTGGATTCTTGTCTTGACCTTCTACTGATAGGCAGCTATATCATTGGACTAGCTGGACCACAGCCTATAATAAATAATTCTATAATCCCATATATATATATAGTTATTTATTATAACTGATATAACATATGGTGTATATATAGAAACAGAACTTACATAATATATGGTGCATATATATGCATACGTAAGTGTGTATATATGTATGTACTTTATGTATATATGTGAGTATGTACACTATAATATATATATATATCATATATTATATAAGTTCTATTCCTCTAGAGATACCTAGTTAATACAGATTTTGGTACCAGAAGTGGTTCTAGAGCAATAGACATATAAGGATGAATTTTTAGAGTATCTGCTATAGGCTTCCCAATTTGCCAGCACCTACAGTTACTGAAGCCTCTCCTGGAAGCTTGGAGAATACTAAAAGCCTATAGTACAAACTTAAGGAGGCAAATGCATTTGATTATCCTGATTCACCAATTATGAAAGGCAATGGACTTGGTGAGGTTATATATAAAACTTTTTGAGAAATTGTGAAAAACATAGAAAATTATGCTGGTCTATTACCATCTCAAGATTAATTGACAAAGGAAAAGAATAAGCTCCATTATTTAATTAGCCAACTTCCAGCATCTCAGAATACAGTGAAGGACAACAATGAACTCAGTGATAAAATTGACTAGCTCCAGACGCAGATAGTCTAATGGCTTCTTTCTTTCTTTCTTTCTTTCTTTCTTTCTTTCTTTCTTTCTTTCTTTCTTTAAACGTAACATTTCTATTGATTTGCTGGGACTCTTGCATCATGCGCCCTGATCACACTCACTTCCTGATCACACTGGGAAGCCTTTCCTTGCCCAGCACACACCCTTGAGACCTCCCTCACCAACAAAAAAAGTAAAAATAATAATAAAAAATGATAAAAAAAAAAACAACCAAGTCCAGTTTTATTGTCTATATGTTCCGTAGAGCATGGTCAAATTCTCAGTGGCCTGCCCCTTAAACAGACCTGAGCCTTCCCCTGCTGTATCCCCACAAGAGCTATCAAATGTGGGAAGCTATACTTTTGTATCATCACGCTTTTAAAAAGAGTTCTCTTCAGTGGCTTCCTGTCTGAGCTGTTACTTTTTGTGTGGGCTGGGGGGGGTTGTCAGAGAAGCCTTCCACATCCCTCCCTCTCAACTGTGCATTCCAGTCATTGATGCACTGCAAAGGCAGCTTTTTACTCTTCTCAGCAGCAGCACAGACCATGGCTTCCACATGGTCTCTGGTGACAGCAGACCACAAAGACTCCCAGAGGCAACAGGACTAGAGCAGACAAGGCCCTCAGCAGCAGCAGGGCCAGGCATCATGTGGTCCCAAGTGGCAGTGCAGGCGTCAGCATCAGCATGGCCCAGGGATATCTGCATGGATTCAGGCAGAGGCCCAGGCCACAGATATCAGCATGGCCTTCAGAGGTAACATGGGCCATGAACTTCAACACAGATCCCAGCTGCATCAAGACTGTGGACTTGGGCATGGCCCTCAGTGGCAGCATGGGTACAACCATCACCATGGCCTCAGGTGGCAACATGGCCACCAAAATCAAAATGACCCTAGCGCCGCACAGTGCACGGACATCATCATGGCCTCAGGAAGCAACACAGCTGGACATGTGCGTGACTTTCAGTGGTAACATGGCTGGGCTACGGACATCATCACAGGCTCTGAGGCAGCACCTCAGACTCAGACGTGGCCCTGGGAGGTAGCACTGGCCTGGACACCTTCATGGCTTCAGGCGGCTTCAGGGTGTTCACATCAATACAGCCCCAGGTGCAGTATGACCCACAGACACCAACATGGCCTCAGGCTTCATGCAGCTCAGACCATAGGCTTCCGCAGGGCATTCGGTGGTAACATAAGTCGTGGACAGTAACACAGATCCAGATGTGGCCCTGCGTGCAGCAGGGACCCAGGCATCACCCCAGCCTCAGGAGCCCACCAGTCACTCACGTCAATATGGCTGTTGGTGGCAGCAGCGCCCACAGATACCAGTGCAGCCCATCCGACATCAGTGTAGCCCATGTGGTGGTTTCCTCCTTCATTGAAAGGTTTCTAAAGGTGTCTTGGAAGAGAATCCTCTCTCCAGCACACACAGAGCTCAAGTTTCAGAAAATCAAACTGAAGCCTTCATTAAGTTGGCTGAATTACAGAAAAAAAAAAAACAAAAAATCAATTCTCAGCCTTGGAGGATGCCAGTGGTTAAAGTAAGGGTATTAATTGATGAAGAATGGGATCCTGTAACTTGGGATGGGGTTGTGTGGGAGGACTCTATTGAAACCCTCAGATTCTCAAGGTAAACACCTTACCTGAGGAAGTCTCTCTACCCTCAGCAGCAGCATTACTCCCCCCCCCCCATCCCCTGAAATATTGTCTTTCCTGCCTTTGACTGAGGAAATTACTCCTTCATTGTCTGCTAAAACAGCAGTGACTTTCTCGGAAGGAAATGCCAGGCAAGACAATACTGATGTCCCTCAGGGTCCACCAATAGTTAGTTGCCTCTAGGCCTGCAAACACACTTCAGGCTCAGCAGGCTGCCAGAGGGGAGAGAGAAAGTGAGGTCCACAAGGAGGAGCACTGCACTGCTAAAGAGCTTAATGAGCTCGCTGGTGCATTCAAGCAGAGGTCTGGTGTGAGAATGTGTGAGAATGGATTTTAAGAGTCTGGGATAATGGTGGAAGAAACTTAAAACTGGATCAGGCTCAGATTATTGATATGGTGCAGATTCTAGGATTAAAATGGAAGCTCACATAGTTACATAGTTTAAAAGGGGAGCATGTCAAAAGTTTGTTTGGATAGTTGGCTGAAGCATTTGTCAAAAGATGGCCTACTGAAAAGGAGTTGGAGGTGTGGATATCTCTTGGATCAGTGTTGATGAGGAGATCTGAGGGCTGGAAGCTGCAGTGCTAAAGTGGGTACTCTGTGTAAAACCTAATCCTTCACAAGAGGAAGACCCAGAAGACTTGCCCTTCGCCGTGCCTTTCCTCTAAAGTGCAAAATGATAAGCAGAGCACCATCACATTTGAAGAGTTTGCTGTTGCCCTTTTCCTTGTGCCAGATCTTAGGTGGGAGATGCTGTTGCTCACTAGGATGAATTAAATGCAAAGGGTTTAACAGGACCTGCAAGTAGCAATGCAGCACTGCACTGCCAGCATCAAGTGAGCACACTTACCATAACAGGCATCAAGATAAAGAAACGTCCATAAAAGCCTAACTCACAATGTGCAGCACAGGCAAAGTGAACTTTATAGTGGCACTGACTCAAATGGACCTTTGATATGGCTAATCAGTCATGGTGTTTCCAGACATGAAATAGATAAGAAGCATATTGAATTTCTGTTTGATCTGTATAAGCGGAAAAATTCTCAAACAATTTAAAGAAAGGATCGTGGCAAAAGGGAATCTCAGCCCATGAACAAATTTCCAAACTTGAGCCAGTTTGCAGAATTGAATGAAGGGAAGGCCAGATTCCCCTGAGGAAGGACCTTGATAAAATACCTGAGTTGCACTATTAGCCTTTTTCCAGTCTTTCCCCAGAGAGACCTACAGCCCTTTAGAAGGACATTTGTAAACTGGGGGAGAAGAAAACAATCAGACTTTCCAGGGACTATTGGATACTGGTTTTGGATTGATGCTGATTCCAGGAGACCCCAAGAAACACTGTGGTTCTCCAGTTAAAGTAGGAACTTACAGAGATCAAGTGGTTAATGGAGTTTTGGCTGAAATCTAACTAACAGTAGGTCCACTGGGTCTCCAACCTCATCCTGTGGTTACTTCCCCAGTCCCAGAATGTATAATTGGTACAGATACTTAGAAATTAGCAGAATGGTCCATTCTGTGATTTGTGGAACAAAGGCTATTATGGTGGAAAAGCTAAATGGAAGCCTTGGAGTGGCCTCTACCCAAGAAAATAGTGAATCCCAAACAGTATTGCATCCCTGGAAGAACTGCACAAAACAGAGCCACCGTCAAGGCCTTGAAAGATGTAGGGTTAGTCATTCCCATCACTTCTCCCTTTAACCCTCCTATGTGGTCAATGCAGAAGACAAATGGATCATGGAGAATGATGTTGACTATTGAAAACTCAATCAAGTAGCGACTCCAATTGTAGCAGATGTGGTATCCTTACTTGAACAGATTAACACATCTCCTGGTACATGGCATGTCACTACTGATCTAGCAAATGTCCTTTCCTTAGTATCTGTCCATAAGGACCACCAGAAGAAACCTGCTTTCATCCGGTAAGGCCAGCAGTATAACTTTACAGCTTTACCTCAAGGATATATTAACTCTCTAGCCCTGAGTCATAACAGAGTTAGAAGGAAATTTGAGTGTCTCTTTCACAAAATACCACATTGGTACACTATAGTAAAGATACTATGCCAATTAAACCAAATGAAGAGGAGGTTGAAACCACTTTTGACTTGTTGGTAACACTTATGTGCATCAGGAGATGGAACATAAATCTAGCCAAAATTCAAGGGCCTTCTACCTCAGTGAAATTTTTTAGGAGTCTAGTAGTTTGGGACATGCAAATGTACTTCTTCTAAAGTGAAGGACTAGACTATTGCATCTGGACACTCCTACCACCAAAAAGAAGCATAATGTTTAGTGGGCCTGTCTGAATTCTGGAGTCAGCAAATTCTTCCCTTGGCATTTGGGTGTGTTATTCCAGCCTATGTACCAGGTGACTTGGGAAGCTGCTAGCTTTGTGTGGATAGGATAAGGCTCTTCAATAGGTCCAAGCTGCTGTGCAGGCTGCTCTACCTCCTGGACCATATCATCCAGAAGATCCAACAGTATTTGAGGTATCAGTGTCAGATAGAGATGCTATTTGGAGCCTTTGAAAGGCCATCATAGGGGAATCATAGAAGGGACCTTTGGGATTTTGGAGCAAGTCTCTACCATCATCTGCAGACAATTATTCTTCCTTTGAGAGACAGCTCTTGGCCTGCTATTGGGCCATCATGAAAAAGGAACATTTGACAATTGGCCACCAAGTCACCATAAGAGCTGAACTTTCATCATGACTTGGGTGTTATCTGACCCACCAAACCATAAAGTAGGATGTGCACAGCAGCAATCTATTATATGGAAGTGGTGTATATGTGATCAGTCTTGAGTACACCCTGAAGGCACAAGCAAGTTGCATGAAGAAATTGCCCAAATGCATGGGGTTTCTACTCCAGCTACAATGCCATCTGTTGCCAAGCATGTACCTATTGCCTTATGGGATGTGCCCTATGACTGGCTGACTGAGGAAGAGAAGACTATGGTCTAGTTTACTGATGCTTCTGCATGTTATGCAGGTACTACCCAGAAGTGGACAGCTGTAGAATTACAACCCCTTGAACAGGGACTATTTCTAACAGGAACTCAATGACTGGCTCTTTGGTCTCCCCACCCCCGAAGGGAGGAGCAGTCCTGTTAGGCCACAGAGGAGGGCTTTGCAGCCAGTCCTGAAGATACCTGATAAAACAGGATCAGATGAATGGGGAGGAGGTCCCCCCTATCAGTGGACTTGGAAAGGGGCACGGTGGAGATGAGGGAGGGAGGGAGGGACTGGGAGGGAATGAGGGATCGGGACACGGCTGGGATACAGAGTTAATAAAATGTAACTGATAAAAAAAATAAAAAATAAATAAATAAAACAAAACAAAACACATAGCACATCCAAGACCAGAAAAAAAAAAAAAAAAAAAAAAGAATTACAACCCCTTTCCAGGACAAAACTGAGAGATATGGGTGAAGGAAAATCTTCACAGTGGGCAGAACTTCAGGCAGTACAAATGGTCAGACATTTTGTTTGGAAGTAAAAAATGGCAAAAATGGCCAGATGTGCAGCTGTTCACTGATGCATGGGCTGCAGCTAGATGGTCAGGGACTTGAAAAGAGCATGGTTGGAAAATTGGCGAGAAAGACATCTGGGGAAAAAGTACATGGGTGGATCTCTCCAAATGGGTGAAGAATGTGAAGATGCTTATGCCCCATGTAAGTGCTCATTAAAAGGTGACTTCAGCAAAGTTCAGTAACCAAGTAGATAGGATGACCTGGTCTGTGGACAGTCAGCCTCTTTCGCCAGCCATCCCTGTCATTGCCCAGTGGACCCATGAACAAAGCGGCCATGGTGGCAGAAATGGAGGTTATGAAAGAACTCAACAACATGGACTTCCATTCACCAAGGCTGACTTGGCTACAGCTGCTATTGGAAGCCAGATCTGCCAACAGCAGAACAACATTTAACCCCAGATATAGCACCATTCCCGGGGGTGACCAGCCAGAGACCTGATGACAGGTTGACTACATTGGACCACTTTCACCATGGAAAAGACAAAGCTTTGTCCTTACTAAAGTAGATGCTTTTTCTGGTTATGGATTTTCCTTTCCTGCACATAATGCTTCTGTGAAAACCACTGTCTGTGGACTTACAGAATGCCTCATCCACCATCATGGTATTCTACACAGTATGGCTTATGGCCAAGGAACTTACTTCACAGCCAAAGAAGCGTGACTGCATGACTGTGGAATCCACCCATGTCACTATATTTCCTACCACCCTGATGCAGCTGGGCTGATAGAAAGATGGAATAGCCTTTTGAAGACACAGTTCCAGTGCCAATTAGATGGCAGCCTGGAGGGCTAGGGCAGGGTTCTCCAGAAGGAGGTATACACTTCAAATATATATGGTATTTGAATACACATCTAATACATGATATGGTTCCTACCATAGCCAGGATCCACAGGCTCAGGAATCAAGGGATAGAAAAAGAAATAGTTTTACTCATTATCATCCCTAGTGACCCACTTGGAAAAATTTTGCTTCCTGTTCCCATGACTTTAATTTCTGCTGGCCTAGACGATTTGATTTCAGAGGGGGGATTGCTCCTTCCAGAAGCCACAACTAACATTATTAAACTGGAAGCTCAGACACCCCTCCCTGCTCATACCAAATACTTTGGACTTCTGACACCATTAAGCCAAGAGGCTAAGAAAGGAATAAGTGTTCTGAGAGGTGACTGAACCAGACTACAATAGGGAAATTGGACTGCTTCTCCACAATGGAAATAAGAAAGATTAAGCCTGCAGTGCAGGAGACCATTTAGGGAGCCTCCTGGCGCTTCCATATCTGGTGATAAAGTCAATGGGGAACTACAACAACCTAATCCATGCAGGGTGACAAAGGGCACAGACCCTTCAGGAATGAAGGTATGGGTCACTCCTCCAGGAAAAGAGCCAAGACCTGTTGAGGTGCTTGTTTAAGGTGGAGGAAATACAGGATGGCAGTAGAGAATGGTACTTAGAAATACCAGCTAAGGCCACGTGAACAGTTGCAGAAACAAAGATTATAATTGACACAAATATTTCTCATATTTTATTAAGCATGTATTGTACAGACATTAGTGTTTTCTTTCCTATTTCTTTATTGTGCAATATAACATCAATGAAGAGAGTATCTGGGGCTATCATATTTAAGTTTGTGTTAGTAAAAAAATGTCCCTCAAGGGACATTGCCATCTATTTTAAAATCTATAATGTGTTTGTGGTTATACGAGGGATAGTTATATCACATTAGGTGTAATTATGACCTGGTTTAAATATATAATGCATTTAAGATTGGACATGGGATAGTTTTATAATTGAAGATATAATTATGACCTGGTTATTGTTTTCATTTGGAAACTTAAGCATGACAAAAAAGGGATATTATTTGCATCAAGTTGACAAGGGTGAACTTGTAATGTCTATTCTTGGTTGTTGACTTGACTACATCTGGAGTTAACTAAAACCCATGTGGCTGGGTATATCTGTGAGGAATTTTTTTTTCTTAATTAAATCATTTGAAGTGGGAAGACCCACTTTGAATCTGGATCTTTGGAGGAGGGGGATCCACCTTTAATCTGGGCCACACTTCTGGTGGTAGCCAGTATAAAGGACATGGAAGGAGGAAGCTTGCTCTTTTTGCTTGCCTGAGCTTGCTCTCATTGGTCAGTCTACTCCTGCACTAGAATTAGAGCTTACTCCTTTAGGATTCTGGCATAGAGTGAAGCTCAGCTGAGACATCCAGCCTCATGGACTGAACAACTACTGGATTGTCTTGGACCTTCCATTGGTAGACAGCTATTGTTGGACCCCAAGCCTGTTAGGCCATTCTAATAAATCCTAGATATGACTGCTCAGAGATTGAGGCCAGCCTGAGATACTTAGAGAGAACACTATGTCAAAACCAGCAAACGACAAAAAGGCATCTGGAGATGAGGCTCAGCTGGTAACGCATGCCTTGCAAGTACAAGAACCTGAGTTCGAGCCTATGATGTGACAGACATTTCCTGAAGATGCAACCAGGCATGTACTCACTCCAGAAAGCGAGCAACAGCAGACCACAGTATGGATACCACCACAGTCCTGCTCAGTGAGCCAATGCATCTTATCAGGGCTGCTTATAGGAGTATGGGGAGGGATTTTTTTTACAGGAACAGAAACGACTTAAAGACAGCTGTGTCACCACAAAAGCTGGAAACCTGGAGCTTACTGCACACTCTGCAGCAGCTCAACAGGTTACAGTGTCCTTTCCAGGGAGGTAGCTCAGCTGTTCTGAGCCTCTTCCATGATTCTTAGTTGGTCTTAAAGTTGGATTGTCTGAGAATGGCTCTAAACAGTTCTTATTGCTTATATGTGCTTGGAGAGGGAGAAGCCTAGTGAATCTGATCAGTTTTAGGGACTTTCTGAAACTATTTTGAGTTGCTTGTTTCCTGTCTTATGGAGCTTCTCTGCAGGGTAAAAGGTTTTCCCTCTCCTTCCAACATCCTGACATAAAATACCCTGTTTTATCTCCATTTTCATATCTTATGTCTTAAAAAAGTTTTCCTTCAAGAGGGAATGTTTTAACTTGAGTGCAAAGTGCTATACAGTGAGCCCCCAGATTGCATATAAAGGTTGAGCTTTGGTGGTGTGGACTTTAAAGACACTGCTGAGCAGGGAGTAAGTAGGAGCTACTTGCTGAGCTGTACGTAGGAGCCTACTTACAGCCATTCTTGGCCTACTCAGCAAGCCAAGGTTGTTGAGAGACTCTTGTCTCCCGAGAAAGGGTGAGGTTGTTGGCACCTGAGTCAGAATGCCACCCACAGTTGTCCTGTGTTCTACACAAGCACACCTGTGGAAGAGCACACTAGTTGTTGAGATTTAGAAGGTAAGCACTCAGAAATTTCAAGAAATTTCTGAAACGAACAGGATTCACAATGCTCCTCCACGTGGCCAGTAGTGTCCACTAGCCTACCTATGCTGGGGTGGTTTTTGGCAGTGCAGTTGCCTTTAAAAGGAGCCCATACTCTTAGGAGTAACCCGAATAAATCCACTGGCTCACTAGAAGACTTGGGTAAAACTTCTGGTGCCCTAACTGATGTCAACAAATACCTATTTCTGTTTCCTTAGGAAGTCACATAACATCTTACACACACACACTGAAACCATAGCAAAGTCCATTCATCAACCTGTGTTGGGGCAGAAATGGGAAAATCTGATTGTAATAGGTCCTAAACAGATGCTTAATCAGTTTTTTGTCCCTCTTGTACCGCAGGTGGCAAGCTCAGAACACTGAATGGGCTCAGGTAGGCCAAGAGAAGCCAAGCAGAAGTATAGTACTTAGAAACCAGCGCCTGCACAGCTTACTCAGGCAAAAATACACCTCCTTTACTGCAGTCTCGGGACCTTCTGACCACCAACAGTTACTTGAAGAGATTTAGAAACTGTAATTTCACGAAGGGGGTGTGTGTCATGAAAATAACATTGCCCTGGAAAGGCTTTTGCAGCGCCATACAAGATACCCAGGCAATTCCGAGGGAAGCCGCGAGGGCAGCGTCGGTGGGTGCTCAGAGGGTCGAGGGCACAGCTAAGAGGGCTCCTGGTAACTTTGAGGGGGACGCGACACGTGAGCGAAAACGAGCTGAAGAGGACGGGGCGGCCGGCAGACACTGGGAAAACAAAGGTCGGATCTCGGGTACCGCAGCACCAGGAGCAGCTAGGCCGCAGCGCGCGGACCCGGTGGTGCGCGGGGCCGCGAGAAGACGGGCGGCGCCAAGGAGGAGCCAGCGGCGGGCTTGGTCGGCCGGGGCGGAGAGCGGCGCGGGGCGGGCCGGGGGCTGGGCCGGGCGGGCCGACGGCAGCGGGCCTGGTCCCAGCGAGCGCGCGCGGGGGCGGGGCCGGAAGCGCAGCGGCCGCGACGCGGACGCCGGGAGCGGCCGAGCAAGGGAGGCTGTGGCGGGCGGGAGGGCGAGCACGGAGGCCGAGGCCGCGGCCCGGGCTCTCCGCGCCGCTGTGGAGGGCGCCCTGGCCCTGGCCGAGCCGCAACAATAGTGGGAGCGGGTCGTCGGGCACGGTCGGCTGGCGAGGGGAAGCGGGGCCGCCGCTCCGGGGCGCTGCGGCGGGAGAGACTTTGGGAGCCTGGACGTGCAGGAGCACTCAGCGCCTGAGGAAATTGTCTCAGAAAAAGGCCGGTCGGAGGCTGGGGCTGAGCACGGGGCTGGGCTAGGTGGAGCGACCTGCAGGTCGGAAAGGAAAAGAACGTTTAAGAATTCCTGCGGTTTTGGCCAATGCTACCGTTTTGAAGGTAAAAAGCATTGCGCTTCAGGTGTTTTGTGGATTTGTGTGTGTGTGTGTTTGTCTGCACAGTTGGCTCATTTCAGAATTCAAAACCTTTAATATAGAAGATCGTCGTTTTGTTTTGATCGTTAAGAAATCCACAGATTTTGCTTCCCAGGGCTGCATTGGACTTAGTGTTGTGTACACATTGCTGTATGGTTTTATTTATTTTAACTGTGCAAATCATCTGGAAGATTTTTTTTCTCCCAAGTGCCATTTCGGATTTGTTCAGCTCTTTTTTTGTTTTGTTTTGTTTTTCCTTCCCTGGAATAATTCTGCTGTTGGCATTTTAAGCATTTGGAAACCAGAGATTTTTCAACCTTTGGAGCATAAGGCTTCTCTGTCAACAGGACAGCTGGGAAACTCGATTGGAAGGATGGTTTTTATCTGTCGGCAGCGAAGACTGATATTTTGAAGTTACATTCTTTCTGTGGTTCGTTTTTTAGCCCGTAGTGCTAACCTTGAAGAGATTTGTGGTTAACAGTTTGGTTTCTGAGAAGGTCATAGTTCTTCCTCTTTTGTTTCTTTTTCTTTCTTTTTTTCTTTTTAAAGCAAGGGGAGGGTAAAGGGTCAAGAAAGGAGACCATGTTAACCGGTAGAAGTAGAATGGCGCTACAGTTACCAGGATCCTGACAGCTGGAAGAAAAGGATTCCGTCTTCAACTTGGGAGGCCTTCCTCACACCTTCCTTAAAAATTGCAAGGGACTCAGGTCTGATCAAGACACCCAAAGACGGTACAGGATTCCGGAACTGTGGAGACACTGAGAAACCATGAGCATACGACTACCCCATAGTATAGACAGGTATGTTTAAAGAATTTGGGATTTTTCCAACACTGAAAAGACTGGGAGGGAGTGTTGTGTTCTGACTGACTGGGCTGTGGGAGAGGTAAGGTAGGAATTGTGGTTTATGGGAACTGTCAGTGTGTATGTTATGTTCCCTCTGTGTGTGTCCAAAACATACCCCTAATTCTGTGTCATTTATAATCGGTAAGCAGTGAAGCTGGAAGGGAGAAATGCTTTCAGTGGCTTTTGCATTACCCCGGCTTAAGGCTGACTCTGGGTCCCCAGTTTGCCAGCCTAGGGATTCCAAGCTTGCCTGGTCGTGTGCACCCACAGGGGTGAATGAGACAACCTTGCGATATTAGGGGAGAAGAGGGAGGGGTGACTAGCAGGGTTGTGAGCCTCCATCAGGCCGATTGTTATGGAATGGTGGGGCACAGTGGCAGGGTGGTTCCCGTTTAAAATGAGGAAGATGTTCTTGCCTGAAATGTTGGGACAAAAATACAATTTTCACCAGTGATTGATAAATCTCCCAAAATGTTTAGGCCACATTGGTATTTCTTCCTCCTCAAGTTTAGAGTTTAAATTGAGACCTACCAACAGGATGATGCTCTAGGCTTAATTTTCCAAGCTGTTCTTAATAAGCTTGACTGCAAAACGGGCCTTCCCTCTGCTTGAAGCCGGAAGTTGTTTTGGCTCTTGGGCCCTTGAAATCAGCTGGAAGCACATGATGCCCCTTCCCCCATGAGCTTGGTCTGCCTTCCCTGTTACCGGGAACATGGCAGTGTGAATGTTCTGTCCTCCAAAGGATTGGTGCAACTTTGGTAGATGTCTGCCTTGTCATTTCTTCTCCTTCTCCTCTTCACCATCCTCCTCAAAAATCTTCCACGGGGGTTTGTTTTGTGGATACTCCACACATCCTTATCGAATAGATAGGTAGGTGGTTGGAAGATAACAGTAAAATGAACAAATAGTATTTGCCAGGTAGGGAAGACTATCTGAAGGTCAGCAGTTGCTCTCTGTGTCAGCTAACCTTTGGCTACATGTGCTAATAGTAATTTCCTTTTGACTGGAATGCAGCCGACAGCATAATAAAGTCTAAACACTAGCTCTGTGTTGTCTCACAGACCCAGTTAGATCTGTTTAGTAGTCTGTGTGTGGGGAACTGCCTTGCAGTGGGGAAGAGCAGGCAACCACAGAGGCAGTGTGACTGCTTGGCATTTCCCTTCCCCTTTCCATTGTGGTCTTCTGTAATTTGCCCCTGGGAAAGAATAACTGAGGCTGTCAGAGTAAGGAGGTGAAAGGTTTGCAAGTCTGCCCTTCTCTTCATCCTCTTGGAGTTGGGAGATTAGTATAGTCAAATTAAGATTGTGGTGGTGAATAATTTCTGTTAATTCAGGGATGTATGTGTATGTAAACCAGGTATTGACAGGTGTGGGGAGGTGGCAGTGAGGGCTTTGGGGCTAACATGAGATGTCCCTCCAGGAGCATGTACGACTGCACAGATGCAGATCTCCAGGTCCCAAATGCTCTCAAGAATGTCTCTTGTTTGAACCTCATGCTGTTTCTATGGAGTAGACAAGTCAGAAGTCACTGCTCACAGTTTGCAGATGTTGAGTGGATTCCTGGTTTGTCTGGTGCTGTTCAGTGTTGTCTGAGGTGTGTCAGGATCTAGTTTCAAATCTAAGTCTTCTGATTCTGAATCCCTGGTCATTCCTGTTGCCCCATCCTGTCTGCAGAGGTCTACAGGCTCACGATCTAGAATGAGTAAGACACCATTTTGCTGTCTTTGGCAGTTGGGTGAGGCGCTTGGCCAGTGCTCCCCTGTACTTTGTACCTGTACCCTCTGGAGTTAAAGCACCATGTTCTTTCCTGGGAAGGCCTTCCTTGCCTTTACTCTGCCTATTCTCTGCTCCAGTGAGAGGGTCAGTCCTGGAACTGATTTCCTTCAGGTTTTCTCTAGATCTTCCTGCCTTAGCTACAGAGTTAGACTGTTGGGTTTGTTGATGTCCTAGACTCTGTACTTTATGAATGTAAACAATTCACAATCTTTTCTTTTTGTCACCCAAACTGGCTTCCCAACTTGCTGTATCTGGGATTTACAATCCTGCTTCCACCTCCCAAGTGATAATTTAGTCTTATGCTGTGCTGTAGGGACAGATTAGAAGGAAATGTTGCAAGTTATGGTGTCAGGGATTCCATTTTTAGCTTATCAATTTATTGTGTAAGATGGTGTAAGTGTTTTAGAAAATTGTTCACTTCTTATCCAGAGCAGGGTGTCTAATTGGGAAGTAGACATGGTGGCATGTGCTTATAACCCCAGTACTTGGGGAGCTAAAGCAGGAAGGATTACAAGATTGAAGCCAGCCTGGCCTACATAGTGAATTTGAGGCCAGCCTGAGTTATGCCTGTCTCAACAACACAACACTCCCAAAAGGCACAGAAGTGGCACGATCTGAGCTCTGAAGCAGGGGCTATGTTGGTTTGCTTGGTTTGTCTTGTCTACTAAGCTTAGTGCTAGGTGTACAGTCAGTGCCCATAAACATTCCACATGTGTGTTGGGGTAAGTGAACATAGCAGCAAGTGTAAATCCATCCACTGCAGGTTGTTTGAACAGCTTCCTCATGTAGTTAATGAAGGCCAAACTGGGGAAAGTTCCCTTGGTGTTACACATTTTCTAGAGGATAAAGCGACAGAGTAGAGGATTGTATATTTAGAGAGAGCGGGGCTTAAATAGAGAAGACTGGGTACCTACTTGGCATCTTTTACTTCCTGTTGTAGTAACTCCTGGGTCCATAGTGGGCATGAATTGAATTGTTTTTTGATCTTTGTGAAAGATGAGGTAAAATGTCGCTGCCCCTGTCCTTTTCAGTTTTTGTTCATAACATTTTTTGGCTCTTCCGTAATACCAATATTTTCTGAAAATGTGCTTGGTATTGCAGATAGAGACTATGCCTGATTCCTAGGGTAAGTGTTCTCAGGGCTGGGTAGGTTAAGAGTACATCCACAGAGCAGCTTTTGTTCTGCACAAAGGTAGCTTCATGTGAAGACCAAACCAGAAAAGTACAGCTCTGCCAAGAGTTCTCAGTCTTCGCCACTTTCTCCGTTCAGGGTCAGCTCTAGTTCACACACCGTGTGAGAGTTGCTAGTGTCTCCTGTACAGGCTGTTGAAAGGCACAAACCAAATGAGACAAGATACTCCAAGTTGCTTTTTTAATTGTAAAACTATATAAATTCTAGACAGTAAATTCATGAATTTGATTTAGCTTTGTGCACTACTTCATGAATTAAACAATCTGAAACAAATTAAAGCTGGTGAGGTGGCACACACCTTTAATCCCAGCACTTGGGAGGGAGAGGCAGGAGGATCTCAGTGAGTTCGAAGCCAACAAGGTCTACAAATCAAGCCTGAGGCCAGCCAGGATTACATATTGATTCCCTGTCTCAAAACAACAATAATAATAATTTTAAAAGTGAAGGAATGTCAGAAAGTTCTATTATTTTGAGAACTTTAAGAAGAATGAATAGTTTTTTTGTTGCAGAAATGTACAAGGTGAGGACAACAGAAAACGCTGGGTTGGGGTATAGCTTGGTTGGTAGCACACTAGCTGGGATGCAGGAAGAACTGGGTTCAGTTGCTAACACTACATTCCCATAATCTCAGCATTCCAGATGTGGAGGCAGGAGCATCAGAAATCCAAGGTCCTTCTTGGCTTTATAGAGAGTTTTAGGCCAGCCTGAGCTATGGACTCTGTGTCAAAAAGAAAAAAGCAATACTGATTGATAGGTGGATGGTGTGGTGGCCTGCCCTGTAATCCTAGCACTTGGGAAATTGAGGCAGGAAGATTGCTCTGTGTGTGTGTGTGTGTGTGTGTGTGTGTGTGCGCGTGTGTGCGCGTGCGTGCGCGTGCGTGCGCACATGTGTGTGGAGTCCAGAGGTTGACGTGAGGCATCTTTCTCAATCACATTCCACCTTATTTTTTTAAGATAAGGTCTGTCACTGAACCTGGAGCTTGCAGCTTCAGTCAGGCTAGACCAGTGGGCTCCAGGAATCCAAACACAGGTCGTCATGCTGCAGGGCCAGCCCCTCACCTACTGACTACTCCCCAGCCTCCTTCCTAAGAGTTCTGCTGAGTGGAAGAGACTTAGACTGTGGCTAATTAGATGTCATTCTGTGGGGTGCAGTTAGAATTTGTTGTGGGTTTTGTTCCCCCTCCTTTTTTTTTTTTTTTCTTTTCTTTTTCTTTTTTTATAGGGCTGGAGGTAGAACCCAGGGCCTCTTTCGTGCTAGGCAAGTACCCAGGAAAGATTTGATTAGTGATCCCAGGACATTCCTTTTAGAAGGAGCTTTCAGAGGAAGTACAGTCAACCTGTTAACTGTCAGGGATCTCTTCCTCCTGTCCATTGAACTCTGGTACCAGAGATCTCAAGATATTTAACGTGGTCTCTGTTTCCTTTAGAAGATTGGTTCTTCAGCACAGAGAAAAAAAAAAAAGATCTAGAGCAGCACAGAGTAGTGCCCTGAAGTTCTAAGTCTTTCCCACAATATGCCCTTTGTGTCCATCTAGAGTATGGGTTGAAGGTGGTAGTGGATTTGCAGATGAAGCCTTTGCCAATTAATCAGCATTATGAGCAAGGAACAGACTAAGCTTAATTTTGATAATCAAAAATGTTCCGATAGAGCAATCTTAGTACTTTTTTTTCTGGTCAAAGTACTGTCAGGCAGAAAAACTGCCCTCCAGTTAGGAACATAATAAAAAAATAAAAACAGTTGTATTTATCAGAAACCAGAGACAGATAGTGGAGACTGAATAGGTAGTCCCTAAATGAACACAAGGATAAGGGAGTTCTGGGAGCCAGTATCATCTGTGGAACAGGCTTTGAAAACTGGAGTCTGGATAGTGTTGCTGACTGCTTTAAAGATCCAGGACTGTGTGTGTTAGAAAGGGTTTGTGAACTCTGAAATTCTTTAAGACATTAGTTATTTTAATTTATGCTGAATATACTTCACATTATCATAGTGACATTACTATTAAAATATTTTTTACTGGTTTGTTTTTAAAACCTAGTGAGAAGACATATCATATGTGTGTCTTCTGTTTTTTTCTTTTTCTTTTTTAATTTGGTGGAGATTTATTTATTTCAAATTTAAATTTAAATTTTCTTTCATGCAGTATATTTTGATCACTTCCTCTTTTTAACATTCATTTATTTTTATCTTAGGCATATGGGTATGTCTGTGCACCATGTGTGTTCAGTGCCCTTGGAGGCCAGAAGAGGGCATTATATCCTCTGGAACTGACAGATGATTGTGAACCACCATGTGGACACTGGGAATGGAACTCTGGTTCTCTGCAAATCAGCAAGTGCTCCTAACCCTTCAGCCGTCTATCCAGCCCCCTCCCCTTTTTTTCTTAATCACTGTGTTGGGGAAAGAACCCAGGTTAGACCTGTATGTGCCTTCCTGGCCACTCCCTCACCCATTGGTCAAACAGAATGAAAGAAGTTGCTGATTCTAGTCGCAAAAATAATTAGACT
Organism: Meriones unguiculatus; assembly: GCF_030254825.1. Classification (NCBI taxonomy): domain Eukaryota; kingdom Metazoa; phylum Chordata; class Mammalia; order Rodentia; family Muridae; genus Meriones; species Meriones unguiculatus. The sequence goes on from NC_083350.1 coordinate 190,757,019, forward strand.
ATCATTCACATTGGCATTTGTAGGAAAAATACCAGCCTCTTGAGTTAACAGATGTGGATGCTGGGGCCAGCTTTGTTCCCAACTACATGGAAAAATGCTTACCTGCTCTGGATCTTCATTTTCTTACCTGGAAAAATGAGTCCATTGGACTAGTTTGGCCTTGAAAATTTGATCCTTAAAGTTATTATATTCTTAGAGCCTCTAGAAACAATGGCATGCTTTTAGTGAACCAGGACATTTTGTCCAGGAATCACTACCATGTCTCCCTGGAATCTATGAAAAATTAAAGGGAACAGAGTACCTTATGAAAAGGGAAATGGAAATACAGGGATGTGGGAACGAGAAGAGGAACTATAGCCTCTAATAGAAATGGAGACAGTAGGTTTAGAAGATGTTTTACAGTTCAGAAAGACACCCAGGTTAGATGGATTTCAAAGGGGAAAATCACAAGGATGAAAGAATGATACTTATGGGGAGAGACTGAAAAAAATGGCTCAGTGGTTTTAGCACTTGTTGCAGAGGACTCTGGTTTGATTATCAGCACCCACATGGTGGATCACACCATCCATAACTCCAGTTCTAAGGAATCTGACACCTTCTTCTGACATCTGTGGGCACATGGGACACAGACATGCTTACAAGTAAAACACTCATATACATAAATAAATCTAAAGAAAAAAATTAAATAGGCAAGAGAGGAACAGTTAAAGTTTTATAGGTGGAAGGGAAAAGAGGCCAGTTGGGGTAAAGAGAACATGAGCAGAGCTTCTGAAGTGGGTATGGAATGGAAATAGTATGCTTGAGGATCTTTGGAGCAGAGAAAAGTTAAGTTGATAATGTGTACAAGGTGGAGGATGGTTCAAACTTCATGGGGGAGTCCATTGAGATTTATTATAGAGTGATCTTTTTTAAGCAGTATTTAATTAAGGTCAGTGTTATATTTCAGTGGATTAAGGTGCTTGCCATCAAGCCTGACAACTTGAATTCAGTCTCTGGAACCCACACAGTAGAAGGAGCTGATTCCTGGTTTCTGGTCCCCACATGTGTGCTATGGCAGGCATGTGTGTGCATACATACAAGTGTAATACAAGACTTAAAAAAATGATGGGTAAAGAGCAAATCCTGGCGTTGATGTCTACATTAGATAAGAATTTAAATGTGGGAAGGCTAGCTAGAAGTTTTTGTAGCGGTCTTGCAATAGCTGAGTTTTGCATCAGAGTGGTTGGTGACTACAAAATGGAGAAGAGGCTGGGTGCAGACAGCATCTTGGAAGGAGAATGAGGTGTGTTAGGGCTAAGTCTAATGATTCCTGCCTGTGAGATTGTTGACCAGGAAAGAGCCAGTGTTGTTGATAGAACAGGAGCTTCATCAGAAGTCACTCGTCTCCCACTGGCACCCAGCAGCCTCCTGAGTACAGATGTTGAACAGATTTATCTTGCTAAGACTCTTGGGTTAGGCCACTTTTAACAAATAGTTTTTGAGTCCTTCATTGCAGTCTTTTAGAGAGATAGGGAAAGGACAATTTGTTTTTCTCTTAGAAAATTGGGTCATGCTTTGAGAAGATTTGTGTATATTTAATGGATCCTGATTAACTATTCATTCTCTATTCCTAAATATCAGATCATATTCAGGAGATGTAGAAACCATAGTAGCAGATGGATACAGAAGACAGAGGAACTTGAAGGTGAAGGTTGTATGAGCCCCAGATTCAAGCAATTCAAGATTGCTTAAAGCATACTCTATTTTTCTAGGCCTAGCTGTCTAGGTTGGAATTCATGGCTTCCTCCTTCATTTCAGCCTGCCACTTGCTAATTGTGGTCATATTGCCATTTCCTACCATCAGGTAAACCACCCTATTTACTGAGACCATAACATTCATTTTTAACCCCTTTGTATCAAGGGTTCTGTCTCTTCTAACCCCATTAGTCTCTTTTTTAAAACTGATTAATACCATCAAACTTCACCATATATTTGTATTATTCTTTCTTCACATACATATAACAATTTGATTCTGTTATTTATTTGTGCAAAAGAACTGATATAAAAGTTTATTTTTAAATAAACTTAAAAAAACTTGCAAATGAATAAAAAGATTATGCACCAAAATTAAGCAGACTCAAAAATCTCCAACTTAATGACCCAATATACGATTAGAATAAGCATTCAAAATAGAAGCTTTGGAGCTTCTTATTAAATTTATATATTTCTTATTAATAAGATTAAATTTATGCAGTTATCCACTATCAAAACAAAAGAAAATCTCAACAGAATAGTACTAGAAAAAAAAATTAGCTGTGTCTCTATAACTTGTGTCCATTACCTGAACTCCTCATGCCCTATTTAGCTTTTCTTGCTTTTTTTCTTCATTTTAAACTCTACCCATAGACACATTTGTTTACATAATTATTATTGTCTAGATTCTGCACATAACAGAGAACACATAATTCTTTTTCTTTTTGAGATTATGTGACCTCACTTAATATTATACATTCTAAGTCCTTCCATTTTCCTGCAATTTTTTAACTTCACTTTTTTCCTCAGAGCTGAGTAATGTTTTATACACATACACATGCATGCACACATGCACGCACACATGCACACACACACCAAATGTTCATTATCCATTTATCTGTTGAATAACTAGGTTGATTCTAATTCTTTGCTGTAGTTAATAAAGCAGCAATAAAATAAAATTTGTATAAAAGTTCATGCATAGCTGTTAGCATTTAGAAGACTTTGGTTTTAAAAAAATCATGCTGTCCTGTTCTTCCCATGTTTTATGTTGGGTATCAGTCAAGAAGGTTCAAGAATGGTGTGTTTTTTTCTGGGTGATCTTCTACTTCCAAGGCTTGTTATAGTAGGTATTCTCTATCATAGCTTGAGCGGTAGCTCACTTTTAACTTTGCTGATCTACACAAATTTCAAGAAAATGGCTCTAAACTGCTGTCAGATGGGCTAGATAGATTGCTAAGCAGTTAAGAGCACTGACCTAAGTTTAATTCCCAGCAACTAACAGCTGCCTGCAACTCCAGTTCCAGAGAATCCAGTAATATATGTGGCACGTAGACCCAGATGTAGGCAAAACACCCATAAACATCAACACTGCCACCAGGAGCTGAGATCAAGAGTTCTTGTTCTTATTTGATGTTTGACCTTGAGTACTTGGTAGTTACTGTAGGGACAGGCCTTGTTGAAGTTGTTGTCTTCAGCTTATTGTAGTTTGTGGCTTCCCCATTGGCAGCTTAGTTTCTAGGCTGCCTTTCCCCAACGGGGTCTGCAGCAGGGTCTACCCTGCCATTGTCCTGCCTACCCAAGGCTGGCTCTATTCATTCCAGAGAACAGGGCCCTTAGAAACTTTCTCCAAGAGACTGCTGCTGAAGAGAAAGGCCACTGTTGTTCTGGGAGGTGGGAACTGGGGAGAGTGTAGTGAATAGGTGTGAATGGGACCTTGTATGAGGCGAGAACTGCAGACCCTCTTCTCAGAGCCCCAGAGACAAGGAAAACACCGCTTAGGTTTCAGTGTCTTCAAGGAACAGAGTCTCAGTATTAGGAGAATTCATTCATGTTGTCCTTCAGATAAAGTTAGCGCAGCAAATCTTCACATGCTATGATGCCAAATACGTGGATTCAACATGAATAAGAAGGCTGCTGTGCTTTCAAAGAACTGATGGTTTTGTTGAGAGGAGACAGATGTGAGATAGCACCTACACTTACTCCTCTGATACCACTTGGAATATATGGCTTATATTTAGGTTTATAGACTTCCTGGAGGAAGAAACCTTCAGATTGAGATACAGAATAATAGCCAGGAAGGAAAGAGGAGAAGAAAATACAGGCGAAGAACATTTTCCTCTGGAAGAGCAGCCTGCACTTAGTAGGTGGATACCATGGCCTTGGTGAGAGTTGCTGGGCAGTGGTGAGGGCATGAGCTACTTTATCATGGGTCAAAGTGAAAAGAGAGGGAAAGAAAGTGATAGACAGCCAAACCAATTCTTTTGCAAGTTTGGGCAGAAAGGGGAAATCTAAACTCCTGGTTTCTGACAATAGGACTTAGAGTCTATTTTTTCAAGGAAGGGCCATGTTCCTAGGCTAGAGGTTGTTATCTTCTGCACATCAGAATCAGCTGGAAATCCTGTTTAAAATATGCACTGTTGGAACGAGGTCTCCTAATTCTGGCTCAGTAAGTCCCAGTTGCCTAAGAATTTGCATTTTTAACAGCTTCTCAGGGTGATAGTGATATCCCAATGTCCTATGCTTTGGGAGTGTCATTGTGCCTAGTGACATCTGTGCTCTTAGTTATCTCTTCATTTTGTGGGTGTAGATGCCTGGTTTTCCTGATGCAGGGCCTTACTGTGTTAGCAGCCTCAGATGGCCTCAGAGAGATGGCCCCAAACTCAGTGATTTTCCTGTGTCCAGCCTCAGAATGTTGCCACCATTGTTGTTTTCTCTTGCATTCTTATGACAATGCTTTTTTTAATAAATTGTTATTAGACTGTTTCAAAATTCGTATGTTCATGGCTCTGTTCTCTGCTGTGAATTTCTTCAGTGGATGGTGAACACTGTGACCCGATATCTAACCTTACGTTAGCACACAGTTACAATCCTGTAAATACCGGTAAAATGGGTTGAACTGAACCACATACACTAGAAAAAGCATTGCCTTCATTTGTGAAACCTTCCTCAGCCTTTTTCCTAGGATTATTTGTAATTCCAAATTCTGCTTTAGCCATGCAGATCAAAAAGTAATTCTTAGAGAAATGTCAAAACCGACAGTGCCTAAATCAATTAATCTAATTTCAATTTGGGATTAAATCAGAATAAATTTACTGAAGTGATTCCCAGAGGTTCTGGGATGTTCAGTAAGTTGTCCCTCAGCAACTATTACCTGCTGCTCAAGGAGGAATTAGGCTTTCTGATCACCTCCTTCCTCCGTAATGGAATGCTGATGGGCTTGTGTAGGGTTTTTGTGGCAGCCAGCCGTCGGCTACTGTGAGTTCAAGAGTGCAAAGCCTATGCTGTGTCCACAAGTGTTTTATGGAGAGCGGGGCAAGTAGTGCACACTTGTAACCCCAGCACTCGGGGTACAGAGGCGGGAGGGTCTCTGTGAGTCTGCGAAGCAAACCTAGCACCACCAAGGCCACACAGAGAAACCCTGCCCCAAAACCAAATAAATGAATGAATGAATGAATGAATAAGAAGTGTTTTATGGATCTCCCCCACATCATCCTGCTCTGACATTTTTTCCTTCCTCTCTCCCCCAGGTTCCGTGGAGGGTAGTATAGGTGTCACTTTAAGGCTGAAGCTTGGCATCTCGAGGATGGCAAAGCTCTAGATAGACATTTCACTCTTTCATCATTCATTTATTTTTTGTCTCCTCTTCTTCAAGTACTAGTTAAAAGTTAAAAGATTCACTATTGAAGTCTTCTTACTGAATTAACTCACCTTGATTTGGGTGTCTTTTTTTCTTAGATATCTCTCCCACATAGGTCACTATTGATTCTTACATGATACCTGATTACTTACTCTTGTGCCTCTTATCTGTAAATAATTTTCAGAATATCTGCATCCTATATTCTTTTTTCTTTCATATATATATGTATCCTATATTCTTTTTTCTTTTTACATTCTTTTTTATTCTTTATTATTTTTATCCATATTGTATTTTGCCTGCGTAGCTGTCTGTACTGCATTTGAGTACCTAGTACCAGCAGAGGCCAGAAGAGGGCATTGGATCTTCTGGAACTAGAATTATAAGCAGTTATCAGCCATGTGGGTGCTGTAAATAGAACCTCAAATCTTCTGCAAGAGCAGTAAGTGCTCTTAACTGCTGAGCCATCTTCCCAGCCCCAGGCTCTTTGTTCTTTAGTGGTAACAGACAGCTGCCTGAAATAGATACTGAAATTTCTAGTTGGGTTTTTCCAGTAACTTCAATGTTGACTACTTTGCCTTGGTTAAAAGTTTTCATAGATTTTTCAAACTGATTCCTTACACTAGTACCATCAATCCTGCACATCAAGGAAGTCTTTATACTATACTCCTTTGTTCTCCCATTTGGCTTTCTCCCATAGAGACACGTGAAAAGACAGGTAAGGGGAGATCAATTTGCCCAGTGCTTACTGATTTCAGAAAGTACTTTAACAGTCTTTCTGATATATGTCTATGATAGTTTTATTTGTTGGTTATTTGCTTTTTGGAGATGAGTCTCACTGTGTAGCCCAAGCTATCCTAAAAGTCAGTATATAGCCCAGGCTGACCTCAACCTTTAAGCAGTCCTCCCGAGAAAAACCTCTTTCCTCCACGGTCCTAGCATTCATCCCTCTGTAATGACCTGAGACTCTAAGCTTTGTTTCCTCCCATGGTCGTATTTGTACTGCTATTTATACCAAAGATTGTGTGGCTTGAAGCCTTGTCATTGACTTGGGTTGAGTATCAAGTACAAAACTGGTGGATGATACCTCCACCAGTGATAGCCCTGCCTTTACTCTGGAACTCCCAGCAGTGGGGTTTCTTTATGGAGGGTCTGGTTCATTTAGTTTCCTGTCCTGGTGAGTGGATGCTTGGTATGTTTTATTAGGGTGTGGACACTTGGTACCTTTTATTAGGGTGCTGTTTCCAGAAGCAGGTTGTAACCCAGGTAAAGAGTAAGACCCCACTTAATTATTGTGGTACCATTTACCATGTGGCCCTTTTATTGTTCAAAGCAATTCCATCTACTAGCTTTTTTATTATATATTAATATATATTAATATATAATAAAATAGATTAATATATCTTTTATTATATTATATATTAATATATAATATAAGATTAATATATCTTTTATTATATAATAAGTACTGTGTTTTGCTGATTCTTCCCATCTACTTGTGTGGGAGAGCTCAGAGCGAAAGAGGGAAGGATTGCTTTCCAGGTGACTTTGGTTTCCATTTCCTCCTCTCCTTCACCACCCAACACAGTTTTTGACAACTCTTTTAGAGTTACCACATCCCCCTTGTGTTTTTTCAAGACAAGGTTTCTCTGTGTAGCCTTGACTGCGATGTACTCACTTTGTAGACCAAGTGTGTACCACCACACCTAGCAAGTTGCCTTTCTTTGGATACATCCTGTCTTCCCTTGAATAGAATGCCTTTCTTCCATCTTAGTGATTAACTAGGGAGCTACTATGTGTTCACGTAGTCCGTCCTCTGTCTCTTGGAGAGCTTTTCATATATAAGCTATAAGACTGGAAAGTGGATTATATAGGCCAGGAAGATTACCAGCTCTAAGGAACTCTTGTCAGAAAGATGCAGGGAGGGGTTGCCGAGAAGGAAAGGTGAGATGGCCAGCCTGCTGGCAGCATGAGTTCTGCTGTAGTCTGTGGCCTTTTTCCCTGAACCATCTCATGCAGCAATTGTCATCATCTCCCTGGCATCTGCTCTGGCCCTGAATTGTGTGCTCCTTGCTCTTATCCCCGCCTTGGAGAAGGTAATGAAGGAAGTGGTCTCAGCATTGACTAATCTAAAGGCTAATTGGGAAGAAGGCCTCAGAACCTAGAAGCAACTCAGTGCTTTCCAAGGGGGCAGGTGAAAGGCCCAGCCCTCACCAGGATTGCTCACTGTAGGGCTTGGTAAAGATAAAGAGCCCCCTCTCTTTTTCAATTTTACTTTGAAATCATATTTGGCAGTTAATGGCTTCAAATATAAATGTTTATTGATCCCAAGTTGACATGCTGAGACTGCACTGAGATTATAGAGATTTAATACTGATAAGCAAATGCTTAAGCCAAGGTATGTGGGCAAAAGATACAGGATGCCAGGGGAGTGACATCTGACAAATCTCAAAATTTCTCTCTTACTAAGAATAGAGAAGGGTCATTGGCCTAATTACTAAACTAATAATCTCTATTTAACTATGCCACAGACACAGAGTTCTTACACTGTTGAAAGGAATCAGTTTTTGCTTCCTTCCCCTATATGTTTAATCTTCAATATTGCTGGTCAGAGATGAGCTGTACCTAAATTAAAATGTTAAATACTTAGCAGGCTCAGCACCTCTCATCTTTACAGACACCTTTTTTGAGGATTAGTAAATTGTCTAGTTTAATTGCTACTTCATCTAACCTTCATGACGTCACAGTCCACAGCCATTTATTTTGAGTTATAATAATCCCTTACATTTGTGTAACACTTTGCAGTTTAAGAGTTGTTGTTTTTTTTTTTTTAAGTAAGTTCTTTTTATAAAAATGGCTTTATTGAGATATCATCACATGATGAATTTACCCTTCAGGGAGTGAAGTTACCACTGTCACCTAATTGCAGGCATGTTTATCACCCCCACACAAGTGTGTTAGCTACTAGCAGTCACCCCCACCATACAACTTACACAGACCAAACCACTACTCTACCTTTGCTTTCTATGGTTTACCTAGTTAGGCATTTCATATAAAAGGAACCATGTGATATATCATTTTGCATGGTATTTTGAAAGTTCATTGTTTTATAGCATGCCTCATCCTTTGTATTGCCAATTAATATACTGTTGTATAGTTTATACTACCTTTTGTTTTTATCCATTCATTGATTGATATGTATTGGGATTTTTTTCTGTTGTGCTATATTTAAGCACAATTTGAGTTATGTTTTTACCTCTCTTGGATATGTACTTTTGACGGGTGTTGCTGTATCATGTGGTAGCTCCGTGTTTAACGTTTTGAGATACTGGCAAATGTTTTTCAGGGTTGGAGCATGTACAGTACTTACTGTGCAAGTGTGAGGCCTGGAGCTCAGATCCCCAGAAGCCATGTAAAAGCCAGGAGGGTGTGGTTGCTGCCTCACTTGTGTAAACTGGAGATTGAAAATCTTTGGAGCAAGCGGGCTTGTCACACGAGCCAGGTGGTGAGCTCTAGGTTCTTCGAGAGACCCTGCCTCAGCACATAAGGGAGATACCTGAAGTCCACCGCAGGCCTTCACCCACACGTTCTCTCACATGCATAGCACATACAAACACTGTTCCTCCAAAAAAAATGTTTGCAAAAGTAGTTGCACCAATTTACATTCTATCAGCAGTTTGTGAGGGCTCCAAGTTCTTCAGTCTGTGAGAGCTTCCAATTCCCCAGCATTTACCTGAGGTCTTACCTGAGGTCTTTTTCTGCAATCATTTTATGTGTACTGGGATTTCTGTGGTTTGGATCTCTGTTACCAGTGTTGAACATCTTTTTCATGTGCTTATTGGCTCTCTGTACATTTTATATTCAAAGTCTTTGTCTATTCTTTATGTTTTGAGACCAGATCTCACTTTGAGCCCCTAGCTGGCCTTGAACTTGCTATATAGACCAAGCTAGCCTCAAACTGTGGTGATTCTTTTGCATCTGCCTCCAGGGTACTGGGATTCCAGGCATGTATCAGTAGTTGGCTCTCTGCCCATTTTTTATTTAAATTTTTTATGCTTTTATTGATGGGTTGTAGGAGTTAGTTTGTTTTGTGGCTATGCTTTTGGTATCAGATCTAAAGTCATTGCCCAACTTCGAGTATTTCTTCTAGAAGTTTCATAGTTTTAACTCTGCTCTAGTTTTATTTCCATTGTTGTGATAAAGACCATATCTAAAAGAAACTTGGGGAGGAAGAGTTTTTTTCATCTTACACTTCCAGATAACAGTCCATCAATGTGGGAAGTCAGCAGGAGCTGAAGCAGAAACCATAGAGGACCACTGCTTACTGGCTTGCTCCTCATGACTTGTTCAGCCTGCTTTCTTCAGTACCACAGGACCACCTGCCTAGCACTAACATTACCCACAGTGGCTTGAGGCCCTCCCCCATCAGGCATCCATCAGGAAAATGTCCCATAAACTTACCTTCAGGCCAGTGTGATGGAAGCATTTCCAAAGTTAAAGTTTCCTCCTCACAGATTAAAAAACAAAAAACATGTAGCCAGAACAAGCACTTATAGTCTAGGGTCACTTGAAGTGAGTTTTGTACATAGTAAGAGGTAGGGCTCTCGTTAACTTTTATATATGGATATCTGGGTGCTCTAGCATTATTTGTTGAGAAGGCTATTCTTTCTCCACTGAATTGTCTTAGCAGCCTTGTTGAAAATCAGTGGACTCTTGGGGCTAAACAGATGGCTCAGGAGTTGCGAGTGTGTACGGCTGTTCCAGCTTCCAGCACCCACATCAGATGACTAACAACTGCCTGTAATGCCAGCTCCAGCGGATTCCATGACCTCTTCTGGACTCCCCTCGCACTTACACTCACACATGCACATAGCCACACACATGTACACGTAAGTTAGAAAACAGTATATCTTTAAAATGAAAAAATTACTGGAACTGGCCCCAGTGGGCCACACCTTTAATTCCAACAGTTGGGAGGCAGAGGCCAGATCAGTGTACATAGTGTGTTCCAGGACAGCCAGAGCTACATAGTGAGACCCTGTTTGGAAGAAGAAAATTACTGAACCCATCAATGTGAATTTATTTCTAGGTCTTAATTTAAATCTGTTGTTTTTGCCAGTATCACATTGTAGCATAATGAATTTTAAAGTTAGTAAGTACAAGCCTTCCAGATTTGAGATTTTAAAACATTGTCCTGGTTGTTCATTTACATGTGAATTTTAGAATGAGCTTGTACATAAAGTTGTGAGTTCCTGGTATCTTTCTATTTACTCAGTCTTCACCTTTAGAAGATCCCTAGTGAGTTTTAGTCAAAAGTGTACGCGACTTATGTCTTAAACAAATTTTGTCAAATATTTCTGCTAGTTTTTTTTAATCTTTAAAGAATCTTTTAGTTTTTGATATAGATAAGAGTGATTAAGAGTGACAGAGGTGTAGGTATATTGTCAGTGTTAACTGGATGCTGCTATTACATTCTGCAACTTTTCTGAGCTTATCAATTTATAGGCTTTTCTTTTCTTTCTTCTTCTTTCTTTCTTTCTTAATCCTTGGGTTTTCTAAATGCAAAATTACACCATTGGTGCAGAGTTAAATCTTTTCCTCCTTTCTAGACTGGGTGGCTTTTCATTGAATCTTCTTGCCTTGTTGCCCTGACTACAACCTCTTCTAAAATGTTGACTAGACAGGGTGATAGTTACCATCCTTCATTTTTATTCCTAATCTCCATCTTCTTAACCTACCTTGAGGGTTTTATAGACCATCCTCATTAGGAAGAGGAACTTTCCTTCTAGTCCCACTACTGTGTTACTCTGTCACCAATTGCTTGTCATATATTAAACCAGCCTGGCATTGTTGAAATAAATCCTGCTTGCCCATGGCATCTGATCCATTTCCTGTATTGCTAGATTCAATTTGCTAGTGTTTTAATAAGGATTTTTGCACTTACTTGATCCTTACAACAATCTTGTGATTATAGTTCTTCAGAAAAACTGAAACATAAATTAGACAGTTTGCATGTGACCACATAATGTCAAAACTGAAACAGGAATGAAGAGTTTGACACTCTTATCATGAATAACTCACCATTGGTTTCATTTGTTTGAGGCAGGGTCTCACTAGGTAGCCCAGGCTTGCCTTGAACTAATAGAGATTCATCTACTTCTACTTCTCGGGTGTTGGGATAGGCTTGTGCTACTGCTTTCAGCCTGCTTTAAAAAAAAAAAAAAACAGGACAAAACAAATCACAAAACCCACTATCAATACTATTCTGGATTGAAAACAACCAGAGAGGGTTTTTTTTAATGCCCTCATTACAGGGCCATACATTAGGATAGAACATTGATTGCATTTGGGTGTTATTCATGTGTTTTGAATCAGCATGAATGGACAAGGTAAATGCATGAGTCCACTCTCTTTTTTGGTGCTCAGTATTGGTGGTGTCTCTACATACATGCATTCCACTTGCCTCAAATCTTGTTGCTTTTTCTTGCACAACTCTTTACCTGGCACTGTGCACGTATCCCCTCCTGTCACCATAAGAACTGTTTACCAAAGACTATAATTGCAGAGAATTTACTGAAAGAATCTCAAGATTAAATCTTTTGCTTTCTCCAACTTTTCTGGTGTGTATATGGTCAGACTGTTACACATTTCACATTGAGATCCATCTACTTAGATAACCAGAACTTTTTATGGGAGCTTGCAAGAGAGAGTAGAGGAAACAGGGCAAATGTTTGCCCATATCCACTTTAGTGGGAGACTCATGAATTCTTTTGAATTCTCAGTGTCTGCATGTAACACAATTGCTTCATCAATTTCAGCAATGAGATTTATTCCTGCCATTTATTCCTGAGCTCCTAGTCTTAGCATACAGATTTTGTGTGTGTGTATGTGTGTGTGTATGTGTGTGTGTGTGTGTGTGTGTGTGTGTGTGTGTGTGTATGGGTGTTTTACCTGACTTGTATTTGTGTGCCTAGGGCCTAAAAAGGCCAGAAAAGGGTGTCAGATCCTCTGGAAATGGAATTATAGACAGTTGAAAGCTGCCATGTGGGTGCTGGGATTCAAACTCAGAAACTCAGGTCTCTGGAAGAGCGCTTAAAATTTTTATTAGCTGAGCTGTTTCTTTAGTCCCTAGTATACGGTTTTTAAAAGATACTTTATGGACAAGTGAGGTGGCTAAGTGAATAAAGGCACCTGCTGCCAATCCCAACGGTGGAAGGAGAGTACCAGTCCCAAATTCCAAGCCATGACACACATAGTGCCATGACACACATATTCCCACAACACCCACCCCCACACACATTCAAGACTGTTCAAGAATAGTCATCTTAGTATTAGATCCCTGAGAGCATATTGTCTGCAATCCACATACTAATGTATTACAAAGGCAATAAAAATTACCTGCCCTGATTATTTGTGTTGCCTCTCCTTTGTTAAATGTATTTGGAATTTGCCTATGTATGCATTAATCATTTAAGTAACCATATGCATGTTTAAACATAAAATGCAAGAGTAGATGTACTTACTAATTTTTTCCATTTTATATTCAAATGGTATTGCCTCATTTTATAATTTATTAACATTTTGGAAATGGACTGACTTTTATTCAGCAAAAAGAGTGGGTTTTTAGATCTTTGTACTTGGGAAGTACAGTCTCTAGTACAGATCCAATGCTGTGGTGCTGTTTTTTAAATAGCTTTATTGAGACATATTTGTTTACATACATGCATTTTGATACATGTGTGCATATATGATGCCATCTCCCAAATTAGGATAAAGAACATAACCAACATTTCTCTCAGAAGTTTCCTGGTGCCTTTTCTAGAAATAATACATTGTATACCCTTTTGCTGTTTGAACTTTTACTTAACACAGTTGTTCTGAAGTGAGTCTGCATTGTTATGTGTATCAGTAGTGTTTCTTTACATTGTTTATTGTTTCATTTATAGATACTTTTGTGTATGTATGCTGCTGTAAGCCTTGCTCACATGCAAGTGTCTGTGTAGACAATGTGTTTTGTTTTGTGAGTTTTTTCCTAGTGTAAATCTTAGAAGAATGGTTATGTCATGTCCTAGGTATGGGTATAATGTAGTTGGTATGGTCAGTCTGTTTTGAATTTAACTGTCAGTAGCTGTGCAGTTGTACTTTTTTGTGGTGAGTAATGTAGATGAACATCTGAATGTGTCTTAGTTTTCTTTTTGTTGCTGTGATAAAACTGACCAAAACAAACTTGGGGAGGAAAGGATTTCACTTACAGATTAGAGTCCATCATCAAGGGAAGCCAAGGCAGGAACTGAAGCAGAAACCACAGCACAGTGGCTTAGCTTCAGACAGCTTAGCCCAGCCAAGGCCACCTGCCTAGGGATGGAAACAGTGGGCTAGACCCTCTTCCATCAATTAGCAATGAAGAAGATGCCCACAGATAGGCCCACAGGTCAATCTGATGGAGGCAATTCCTCAACTGAGGTTTCCTCTTTCCAGGTGTGTCAAGTTGACAACCAAGATCAGCCATTACAGCAATGTGTATGTCCTTTGTTCTTCTTTCATGTGTTTGTCTTTTGTCCATTTATTTATTTGTTTGTTTTTGAGAAAAGGTCTCACTGTGTAGCCCTGGCTGTCCTAGAACTCTGTGTAGACCAGGCTGGCTTCAAACACACAGAAATCTACCTAACTCTGTCTTCTAATGCTGGGATAAAAGGTATGTACCACTCCTGGCCTAAAGAAAGTTTCTTTAACATTTATTTTGTGTGTGATGGGGAGGTTGCATGTGTGGGCATTAGGGAACAACTTTTAAGAGGGTCCTTTTCACCACATTGGTTCTGGGGATCCAGCTCAGCTTGCCAGATTTAATGACAAGAACCTTTACTTGCTTAGCTATCTTGTCATTATTTTGAATTGGGTATATTGAAGTGTTGGCTCAGTTGCTGCATTGTAAGAACTCTATGTGGGATGCCTTTGCTCTGTTCTCCCCTGGATTGTGGCTTGCCATGTCTTTGTTTTTGTTTTTGTTTGTTTGTTTGTTTAAGGGGAAAGGGGCTTATTACTCTCACAGTGTCAGGGTGCAGTCCATCATGGCAGGGAAGTTACAGTGGCATGTATCTTAAGGAACAGCTCACATTATATCTAGTAACGAGCAGAAGAGGGTGTGAAAGGATGGAAAGAACCAGATGTTAGGAAGTACTGCTGAGAAATCATGTCTTCTAGATATGAGAAAGTTCATATACTCACGATCTAACTGCAATTATGGCTACTTACAAAGACCTAATGCGGTGCTTTGAATGAGAGTGTTCCCCAGAGACTCATATACTTAAATGCTTGGTTCCAGATTGTCAGAACTGTTTGGGAAGGATTAGAAGGTATGGTCTTGTTGGAGGTGTGCCATTAGGGTTGGAAGACACCTTGTTCCCAGTCTCTCTTTTCTGCTTTCTACTTGTACATCAACATGTAAGCTCTCAGCTATTGTTCTCTGCTATTCTTGCTTCTTCATTTTGTCATTCTTCAATGTGTCATTAAATTTGTACACGGTGAAGTACAATGAAGTTTGAAGAGCAAATGTTCTTAATTCTGATGAAATCCAGCATATCAGGTTTTTCTTTTATAGTTTCTACTTTATGCACATAATCTCTGCAATGTCAAAGTCTTAAGGTTTCCTTAAGACTCCTATGTTTTCTTCTAGATAGTTTGTTTTGTCTTTCAACTGTGTTGTGGTTTTGATAACTTTGTACTTGTGTCACCAAGGCAAGGTCTTGTGTCTGTATAGTATGCACTTGTTGAAAGATTATTCTTTGTTATTGAGTTACATTGGCACCAATGCAGAAAATTAATCATCAGAGCCATTTAGTCTAGTCTACAGTGATCCATTGACACATGCCAGTCACAAGCTTTTATGACTGCTGTGGTTTCAAACTTTACCTTGAAGACAAATAACACAACTTTTCCAACATTGTTCTTTTTTCAGAATTGTTTGGGTTATTCTATATTGTTTTTATTTTCATATAAATTTTAGAATCAGCATATCAGTTTCTACCCAAAAAAGTAAATAAAAATGTTGAAGCTCTGAGCAGTGGTGGTGCTTGCCTTTAATCTCAGCACTTGGAAGGCAGAGGCAGGCAGCTCTCTATGCATCTCTATGAATTCAAGTACAGCCTGATCTACAACGCGAGTTCCAGGACAGCCAAGTCTACATGGAGAAAAACAAAACAAAAAAATGCTGAAGCTATATTATTTGGTAATCAGTTTGGAGAAAATTGTATTTTAGCGATACTCAGTCTTTTGACATAATTTTCTCCACATGTTTAGATCTGCTTTTATCTAGTGCAGGTTGAACCCAGGCATTAAGGTCTTTCAGCATTTCACAAGCGCTTTGCACATAGTAGCTCCTTTGATTGTAACAACCCTAAAAGGAACTATACAGCCCATGGTAATTAAACATGACAGTTATACACTTTCCCCAAGGCCATGAAGTTGGCAAATAGTAGAACTTGATTTCAGATCCTGCCAGTTTGACTCCGATTTAGGTTTCTGTTGCTGTGGTAAAACACCGTTACCAAAAGCAACTTGGGAAGGAAAGGGTTTATTTCATCCTACATTTTCATATCACTGTTCATTAATGAAATAAGTCAAGACAAGAACTCCAGGTGGAAACCTGGAAGCAGGAACTGAAGCAGAAACCATGAGGAGTATCAATTCCTGGCCTCTCCTCCATGGCTTGCTCAGCTTGTTTTCTTTTACAACTGCCTAGGCATGAGAAAAACTGGACAGAGGTGGAGAAAGGGAAATGAGGTTTTCAGTGCATTGGATTTGAGTATCTCTAGGATGTCCCCCTGGAAGTTCCAAAAAGGAGTCTTAGTCTTGAATCTTAACATTAAGAGGTATTGTAAGGTTCGCTAAAGGAAGAGCAGCTTGTCTTCCAGCATGTGAGCAACCACCCCTCCCCCCCCAGGTAAAAGACATCAGCATTGTCGAATGAACTGAGAGTTCCAGCTCAGTGAGATGGAGGAAAAACAATCCTTCAAAGTTTTCAGTCAATGAGCTGGCTGTTAATGATTTCACTGAGAATAATTTCATCAGAGTTCTGGCAGAAGCCAAATTGAAACCCCTTGAAGGAGTCAGTAGGAAATGAAAAAACAGAGATGGTGAATGAGCATCCCACTTTCTAGAAGTGTAGATAATAAGCAGGCCAGGAGATTAGTTGGTAATAGCTAAAGGAAGTATTTTTCCCTCAGGTTAAAAAGGATTTGGTTGAATTTGTGATCTGAGCATGTGGAGCCCAGAGAAGGTGATGGGGTCAGAGTCATGGGTGGGATATGAACTTGTCCTAACGGAGACTTTTTTATTTTTTGGTAATGTAAGAGTATCTTATATTTATTATAGCCATAAAAATGATAGTTGAGGAGAGCCATCAAGTTGGGAGTAGTGGAAGAATTGGCCAAGGCTGATAAAGCTGGACCATGGGCCCCTAAAAGCCTGACCACGGCTACTGACCTTGAAAGTGCCTGCTACAATGTACAGTGTTATGACTTTTTTCCCCTAGCTAAGTGTAACCTTTGGTAGGACAGATTCAATGAGAAAATTGAAATTGCGAAAGAATTAGGATGTCTGCAAACAAGAAGCATCCTCGGCATTTCATATCCATGGCATAGCATAGGGATTGGGGCTCTGTACCAGGCACTGTTTCTTCTTTACTTCTGAGAGGTATGTTCTTATAGAGACCTTAAGAAAGGCAAATCTGTGTTTTTGAAAGTGGTCTTTTTGTGAGCAGTGTCAAGAGCCAAAGTGTAGTTACACAGTAAGCACTAGAAATGAAAACCATAGGAATTAAGGAAAGTGTAGTTAAGGAACACAAAATGGATTGTGAGACCCACAGATTCTTTTTTGCTAGATAGAATGAGAGGAGAGGGAAATATAAACACTGTTATCATCAGTATAATAATATTTGTATTTTGAAATAGCCCCACCTTCTAGAAAAGGCTTTGGGGATATGAGATATGGAGAAGGTGAGTTAGGAATAGAACTTCCCCAGTATAGTAATGTGAAGGAAATAGAATTCAGCCCTGCAAAAAGACAGGAACAGCCTCGGCCAACCTTAGTCCAAGAAGGTGGTCTGTTATTGACGTCTGGGACCAGGTGGCTACATGTCACCACCACTACCATGTGCCTGCCCAGTACCTCCCAAGAGCAATAGGCATGCAGCTAGCCTGTGTGTGAAATGTGAGGAAGTTGCGTATGAGTGTCTTCCGTAGCCAGGCATAGTGGCACATACCTGTGATCCCAGCACTCAGGGAGGCAGAGGCAGGCAATCACTGTGAGTTGGAAGCCAGCCTGGTCTACAAAGTGAGTTCAAGACAGCCAAGGCTACACAGAAACTACACAAGGCTACGAGAAACTATATCTCGAAAAACAGAGAGAGAGAGACTTGTGAGTGCCAGGAAAGACCTTTTTTACATAGCCTTACTGAGATACATTTCACACATCATAAAATGCACTTAGTTTGATTTGACCATTAAGGAATGTAGTCATTATCACTGCCAACTTTCAGATTTTTTTTCAATGTCACAGATGAATACCACCTCATTGTCTTTTCCGTTATTGCTCCTGTCAGCTCAGCCCTACCTAGCCACTCATTCTGAGTTTGCCTATTCCTAATATTTCACAGATACTGAAATCAATATCAAGTCTTTGTGGCTGTCTTCTTTTGCTTAGCATGGGACTTTGAAGGCTCATCTATTATAGCTTCTATCATTTTTTGTTTGTTTTTTTTAACTGCCAGTTGATATGGCATTACTTGTTCATTTCTTAACAGACATTTGGGTTGTTTCTTCATGGGGGCTTTTATACATTCTGCAGTTGGAAATATTTATGTATATTTCAGGTGAGTACAGGTTTTGAGCCTTGGGAGCTGACTGCTGAACCACGCAGTGCCCCTCAGTTTATCTTTTTGAAAAGATGCCTGTTCTCTAAAAGCGGCCACATTGGTTTACATTCCCACCAGCAATACATGAGTGTTAGTTCACTCTTAATCAGCATTTTTTTTTTATGTTATATGTTTTTGTTCTGGTTTGGTGGATGTAAGGTAGTATTACATTATTGTTTTGATTTGCCTGGAAAGTCAAAGGAAACTAATAACAATTTTTTAAGGTATTTATAAGCATGGTGTGCACATGTGTATGTTGTGTGTGTAGTATGTAGAGAGGTATATTCAAATCTTTGCCTATTTTTAATATTTTTATTGTTGATGTCTAAGAGTTTTTACATGTACTTGTTATAAATTCTTTATTACATATGTGATTTGGAAGTATTTTCCCCATTATGTGTATGTCTTTTCAATTTTTTGATGATATAATTTAAAACACAAAATTTTTTTGTTTTGGTGAAGTTCAGTTTTTCTTCTGTGACTTATACTTTTGATCTAATATCTAAGAAACTTGCATAACTCAACACAAAGACAGTAGATTTTGAAATCAGGAAGTGTGAGTCTTCCAATTTTGTCCTTTTTGTGTTAGTTATTGGTTTTCATATATATATGTTTGTGTTAGTTATTCGTTTTCATATATATATATATATGTTTGTTTGTTTGTTTGTTTTGTTTGTTTTCAAGACAGGGTTTTTCTGTATAGCTTTGGCTGTCCTGGAACTTGCTTTGTAGACCAGGCTGACCTTGAAGTCATAGAGCCCCGCTTGCCTCTGCCTCCTAGTTGCTGCCTTAAAGGTGTGCACCATCACCACTTTGCTGTCATTTTCATATGAATTTTATTGGTAACATTCTGTTTTAGAAACAAGTAATGAAGAGCAGAGGTTCCAATAAAGGTTTCATTGAATTTGTAGCTCAGTTAGTATATCACCTTTATTCTCCAAAATCTCACTCTGCTACTAAGTGACCGAAAAATGTATTTAAAAGGCTTCCCTACTGAGCTTGGGCTCTTTTGATTACTTTTCCTGTTGCTATGATAGAATACACTGACAAAAGCAACTTGAGGGAGAAAGACTTGATTTTGGCTCATGGTTTGACGGTGCAGTTCATCAGGGTGGTGATGGAGCTGCATCCACAACCAGCTTTCCACCTCAGTTAATGTAATACTTTACAGAAGTTCCCAGAGGATAACCTAACCTATGCCCAGAGGCTTGTCTGCCAGGTTGACAATCAGGCTTCTATAAAATACCAAAGGCTGGGTAGCTTAAATAATACACATTTGCTTTTCCCGGTTCTGGAAGCCTGGAGTCTGAGGTCAGAGGGAGAATGTGGTTGAATTCTGATAAAGCATCACTGGCTTACACTTGTGTTCTCACCTGTGCTCATGTGGCCTTTCCCCACTCTGTGCTTGTGAGAAGACATAGCAGGCTCCCTGGCATCTCCTCTGTGAGCACTAATCTATACCCTTATGACGTCACCTGACCCTAATCACCTCCTAAAGACCTGTAGTTTGACACAGCTTTTCCTACTCATCCCAATAGGAAGCCCACAACAGACCAAAGTAAAGACATCACTAAAGTCTGACTTTGTTATCTAGGAGTTTTGTTGGGGTTGCTTCAGGAGTATGGGTGAGTGGTTCACAAGAGCAGAAAATGCTCCCTTAACAAAGCCCACCCCAGCATGGGTGACTGCTCACAAAGCTGGGAATCTGGAGCATGATGTACATCCTACAGGCAGCAGGTTGTCAAGTGTCCTTTCCAGATACCACAGTTGCTCTTGACCTCTTCCAGGCAGCTGTCTAGTCATCTTTGCAGCATTTCTCCACTCACAGTCTTTGCAGCTCAGTTGTCTACACATCTTTGCAGCTTGACTTTCTTCCTTCTAAGGGGATTCTTAGCTTTTATTGCTTTCTCTGGCAGGAATGGGCCTAGTGAACCTTGTCAGTTTCAGGGACTTCCGGAAGCTATTTTGAATTGTTTACCCTCTTTCTTATAGAGCTTTTTGTAGCAGGGTATGTTTTTAATCTTGGCGGAAACTGTTATATAACATGGCCCCATCTCCAAATTCCATCATATTGGAGCTTAGGCCTTCTGCATTTGAATTGGAGGAGTCCATATGATTGAATAGACACAGTCACTCAGTATATAGCAAAGGTTCTGATCCAGTTTCTTCATATGTGAAATGATGATGTGAAATTCTCTTTAGCTCTTAACATTTATATGTGTAAGGTGGTTTTGCATTGGTTAGTAGTTTGAGATGTAGAAATATTTTCTCCCTACATTCTCTGAAATCACAGAACTTAGTAAGATTGGATTCAACTAAAGATAGTCTTGTTTTTTTCATTTATTAGATACTTTTTGAGTTTCTGCTGTATTCCAGGAATTGTTGCTAACACTGAAGCAGTAATAGTGAACAAAATAGATAAAACTTTTGCCCACTTTGGAACTTAACATTTTAAAATTAAATTAGAAATAAATTTAAAATATATAAGGTAATAACAACCAAGGTGGTAAAATGGTTAATATTATCAACGTGGAGCTTACAGTTTTAGATAAGGTGATCAGAGGGATGGTTGCTTCAGGTAATATTTTAGTTAAAGGATGGGAGCAAGTGTTGACTTCTACATGGCCAGATTGGAAGCTGAGATGCTACTAGGGAAAGCTCCTTAATTCAAACCCTACATAAGGCAAACCTGCTTTCTTTTCTATATGCCAGCTCCCCACTTCTGCCTACACTCTGCTCTCCTCTGTACCCCATTCTGTTTTGTGGCACTCTGCCCTAATTAACAATTTTGCAACCTTTTTACAAAGCACAGTCTGTAGTAAAATGTTCCATTTTAACACCACTGCTGTCAGAACTAAGCAAGTCTGGCTGGCTTCTAGTCTGTACTGATTCCTGATCTACTGAAATATTTAATTAGTTCTCTGTGCCCTTCTCTCCCACTTTCAGTGTTAAGTCGCTTTTGCCTATTGTCTTTCCTTTCTCCACATCTTTCTGTGTAACCTTCCATCCGAATCTTTACTCTTGTTCCCTTACTCTTCTTTCTTTTGTGTTGTCTTTCCTCTTGCTTTGTTTTCATAATACATCTGTATTTAATTTCTTTTTTATTTTTTAATTAAATTTTTATTTTTTATATTAGTAGTTACAGTTTATTTACTTTGTGTCCCAGCTATAGCCCCCTCCATCATTCCCTCCCAATCCCACTGTCCCTTGTATTTACTTTCTAACTTATCCCTTCTCTTGTTTTTTTTTTTTTTTTCTTCTCTTTCCATCTTGTACCTTGTGATGTAGGTGGAGAACAGAGGTTACACAGGTAAAGAGTTCTGTTCATTTCTTCAGGATGAGTCACATCTTGGTGTCTCAACAGCTTCTCCTGACTCAGCTACCTACACATTCAAAACCTGCAGGAGAGAGAGTATAATCTTCTGCCCATAATCACTTAGGATATAAATGGCTGTTAGTCTTGGCCAGCCTGGCCTTGCAAGAGCCTGTATCCTCTGTATTACTTGTGGCATATCCACACTTAGTAGATTATGAGTTGACATTCCATGTTGATCACTAATTTTCAGTGCGATCCAGGGAAGGAAGTACCAGCAGGTGATGAATGCTGCTCTCTTCACACTACTTCTTTGACATGAATTCATCCTTATTTTTTTTGTTTCATCAACTTGAACATCATCTCATGAGAGTCTGTGGAGGTGATCCAGACTTATTAAAGGCCATCAGCATTATCAGGCAGGGCTTTGCAGAAACTGCAGAGCCCTGAGAAAATGGGGAGCAGTAAAGGGAAGCTACTATATTGAAAGATTTTTGTTTGAGACAGTCAGAACTAAACTGAGCAAATCTACTTCTCCAAGATAGAGGCAGTAAACTCTGAGCAGGAGAAAGGTGGTACTGTGGAGTGCTGCTGTGCTAGAGTCTGAACCAAGGGAGCGTCAGTCCTATCTTTCAGAGTAGAAGAGCAGCATGTTTAGAAATGAAGACAACTGCTGGTATTCTGTCCTGAGTGGAGTTAGGAACAGTTTAGAAGAGAGAAGAGGTGACTCCTCCAGGATCCCTGTATGAAGAGAAAAGTTAGAATCCTAGATGCCTTTGACCTTCAAGATGTCATGTTTGCCACCTCCTGTTTCTAAGACTGTTCCCATTCTGGAGAGGTGGAGGTTGCTTTCTTCTTTTTTTTCCCCTTCAGATCTATTTGTGTGTTTTGTTTGTTTGTTTGTTTGTTTTAATTTGTGGGGAGAAAGAGTCATGTTTCTGAGGATACTCATGGAGGCCAGAAGAGGATATTGGAGCCCCTGGAACTCGAGTTACAGGCATTTGAAAGCCACCATGTGAGTGCTGGGAACAAAACTTGGGTTCCCTGTAAGAGCAGGCAGTGTTCTTAATTGCTGAGCAGTCCTTCAGTTTCTCTTTATTGTTTTCGTAGGTCTTATTTCACAAGATTCCTTTTCACATGTAAAAACAGGAGGGCTCTCCCGGGAGACTCCTTTCCAGTGCTGTCTGTTTGGGGATAAGAGGCAGATGAAGGGAGGGACCCCAAGAATATTTCTCTTTCTGTGAATGCTGTTATCATTCAGCATTATTTATATCCGTGAGTTGGGTTCTTTATTTTCTCACCCTACCCTTTTTTAGTTTCCTGGAAGTGGAGTAAGGGTTGGAAGAGAAGACACATGGAAATTTCCGTTGCATCTTTCTCCTGTGCAGTGGTTGAGATGGGGTTTGGGTGGGGGGTGGGGTGGGGAGGGGAAAGAGAGATGGAGTCAGCCTGGGAGGGAGAACTGCTGATGATACGGGTCTAATTACTCCTCTGCTCTGAGCTTGCCTGTAATTGTGGTTTCTGGGAGCCAGCACGTCTTGGAAATCTGCTGGAACAGCAGAGATTTGGGGTTTCCGCCTGGGATGGAGTGAATTTTCCACTTAGAATAGCTTTCCCAGTACCCATTTTGCCTGGGAGCAGGACAAGTCCCTAAAGTTGAGAAGGGACAATGTCAGTATAGTCGTGGGACATAGGCATTTCTTTGAAACTGAGTGAGAATCACATATTTGGAAATCCTAGATGTTTTTGAAAGATTCAGATAGGTAGCAGATAGCCAGATGTGGTAAAGGGAGAAGCTGAAAAGTTAGACCAAACTCTGTCCTTACCTTGGGCAGGGGATTTACGTGTGATTTCTTCCCTCACTGTCGTTTTTTTATGGGAATGTTCCAAAATAATAATGGGTGGGAAAATATTATAGTCAGCAACTTAAGTTCTTACTTCTCATGGTAATGAGATGTGGTAAGAGCTGGCATATTCAGAGCATATCTTATGTGCCCTGTACCAAACACTTTAGTGAATTCCGCCATTTAACTTCCTAATGATGCAGTGTCATAGTTATTTCAAACCCAGACGAAGTTAAGAAATTAAATAATCTTGCCTGAGGCAAATGAGGAACACTTCTGGATTTGCACCTCAGACCTGAGTTCAAATGCCAGCTGCAGGTCTCACCAGCCCAGGAATCTCAGACAAGTACTTTATTTTCTATAGATATTTCAGAGTTGCTCTGAGTATCAAATGCAATACTACTCAGCCTACTTGCCACCGAATACTTAGTAAATGATGGCAGAATTTTTTAAAGAATCTGTAGTGCTAGGTATGGAATGTAGGATCTTCTGCATGCTAGGTAAGCTCTCTACCACTGAGTCCCCTGAGTTGCTCAGTTTCTTAAAACAGAATTTCACTATGAAGGCTTTAAGCCAGATTAGCTTCAAACTCAAGATCTTCCTGCCTCTACCTCCTGCATGCTAAGATCACAGGTATATGCTCTGTATGCTCATAATTTGAAGTTGACTACAGAGGAAACCAGTAGCCAACACTTGGTTTCCTGGGTTTGAGATCTGAGATTTCAGAACGCTGAGTAGGTTAACACACTTGTGATAAAATAGATGCTGAAGACCCTGTTTCTCTCTATCCAGAGAACAAAGAATTGGTAAGATGTTTTTCTCCTGTACTGGCAGTTGAACCCAGGAATTAAAATGCATGCTAGACAAGTTACATCCTTAGCCTTTGAGAGCAGTGTTTATTATAGAGGTGTACCTGACACTAAATTGCTTGGGTTCAACTACCAGCTCCATCTTACTTACTTGGTTCTTGTAATCAAGACAACCTTTCCATAGTCCTGCTTCCTCAGCTGTTAAATAGCAAGATTGTGTCTACTCAGGAGACATTGTAAGAATTGAACAGGATAAAAAAAAAAAAAAAAAAAAAATGACTTGAAAGTTTTGGAGTGCCAGGCCCTGGCCCCAGCATTCTAACGGTAATTTTTTAAATAATCCAATCTTAGAAATCCTGTGAAGTAGTGGGTACTATATTATCTCTGTTTTATGAATGAGGAAGCTAATTTTAGGTCACATAGCCAGTAAGGGTCTGGGGATTTGAAACTGTAGAAAAGGCTCAGAGCCTGGGCTTATAACTATGCATTGTTTCAGTAAGTGCTTGAAAGCAGTCTGTGCTTGCTTTCAGCATTACTCTGTGAATGTTTGCTGAGCATATGCTCAGCACTGTGGGATTGGTCAACACAGGAAATAGCAGGCAGGATTTGGGCTCTTAAGTTGTTGATTATATAGTTGGAAGGAGACATGATCAGTAGTGGGGAAGTAATTTGAAATAAAGTGGTGCAGTATGAACTCAACTCAGTAAAAGTATTATTGGGGAAGCTGGACTAGTTAGGCAAGCTTATTGCAATTGGTCCTGTTTGAACTCAGCCTTAGGAAAACCGTGCTGAAGGGCTATGTGGACTATCTGGAGGCCTGGGGATTGGAAAAGTTAGAATTTCGAATTCAGTCACTTGTTGTTCAATACATTTTCATTGGTGTATACTTAGACAGCACTTTAATCATCCACGGACTGTACTTCTAATGGTAGTTCTGTAAGACATTATCATCCAGTGATGGGCGGCCATCTTAGTTTGTCTGAGTACACTATGATGTCCAAACAGTCATTAAGTCAGCTAACACCTTCTTGGGATGTGTCCCTGCGTTGGGCACTGCTCGGTGGAAACAGACCTAAGGGGCCTGCTCAGCTGCCATTGCCTCTCCTCTGTCCATCCAGATTTGTCTTCTAGATATTACGTTTGCAGACTGGCATTTCCAAGCTGAAGTACTGTTATTTCTGTACTGTGGTTGGGCCCTTGTCATTTAAAAAAAAATCATTATAATGTGATTTGTGCCTGGATAAAATGATTGTATGTTCCAGTCTCTGGGAAAGAAGTAGAGTCTGCTGGATCACTCATTTCTTCTGTTACTCCCCAACACACCCTACATTTGAACAACACTTTAGAACTAACACTGTACTCTAAATTCTCAGACCCATGTATACCATATTTAAGCCTCTCTGTTACCCAATAATAAACTTAGTCAAATTGTATGCTCTGGAGCAAATACTTATTATTCATGTTAATCTATGGAAGGTACTATAAGCCCACCTCCCGGAACCAATAATTTTTGTCTTAATACCCTTTTCATTGTTCTCCTCAAAATAAAATTTGATTCAATAGAAAAGGGTGTGCATGTATGCATGTGTGTCATAGCAACATTTGCTGGAAGTAGAAGAAACTGTTCTACTGTCTTCCCACAAAATGGCCTTGGATCCTCCCCCAGTAAAAGGCAGCATCTGATTTCCTCTCTATGTGGGTAGACTAGCTCTGCAGTAGGCAAGGCTACTGGAGTGTTCTCTTGGTTTGCAGCCTGCCTGTTCCACCTGTAGTCAGGTAGGCACAATCTGAGTTTGTTGCTGGGGATTATTTTAGGCTAGGTAAATTTGTTCTACAAACAGTACGCTGGAGGGCATGGTGAGGATCAGAGAGAACCAGAGTGGATCTTTTGCTGATGGAACTGAAATGAGAGCTCCAGGAATCTGGCTACTAGAGAAATTGATTCAATTTTCCGTGGTTGGCATTCTGTCAATATCCCAATCAGATATGTGTTTAAATTGGAAAAACCCATTAAGGATAAATAACCATGCAGCATTAGCACAAGAAAGGACCTGTAATAATCCCATCCCAGCCTCTCACCAAAGGGGTGATAAACTAAGGAACAGAGAAGAAAGGATGGGATGAGTTCATTCAGACTGTCAACTGGCAGTTTTTCTTAATCCCCTTCTTGTCTGGAGAAGAAAGTAGCAGTGTTACCGCACCACTTTATTGTCAGAACTAAATGATACCTATTTCATAATAATAGTTGTTACTTACCATTTTCTTCTGCCTTTTCATGGGCATAAAAGACAAGCAGAGTTGGTCTAGAGCACAGACAGCTCACTGAGCCCAACCCCCTTGTTTCCAGGGTTTGCTCCTTTACTCCTGTGACAGCCTCAGTGATTTCCTCCCCTTTGGCTGAGTCTGCCTCAACCACCCCAGGCAGATTTTAGATCTTCTGAAAATTGGTTTGATTGTGATATCAACTCGCAGAGCTGGTAAATAGCAGGATTGTTACCAACACCCCAGTGTCCTGATCTCCAGGTGCTATCTAGAGGTACTGTTCTTTTAATTAAAAGTAATTGTTTGCTGGAGGATACACAACAAAAACAAATTAGTTTGGATTAAACATGATGGGCAGGAGTGAACCATCTATTTCAGAGATCTGTAAGATGGGCATATCTGTGTTGTATAACTCAATTCATGTATTTTGTTTTGCAAGACAGGTTGTAATTGCTTTGGCAGCAGCGAACTAATTATGTTTGTCTTCAGGCCCTATAACAAGAATAGCAAGCAGCCTTTTATAAAAAGTATTGCTATATGCCATGTATCATCTGGATGCTTGTTAATTATGCCAGTCTTGTTTGTTTTGAGACAGCATAGCCTTGGGTGGTCTAGAACTCATTGTTTAGACAAGCCTAGCATCAGACTCTCAAAGATCCACCTGCCTCTGCCTCATGGATTCTGGGATTAAAGGTGTGCACCACCACACCTGCCTATGCCAGTTTTTCAGACAACTCTGCATGATGGTTAGTATTTATAGATAAGAAAACAATATGCAGAAAGTAAATTATTTGCCTTAAGTCTCAGATATCAAAGGTAAAACTAGGACACAAACACATTCTGTCTTAACTCCACAAGCCACTACACTTTGCTCCTTGATCATAATTTGAATTCCCAGACTTGGCTCAGACAGTGAGCTTTATGTGAGGAATATGTAACAAATGAAGTAGAGCCCATGGGAGCTAGGGAGATATCATTCAGTGGGTAAAGCACAGGGAGGAGGACTGGAGATCTGATTCCCCAGCACCCACATGAATGTCAGCTAGATGTGGGAGTCCTCCTGAAATCCCAGAGTGGAAGAGGCAGGAACAGTGAATCCATGAACCAAGATGGTTAACTAGACTAACCAAATCATCAAGCCCTTGTTCTAGTGAGAGGCCCTGTCTCAATATATATTAGGTGGGGGACAATTAAGGAAAACATTGATGTCAGCCTCTGGCCTCCACCCCCCGCCCCATACATACACACACAAGAAACCCCATAATGATATTTAATATCTTTGTGCTAATGTTACTTTTTAAAGATTTGTTTATTTTTATTTTATGTGCATTAGTGTTTTGTCTGATGGATGTCTTTGCACAGTGTGTGTAGTGCCCACAGAAGCCAGAAGAGATCTTCTGGAACTGGTGTTACAAACAATTATGAGCTGTGATGTAGGTGATGGAAATCAAACCTGGATCTTTTGAAAAAAGCAGCCAGTTCTCTTAACTGCTGAGCCATCTTGCTGCTCCCTTGTGTGCTAATAAAAATAAAGAAAGAAAACGAAAAGAGAGGAAAAAAAAAAAAGAAAAGTGAAGTGTGAGTCTGTACTAATAAAAACTGGTAGGCTAGTGTAGGGTTGGATTGAGAGTAAAGAAATATATGAAATGGCCCAGAGCAATCCTGATTTTTTTGTTTGTTTGTTTTGATGATATTTTAAGCATCTAGACTGCATCCATAAATTGGATATTCTGAATAATTCTTTGATAAACATGGATGAGCAGGTAGCTCTAAGCTTTACTGACTTACATACCTTTACAATGTTCTAGAAGAGGTATGATACCCAGGGGGTAGCTCAACTTTCATCAACTCAAGCAGCCATATTTGGTCCCCACAGTGGCTGCTTTAGTTTCAACTCATACTAGAAATGTGTATAGGCTCTCGCTTAACTCTACACCTGCTCATTAATTTTTCTTTTTTTTTTCAGTTATGTTATAGTTTTATTTTTCTTCTTTTAGGAATTTATATAATACATTTAATCAGATCCACCCCCTTCTGAGCCTCTCCCAGATCCATCCTCATTCCATACCAATCCAAATACATGAATTCGTTTTACCCCCATCTCTGTCTCTCATTAGTAAAGAACAGGCTTCTAAGAGATAGCAACCAAACACAACAAAATCTAATACAATAACATACAATAAAAATCATCCCATCAAGGCTGTGTCGACAAGACAACCCTACAAAAGGAAAAGAGCCCCAAGGGCAGGCACAAGAATCAGAGACCCACTCATTCACATACTCAGGAGTCCAATAAAAATACTAAGCTGAAAGCTATAATATATATGAAGAGGACCTGGTGCAGACTGTAGGAAGGCCCTATGCTTGCTGCTTCAGTCTCTTAAGTTCATATGACCCTTGCTCAATTGATTTAGAGGGCCATATTCTCCTGGTGTCCTTTCTGCCTCCTCTTCCTCTGGGTTCACTGAGTTCTGGGGGTGGGAGTGATTTGATGGAGATATCCCATTTAGAGCTATAGGTTCCAAGGACTCTCTCTTCTCGTAGTGTCTACCTGTGAGTCTCTGCATTTGTTCCCATCTGATGCAGGAGGAAGCTTCTTTCATTATAACTGAATAAGGCACTGATCTATGAGTAGAGCATAATATCATTAGAAGTCATTGTATTGATCCTTTTTTTTTTTTTCCTCCCAACCAGTAGTGTTTGGCTTTACCCTAGGTCTCTGGGCTCTCTAGTCTCTGGTCCTTGGTTACCTAAGCAGTGTCAGCTATGGGTTCCATCTCATGGAGTGGGCTCTAAGTCAAATCAGATGTTGGTTGGCATCTCCCACAAGTTCTGCACCATTATTGCTCTCGCATATCTTGAAGGCAGGGCAGGTTATAGGTCAAAGGTTTTGTGGCTGGGTTGATGTTTATGTTTCTTTTTTGGTAGTCTGCAGAATATCTTTCCACACCAAAGACACTAGAACATAGAGGTCTTTTCCATGCAGGCACCAGCTTGACTTCTCCATGTTCAGTGAGTTGTGTGGGTATTGTCCTCAACAGTGGGACTTGCTGTCCATTTGCAGAAAGAACCCATCGACCTAGCAATAGCCTGGGGTTGTTTGGGGATTTCCGTGGGACCCTCTTAGCCAGCAACTCATTTGAATGCAGCCCAATTCTGGTACTGAAAGCCTTGTTTGTGACAAGAGAGAGCCATTGGAACGCCATATTCTCCATTATTAGGAGACCTCATAGGATCACCTTCATATAGTTTAGGAAGTTTCTACTATACTAGATTTCCGTATCATCCCCCAAATGCCCTCACTCCTAGCTGTCTCTTCTGCATTTCCTTCCTCAGCCCTATCTCCTATCTCCCTCCCTCCCTAACCCTCCCATTCCTCTCCTCACTAACTTCCAGTCCACCTGTAAAATCTCTTTCACCCTCCCCGGGAGATCCATGTGTGCCCCACCCACAGTTTCTTCCTCTATACATAACCCCTTTGGGTCTACAGATTGTAAGTTGGCTATCATTTATTTAATGACTGATATACACATGTAAGTGAAAACAGATTTACCTTTCTCAGTCTGCTTACCTCACCTAAGATGATTTGTTTTCTAGTTCCATCCGCCTGCAAATTACATGATCTCATTGTTTTTAACAGTTGAATAATACTCCATTGTATAAATATACTACATTTTCTTTATCCATTCTTCTGTTGAGGGACACCTAGGTTGTTTCCAGTTTCTGGCTATTATGAATAAATTTCTTATGAACATGGTTGAGCAAGTGTCTTTGTCTTATTATGAAGTGCCTTTTGAGTGTATGCCCAAGGGAGGTATAGCTGGGTCTGGAGGTAGATCAATTCCCAACTTTCTGAGGAACTATCATATTGATTTCCATCATAATTGAACAAGATTACACTCCCACCAGCAGTGACTATGTAGTCTCCTTATTCTACAACTTCACCAACATGAGCTGTCACTTGGGTTTTTTGATAGTAGCCATTCTGACAGATGTAAAATGGACGCTGAGAGTAGTTTTATTTTGTATCTCCCCAATGGCTAAGGAAAGATGTTGAACATTTCTTTAAGTGTTCCTCAGCCATTGAGTTTCCTCTATTGAGAAGTTTCTGTTTGGATTTGTACCCCATCTTTTAGTTGGATTATTTGGTTTTTTGATATCTAATTTCTTGAGTTCTTTATATATTTTGGATGTGGAGTTGGTAAAAATCTTTTCCTATTCCGTAGACTGTCACTTTGTCCAAATGATGGTATCCTTTGCCTTATAGAAGCTTTTCAGTTTATTAATTTCAGTCTTTTAATTGCTGATCTTAGTGCCAGCACTATCCATGTTCTTGTTCACTGTGCCAATGAGTTCAATACTGTTCCCCAGTTTCTCTTCTGATGGGTTCAGTGTATTTGGTTTTGTACTTGAATTTTGCATTTGTTGAAGATTCTGTCTTTTTTCCAGTGTGTATTTCTGGGTTCTTTATCAAAAATTAGGTGTTCATTGGTGTGTGGATTTCTGTCTGGATCTTCATTTCAATTCCATTGATCATGTCTGTTTTTCTGCCAGTACCATACTGTTTTTATTACTATAGCTCTGTAGTACAACTTGAAATCAGGAAGGGGGTGGTGCTCCAACAGTTCTTTTATTATTCAGGACTGTTCTAGCTATCCTGATTTTTATTGTGCTGATTGTTGTTTGTTTGTTTTTGTTTTGTTTTATGTTTTCTTGTAAAGTTGAGAATTGTCCTTCAAGAACTGTGCAGAATTGTGCTGGAATTTTGATGAAGTTTGTAT
Source organism: Meriones unguiculatus (assembly GCF_030254825.1). Classification (NCBI taxonomy): domain Eukaryota; kingdom Metazoa; phylum Chordata; class Mammalia; order Rodentia; family Muridae; genus Meriones; species Meriones unguiculatus. Next base: position 190,788,306 of record NC_083350.1, read on the forward strand.
CATATCTGTAGATTGCTATTGGCCATTTTTACTATGTCAATCCTACCGATCCATGAGCATGGGAGTTCTTTCCATCTTCTGGTCTCTTCAGTTTCTTTCTTTAAAGACTTGAAGTTTTTTTCATACAAGCCTTTAACTTTCTTGGTTAGTTACCTTGTTTTTTTTGTTTTTGGTCTTTTTTTTTTTTCTTTTTTTTTTTTTTCCCCCAGAGCTGAGGACTGAACCCAGGGCCTTGTGCTTGCTAGGCAAGCGCTCTACCACTGAGCTAAATCCCCACCCCCAGCTTTCTTGGTTAGAGTTACTCCAAGATATTTTACATTATTTGAAGCTTTTGTGAAAGGTGTTGTTTCCCTGGTTTCTTTCTCAGGCCATTTGTCATTTGTATACAGGAGGGCTCCTGATTCTTGTGAGTTAATTTTATATCCAGCCACTTTGCTGAAGGTCCCTGGTGGGATGTTTAGGGTCACTTATATACTATCATATCAGCTGCAAATAAAGATACTTTGACTTTTTCCTTTCTAGTTTGTATTCCCTTGATCTCCTTTGGTTGTCTTGCTGCTCCAGCTAAGACTTCAAGTACTATATTGTATTGAATAGGTATGGACAGACTGGACAACCTTGTCTTGTTCCTGATTTTGGTGGAATTTCTTTGAGTTTCTCTCTATGTAATTTGATGCTGGCTATTGGCTTGCCACAAACCGCCTTTATTATGTTTAGGCATGGTCCTTGTATCTAATTTCTCCAGGATTTTATCTTGAAGGAATGTTGGATTTTGTTAAGAGCCTTTTCTGCATCTAATGAGATGATCATGTTTTTTTTTTCTTTCAATTTGTTTATATGGTGTATTACATTTATTGATTTTTGCATATTGAACCATCCCTGCATCTTTAGGATGAAACCTACTTGATCATGGTGGATGATCTTTTTGATGTGTTCTTGGCTTCAGTTTGCAAATATTTCATTGAATATTTTTGCATCTATATTCATAATGGAAATTGATTTGAAATTCTCTTTCTTGTTGAGTTTTTGTGTGGTTAAATATCTTGGTAACTGTGGCCTTATAGAATGAATTGGGTGGTTTGATAAGGTGCAGGGAATTATTTTAATTTTCTTGTACCTATTGAGACTTGCTTTGTATTTGAGTCTGTGGTCAGTTTTGGAGAAATTTCCATGAGGTTTCAGGATAACAGTGAAACCCTGCCTCCTGGGGAAGAAATCCTGGATCTTTGAGCTGTGATTCTTCCTAGCTAGAGAGTGAAGATGCTACAGCATCTTCAGACAGACAGCCTAGGGAATTATGGAACCAAGGTTGGGAGCCGACACTTAGGAATGGAGATAGGCTAGGGGTCTGAAAGGGATGGAATCCACAGGAGGGAGGAGAGCAGAGTGTCCAACCAGGTTCAGCTTACTTGGAATGGAGGAAACAGTGAAGAGAGGTCACCTCAGAGAGTCTGCTAATAGCACTGGGGATGAGACTGGTACATTGGATCTAGAAGAACAGAAGTAGAAGAAAAATCTACAGTCAGCTACGTGCTTCCTTGGCAGGAGTGGTCTGTGGAGTACCTGCTGGAGTTAGGGGCTGGGATAAAGCAATAAGTGAGGAGAATGGACTTACGAGGGTAAGGTCTGTGGGATTCACTGGAGATGTGGGCAAGGGGAAGGCTGCAGCTGGTATTCTGTTGCAGAGGCAGGGATTTGGAGGACAAGAGGGAGTGGTGAAGATGTTTATTGAGCTTATCTGTTTCCCTGGTCTACTCAGCTGGTATGTTCACCAGGAAATGTCTGCTAGTGTTGGAGGCTGAGATACTAGTTTGAGTTGGATGAAGGATGGTTGGAGGAGAGACGATCTTTGTGATCCGGGGATGGTGTCAGAGAGGAATGGGAGACCATGGCAGATTTTCTGTTACAGAGCTAGGGAGAGGGGAGGTTGTGGTCTGGAGAAGAAGAGGTTAGACCTGTCTGTTACTCTGGCAGGCTAGTTGCTGGGATAAAACAACTAGTGGGGGGAGGGAGATTGGAAGGTGGAGATCTGTGAGATCCACAGGAGATGGGAACGGGGGGGGGGGGGCAGGGAAGGCTGCAGAGCTGGGGATGAGACTGGGATTTGGATCTGGGAGGAACAGGGAAAAGAGAAAAACTGCAGGTGACCTACCAGGTTTTCTGGCAAGGGAGGCCTGTGGGCAACGTGGGGTTTGACTTTGATTGCCAGGAGTGGAAGTTGACCTTCAGGACATCTTGGACCAATCAACACAGAAGTGAATCTATATGGGGCGTAGCTACAGTGGTGGAGTTCTGTGGAAGATGCATGGCAGAACTACCTGCTACGGATTGTAGGAAACAAGCGAACTGGAAGAGAGGCCCTCCCTTCCTGCAGTCTCAGGGCTAGAGGCTCTGGTTGCAGAACTGGAAGAGAGGCTCTCCCTTCCTGCAGTCTCAGGGCTAGAGGCTCTGGTTGCAGAACTGGAAGAGAGGCTCTCCCTTCCTGCAGTCTCAGGGCTAGAGGCTCTGGTTGCAGAACTGGAAGAGAGGCTCTCCCTTCCTGCAGTCTCAGGGCTAGAGGCTCTGGTTGCAGAACTGGAAGAGAGGCTCTCCCTTCCTGCAGTCTCAGGGCTAGAGGCTCTGGTTGCAGAACTGGAAGAGAGGCTCTCCCTTCCTGCAGTCTCAGGGCTAGAGGCTCTGGTTGCAGAACTGGAAGAGAGGCCCTCCCTTCCTGCAGTCTCAGGGCTAGAGGCTCTGGTTGCAGAACTGGAAGAGAGGCCCTCCCTTCCTGCAGTCTCAGGGCTAGAGGCTCTGGTTGCAGAACTGGAAGAGAGGCCCTCCCTTCCTGCAGTCTCAGGGCTAGAGGCTCTGGTTGCAGAACTGGAAGAGAGGCCCTCCCTTCCTGCAGTCTCAGGGCTAGAGGCTCTGGTTGCAGAACTGGAAGAGAGGCCCTCCCTTCCTGCAGTCTCAGGGCTAGAGGCTCTGGTTGCAGAACTGGAAGAGAGGCTCTCCCTTCCTGCAGTCTCAGGGCTAGAGGCTCTGGTTGCAGAACTGGAAGAGAGGCTCTCCCTTCCTGCAGTCTCAGGGCTAGAGGCTCTGGTTGCAGAACTGGAAGAGAGGCTCTCCCTTCCTGCAGTCTCAGGGCTAGAGGCTCTGGTTGCAGAACTGGAAGAGAGGCTCTCCCTTCCTGCAGTCTCAGGGCTAGAGGCTCTGGTTGCAGAACTGGAAGAGAGGCTCTCCCTTCCTGCAGTCTCAGGGCTAGAGGCTCTGGTTGCAGAACTGGAAGAGAGGCTCTCCCTTCCTGCAGTCTCAGGGCTAGAGGCTCTGGTTGCAGAACTGGAAGAGAGGCTCTCCCTTCCTGCAGTCTCAGGGCTAGAGGCTCTGGTTGCAGAACTGGAAGAGAGGCTCTCCCTTCCTGCAGTCTCAGGGCTAGAGGCTCTGGTTGCAGAACTGGAAGAGAGGCTCTCCCTTCCTGCAGTCTCAGGGCTAGAGGCTCTGGTTGCAGAAAAAGGGCAGAGCATGGTTCACCTGTGGCCAGAGTTGGCTAGACCAGTGCTGTTCAGTAGAAACGGAATGGAAGCACTGTGTGGTTTTAATTTTGATGGTATGCGTTTCATTTAACCCATTAATTCAAAAATGCTGCTATTTCAGTATAAAAGGTTATTGAGCCCACTGGTGGTAGTGGCACTTTAATCCGAGTACACAGGAGGCAGGAACAGGAGGATCTCTGAGTTTGAGGCCAGCCTGGTCTACAGAGCGAGTTCTAGTATGGCTAGGGCTACACAGAGGAACCTTGTCCTGGGCGGGGGGGGGGGGATATTTTTGAGACTGTTTATTTTTTTAAACTAAATCATTGAAATCTGCTGTATATTTTATTTTTACAGCCTATTTTAGTGTGGACCCGGTACGGTTTGCCGGGTACTCTTTAGATCTTGCTATTCAGTGCAAGGCAAGGCCAGAAAATGCACCCAACATCAGCTCCCAGCAGCCTGCCTTTAGTCCATTCTCACTTGTCTTTATGCCATATTCTCATTGCTAGTGCCCTCCTTCAGCTGTATGGCCTCTGCCCTGCTCAGTGTCTGGGCCTCTGGTGTTTTCTCTTCAGGACACTAGTAGTCAGGCTCACCTTTTAAAAGCCTTATCTGATCTGACTAGATATGTGCTGGGCCCTTTAAGTAAAATCCAGAACCCTTAAATATACAGATTGTGTGGTGATGGTAGTGGTGGTGATGGTGTGTGTGTGTGTGTGTGTGTGTGTGTGTGTGTGTGTGACCTGTCCTGTCCTGATGTCAGTCTGCTTCTTAACATTGCTGTGTTGCTTTCTAATTTGCAGGGCCTTTGGCATACTGGCTCTCCATTCTCACAGCTGCCCTGTGAGTTAGATAGGGCATAGCAAGTGAGCTGTTTATCTACATTATTTAGGTGGAGAAACAGACTTGAGGAACTTAATAAGAGGGTTTCTAAGATTCTCTAATAAATAGCAGAACCAATGGAAACTCATGGCTTTGGAGAATCTTTTCAGTTGTGTCTCTTGCTAGATTCTTTTCCTTCTCTCTTTGTATTGCACTGACATTGACAGCTCACCGGGGTTGCTGTGTCTTTTAGTTTTTTCTGTGTCTCTATATGTTATTTCTTCCCCCTGTGTATCTTTCCACAACACACAGCCACTGTCCGAATCTTAACCTCTCCTAAATACTTTGGGTAAAATCCAGCTCCTTACACATGCCAACCATTCCTCGGCTCTAATTGGTAGTTTCCAGTACACTTTAACGTGCATTTGCATTTTTAGCAGATGCTTCACTGATTAGTGCATGGGACTGAATTCTTTTCTAGTGGAAGACAGACACATTTAGCCATCCTTACAATGGTTCAAATTACCACCCTTCTATAAGTCCATGAAGGCCTTTCTATTTTACTTAGTCTTTTTTAAAACCATGAAATTGTGAATTCAGTTCTAATTTATATGCATGGATAAGGCCACCTAAAGCCAGACATGCTTTTGTGACCTTGATGTCGAAGATTCTGTTGCCTGAATTTGTATCTAGTACAAATATTTCCTATGTTATGTGTTCTAGGGCCACAGTATGCTCCACAAGACATGACAGTTTTTGAAGAGTAGATGTTAATCTAAAAGCACTCAAATAACAGTTTAGTTAATGTTGAGGTTGGCACCATAGAGGGAAGGTTCAGGGAAATCCAGTGTAGCTTCCCTGGAATAGACCTGAAGCTGAACCCTAAAGAATGAGGGGGTCTCAGAGAGTTAAAACCTGGTGGTCAAGGGGACTGTGGCCAGAGTTATGACAACCTACACACCATGTTCAAGACTTAGAGCTTCAATCAAAAACAAGAAACCCCTGTAATTAATATATAAACAATAAAAATTTAATTAAAAAACAAACCTCTGGGCCTGGCTTAGTGCTGTAAGCCTTTTGTCCCAGCACTCAGGAGGCAGAGGCAGGCAGATCTCTGTGAGTTTGAGGCCAGCCTGGTCTACAGAGCAAGTCCAGGACAGAGTTACACAGTGAGGCCTATCTCAAGAAACCAAAAAGCAGGGAATCCCTGAAGGGCGCTGAATGTTCTGACTCATTTCTTTAAAGAATAACTGTGAAGAACAGGCACTAGCTCCTGCAGGCGTTGAAGCTGAGAGCAGGTGGAAGGAGGCCAGATCTCCTATAGTGACGTGAAAGGCGCCTTATGCCATCACAGAGGCCACGCTCTGGAGGTGGGTGTCTGAGATGCTGGGCAGTCATGTCAGCAGGGCTCAATTCAGTTAGAAATCGAGACACTTGGATTTCTGGCATGGACCTGCACAGCACTGCATGCTGAGGAGAAAGCATGTGGCCAGAAGCTGTGCTAGGCTGAGGCTAAGGACATTGGCTTCGGGTTTTAACATTCTAGCATTAAGGGGTTGCTGAAGGTGATTTGGCCTTTCTTCATAGCCTTTGAGAAAGCTGGCATACCACATTTTTGTCGTTGAGAATCAGATGTGGAGGGGCCAGGTGATTTGCCTGAGACTGCACAGCCAGGGAAGAACTGAACCTGGATTTGGGATTGTGTTTGAACTATACAGCTCTGGGGCTGGAAGGATATTGTTGCTGTGTTCTCTGGGGAGGAATGTGTATATATGGAGGGTGTGTGTGCCTGTGCATGCTTATATAAAGGCCAGAGGTAAACCTCTGGTGGCACCATCTGTTGTTATCTATTTTAGTTTGGGGATAGGCCCACTGACTGGCTAGACTGGGTGGCCACTGAGCCCTGGTTATCCCAGCTGTGCCTCTGAACACTTAGATTATAGGTGCACATTGCCATGCATGGGTTTTTACATGAGTGTTGGGGACCTGAGTACTCTGAGTCACTACTCCAGCCCCTAAAGTTGTATTTTTAAAACCATATCCCATGGTTCTGCACTCTGGTATTGACAACCTAACCAACCCTCGGCCTGTGGTCAGGACGGCCTAGGGATCTTGGTCACCTTTCCACTTACAGTACACTTGTTCATTCTAGTCCTGTTTCTCTGACCACTGACAATTGTCAAGCACAGATCACTGTGTGATCCTGGGAGGAGGGAAAAAATAAACCATAGTGAAAACATTTGTGTAGGATTTTCAAAGCACTATGCCAATATCACCTCTCTCATGGTCCTCACATCAGTTCTGGAAAAAAGTCATGTATTGTGCTTCTTTAAGTGTACTTGGAGTGGGTACCCACTCTGCACATGGCCCTGTGTTGGGACTTGCCCAGTAGTACAAGAATATTCTCTTTAACTCTTCATAGTACAGGTACATGCAGGCGAAGGAGGTTCTGTTGCTGGCCTCAGACCACAAGAAAGCGCCTGCCCAAAGGCAGAGTCCTTGGGAAGTTAGGGTACCGGAAGCCTGCTTAAAGTTTTACCCTGTGGGATATGAGAAAGGAATAGGTCAGAGGCACCTGGGTCAGAAAGAGGAGGAAGATAGAAGATTTCAGTGAGTTACATTACAGATACTGTGACGGGGAAAAGCAGTGTGTCAAATATTACCAAACAGCAAAGGAAAATATTTAATCTTACTTGCTTAGTTTTACAAGAAGAAACAGAATAGATTCCCCTAACAAAAGGCAATGTTGACAAAGATTAATTCGGGAGGAGTTACGGGAGAGGAGAGTGACACATCTAAATATATCTTAACATATTTAAGTTTTAAAAATATAGATATTGGACATATAAAAAAATTAAATCAGATTGTGAAAGTACACCCTAAAATTAAGTGCACATAAAAATGCAAATGTGTCAAGTTTAGTGACATAAGAAGAAATTTAAAGACCGGAGAGAAAACTCAACAGTTAAGAGCACTGTCTGCTCTTCCAGAGGACCTGGATTTATTCCCAGTACCCACATGGTGGCTCACAGCCATCTGCAACTCCAGTTCCAGGGCTCCGTCGCCATGCCTGGTCTCTGTAGGCACTGCATGAATGTGGTAGACAGGCATACACTGGCCAAACACCCACACACATGCATTTTAAAAACTTCAGGAGATAGGGCGTGGCGTGGCACTTAGTGTACGACAGGCAGAGGCAGGTGGATCTCTGTGAGTTCTGAGACATCCAGGGCTACAAAAGAAGAGCTTGTCTCAATAATAATAATAATAATAATAACAACAACAACATGCAAATTCGTGAAGCATTTCATACTGTTCAGTCTCACTGGATGTATTAACCACAGTTAAGGGCAGGCCCCATGCAGAACAGTAAATGGACAGCTCAAAATGACCTCAGTAATATCTTTATAGACTTTTTGTCTCATACTGCTTTGTTTGGGCTTTGTTTTGTATTTTTCACATTTTTTATTCTGGTCTGTTTATTTTATCTTTGTTTTTGAGAGAGGAAGATGTGAAATTGGGTGAGTGGGGAGGGAGGATCTGGGAAGAGTTATGGGAAAGAAACGATCAGAATATATTATATGAAAAAAATTTATTTACAATAAATACACATATGCACATGTATGTATGCAAGTGGATAGAATGATAACCAGCTAATGGTGACTATATGAAGCACCTAGGATCACCCCCACTTTAAAAAAAGAGAGAGACAGTCTCACTATGTAGGCATGTACTATCATTATCATCTTCTAGAATAGTTTATACACACACACATATACATATACACATACATACATGCATATACCCTCACCTTTTTTTGAGTATGAAATAGTGATAGTTCATTTTATATATCTGACATTAAAACTATCTTCGAATCTAGTATGGTAGAGCACTCTTGTAATCCCAGGACTCTGGAAGATGAAGCAGAGTTTAAGACTAGTGTGGGCTATATCATGGGACACTTACTTTAAAAGATAGTAAATTAGGAGCTGGAGAGATAGTTCTGCAGTTGAGAACACTCTTGAGGCTGCTCTTCCAGAGATCCTGAGTTCAATTCTCAGCAACCACATGGTGGCTCACAACCATCTGTAATGACATCTAATGCCCTCTTCTGTAATGTAGGCATATATGCAAATAGAGTGCTCATATGTATAAATAAATAGATCTTTAGAAAAAAGATAGTAAAGTAGGCCAGACATGGTGACACATGCTTTTAATTCCAGCACTGGGATGCAGAGGCAGGCAGATCTCTGTGATGCTGAGTTCGAGGACAGCCAGGTCTACAGAGCAAGTTCCAGGACAGCCAGGGCTGTTGTTACACAGAGAAACACTGTCTTGAAAATCCAACAAACAGAAAAAAAAAAAAAAAAAAGGTTGACTGGTAAGAACTCTGATCAAAACTGGGTGCAGTGCAACACACTTATAATCCCAGCGCTTGGGTAATCATAGGCAGGTGGATCTCTGTGTATAGTACGCATTTTATATATAGTACGCAGTTGTGAGTTTGAGGCAGCCTTGTCTAGAAAGTGAGACCAGAACAGCCAAGGCCACACAGAGAAACCCTGTTTTGCAAAACAAAACAAAACCTTTTATATTCACCGTTATAGGCAGCTGTGAGCCTTCCAGCTTAGATGCTGTGCACTGAACTCAGGTCCTTTGGGCGAGCAGTAAACTGCTGTACCCCAGTCTCCAATGCAAACACACACAATCCTAGGATGTGCCCATGGAAATAGGGGACAACTTTTAGGAGTCGGCTGTGACCCTCACCTTATTGAGGGAGGGAAGGTCCGTCTCCGTCGTGTTTCTGTGGCACAGTGCCACACTCTAGGCTAGCTGAAACTCCTGTCTTTCACCTCCTTCTTCTGATAGGAATGCTGGGATGTACTATTGCAGCTGGCTTTTCATGTGGGCTCCAGTATTGAACTTAAAAGTGGCAGGCACTTTTACCTACTGAGCCATTTCATTTCCTTGCACCTAGCCCCTCTGCATTTTAAAGCATATACAACAGCAACAACAAAGCATTATAATCCCAGTACCCTGGAGGCAGGACTGGGTTCAAGGCCAGTCTAGTCTGCATAACGAGTTCCAGGGCAGCTGGAACTACACACTCAGATCCTGTCTCGATAGATAGATAGATAGATAGATAGATAGATAGATAGATAGATAGATAGATAGATAGATAAGGTTATTTGGGGGGGGGGCATCAACCCTATGTCCAAAACTAGAAGAAACATCTTTCTTGTCTTGATGGCTTTTCAGTACGCATACCTATGACATCCTGGGCAGCCATTTCATAAGTGTTCTTAAAGTGATTGTGAAAGAGCCTCTTTTTTGTATGATTGTTTTTGGCGGGCAGGAGGAGGGTTCTGGGTCAAATGAACCATTTTCACAAGTCACCCTAGACTGCTTACAGGAAGAAAAGGCAACATTTTAAGCATTTTTTTAAATGATGTGAAGAGTTTTCTGGTGCAGTTCAGTGGTACAGCTATGGGCTAGCTCTAAGGGACACCGAGGGGCCAGAGAATAATAAACTGTAATGTGTGACTTTACAGAAAGAAACAAAGGATGTGGTTACTTGTTAGCAGCTTAAACAAGAGTGATGGCAGTGTCCCATTCAGGGAGCAGTGGTGGCTACATCAGGCAACGCACAGCTTTCTATAACCAAGCTCCAGGGAGTCTGATGCCCTCGTCTGGCCTCCACAGTCACCTGCACACACATGGCAGAGCACAGACAACACACTAACACATAACAAAGTTAGAGAACAGAATTCTCAAAACACACAGCAGATTTCAAGTATAGTAGATTTTTACCTCTGAGAAATCTCAGGCAGTCTGCTCTGGCGTCACTGTGTAGGGCAAGCTCTACAACATCACTTACAGCGTTTCAGAATACTCAGCCTGGGTGGACACAGTGGCATGTTCCTGTAGTCATAGTTCTTGGCAGGATAAGGTAAAAGGATAACTGATTTGAGCCTAACCTGGGATAAACAGTGAGTTCCAGGTCAGTTTGGGGTACAGAGTGAGATTCTGTCCTAAGCAAACAAAAACACTTAATCTGATCTTAATCACGAGGAGACATCAGGCATTTACCAATTGTGGGCCATTCAGTCAATAAGACTGTCAGCTTGAACCGCTGGAATACTGTGTGGGGATGGAGAGACAGCTCAGGCAGTAAAATGCGTACTATACAAATGTGAAGACCTGAACGCAGAGCCACAGCAACCATGTGAAAAGCTGGAACTGAGCCAAGCGGTGGTGATGCACACCTCTAATCCCGGCACTGTGGAGGCATCCGCAGGTAGATCTCTGTGAGTTCGAGACCAGCTTGGTCTAGAAAGTGAGTCCGGGACAGCCAGGGCCATACAGAAGAACCCTGTCTCCAAAAGTGGAAGAAAAAAAAAAGCTGGAATTGATTGAGAGTATCTATAATCCCAGCTCTGAGAAAGCAGAGACATTGGAATCCCTGGAGTTCACTGGCCAGACAGCCTAGCTGAATTGTTGAACCCAAGTTCAATAAGAAACTCTATCTCAAAAATAAGAGGGAGAGTAACTGAGGTAGATACCTAACGTTTACCTCTGATCTCCATACACTTGTACAAACACATATACACACATACATACACATACAACATATACATGAAAAAATATCATTGTTATAAGTGATCAGTGGGCAGAGGGCTCAGTAGGTAGAGAAGGAGAGGGAGTGTATCTTTAGGTATGTTTATTAATGTGTGTGTATGTATGTAAATATTTATGTTAAGAGCTTTGGTTTAATCCTGAACTGAGGCAGTTAAGAGGCAGCTGTAAAGAACAATAACATATGGTTGGGGAAGCTTGACCACTACTGTATATTAGGTAATAGTCTCCGACTTGCTGATAACACAGTTCATATAGAAGTCTCGAGGTACTTAGTATACACTAAAGTAGTTAGAGGTAAAATGTCATGATGTCTCTGCAGTTTTTTTAATTAAATTTTTATTTTTTATATTAATTACAGTTTGTTTACTTTATATCCCAGCTGTAGCCCCCTCCCTCATTCCCTCCCAGTCCTACTCGTCTCTACAGTTTTTCTAGTGAGAGGAATGTGTAATGTAGAAGAGAAGCAGATATGGGCTGAGGAGGTGACTCAGCTGCTGTGCATGCATGGGGACGTGAGTGGGGTTGCCAGGGCCCATGGAAAATCCAGTTCTGCAGTACAAAGGACCTGCTGGCTAACCAGCCCTGTCACACTGGTAAGCTCCAGGTTCTGCAGAGATCCTTTCTCTAAGAACAAGGTGGAGAGCAACAGAAGGTATCTGATGTCAGCCTCTCTACACCCCCAACCCCACTCACTCATGCACACGCACACCACAGGTTGATCTCTACCTGCACCCCAGATAAATAATAAAAATAAAGGGAAGAGCTGGTTGGTGGTAGTAGTCCATGTCTTTAATCCTAACACTTGAGAGACAGAAGCAGGCAGGTTTAAGTTCAAGGCCAGGCTGGTCTACAGAGTGAATTCCAGGACAGCCAGTGCTACACAGAGAAGCCCTGTCTCTGGAAAAAAATAATAAATAAATAAAAAATAGGGGGAGTAGAAAGGAGCGGGGGTGGGGATAGGACACAAATTTAACAATAAGTGGATCTAGATCAGTGGTTCTCAACTTTCCTAGTGCTACAACCCTTTCATACATGTTGTGGTAACCTACAACCATAAAATTATTTCATCTTCTTCAGAACTTCAATCCTGCTACTGTTAAGAACCATAAATATCTGATATGCAAGATACCTGACAGCTTATATGCAGCCCCTATGAAAGGGTTATTCTACCCCCAAAGGGGTTGTGACCCACAGATTGAGAACTGCTGATAAAGAGTGTCACTCACCCTCCTGCTCCTTCAGCTTTAATGCTGTTTGAAATTATTCAAACTCAAATATGGACCAAGGTAACTTGTGGAGAGCAGAAGGGGTGTAAGTGATTTGGCCACTATCTTTAAAAAGGAGCATGATGGAGAATGGGTAGAGGCCATCACAAGTTAGAGGCAGAAGTAAACACAGTGTTTCTTAGGATCTGTTAGAAGTAGAGAAGGGGTCTAAAGTTTAAGATCCCCCTGAGGAAAGGCATTTGCACATATAATTGTGTAGGTAGTAAAAAGGCTGAGGAACCATGTGTTCTTGAAGGACCTAGGGAATGATGTGGCAGAGTAAGAGTCAAATGAGCTAATTTTAGTTTGTAGCAGGCATTTGTTGGTAGCTCATTGGTTTGTTCAGAAATCCAGGCTTGAGGCAGTGTCCCTACTGAAGTGCCAGGTGTCACTGAAAAAATTAAGAAAGGATAATCTCTAGTGTTAGAAATAGGAGTTCCAGAAGACTTGGAGAGCTCAATTGGTAAGGCTCCTGGCCCTGAGTCTGAGAAATAGGGGTTCCAGCTGAAGTTTCTGGACAAGGCAAACTTTGCTCTTGATCAAGAGTGTGTTGAGGGAGGAGCAGACACAGAGACAGAGAGTGCATTTGTTACAACAGAAAAAGGTACTAACAGGCCTATAAATCTCTAGCTGGATAATTTTTGTCAGAAAACTATCTCAAGAAAGTGCATGCTTGAGGGGAAATCTTTACTCTCCAGGTTGAAACTAAATGGAACCTGAACTTTGGTGGTACATTTTGGTGGAGAAAAGAACCACAAAAAAAATTTTTTTTTCTTCTGACTACCTCAATCTCATGTCAAACAACTTTATTCTCTCCTTTGTTTCCTCCCTAGTCTTTCCTATTTTAACCTAATAAGGTCTTCCTTCCAAGTGTGTAATCAAACTTGAAACCAAGATCATCCAAAAGTTTGTTCCCTCTCTCCACCTACCAGGCCTACCTAACATGGGTATTTCTTCTTTCTTCAATTAATTGTTCATTTTTTTTCCTTCTTTAAGCTCTTAGTTTTTGGAGGTTTTTTGTTTTGTTTTGTTTTTAAAGCATCTGTTTACATGGTATAAGCCAGGACACAGTGAAACCACCAAATCAGACCGCTCTATGGGTAGAAAGGTTTATTAGGGATCAGACTGCCAAAGGCTATCTATGGTGGAAAAGCAAGTGGATATTTTTTAAGACATTCAGCAGGATGAGGTCTTTGAACTGATACAGGCTATTCAGATTGACACTAGATCCCCTTGTCTGAAGTAGTTGATGTTTGAGGTAGGATTAAGGAAGGTTCCTGGTAGTTTGGGGGAAGTTCCTGGTAAGCAGAAACCCATAGTTAGGCCTCTGTGGAACTAATAACAATCTTGTTTACCTGGTGAGAGCCCTTCTATTTAGGGTAGTGCTCTCATCACTACTGGTAGGGGAAGGGAGAGGAGGAATATCTAACATGTGACATCTGCTTGTGCCTCATCGGGCCTGCCCTGACCTATGGCTTGTTTGTCTTGTTTGTAGTAGAACCTATAGTGGCTGGTCATGGTTAGCTGATCTTTGTCCATGCCCCCAGAAGTCTTCTTCAGTGAATAATGTACACTTGCTTTCAGTTCTGTAACCCTATTCATTGCCACAGCTCAAATGCAATCCAGCCCAGCTTGAACTCAGTGAGAGCCTTGATGTATGCAAGGTTATAGGCTCATTCCCCACCTCTCAAAGACAGAACAGTGTTTTCAAGTTCAAATGAAACCTTCTGAGTTTTAATGGGGATATACAAATCCAGTTTCCTTCCAGGTCAAGAAGAACAAGGTAAGAGGATGTCTGGGTGTACCAAGGTAAAAATGGACGTTCTCTGAAAGTGTGTGAGTAGGAATTCAGACCCAGTTTGGGATTGAGAGAAGGATGTTGTGAGTACACTAAGAGAGCAGTAAAGCAGTGAGAACCAAACAGTCTTGACAATCCCTTTTTGAAAGGCCCTTCCTGACAGAGAGCTTCTGGTCCCTGGGGTTTGGGCCAAAACTTCAAGTTTTCCTCATCCAGTTGTCTGTATCCCTATTCCCTTGGCAGTCTCTGGAGCAATGGTGTTCAATAATATTCCCTGTTAGAAAAATGTAAGATACTGGGTCCTGTAGAACAGTTCACCAGACATCAGGCCAAACTTCCTGTTCAGCATTATGGGTAATGGCCTAGCTAGAAATTACTGCTGAGTACAGGACAAGAACTTTAAATAGACAAATTGATGAATTTGCATTATAATAAGCACATCACTGTATCAACTCCAGCCCTGCTTGGTCCTTAGCTCTACTGGGGTTTTTCTTTTGAACTAACCATCTCCAGTGTCTTGTCTGGTTTGTGTTGTTTTGTTTTCTTTCTCTTTTGTCCTCTCCTGCATCATTCTCTCCTAGATCCTAGATTGTTGTTTATTTGTTTGTTTGTTTATGTCTTCCTTTCTCTGACCCAAAGATCAGCCAGTAAAAAAGCAGTCTTAGCTATTCAGGTAAGAGGGATTCCTCTGGAGAAGAAAAGAGCCCTTTGGTATTTCTGAATGTGTGTAGGGAGTGGTAGTGGTGGTGATGTTGATGAGGTTGGTTGGTTGGGGAGTAGGGATTTTGTTTTTGAGACTACAGTCTCACAGTATAGCCCAGGCCAGTCTAAAAAATGTTATATATAGCCCAGACTGCCTTGAGCTCAGCAGTCTTCCTACCTCAGCCTTTCAAAGGTCAGGATTACAGTTGTCGGCCACTTAATCTGGCTCTTGTGAATAATTAGTATCTTCACACAGTTTAGAATTAAGCACAAAAAAGAATGTAATGAGAGATCTCCAGTCCTGTGCCTATTTTAGCCAACCACTTTCCCACCTCAGATACAACCAGTGTTGTTTCTTTTGTACTCAGCAAAGATATGGTAGATGCTTGCATATTATATTTATAAATATTTATTAAATATGCAAACATACCATTTTCCTTTTTATCTACTGCTTTGAATGTTCACATAACTCTCTTCCCTTAATGGCATCAGAGAAATCATTCCTTATACACAGTTTTATCAGGACAAATTCTGTATTGTTATATAGATATGAGATCATCATTTCTGGGATTCTGCTATTGTGCACAGTGAGTCTGTGCATAAGCTTCCACTTAGTCACTAACTACAGCTAAGATAGGAACCTTGCCTTCCTGAGGGAACTGCCTCAGGAAGGGTAGCAGCTACTGAACTGCTACCCTGGAGCTGTGAACTCATGCCACAGCCATGGTTTACATTTGTATTTTGTTACTCTGTCAGCCTTAATTAAAGAAGAAATCAAGAAATGAATGTGGTATGTAGAGGGTTTAGAGTCTTGGCTTCTGAGCAGGATGCCACAAGCTAGCCGTATGGGGCTGATTGTGAGGTTAAAATATATGGTAACCAACAGACCTGATTCCTAGTCTTCACTGGTTTCCAGAAGATAAATGAACTTTTCAGAAGCTCAGGTTATTGATATGCCCTTGCTCTAAAAAAAAAAAAAAAAAAAAAAAGTGTTCAGTTTGACATTTCCCTAAACCCTACCACTGATTGTCCAGTCTGTCTTAGAGAGGTGAGACTGTCAGGGACAAAGAGATGAAGCCATTCCATGCTGTTGTGCTCATGGAGGCTTCTGTATGTGTCTGGCCCACCATGTCCTTCCAGTCTCCTCCCCTTTTGCAAACCATCACCTAACACTAACTAGCTGTTTCTTTTTCTTGCATTCGTTTTTCTCTGCTGTCCTGTTCTGTTCCTTCAGCCCTACTGCAGCCTGGTAAGACCCAGCAAGCACATGTATGTTTGCACAGTCCTCCTGCTGCTGTCTGACTCTACAAAGGGTATTTTTCTTCACACCATGCTGAGTATTAAAGAGACCATACGTGTGCTGCCCAGCTAGGATTCCAGATAGGTGGTGTTATCAGCTGTGTAGACATGGCTAGTCTCCTGTTGGGGTGGCCAGTTACAAGATGGGTGGGTTATCTCTTGTTGTTCCAGACTGGGCCCCTCTAACAGTGCTCCCTTTCAGTGGTTTCTCCCCAACCCGCTCACAAATGTGTCTTCTTTACTCCTGCTCTAGGTTAAGTAGCCTGTCTTCTCTGGCAGATAAACCTGAACGCACATCTCCTTCCCACCACCGCCAGTCCTCTGACACCTCAGAGACAACAGGTAACCACCTTGTTGCATGTCAGCAAATAGACACTGCTGTGCGCCCCTATAGAGAAATCCTGTACACCACATGTAAAACACCTGAACTTTATGTTGACCACATACGGTGTTGTGTTGAGTTTTATGTTAGGAGTTTTATGGCAATTACCTCTTACCTAGGAAGTAGCTTTTATAATATTCTTATTTTGCAAATAAGCAAACTGAGGCACAGGGAGAAGTTAGGAAACTTGCCCAACCTCACACTTGGTGAAGACAGAATTGAGGCTTGGAACCAGTTCTGTTGTAACTCTAGAGCCCATGCCCCTATCACCACAGAGTGCTGTCACCTATGTACAGTATCTGGTAAAGATCCTTAGCGAAGACAGTTGGTAGCCACTATCACCCCTTCTTCTTTCCTTCCTCCCTTGCTCCCTGCTTTACCCCCTGCCTTTTTATTTTATGCTTGAATATTGGTATGAATAAAAGGATTTCTCCTGACATTCATTATTCCCTGTATTTGGCAAGGAAACAACCCTGAGTCACCAGCATGATTTATCCAGCTATGTAACACTAGTCAACAAGCTTTAGTGCCCCTTTTGCTGTGTTTACTGGGCATAACAATGTAAAATTTCCAGTCATCCAGGGGCTTGCTCATCTTTAATACTAGTCTTGAAGAGCACAGCTAGATTTAACTGTGCCCTTCTTCAAGCAGTCTCATTCTTATAGGCCTAAAGGGACAGCTATTTCAGCACTTTAGAGAAGGGTCACTTCTCATACGGATTACAAAGTTGATTACAGGTTTTCCCAGTCACTGAGGATGCTACATATCATAGCAGTGTATGTGGACAGAGTGAATCTGGGGAATTGGATTAGTCTGGGAAGGCTACTTTAAAAAAAATTGGCTGGCTTGGATAAACTGACCTTGCAGTGAGACTGCCTTCTCAAACATCTATCTCCTACCCCCAACAGGTCTTGTTCAACGCTGTGTCATCATCCAAAAGGACCAGCATGGCTTTGGCTTCACAGTTAGTGGAGACCGCATCGTGCTGGTGCAGTCTGTGCGCCCTGGTAAGTACTGTGTCCCTTCTGTCAAGAGTGGACAGTTCTTAAAGGGCATTGTGTGTGTAACAGTGCTTCGTGACTGTTGAAATGGGGGAATCCGAAGGGGAAAGTGAATGAATTCTTTTAGAATTCTAGCCACGCAGAGGCCAGGAGGTTAAAATAATTGTGATGTACACACACATATAATAAGTAAGTCTTCTTAAAATGTGCTATATACAGAAAACTACTGGAAAATAGCTTGAAATTGGAAAGGAAGTAGCTATCTTGCCCAACTATATAAACATCAGGTTACTTTTAATAACTAGTAATTAAAAAAAACTAAACTTGAGGTGGACGTGGTGGCACATACTTTTAATCCCAGTACTTGGGAGACAGAGCAGGTGGAATTCTCTGTGTGTTCAAAGTCAACCTACATATAGAGGTCCAGGCTAACCAAGGCTACCTAGTGAAGCCCTGTTTGAAAAAACAAACAAAAAAGAAAAATCTGCAAGACGCCATGGTGCAAGCCTGCAATCCCAGCACTCAGGGAGGCAGAGGCAGGCAGATCTCTGTGGGACCAACCTGGTCTACAAAGCAACTCTAGCACAGCCAAGGCTACACAAACCTTCTCTGACCTTCCCCCCCCCAAAAAAAAGGAAAGAGAGAGAGAGACAGAGACAGAAAGAAAGAAAGAAAAGGAAGGAAGGAAGAAAGAAAAGAAAAGAAAAGAAAAGAAAAGAAAAGAAAGAAAAAGGAAAACCAGCACACTCCTTTAATCTCGGCACTTAGGAGGCAGAAACAGGCCAATCTCTGATTTCAAGAGCAGCCTGGTGTACAAAGTGAGTTCCAGGACAGCCAGGGCTACACAGAGAAACTCTGTCTTGAAAAACAACAACAACAATAATAATACCTGCCACAGAGGCTAGAAGAAAGCTTGGGATTACCTGAAACTGGAGTTACAAGCAGTTGTGAGTAGTTCTGGGTACTAATCTGGGCCTCTGTAAAAATATCAAGTGCTGTTAATCATTGAGACATCTCTCCAGCCCCAAATAGTACATTTTAGATAAGGGAGAACCTTACTTCCCAAATTGAAAATCTAAAATAGAGGGTACAGTTTATATACTAGAAGCATCTAGATATGCTTTGTGAGGGATTTAACAGATAAATACAACTTAGATTTAATGGCAAATTTACAAAATATAATATTTATGCTTCTCATTAACTTGTTTTTGTTGTAGTGTTCTCCTGCTTCTTGGGTATAAATTAAGGCTAAAATAGCAGCTCCTTACAACCATATAGTGAACAAAACCTCTGCACCCCCTAGTTGAAAAGTACAAGAGCGTGTTTTTTTGAGCACCTCTCTTGGTCAGCCAACATCAAAAGGCCTTAATATGGTGCATCTCAAATGAAGAAACTTATCAGTGTTTTTTGTTTTTTAGTAGAATATCATATCATTATTCTAATGATAAGAACCCAGAGAATATCTTTATGAACTTCTCAAGACTTACAAGCCACCAGTTTGAAAGCTATTGTTTTAATCCATTTCTCCAATTCTTCTTAATATTACTTTACTAACTATATTTAATATAGTAAAATTATGTTTCCCATGGAATAATAAGAAATAACTCTTATCTGGCCTTAAAACATTCAAATAAGGCAAAAATATACCCTTCTCAGAGCCTAGCCCTACCTGTGTCCCACATTAGCTGGCTCTCTGAACTCTGTTCTCTGAGATACGTGAAGAGCAGAGCATTAGGCAAGGCCTCATACAGTCCTCACTAGATTAAAAGTCATCCTGTTGCTGGATGTCCCAGGATTTAAAGCTCTGATATAAAATTTCAGAGCCAGTGATCTAAGAGGGACTTTGGTGTAGATTTGGTGACTTTTGGGGGTGGCTGTAAGACTCTGCTAACCAGCCCTTATCCCTACAGGAGGTGCAGCCATGAAAGCTGGTGTGAAAGAGGGTGACCGGATCATCAAAGTGAGTAAACTTGACCTGTCCTCCATCTTACAGTGGTAGCAGGTTCAGGGACAGCCTAGCGCTGTGGCCTACCTTGTGCTTCATCTCATTACTGACTCTCAGGCAACTGCTACATCAGGGTGAAGCCATAGCAGGGAAGAGATGAAGATAGCTGGCTTCTGTGTTCTGGCCTCTTCAAGTCCATCAATCTTGAAGAGTTCTGGAGTAGGTTTTATTTATCCCTATTTCACAAATGACAGAAAAAAAAAAAAGGTTAAAAGGAATTAGCTCAGGCTAGTGAAGGACCCAATCCCTTGGGTTCTTACCTTAGTCTGTCTTCCACACAGTGTTGACATGAGACGATCTTCTGGATATAGGTCTGTCTTTACAGAATGGGGTCCTGGCACATTAAAGAAATCTTAGCTGCAGAGACTTTTACTCCACTATTAAGAATGAAGCCCGTAGAGCCTGTGATACACACAGCTGTAACTAAAAAAGTCAGTGGATGGAGACAAGGGTCTTATCCCTGAAAACTTAGAAGCCAGCTTGGAACAAACTAATAATGTGAACTTGATTAAACAAGTAACTAAGGGTAACTAAAAAGCACTGGGAATGGCTTCCTTAAGAAATGGCATTTTAAATTTGGAAAAGGTTTTCACCACCATTACTCAATGTTATTTGTCCCTCCAACAGGTGAACGGCACCATGGTGACCAATAGCTCACACCTGGAGGTGGTGAAGCTTATCAAATGTGAGTTGTTTAGGGCATAACAAATAAAAAAAAAAAAAGAAAGAAAAGAAATAGGAGACCTGGTGGACTCTGGGACAAATTGGCAGGTTTCCTGACCTTAGAGGCTTCATTTGTAGAGATTGAGACGGCTGAAACCACATCTCTAGACTTAACATGAAGTGGTCAACTTAAACTGCTGCGAGACGCTACCACGATGTCAAGCATTGACATTGACAATGTCAAGCATTGTCCCAGTAGATAGCGCCATTTTTAGCTGTCTTTGCCCCTCCTCACCATATCCTGCTAAGACCACATTTCATTTAAATGGTACTCTGTTCCATTCACATTCTTCCTTATAAGCTTTCTCTGGAGGCAGAAGAGGGGCAAAAAATTCTAGTCAACGAGTCTTTACAGATAGGCAGGTAGAAGGAATGAGTAATGAGGAACTAAATAACGAATGTGCGAAGTCTCAGAGAGTGGAAGGCTAGAATTGTGCTGTGTGCCATGGGGGCAGTGTGCTGTGCTTCAGTTTCACAAGATAAAGAAGGTTGCTGGGCATAGTAGTGCACCCAGACAGTCCCAGCACCGAGACTGAGACCAGGAGGATCTCAAATTTAAGGCCATTCTCGGCTATGTTGAAAGACTACCTTAAAAAAGCGAAAAGAGATGGGGGATACTGGGTGAGATGGCGCATAGGGAGTGTGTATGGGTGGAATTTTGGTTGGGGTCTCTACAAGAAGAAAGAAGAACTTGGTTGGTGCAGGGCAGTGGGGCCAGAAATTAGAAAATGACTAGAACTTTTAAAGTGAGGAGATTTTAATTTATGGGATTGTGAGGCTTAATGAAAGGTGAAAGATGATTTTTTTCATTTTTATTTTATTTATTTATTTATTTATTTATTTATTTATTTATTTGGTGATTTAAATAACTGCTCTTCTTGAGAACAGTGGTTCTCTAGCAAGCCTCTTTTTCTTTTCTTCTAGCTGGCGCCTATGTTGCACTTACCCTCCTGGGCTCTTCTCCTTCCTCCATTGGTGTCTCTGGGCTCCAGCAGAGCCCATCTCTGGCAGGAGTGCCCAAAGTTAACCCCATGACTCCTCTACCACCTCCTCCTCCACCCTTGCCACCTCCACAGCACATTACAGGACCCAAACCTCTGCAGGTAATAGTTTTCTTGATGCCTACTGATCATTCTAGGGACTCTTTGAAGTTGTTCCTCACTGAAACTTAAGTTGAATGGGGTTGTAGTAAGCAGACATAGGCCAAAAAACATGAATACCACCAAAAGTTAAACACAAATGAAGTCTGTATAACAGTGCCTTATGCCTGCCCCTCTATGAATGAATATGCAGTTTTACGGTATCATCTTCAGTGTTTCCTCTCTGTGTAAAGGCTCCTACGAGGGACCTCTACAAGTATTCTTCCTACCTGGGCCTGAGGCATGGACAGAAGTATCTGTTAGAGAGTGTTGCCAGTTGGTGTTGGGAGGGTATGCTCAAAAGTCAAAGAAGAGGGATTGGAAAGATGGCTCAGGGGTTAAGAGCACCGTCTGCACTTCTGAGTTCAATTCCTAGCACCCACATGGAGGCTTATAACCATCTATGCAGGGATCTTCTGGCGTGCAGGTGTACATGCAGATAGAGCACCCATTTACATTGAATGAATGAATGAATGAATGAATAGGTCTTTAAAAAAAATAGTCAAAGAGGAGGAGACCAGCTTCTCAAAGGAAAAGGGCTGCCTGGGAGGAAAAGAGAAAGAACAAACATAGGTAGAAAAAAAACTCTCAAGAACAGAGAAGCCTGTGTAAAGATGCACAGAGGTGGGATGCAGGCATGGATAAAGAACAGGCTTCCAAATTGAACAGAAGACTGAGCCAAGACTTGGGAGAAGTTAGAAACAATTCAGTAGTAAAGCTGGATACAGCCAGGATGTCTTAAGTTCGGTGTGAAGTAAAAAAATAAATAAGATTTATGTTTATCACATTCCAGCAAAGTGTTGCATTATCCAGAATGTGCTCATAACTCAGATTCTACTCTCAACACCTTTCCTCACTCAGGAATGAGCAGATATAAAAGAATTAAGCTATTAAGCTAGTCTCTGGGTCTTACTACTGTTATATTTCCATTCCTAGGATCCTGAAGTCCAAAAGCATGCCACTCAAATCCTCAGGAATATGCTGAGGCAGGAAGAAAAAGAGTTACAGGTGAGATCACTATGAAAGATAGGCTAGCCATTATCTTTATGAGTAATCTCTTATCACAGCAATCCACCAGTGTATGCAACTTAATTTTGTAACCATATCCAATTATAGTGAAACCCCAGGGTCTGTGGGTAAATAGCCCAGTGGAGCACATGCTTGACACCCAAGTTCAGTCCCTAGGAAAAAAGAGGGTACTTCTTACGACATTAAAAGGCTTGCCTTTGGCCAATTGGAGTAGTAGGGTAGCAGAATCCCATGGTTAATACATTAGGATAATGAATATTTGACTAAATATAAATGAATAAATAAGGAAACAGACTAAAATGAGAAACTGCCAGAACTGAGGAAAATTGGAGTTCATTGGAATTGTTGTTAGAAGATTCCAAAGAAATGAAAGGTAAACATGGGAGATAGGGACAGACAGATGAATGCTGGGGTAGACTGATGGTGGAGAGGGTGAAGAGAGATTGCCAGTGTCGGAAATGAAGGACACAGAGATGAGGAAGAAGATGAGTGTGGCTGGAATAGGTCACTCTGAGTACTTACTGTGTATAAACCGTTGCTTTAGTCTCTGTGGTATACAAAAGGGAAATGAGATCGTGCTCACCTTCAGGGTACTTTAAGTCTAATGGGGAAATTTCAGATCCTAGTAAGAGGAAAGTAGGAAGAACAAAGAGGTCATCATAAAAATTAACAGGAGGAAGAAATACAGTGGCATGTAAAAGCTCCATAGTAAAAATGGTATTTTGTTTGGGTTTGGAGGGGCAGAACTTTAGCAGCAAGGGGTAGGGGGAAAACATAACTTTTATTCTAGCACTTGGGAGGGTGAAGCAAGTGGATATCTGAATTTGAGGCCTTTCTGGTCTACATAGTGAGTTTCAGGCTAACCAAGGCTACATAGAGAGACACTGACTCAAAAATAAACAAAAAAAGAGTTGGGGGTATGTTAGTGAGGAAAAAGTTTAGGTCAAAGGCATGAAGTTGCAAAAACACGCTTAACAAGCATTGTGTTCTTGCAGTGTGCCAAGTATTCTGTTAGAGCAGTGAATGGGAGTAGCCTTAGAGGAGGTGTTTGAATGGTTACAGAGACAAAAATGAAAGGTGTGCCTTTCTCTTAAGGAGTTATAGCAGTACCACAGGGCGGGATGAGTGAAGCTCTGCTACATTGTATGTTGGTATTTGTGTATTCCCATTGGATTACTAAGACCATTGTAAGACCAGACATACGGCCAATGGACTAGAATTCAGAATTATGTATTAATCCATACAACTATAGCAACTCATTTCCAATAAAGGTACTAAGACAATTCAGTAGTGTTTGTCTCTTCAACAAATGGTGCTAGATCAACTGGATATCTACAAACAGAATTAATTTGGATCCTTATCTCATGTAATTAACAATTTAATTAAAATGGATTAATAAAGTCTCAACAGAGAAGAATATAAAACTCCAGAGAAGTGTTTGAAAGAGGGGACTTGCAGCTGAGCTGAATATGTGAAGATGTTTTTCTGTTGTTATTTTCTCAGCACTGTCTACACAGCATTTACATTATGTTAGATAATGTAAATAATTAGGAAAGAAAAATATGAAACTTTTAGAAAGAAACATGAGTATGAGTCTTCATAAGCTTGAATTAGCCACCGTTTTTATTATTTATTTATTTATCTACTTATTTATTTATCTATTTATCTAGCTGTTTGTGTATTTATTTATTTGGTGTGCAGTGTCTGCATGTGTGCCTTCACGTCAGAAGAGGGCGCCAGATCTCATTATAGATGGTTATAAGCCACCATGTGGTTGCTGAGAACTGAACTCAGGACCTCTGGAAGAACAGCCAGTGCTCTAAACCACTGAGCTATCTCTCCAGCCCCCTAGCCACTGGTTTCTTTATGCTACTAAAAGTACAAACAGTTCCCCACAAGATAATTGGATGTCATCAAAATTAAAATGTCTGTGTATAAAGGAACAATATAAAAAATAAAAGGGCAGCTCACAGAAGAGAAGAAATAGTTTACAGTCATATATCTGCTAAGGGTCTATAAGAATATGTAAAGAACTCTTCCACCTCAGGAGTAAAAAAACAATGAACCAAGCTAGAGAGATGGCTCAGTAGTTAAGAGCTCTGGCTGCTCCTTTAGAAGACCCAGTTCAAATCCCAGCACCCATGTGGCAGCTCACAACTGTCTCTAACTCCAGTTTCAAGGTATCCAGTGCTCTCTTCTGGCCTCTGTGGTCCCTGCGTGGCACACAGACATACATAATAACCATACACACAAAATAATAAAATGAAAATGATTTTTAAAAAGACAAAAATAAAGCTAAAAATTTGACAAGGACTGTGATAGTTTCAGTCGTTAGAACACTTGCCTAGATTCTAGATTCAATTCCTACAGAGCACTAGAAGCAAATAAACAACAACTAAAATTTAAAAATAAAACTTTAGGTAGGAAGCTGATTAATTCAAAATGTTGTTTGTTGTTTTTAAATATTTATTATAAGCTTTGTTGATTTGGGGTTTTTCAAGACAGGGTTTCTCTTTGTAGTCCTGGCTGTCCTGGATCTCACTCTGTAGACCAGGTTTGCCTCGAACTCAGAAATCTACTAGCCACTGCCTCCTGAATGCTAGGAAGAAATGTATGCACCACCACTGCCCAACTGTTTTAAATATTTTTTAAGAGTTGGGGTGGGGGGCTGGAAAGATGGTTCAGAGTTTAAGAGCACTGGCTGATCTTCCAAAGGTCCAGAATTCAACTCCTGGCAACTACATGGTGGCTCACAACCATCTATAATGAGATCTGGTGTGCTCTTCTAGCCTGCTGGAACACATGCAGATGGAACACTGTATACATAATAAATAAATAAATCTTAAAATATAAAAAAGAATGTGTGTGTGTGCGAGCGTGCAGGTGCTCTCAAAGTCCGAAGTGGTTGTCTGGAAGAGTAACAAGTGCTGCTGACTCCAGAGATGTTCCTCCAGCCTCAAAAGCTTTGTTCTTATTCTAAATAAAATGAGAAAAGAATTTGAACAATTCTCTAAAGAAGACACAGGCAGGCATTGTGACATATGCCTGTAATTCCAACACTTGGAAGTCTGAGGCAGGATTTCAGTTAGGAGGCCAGCCAGGCTATGTAGTGAAAAACAGCCCTAACACACAATTAAAGAACACAGATGGCCAATAAACATGTGAAAAGAACTGCTCCTCAGAATAACAAGATACTGCTTCTGCTTCACGGCCACTAGGATTTTTATAGCCAAAATCATGGAGAGCAGCATGTCGGTAAGGCTGTAGACAAACCTGAGGAATACTTCTATTCTATAAGCTCACTCTCCCAGTCTGTTTGCATCACTGATGATGGGAATATAAAATAATACAGTCACGTGGAAACATTAGGCAGTTCTTTCAGGTGTTAAACACAGATTTTATGTAACTTGATAAATCCACTCCTAGATAACGTGCCAAGAAGAATTAAAAATACATATTCACACAAAAATGTATACATTAACATTCATGACAACTGTCTTTGAAGTAGACAAAAGTAAACAAGCTGGAGTCTGTCAGCTGATGAGAAGAATGCAGTATATCTGCAACACAGTGGGATGTTTAGCCATAGTAAAGAGTGGGTGCATAAATGAAAGAACCCTGATGAGAAGAATGCAGTATATCTGCAGCACAGTGGGGTGTTTAGTCATAGTAAAGAGTGGATGCATAAATGAAAGAACCCTGAAGACATTCTACACGAAAGAAGCCAGGCAAAAACCCATAAATGTGTAGTTCTGTCTACATGGAATGTCCAGAACATGCAAATGCTCGATGACGGAGTAGACTCTTGGTTACCAGAGGATGGCAAGTGGGAGAGATAGGTTGACAGTGGTAGCTTACAGATACCAGCTTTCCTATTAAAGGAATAGGAATGTTCCTATTTGATAGTGACAGTGGCTATGTAAGTGTGACTATACTAAAAACCTCTGTTATATACTTCAAATGAGTTCAACTTATATGAATTATATCTTAATAACAAACTTTAAAATAATTCTTGGGTACCATAGAAACTTAAATGAATGAGTAATTTATGCAGTTACCTATTAAACTTTCATGAGGTGATAAATTAGTTGGGTTCGGTCTACTGTGACCAAAACATTAAAAATGACAGTGGAGGACAGTGTGTGGGAAGTGACTTAGGTCACTTAAAGATTTCAGAGTTTCTCTTAAAGGCTGTGGGAATTGATCAAAGATTTTCAAACGGATATTCAAATCAGTCTTTTTGAGAGAAGTATGTTTTTGAACTGGAGAGATGAGTTAAGATATGGTTAAGAGTCCCTTGCTGTCCTGCAGAAGACCCAAGCTCAGTTTCCAGTACCCACATGGAGCCGCTCACAACTGCCTGTAACTCCATTGTCAAAGCATCAGATATGCCTGCCTCTTCTGGCTTTTGCAGGCACCTGTGCATGCATAATGTGAGGCACGCACATACTTGACATAAAGAAATCTTGGTGGTGGCTGCTGTAGTATATGAAATGAAAGATTTGACAAGAGCAGTAGAAGTTAGAACAAAAGAGAGAGAACAGGTAAGAGACGGATCAGGAGTCACATCAGGAGAAGTTACCATCTGCTAAGGAGAGAAGAGTAAAAGGTTGGTACCTAGGTGCCATGGGGGGGAGTCAGATAGGTCACAGGAGCAAGGCTTTTAGGACAGAAATGAAGGCCAGCTTTGGGTCTGAATTAGCATGCCTGTGAGGTAGACTATTCTCTGGGAAATGGCTCTGGAACAAGGAGATTGGGGAATCCTCAGCAACAAGGTAATCACTGAAGCTCAGATTTGGCTGAAGACAGCACACCAAAGCAGAGGGGAGAAATCTAAAAGTGGATTGAAGATTTGTGTGCATCTGTGGCACTGTACTAACGTTCCGCACTGTTTGCTGCTGTTTGATCATTTAAAGGGTAGCTTGGGTGGTGGGAAAAGGAAGAAAAATGGGCTGTGGCTTAAAAACAATCTGGATTGGTAGAAATAATTTTATTTTGGGAATTTGCTTTTAATTTAGGGAACTTAGATATCTTTAAAAGGTAGGATAACGAGAAGAAACAATTTGAGAAAGATTTTAAAGGTATCTGAAAGATGTCTAAGAGGCACTCAATGCAACCAGTGTGATTCAAAGTGGTAAAAGATTGTATTTCTGTTCTGAGTCAGGAGAAGAAATGGATGCAGATGTTGGATATTGAGACCAGTGTTTAGGGTTTGATGGTATGACAAAGATAAATATAAAATGTAAGGAATTTGAATGAGGTTGCCAGGTAACTGGAAGCTTCAGATAAGAAGTCAGTAAGTATGTGAACCTAACATCTTAGTTTAACTAGTATGTTTTGCTGGTGATTCCTTTTGTACAAAAACACTTTGGCAAATAACTGCCACGGCTACTCTAGCGAGCATGTTATATACTCATATTCAGATGTTGGGTCGTCTCCGTTCTTGACCTTTGTATTCAAGCTTACCCAGGCCTGCACAGCTAGTATTAATGGGCCAGTCTTCTCAGCTCTGTGCGCTCACTCTGCTGCACGCTGTCAATACATTAGGAGAGGTAGATGGTGCCTGCTCTTCAGAAGTTTCTGGTGATAAGGCTACTGGCTTCTCTAGGCTGTTCCTCTTTTTACTTGAGATTTTTATTGTGTTACATTTGCCCTAACATTCTCCATGTAGTGATCTGGATAGCTACTTCTATGTTCTATACTTGAGTGTGAGTTGACAAAGACTCTGTCCAGCCCTTAAAAAATAGGTCAGTTTAGGGCAGTCCTTTTGGTTTGTTTGTTTTCTTTCTCCAGCTGCTTCATATATTCTGTTTCTCATCAGTCACCCCTTTTTCTGATCCTAAATGATGGTGAAATAGCTGCATTTACTAGTAGACAGAAATCTCTTCTCTATTCTTTGTTTTGTGATAACTGCCTGTTCTTATTACTGTTAAGTCATCTATCCTCCACTAACCACTACTCTACCTTTCCCCTCCTCCTCCTCTTCCTCCTCTTTCTCTTTACCCCTCCCTAGCGTATCTATGAGGTGTATAGTCGGAACCCCGCCAGCCTGCTAGAAGAGCAAATCGAAGGTGCCCGGCGGCGAGTCACTCAGTTACAGCTGAAGATCCAGCAGGAGACTGGTGGCTTAGTGGTGAGTGTAGTAGGCATTGCTCCAGGAACAGCTCCATGCAGAGGAACTAGTATAGAAGAAGGAGAAGAGCAGGACTAGTATAAAAGAAGGAGAAAAGAGAGCCTCTTGGGCTACAGCAGGACCAGCACCAAAGAGGCTGAGCACTATTGAAATACCTACCTGGGATACCATGAAGAGACAAAGTCTATTTCATGCTCTTCTTGTGGGGAGAAAGGAAAAAATATAATAAACCAAATATTATGCTTTAATCTGTTAGTTACTCCTTCCTTCTGAATACCTTCCTATTCATGTGTATTCCTGCTCCGGCATTACTGAGCATTCATCTGGTAGCTTTTTCTTTAGAACGTAAGTGCTTTCCAAGTCAGCTCAGTAAAGGATTGCAGTCAGTTGAGAACAGGTTATATGTGCTTTGTAGACAATGCCATATAGGAGGACATTTTTTATCTGTCCTCATCAGAACTTTACTCTGAGTAATCTTTCTTCTAAGGACTAGCCTTAGGAAATTATGGATCTTAGAACACTATTTTCCCAAACCCATAGAAATTGTTTAAGGTAGAGCTGGAGAGGTAGGTCAGCAGTTAAGAGCACTGACTGTTCTTCCAGAGGACCCAGGTTCATTTTCCAGAACCCACATGGTAGCTTACAGCCATCTATAACTCCACATCCAGCAGATACAGTCTCTCCTCTGGCCTCCATGGGCATTGTGCACAAATGGTACAAATACATCCATGCATGCAAAATACCCGTATACATGTAATTAAAATTTTTAATTTGTTTAAGGAATTCTGTTTTCTTTTTTTAAGATACCTGTTCAGAATTTGGTAAAAACATAGGTAAATAAACTTTAAAATTCACTTTCTGAAGGAACTTTCATATCATGGTGGATGGCTTGGATTATGGGCTTAGATCATCTAGTTTTGATTACCAGCTCTTGAAAGTAGAGCTGGTAATCAAAATCCCTCAACCTTCAGACTCATGGCCAAGTAAACTTAACCACTAAGAACCTCTCTTTGTTTTCTCACTTATAGAAGAAGGACACAACAGAAACTACCTAGTAGGGTATTACCAGAATTAAAGTATGCCGCTGACATTGTGTGTGTGTGTCTGTGTGTGTGTGTCATGAATTCTGAGAGTCTGGGCTGAGAATCAGGATATTTGGGCTCTAGCCTTGGGTTAGGAAGATTACTGAACACCTGAGCTGCTTTTTGGCTCCTCGTTTGTAACTTGGGAATGGCTTCTTTTGCCTAGTTGCTGAAAAACTGATTGCAGTTGAGAAAGTCCTTTGTGCAGAATAGAGCACAGTACTAGTGCTCCCCCCAGAGACACAGTGTTTAACATCTTTCCTCAGCACAGGCTTAGTAGCATTGTATTCTTTGATGGTTAGAAAATCCTTTCCTGTATCTAACTCAAATAAGACAATAAGGGCTTTGAAGTCCAGGGTGTTAAGGGAAGGGAGACTTTTTGTTCAGTTTTACAGTAATGGTCAGGCTCCTTTCCCTCCATTAGGGGTCACCACCTTCTCCTACTACACACCTGAAAGAGCATCCCTTCTGGCTGGGTATTTCCTAGGCAGTAAAGCAGATGTGACCACTTGTTACAAAAGCAAGCATGGCTCTGGTGGGGAAAAGGAACAGGAGTGGAAGAGGATCAGAATATTTTCCCACCCATTGGTCTTTTCCTTTTTAGGACGTACTTCCACTCTATGGTGACAACAGCCAGAGAACATCTGAAGGTAAATCCCCATGTATGAGGCTTCTTCTGTGGTGGTCTCGCCAAATGCGGCAGGTTCTAGAATAATGAGGAAAAGAGATACCAGTACACAAGGCAGTCAGATGTGTAAAAATAAGCAATGGCCAAGTAGCTACCAAGATGACAGGTCCAGACAGCAGCATGTGGCACTTAGAAGCTCAACAAATTCTCATGAAGAGGAATGGTGACCAGAAGAGGGTTAGGAATAAGCTGAAGTGGATAACACGGTTTTATTTTAGGTGGTGGCATGTTCTGTCCCCATATACAGAAGTAGGCAAAAGCTAGATATGGAGAAAGTAAAAGACCAGTGTGCCAGAAGAACCTGAGATAGAAGAGTTGAAGGACAGCTGGCAAAAGAAGGGAAGATGACAGCTTCCCCTTCCTGCCTAGTGCCCAGAATAAAGGCTACTCTTTAGGGCCTGAGATTTTTTTTTTTCTCTCTAAAACTATCTGACTTGTTTTCTTCTCAGGCCGCCTCTCTCTGGATTCCCAGGAGGCAGACAGTGGCTTGGACTCTGGGACAGAACGCTTTCCCTCTATCAGTGAGGTGAGTGCCAGTAGGCACAAGGCCCATTTAAAATGTATACACTCAGTGTCCCACCCCTGGGCCCTGGACAGCACTGCTGCTCATTGACCACTGAAGGGCCTGCCTCATCACCTGGGTACCTTCTCCACAATTTTAGTTCTATGGATGTAATCACTGTGTTCGAGATCTGAGTGGGTTTGACATGCATCCTACTGCCGGAGTCATCACATGTGGCTCATATTTTATCAAAATTGACTGGCTCTGTTGTGTAAAATGTAGGGTGAAAAGGTAGGCAGTGTTAGTGAACCCCACCGAGTCAAATGTGATGTTTACTCTCTTTGTTGCACATCTTTTTTTTTTTACTTTAGTCAAAAATTTTTTTTAGATTTTTTTTTTTACCTTAAAGGTTATATTTCTTCAAGGTGCTCTTAGTTGGCATATAAGATTAACAATATTAAAATAACCTTGGCCCCGTACACACATGGAGCAGATGTGCAACTTGGTCATGATGTGGGTTCCCTAACTCTGTTGCCTCCCTTTCCACTATCTGGGCTGCCTTATCTAGTCTCAGTGGAAGAGGATGGGCTTAGTCCTCTGCAACTTGATATGCCAGGGTGGGTTGGTACCCATGGGAGGCCTCCCCTTCTCCGAGGAGAAGGGGAAGGGAAGGGGTTGTGAGGGTGGAACTGGGAGGAAAGGAGGGAGGGGCTTCAATCGGGCTGTAAAGTGATTAAATAAATTAATTAATGAAAAAAGTATTAAGGAATAAAATGAGTGAAAGAATGCTGAGAATAGTAAAGAAATCTATTTAGTCAGACTTATTAAACATGGAAATAAGTTTTTAGAACATACTGACATTTTAATTTTGGTAACATTTGGAAATTTTTTTTTCTGACTGTCCCTGACTATTGGTGAAAAGATGATGGGAAAGTTACCAAAGTTACCAAGAAAGTGGTGGGACGTAGCATGAGCCTCAGTAACCTATATAGTTTACTACATAAGAGGTGATACACTTGGCAGTGAAGTGTGTGAACTCTGACTTAGATTTCCTGGGTTGAATATATACTACAAGCTCTTTGACCATCAGTAAGTCTCATGACCTTCCTGAGGCCTGGTTGAAACGTGTGAAAAGTGGATCGAGTGGTGATGTTAGATGTTAGAGTGCTGTTAGAAGGTTAAATGGAATAATACATAACCACGGCTGTGGTGGGTGTCCACACAGCTGTTGTTATAGAGCAATTTGACCCCAGAGAGTTGTCTGGATGAGAGTCCTTCTCACAGAGTTCTCTTCTTCTAGTCGTTGATCAATCGGAACTCAGTTTTGTCAGATCCTGGACTAGACAGTCCTCAAACCTCCCCTGTAGTCGTGGCCAGAGTGACCCAGCACCACAGGCGACAGGGCTCAGATGCACTGGTGCTCCCACACAACGACCAGGTGAGAGATGGGAACCACTCTGTTTGCCCTTCTCCTCTCACAGCTAGGTTTTAGGCTAGGTTGTTACAGTGTATAAACTTGAATAATCAGAGGAAACTCTGTTCTGACAACCTACAAATGCAATTTGCAATAATCACCTACAGAACAAATAGAGAAGAACAAGTATGGTGTGAATGAAAAAGTAAGGAAGTCAGACCTGGTTTCTGTATCCATCAGAACACAATTAAGGGAAAATGGATGGACCCCTTTAAATGTTGATAGACTAAGTATCAACTGTTCAGAATGCTTATATTCCCTTAGCAAAGCTTTGTTTCAACCAAAACTGGAGGCAAGAGAATAAATAAGATCAATATATAGTGATGTAGATGTATGAAAATGTCATAATGAAACCACTTTGTGTATTAAATAAGCAATAAGCCTCATTATTGGAATCCTAATACAGAAAACAAACAAAAGTCCAGCATGCTTGAGATCTTTCTTTGTCAAGCTACCTTCCCACGTTTTTCCTCGGGCTCTTCACTACTGCCCAAAGACTGCCAAATGTAACTTGAAAGCCCCTCTCAGAGGTGGCACTAGGTCCAGGGAAGATCTCAGGAAGAACAGATTTTGGCTCAAAGCAAAGTCCTGCAAAGAACCTGGACTGTGTAGCTATAGGTGGGCTTTCCAGGCTTAGTGCAGGTAGAGGCTAATAAGATACTGGCGCACTAAAACAGGATTCCATAAAATTCACCACTGCACTGATTTTTTTTCCAAACCCACATTCCAGTTGCAAATGTTATTTAGTATATCCTTCAAGCTTGCTTCTTTCTTTCTTTCTTTCTTTCTTTCTTTCTTTCTTTCTTTCTTTCCTTCCTTCCTTCCTTCCTTCCTTCCTTCCTTCCTTCCTTCCTTCTTTCTCTTTTCTTTCTTTCCTTTCTTTTCTTACTTTTCTTTCTTGACAGTGTCTCACTGTATAGCATAACTAATTGTGTAGACCAGGCTGAACTTGAATACACAGAGATTTGCCTGTCTTTGCCTCTGGGGTGCTGGGATTAAAGGCACCACCATGCCTGGCTAAGTTTACTTTCTTAAATTTAAATTCATTTTAAAGGATATTTGTCACTACTACAAATTAAAATCAGTATCACACACTCTAAATGCAAGGTAAGTTTAAGAAAGGCAGCATACATGTTTAGAAATGATTTTGTAAAGACTTACCTAGAAGATACAGAACAGTGGGGAAAGAAAGCTCCCACTTATGTTTGAAAAGATGCTTCCTTCATGAGCTTTCTCAGCATGAACTCATGAGAAGCTGATGGTTGTCATCTTCAAGGAGCCTCAGAACAGTTGAGAGACTTTAAATTCAGTTACCCTTTGCTACCATTTCAGTTCCACACTATGTGAATATATCTTGTATTATTTAAAAAAAATCAGCTGGAAAGATGCACTGGCTGTTCTTCTAGAAGATCCAAATTGGATTCCCAACATCCACATGACAGCTCACAACTTTCTTAGTTAGGGTTACCATTTCTGTGATGAAGCACCACAACCAAAAAACAACTTGGGGGTTTGTTTGACTTACACTTCTACATCACACTTCATCATCAAGGGATCAGGACAGGAGCTCAAGCAGGGCAGGAACCTTAGGACAGAAGTTGATGCAAAGGCCATGGATGGTTCCTTGTTACTGGCTTGCTCAGCCTGCTTTCTTATAGAACCCAGGACCAACAACCCAGGGATGGCTCCACCCACAATGGTCTGTGCCCTCCCCAATCAGTCACTAATTAAGAAAATGCCCAACAGCTGGGTTTTATGGAGACATTTTCTCAATTGAGGTTCCCTCCTTTCAGATGGCTCTGGCTTGTGTCAAGTTGACATAAAACTAGCCAGGACAACTATCTGTAACTCCAGTTTCAGAGGATCTGCCACTCTCTTCTGGCCTCCACAGGTACTGCATGCACATGGTACATAGACCCATACACATAAAATGAAAATAAATAAAACAAAATTAATAAAAACACATAAAATTAAAATTTATCATCAGTGTATAAATTTTATATATTATCATATTTTTACTCTAGCTAGATTCTTTTGCTTGTAATTAAGTTTGAGGTGAAATTTCTTTTTGTAAAGGTATAAAGATAGACTAACAGCAGGCTGTAACTATTTGGATTAGTCAAAGGGATTAAATGGGAACTGAAATTAACTCTTGACAGTTTGACTCACTGCTCTTTAATGTCACGTCTAGGTAACACCTAAATTGATTCCAGCCTTACCAAATATCATTTCACCTGTTGGAGGCCAGTCTACTGTAAATAGATAGTTCCAGGACAGCCAGAGCTGTATAGAGAGACCCTATCTCAAAAAAAAAAAAGAAAGGAAGGAAGGAAAGAAAGAAGATAGATTTTATAATGGGAGGGGTTTTATTTTTCAAGATTTTGTTTATCTGTGTATACGAGTGTTTTACCTGTGTATATGTCTGAAATATACATACTTGGTGCCCTTGGAGGCCAGAAGAGGGCATTAAATCCCTTGGAACTAGAGTTACACATACATAAGTAAAAATAAAATAAAATTTAATTGAAAAAATACTAGAATATACAAAAACTTTAAAAAAAGCAAGAATAAACAGTTCTGAAAATATGAAATACAAATGATCAATAAACATGAAAAGATGTTCAATTTCACTAGCCATGAGGGAAATGCCTTATATTGAGATCCATCTTATCCCATTCAGAATGGTAGTCACTAAGAAAACACAACAAAAGCTGGTGAGGATGTAGATTACAGAGAACTCTTATATATTGCTGGTGGTAATATAAACTAGTCCTAGCCACTGTTAAAATAAATATGAAGATTTCTCAGAACTAAAAATAGGTCTTCTGTGGGAGTGTGGAGTGACAATCTGAACAAACATCTACTCACTGCAAACAGTGAACTAATGACAGACTAAAGTATGGATACCACCAGAGTCCAAATTGGGAACTTGATACAAGTTTGGGTGAGGAGTTAGTTACAGGAGCAGAAATATCTAAAGACAGAGGCATCACCAAAAGCCAACCGTAGCATGAGTGACAGGTCAGGGAAGCTGGAAATCTAGAGTACACTAGAACTTACAGCCAACCTGATGGGTTCGATAGTGTCTCTTCCAGGTAGCATCATGTGTTTTATATATATATGCCATAACTATCCCCAGAGACAAAGGGGACTAACAGGAAGAAAAGGCACTAGATAGGACAGGATGAAGTGGGGAGTATGCTCAGCATTCAATATTTGTACAAAAACATTTCTAAAATAAAATTATTTCTTTAAAATTCTCCCCAGGCCTGGAGAGATGGTTTAGAAAGCACTGGCTGCTTTTCCAGAGGTCCTGAGTTCAATTCCCAGCAATTACATGGTGGCTCATAACCATCTGTAATGAGATTTGGTGCCCTCTTCTAGCATGCAGGCATAAATGCAGGCAGAACATTGTATACATAATAAATAAATCTTTTTTTTTTTTTTAATTTCACCATTGGGGGGAAAAAAATCTCTCCAAACAGCTAAAAGCTAGGGATTTTTTGATGTCTGGGCCAGAGATTCTGGGGATATAGATAGCATGGACTTCAAAAACTGATGTTACAAGATTGGATGGTTTTGGAGTATATTTGAGAAGCACAAATAATAATTTGCGAGCCTAACTCTGTGGCTTTGAATGTGTGTGTGACTCTTGG
This sequence comes from Meriones unguiculatus, assembly GCF_030254825.1. Taxonomy (NCBI): domain Eukaryota; kingdom Metazoa; phylum Chordata; class Mammalia; order Rodentia; family Muridae; genus Meriones; species Meriones unguiculatus. The sequence continues at coordinate 190,824,154 of NC_083350.1, forward strand.
GGCCTCCCTCTTTCATTATCTTTAATACTTTCAAGGTCTCTCAAGTCATCTAGGCTTAGAGGTGAGTGACTGTCCAGAGAAACAAGATAAAGAAGCATTAGGGAGAGCTCTTTGAGAAATTGCATGAGTAAATTAGGTAGGTTCCAGAAGCAAAATCTTTCTTAGAGGGTCACTAAAAATAGGGAAATGTAGTCACTAGAAAATCTTTGATAATTTCAATGTTTGGGAGGCAGAGACAGGTGGATCTTGTGAGTTTGGGGCCAGCCTGATTTACTTAGTGGGATCTAGGCTTGCCAGTGCTACATAGTGAGACTCTGTCTCAGAAAAAGGAAAAAAGACATAAAACAAACAAACAAACAAACAAAAAAAACAAGAAAGAAAGAAAGAAAAAACCTTTGGTATCTCAGGAAACCTTTAGAAGAACATGACCCATAACACATTTGAAAAGTTCATGTAGTGTTGTGTCATTACTGGTATGTCAGTTAGGATAAATACTTTATTGTTAAGCAGACAAGGGAATAATGCATGTTGGTGCTTGAGGAAGATCAGCCCCATCCTGTCTCATTGAGGGAGAGGCAGATCTGCTGCTCTGGTTTCTCTGAAGGTTCCTAATCCACATACTTACTGGTCCACACTACTCTGCAGCACTGTGGTAATTGCCATATTAGATTTGGACACTGTGTTGAGTGACAACAGTGGTGATTTGGTGGTCTGTTTAGGAAAACACAAGTCTTCAACCCAGTGGTCCCATTAGGTGTTGTCAGCTTTTACTTTGTTAAAGGACACTCACTCCTCATCTTTTGTAAACAGAAAGAGAACATCTTTCCTATTTCCCCGTCTTCCTGTGTCATGTGCGAGGCTGCTCTGCTGGGTGCTGCCCCACCCAGAAGCAGTTGGCTTTCTGTAAGTGGAAACCGTTACATCTCTGCTGAACCTTGTGGTGCTAGTAAGACCCATATGGCCTTTGTAGAGTTTGGCTGCTGAACAGGTGCTAAGGAGGAAGTTGAATCATGTCTCCAGTAATCTCTCAACTCTTTCCTCCAGAGTGTAGATCAAGGCCCAAAGCCTCTGATAATTGGCCCAGAGGAAGATTATGACCCGGGTTGTTTCAGCAATGAGGTAAGTTTTCTGGCTTACTCCTTTTACCCTCCTTTCTTGCTTTAACCACACTGCCCTTGACTGGAAACATTTAATTGGCATCAGCTTTGAAAGGATCCTATAGGGAAGGACGCTTAGCTAACAGGGCCTAGAAGGTAGAGAGCATGAGAGTAAAGTGTGCCTTCTGTCTCCTGTCTCTGTGCCTCCCAGCCATTCTCATTTTTCTGCCTTCCAGAGTGACATCATCTTCCAAGATCTTGAAAAACTTAAGTCACATCCAGCTTACCTGGCAGTTTTTCTACGTTACATATTCTCTCAGGCAGACCCTGGCCCCCTGGTAAGTGAGAAGTGTCAGTCTTTTTGGAGTACTCTTTGTGCTCAGCACAGAGAATCTCTGACCACTATGCTTGGTCTTTCTATGTGTTCATCTTTTAATGTCATATCTATGGGCAGAGTCAGGTGTCTCAAGGACAGAGACAAAACAGAAGAGAAGATGGCACCCGTTCCATTATTTGGCTAACCATACTTGTAGCCAAAGGGATGCAGCTAACCATATGTAACCCAAGATCTAGGCAAGGAGGACTGTTATTCTCTGTCAGTCTAGGAAGTCATCAGAGTTTTTTAAGTGAAAGTGGATACAAATTGAGGAGTTGAGAGAATCACCCTTACAGAGTTATGGTGTTGCTAAAGATTTTTGTTGCTAGGGGCAAAGCACTAAAGAAGCTTCTATCTAAGGTGATGGCTTAAGGAATACCTGTAGGGCTGGCTGATGGCTCCTGCCTTTAATCCTAGCACTCAGGAAGCAAAGGCAGGGGGTCTCTGAATTCAGGGGGTACACAATGAGACCCTATCTCAAAAAGGGGGCATATGAGAATGTGAATGAAGAACACAGTGCCCCAAGGTGTTGCACAGGGCCACTCCCTTACACCCCCTTTTTCCTCTTACCTGCATAGCAACAAGGTGTGATGGTAGAGGAAGGTCATTGTTCCATTCTTCAAAGTAAGCCTCTCTCTCACCCAACCAACGAGTTGCTGGGTTTTGTTGTTATTTTGGTTTTGGTTTTGTTTTATTTTGTTTCTGGAAATACTACAATTAGAGGCCAGAACAAACATTGATTTGCTCAGGTGAAATTCATTGAATGCCTGTTTCTTTAGTCCCAAATGCTGATGTCTCAGAAGGTTCCTGAAAAAAGTCACACATCACCAAGAGAAACAAAATAAAAGCCCTTCAGGAATATAAACAAGTGAAGACACCACTAAAAATGTCAAGTGTGAAAGAAGACACAGTAGAGGAATGATGAACCTGAAATATGTTCATGGGAGGGAGACTGAGATTGCTTAAGCTTGTCAGCCTTATATTGTTGATAGTTTAGACTGAAAAGTCTTCCTTATGGGAGGTGATCTTAATTTGGGGATATTTGGCCTCTTACTAGACTCCACCCCTAGATGGCAGTAGGAACCACCCCTAGTAAATTCAACCACCCAGTTTCTAACCCAGTTTCTCTCTCATTCTAGCTTTTTTATTTGTGTTCAGAAGTTTATCAACAGACAAATCCCAAAGATTCCCGGAGTTTGGGGAAAGACATCTGGAATATTTTCTTAGAGAAAAATGCGGTAAGGTCATCATAAGTTAGATTACAGTTCCATACTCTATACCAAAAACAGAGGAAAAGCAAACAAAATAACCATGCCAAATAGAGACGTGTGTGTGTGTGTGTGTGTGTGTGTGTGTGTGTGTGTGTGTGTGTGTGTGTAAAATGTACACTGGAATGGCACCTTATCTTGAATCAAGTTCTTTCAGTGCTGTCTCCTGGAGAAGCATTCTCCTGTCAGCTTTTCTTTTCCTTTTTCCTTCTTGGGTGACCAACACACAAGTTTGTGCATGGCTAAGACCACAGGGATTTAGTAGTATCCTGGGCAGTTCACATCCATAAAGTAGGAATCAGGGCTCTGTACCAGGCGCTGTTTCTTGTTTTTCTTCTGAGAAGATGAGGGAGAGCCTTTGTGAGAGGCATGTTTTCATAGGGAGGTTGTCAACCCCGGAAAGATAGAGATGGGTTTTTAAAGACCTTTGGCCTCTGAGAGGTTAGGATTTCTGGATTCTGTTCCTGTCTCTCAAAGTTTTGTCTCCCCCTTGGGCTGGAAAGATGGTTCAGTGGCTAAGAGCACATGCTACTTTTCCAGAGAATCCAGCTTTGAGTCTCAGCACCCACATGGTGGCTTACAACCATCTGTAACTTCAGTTCCTGGGGATAGAGCACTCTTCTTCTGGCCTCCACAGCACCATATATTGCACATTCATACACTGAGGCAAAGCACCCATACACATAAAATAAAAGATTTTTTTTTAATGTAAAGTTTTTATCTCTTCTGTATGTCTCTTTAGTTCCACATATAGAATGCACACTACCTCTCGTTAGAATATTTAGAGATAGAGCAGTGGTTCTCAACCTGTGGGACAAGACCTCTTTTGGGGTAGATGACCCTTTCACAGGGGTCACCTAAGACCACCAGAAAATGCAGATTTTTACATTGCGATTCATAACAGTAGCGAAAATACAGTTATGAAGTAGCAACAAAGATAATGTCATGGTTGGAGTTAGCACGACATGAGGAACTGTGTTAAGAGTCAAGCATTATGAAGGTGAGAACCACTGAGATAAAGGCTTCTGACTACTCCTCAAACCTTGTCTGCCTTTCCTTCCTTGGATGAAGAAACAGACCCAAGAACATCAGGTAATCTGGGTCAGTGAGGCAAGAAGAGTGAGTGCAAGTTTTTAAGATTGGGCCAAAGTCACTGTCGTTCCTTAAGGAAGTAGAAAGGGAGAGACTTGTATCTGGGAGGAAGCGCCTCTCTTTATCTGAACTGGGCTCTCAGGATGTGTCGGGATGCTGCTGGCCAGAGCATCTGCCTGCAGGTGGCATTCTTCATCTTGACTTTATAATCTGATCAGCTACACTAATTCCAAATGATTTCATTCTTCTCACAGGTGACTACTAGGCCTACTGAGGTTAGAGAAATTGGTTTTCCTCCGTGTTTTGTATTTACTGCCTTGAGTGGGTCTTGAGTAAGGAGATTAGGGCTGCCAGGTACTCTATGTCATCATTCACAAAACCATACCAATATCCAGCCATGGCAAGAGGTTTAAGGACACATGCCAGAATATCATGCTAACTGCAGGACTAGTTAACACATACTGAGCTTCCACTTATAACAAAGGAGAGGAGTAGTGACCCATCAGATAACAAAGGTTATTCTCTTGGGACCACTTGGAGGCAAAGGAGAGTCTAGCAACTAATTTAATACTGGTCCAGTTTTGGAACATGCCATTCTACATCTGTTCATCAGAATAAAAACAAAAAAACTGTTTGGCCCTCTGACATCAGCTCAGTGCTGGCTCTTTGATCACCTCCCCCTGAAGGGGGAGCAGCCTGACCAGGACACAGAGGAAGACTATGAAAGACAGTCCTGATGAGACTTGATAGGCTAGGTTAGATGGAAGGGGAGGAGGTCCTCTACTATCAGTGGACTGGGGAAGGGGCATGGGAGGAGATGAGGGTAGAGCTATGGCTGAGATACAAAGTGAATAAATTGTAATAAATAAAAAATGATAAAAAAAAAAAAAAACTGCTTGGCTACCCTCAGAGTGTACTGTCAACTTGTCTTGCAAACTCATTTGTGATTTCCCAAAGTCCTAGCCTAGAATTCATGTCCGAAGTTGAAGAGCTTGGAAAGAGGGAAGGGTTGGTATAGACAAGAGAGGAAACACTCTCTTGTGCCCCTGCACACACCAGTCTGCTTGGTGTGTGCAGCCTCACTTCTGCCCCCACTTTCTGTTTTTCAGCCTCTCAGAGTGAAGATCCCTGAGGTGTTGCAGGCTGAAATTGGTAAGTTGCCTCATGGATCAGGTTGCCTTTTTAGTGCCCTTCTTGTACTGAATTCTCAGGAAACACCAGAGATAGAGACACAGTAACTGCCCTGTACTGGGCAGAATCCATAGATGGTTGTTCCAAAACACTTCACACTTAGGACCAGGCACTAATAGATACTACCCCAGAGCTCATTGCCCTGTTCTAGGAAGATAATGGCACAGTTAGGAGAGCTGAGTTCATTTTTTCCAACCCTCCATGGGACTCCCAGGCCTTACTCCATCCCACCCACTAAGCCAGAACCTCTACAATAGTGTTTTGAGGTAGAAACAGGAAGATCAGAAGTTCAAAATCAGCCTTAGCTACAAAGCAAGTTTTTAAAGCCAGTCTAGGATATATGAGACTCTGTCTCAAAAAAAAAAAAACTTGAGAGGCTGAGCACAGTAGTGTTTTTTTAATAAGATGGAACTAGCAGTCTGTATTTGGAAAGAAACAGTTATTGGCAAAGATACAGGAAGGACAAAATACATGTACCTAAAGCAGCTTACTCAAAAATAGACTAAGAGGCCTGGCATAGTAGCACATGCCTTTATTCTCTGCACTCAGGGGGCAGGGTCAGTCAAGCAGGCCTGAGTGTGAAGTCAGCCTGGTCTGCATAGTAAGTTCCAGGACAACCAGGGCTACATAGCAAGACCCTGCCTCAACAAATAAATAAACGAATGAAGAAATAAAATGAGGTTGCCATTTCCAAGGCCTTGGTCTAGCCTATGTGGTGCTAGAGGTCAGAACAGGAAGGGTACGCCACTTGGTTCTATGATGTATGAAAAGCTTCTGTTTTCTTAGGCCTTTGAAATCATGTCACAGCAATAGAAGGAATAAGTATATATAAAAACTACATGTTAATGTCAGCAGACATTTCAGAATATACACAGTGAGAAAGGGCCTCAGTGTGCCTTCTCATGGAGCATTACACATCCAAAGAATAATTTTGTCCTTTGATAGGACCAGAATGATTCAGCCTTAAGCCTGACAACCTGAGTTCAATTCCTAGAATCCACATAAAGGTGGGGAGAGAACCAATTCTACAGAGTTGGTTGTCCTCTGCTTTCAGGCTGAGTGAAAAAGCCAGTTTTTTCCCACCCGGCATCACGGATGCAAAACCACTTGAGGTGTTTAGCAGAAATTATCTCCTCTCCATCACCCACCTATTCTACCTTCTCTGGTCTCCCACTACAGACCTGCGTCTGCGGAACAGTGAGGACCCCCGCAGTATTCTCTGTGAAGCTCAGGAAGCAGTCATGCTGGAGATCCAGGAACAGATGAATGACTACAGGTTTGCAGAGCCCCTCAGTGTGCCCCCCCCCCCCATGCTTCCAGAGTTCACGCCTGTTCAGGCTGATACTTGTTTTCCTCTTGTATCTCTGGTGTAGATCAAAGCGTACTCTGGGGCTGGGCAGCCTCTATGGTGAAAATGACCTGCTAGACCTGGATGGGGACCCTCTTCGGGAGCGCCAAATGGCAGAGAAGCAACTAGCTGCCCTTGGAGATATCTTGTGAGTGTTCAGTTTCACTCCTCCCTGTGAACTTAGCAGGCAGGTTGGCAGGTCTCGTAGGTCTGGTTTCTACCTTCCACTTCTTGCGTGTTCTCTTTCACCAAAAGACAGGAGATCCTTCTGCATTTGTGCTGAGGCAGTTTACTGGTGGCTTTGACACTCCAGTGCCCCCAGAGCACCTTTAGGAGAGGGTCGGAACTGACTTAAGGAACAGCACAGCAGAAAACTAGAGCACCTTTCTGGGAGCTTCAGCACAGCTATTCCCACTGTGCTTCTCCAGTGCTTTGTTTCTTTGTTGTTCCTTTGAATTTATGTGTCTTGAGTTGTTTTCACTGTACAGATGTCTATGCCATCATGTGTGTGCAGCGCTCACAGAGGCCAGAAGAGGGTGTCGGACATTCCACCTCCATAGCTAGAGTTAGAGTCAGTTATGAGCCACCATGTGGATGTTAAGAATCAAACTCAGGTCCTCTGGAAGAGCAGCCAGTGGTCTTAACCACTGAGCCATCTCCCTAGCCCCTCAAGTCCCATTTTTTTTTCTTTTGTTTGTTTGGTTTTTTGTTGTTGTTGTTTGGTTCTTGGTTTTTGTTTGTTTGTTTCATTTTGTTTTTTAACACAAGGTTTGTTTCTCTATGTAACAAGCCCTGCTATCCTAGACTTGCTTTGTAGACCAGGCTGGTCTGGAACTCCGGCTGCTTCTGCCTCCCAAGTGCTGGGATTAAAGGCATGCACCACCATGGGCAGCCCATGTGTTGTCTGTGATTTGAATCCCAGGACAGGAGTGATGACTGAACTCTGGGCCTCACATACTAAATGACAAAAGTTAGCCTACGTGAGCTTGGTAGTGTCAGTGACACAAGCCTTCCAGTTTGACAGATATCAAATGTGTTTTCTCTGTGTGCCACTGTATGATGTATCTCGTGAACATCACTGTATGAACACATCTAGTGGTTATTTCCTCTGTGGGCATTAGGAAATGATGAGAAGAGGCAGCAGTATATAAGAATTATGTAGATTGGCAGTATGTTAATGATAACAAGCACTCGGGGAGGAAACAGAACGGGGTACAGATGGCTTGGAGTACCAGATTGGGTTGGGTTGCAGATTTTAAAAGCCTAGTCCAGGTGAACTGCCTGGCAAAGGTAGTACTTAGTCAGTGGAAGAGATTGACTAAATTATCCCTGACATCTGGGAAAGCACTGTAGACAGAAGAAGCCAAGTAGAATGTGCTCAACATTTAAGGAACAGTTATGAAACCAGTGTGGAAAAGGAGAGTGAAAAATATGTGATGGAGCCAGGTAACAGGAGGGGTATCACATAATATGGGGAAGATTTTTGTCTTCACTTGGCAAGTGAGGAACTGTTGGAGCTGCAGAAGGCTACACTTTGGGTGTCAAAAGAGATGGAAAAGCTAGGATGTTCAATTAGAAGTCTCATCCATAGGAATCCCCACAAATGATGGTAAAGGGATAGCCATGGAAGATGTGAACAGAGGTTAGCTTTTGGTGGAGCTGAGCAGTAGAATCACTAAGAGAACTTTCTAAAACTTGGGTGTGGAGTATGAAAGAAAAGTCAGAGGAGGGAGTCCAAGAGTGTCTTACCAAAGCTACTGCCAGTCACTCAGGACAGTTGGTAACACAGGGAACAGTTTGGGATCAAACTACAAATTTGAAGACTAACAAGCAAGGCCCAAGTTTCCATTCACTGAAAAAATAAAAATTAGCTGAGCTTAGTGGAATAGGCCTATAAACCCAGCTACTTTGAGAGACTGAGGCAAAAGTCAAGGTTTCCCTGAGCTACTGAAATAAAACTCATTAGGAGGATCAAGATTTAAAAAAAAAAAAAAAGATTTTAAGGGCAGAGTATATAGCGCAGTGTTAGAGTGATTGCCTAACATGTATAAGACGCTGCGTTCAATCCCCTGTACTAATGAATAACAAAGAAGGAAGAACAGGAACTCTGGACTAGAAAGGAAATCACACAGCAAGCATGGTCTTCACAGACTCCACCTCCTGTCCTTCTGCAGTGAGGTGGCAGTAACTGGTGCCTCTAGGCTGGAGGTAGGACTTGGCTGTGCCTGTTTGGAGATCCTAGAAACCCACCCTAGAGTAGTTTCTATTTTAAAGTCATATTTTGTTCTTACAAAATGGGAGCCTTCTTGTGGGTGTTTTAAAATTAAATAAGTTTATTGTGTGGATAAAAATTATAAAAATGCCTGGCTCATGGCAATCCCCAAACATTCATTGCTTTTCCCATTTGCCTTTTGAAAATAAGCTTCTTTGGGTCAGGCTTCAGTTTTCATTTTTAACCTCCTGATAACCTTATACTCTAAAACAGAGAATAGAGACTGAATTTGCCGTGTCCCACTTTGAACTAGAAAAACATTACTGTCATTATTACCATTGTGGTAGTTGAATACTTGAGGAAATACGAACTCTCATCTGAGCCACAAGGCTCCAGAACTATGACCAAGACCCTTGAATCTGACCTTGTTCTCCCTACCATCCTTCCTCTTTTCTCCAAGAAGGGACTTCCAGCCTCTGCCCCTAGAACAGGTCCATATCATCTGTTCTTTCATTACAGGTCCAAGTATGAGGAAGACCGGAGGTGAGCAAATCCACGGTGTGGTTCATGGGCAACACTCAAGGTGGGAAGAAGCAGGGCCAGGTTCTCCTGTGCTTTCCATTTGTGCTCCCCCAAGAAGGCTGTGACATTGCAGGGCATTAGTCTGTATAAGTTTAGTTCCCAGGTAACTAACCAGAACATGCAGGACTTAGGTCCAGATCTTTGATGCGTAGAGACCATCGTAGGGTGCAGGTCTGTTCCTTGGTGTAGCAGGCTGGCCCTCAGCTCCTGACCTGTCACACCTGCCATACGTCTACCCACAATACCCCTGAGTCTCCCTTCCAACTCCTTTCCCTGTGGAGAGGTTTTATCTCCCAAAGAAATGGTGTTAGCCAGTCTGTGGTGGTGGCACTAGCAGAGAGGAAAAAGGCGTTTTCTTTCTTGGCACATTTCTTTTAATCTTACATATTGGCCTTATTATTTTTTGTCAGCTTAAAATGGGTCTGCATTCCCTGCTTGCACACACTTTGTTAAGGAAGAGATGGGCCATGAAGCCAAAGTGGAAGCAGATAATTTGTACTGAATTATAAGCTGATAGATTTATTTTAAGCACAGAGCTCTGGACAGTTCCATTTGTTTGTGGCAATTAGAAGCATCTTGATAACCCTTTGCTTTATCTTTCTTCTCAGGGATGGGGGCAGATGAAGGCTATATGCCTGCCTTAAACCTCATGTGTCTGTTGTTCCCATTATTATTATTATTATTATTATTATTATTCCTTCTTCTTCCTTCTTCGGAATGGAGCAAATGAAAGCTGTATGCCTGCCTTAAACCTCATGTGTCTGTCTTCTCAGGGATGGGGGCAGATGAAGGCTGTGTGCTTGCCTTAACCTCATGTGTCTGTCTGAGGTTGGCTACAGGCCCATCTTCCAGGCCTTATATTTTAGGGACTCTATGTTCCCATCCACTCACCATCATCCTTTCATAGGGAGAGAGTACTACTTAGATTTCTCTTTCTCTCTCTTTTTCTCTTTTTTTTTTTTTTTTTTTTTTTTTTTGGCCAGCTCCTGACTGCTGTCACTTGTAATCATCCAGACTTGAATTTGAATATGTTAACTCATAACTCCACCTTTTCTTCCCCATGGGGTGCTGTGGGGAGATTGTCCTGAGCTGGGTTTTGGTCTTTCGGCCTTTTAAGAAACGCTGACCGGCCTTTCCGGTTCACAACACTGCTGTCTCGCAGTGCTCCCATGGACTTCGCTGTTAATACCTACATGAGCCATGCTGGGATCCGTCTTCGGGAGGCACGACACTCCAGCACAGCAGAAAAGGCCCAGTCTGCCCCTGACAAGGACAAGTGGCTGCCTTTCTTCCCTAAGACCAAGAAGGTAACAGAACTGCCCTGGACCGTAGCTTTTCTGGAGCAGTCCTCTGTGCTGAGGCAGACCAGGAAAGCCATTTCACAGCCTTCCAGCTACATCCCTCTCCTTTCTGCAAGTCTGACCATTCGAAGCCCTTATCAAAGGTCTCAAACACAAAATCACAGGGATGAAGACAAAGAGTAAAGAGGGAACTAAAAATCACCAGTGCTATCTTCCAAGGAAGAAGTTCTTCCACAGAACTATTCAGTAGCTACAGCTGCTTCTGAGTTCCCAGACTAAGATGGAATGTGTTCATTAAGATATAATCAAACCTGTCAGCCTTCCAATGATTTACTTAGGGCCAGTGTTGGGAACTGGGGAAGAGTAATTAGCAGACATGTGTGAGTGTTGAACCACCTCCAAACTAATATCTCCTATCTCAGCAGAGCAGCAATTCCAAGAAAGAAAAGGATGCCTTGGAGGACAAGAAGCGAAATCCCATCCTCAGATACATTGGGAAGCCCAAAAGCTCTTCTCAGAGTGGTGAGTATCTTGGAGAGCAGTAGCCTTGGCCATTCTTTGCTAGAGAACTCAGCCCTTCACCTACCTAGGAAGTATAGGGCCTTCCTGTGTTCTGCAATCTAAGGCCTAAATTCTGGAGACTGTAGCTTGCTCTTAGTACTGCTGCTGTCTCCCTGTGTCCCATCTTGTACAATCTCACTGAGGTAGGTGAATGTTTCAGAGCCGGGGGACCAGTGCTTCCCCTTAGCTCTTAGTCTGGGAACTCAGAAGCAACTTTCTGGCTCTGTGATACTGTTGGTAATAAAACACTAATGGCCCTTCCACTGATTTCTCACCAGCATGTGTCATATGTCAGAAATGGTCAGTCTTGTCAACCCTGAGTTTCAGTGGGAATCTGAGTAGTGATGTGGGCCTGCACTGAGCATGGGGACACAGGGAGGGGTGGGAAAAAGGGTCTCTTCTGGATCTACTTTGGTTTTTGTCACTACCTTTTCATTTTCCAACTTGGTACAATTTTTATTTTGACTCTTGCAACATTAATTTGACTTTTCATGGTTTACTTTTGTTTTTGTTTGTTTTTCTTTTAGCATTTCATATTCCCTTGTCCCCTGTGGAAGGTAAAAGGACCATTTTCTTTGGTTTTTATCTTCTCATCAGCATCGATTTTCTGCCTCCAAAATTTTGCTGTCTCTTTTCCATTTGGTCCTATCTGGTCCCTCCTTCCTTCTTTCCTTCTCTCCATCTTTCTTATATATTCTTCCTTTCTGCTGTAGCTTCTCTGTAACACAGACTGTTGGATCTCTCTTCTCCACTGTGTTTGCTGCCAGACCTTGTTACTTTACCTTGTTTCTGAGAGATGGAAACGCCCCTTTCCCCAAGCGGGGCTTCCTTGAGGTTCTGACAGAGATCAGCTTTCTTGGCTACAGGTTCCCTGTGGCCCTATCCTTTGCTCTTTAGGGTATATTAGCTTGTCACTGTAACAAAATATCTGAGATAAACAACTTAAAAAGATGAAGAGTTCATCTGGGCTAATAGTTTCAAAAGTTTTAGTCACTTGGCCCCATTGCTTTGTGGTATGGTAAGACGGTGTGTGGCATGTGGCAAAGGAAATCTACCCAAGTCATGAAACAGGAAGAGAAGCTACTGAAGTCTGAGTGTCCTTTTCAAGGACATACCTCTCCTTATGCCCACCTTCTAAGTAGACCTAACACCTAAAACACTTACCACCTCTCAGTCACACCATTAACCTAGCCATCAATACACAAGCTTTTAGGTGACTGTGTACAGGAAGCAAACCCTACTAGACTGCAATGTGTATTGCAGGGAGATAGAAACAAGAGTACTCAGGTTTTCATACAATGAAAAAAATAACCATTTTTCAGTTGTTGTTGTTGTTGTTGTTTTTTAATTACAAGTTGCTAATAATTTTTCTGTGTTTGTATCCGATATTCCTGCTTAGGCCCATAAATTGTAGTAGAGGAGAGAATATTGAGTTGGATGCTAGGCTGGGCTACATGTTTGAGACAGTAAAACAGGGAACACAAAAACAGAGAACTTGAGTTTGATCCCCAGTACTCATAAAAAAGCCAGGTGCGTTGGGCCTGGAGGGAAGCTCAGTGGCTAAGAGTGCTGGCTGCTCTTCAAGAGAACCAGGTTTGATTAGCAATCCACATGATAGTTTACAACTATCTGTAACTCCAATTCCAGAGGATCTGAGGCCTTCTCTGATCTCCGCTGGCATCAGGCACCAAAGTGTGCACAGATATACATTCAGTCAAAACACCCATATACATATAATAAATATATTTTTTAAAAGTAATGGTATACATGTGTGATCGCATCAGTGAGGAGCAGGTGGAGGCAGGGAGATCCCTGGGGCTTCCTGACCAGCCAACCTAGCTGAGTCAGCATACCCCACATCAGTGAGACCGTGTTGGGAATGGGAAAATGTAGTCTTTTCTTGAGGATTAACATTTGAAGGTTAAGTTTTACACACACACACACACACACACACACACACACACACACACACACACACAATAATTGATCTAGGGCTACAGGATGGCTCAGTAGAGCACATGATCTGCATGTGTAAAGACCTGGCTTTGATTCCCAGCACAGCAAAAATAATAATAAAACAAATCATACATATTAACGCAGAAGAAACTTACAGCCTACATCAAAATGTCATAAAATCAGTTTATTTTCATCAGTAAGGTTCATATGTATGCAGTTAATTAGTATTTTCAAATCATGCATAGTGGCATACTCCTATAACCCCAGAACTTGGGAAGTAGAGGCAGGAGGATTGGGAAATGACAGTCAGTCTCAGCTACATAGTCTGAGCCACATGAGATCCTGTCTCACAAAAAAAAAAAAAAAAAAAGTACAAAAAATTATTAATGCTTTTTAGGTTCCATAGTACTTTATACATGGAAAGAAAGAGAATAGTCGTGAAATTCTGTTCCTAGAACTCATTTTATGTAAAAATGGAAATTTAAAGTAGTGCCTTTAGAATTATTTTAAGTTACTGATGTTACATGCTGTCTTATAAGCCATAAAAATAATTCTTGAAAAAATTTTAACTTGTGGAAAAACAAAAGAACAGCCCTAAAATCCAGGCCCATTATTGGAACCAAGCTACGCCACTACTGAGTCACATCCCCAGCTCCAGGCTCACAGCTGCCAAAGTCTGTTTCTCAAAGTCTGAGGCAACAGTAAGTTGTAAGACGCTGAGCAGCCCCACTTTGGGAGCAAGCTTACTTTGTGCCAGCTTGAGAGAGAACACGAATGCACACGGTGGGCTGGAAAGATGGCCAACCAAGAATGCACACAATGAGGCAAGGTTGCTGAGCCCCGCAGAGCATGGTAAAGGTGCCAGGGATCCACGTGTTCTCTTTTTTCAAGATTTATTGTTGTTGTTGTTGTTGTTATTATTATTATTATTATTTCTGATTGTGTGTGTAGGTATGTGCACATGAGTGCAGGTGCTCACAGAGGCAGAGAAGTTAGAACCCCTGGAGCTGAAGATACAGGCAGCTTCTATCTGCCTGATGTGGTTGCTGGCAATGGAGCCCTGTTCATCTGAAGGAGCAGCACACACTCTTGAGCCTCTCTAGCCCCATTTTCAATCCGCATGTTCCTTAATTCAGAGTTTATCACTCTGCTTGATTTGATTTGGGCTTCTAAAATTCCTAGGACATCAGCCAAGTGTATGTCTACATCTGAAGATCAAACACCCACTGCCAGGAAGACTCAGTTGACACTCAGAATCAACTCTCCCATCAGTTTGTCTGGTTGCTAATAACAATTCATGTGTATCAGGGACTATAGAAGTCAAAGGTCAACCTCAAGTGTCAGTTGTCATGAAACATGTACCTTGTTTGTTGTGATGGTCTGTCTCTCTCATTCGGGCCTGGGGCTCACCATTCTGCTAAGCTAGCTATCTCCATCTTCGTACTACTGGAATTACAAGCACTTGCCACCACACCTGGCTTTTTATGTGGGTGTGAAGGATTCAACCTTGGTCCTCACATTCATGAAGCAAGCACTTCACTTTCTGAGCTATCGCCCTGGGCCACATAATTCACTTTTACTTAGTTCTGTCATCACTCAGGAGACTGGAGGAAACGGGGCAACTGATGGGATTAAAAATGGGCTCTTTCTGTTTCCTCTTGTTACTCTGAGTTACTCAGCTATACCATATCTCAGGGCTGCACCTGCTTTTTGCCACAGCCACACGCTATATAGAGCACACCTAGACACTTTTCAGCCCAGTAGTAGACTCTGCCTCATGCTCTCAGTTATAGGATACTTCTAGATTCTTACATATCCAGACAGTTTCACTATGGGCGCACAGTAGACCCATGCCAGCTGTACATTCAGTCTAGGATGGGTCCTGACTTCCAGCCACAAGTGATAGTAACCATCCTATTAAACACACACCCAGCCACTTAGAGAGTGTGAGAAAGGTGCACCTTATCCACCTGCCTCAAGGATGGAGCTGTACACATAGAAGAAAATGGACAAATATTTTTTTCTCTCAGGCTTGGGAATTTTCCTGTGAAAGTCAGGTTTTTGGGACAAGGTCAGGCTTGTTCTCATCAGGTCAGTGCCTCCTTTGTCCTCTACCCCAGCCCTGCTCTAACCTCATGTGACTGTCTTGACTCTTCATCTCCTCTCTGGCTTGCAGATGTCAGGCTTGGGTCTTAGGCCCCTTCTGCAGGGTTTTCTCCCCATCTCTACCCCTTGCTTGTTCTTGAACAAGACTGGCTTCCTAAGATGGGGAAAGACCTATAATTTAAATACCAGAGAGTAATGTATCACCTCTGTTCTAAGACGTTACCTGTCACCAATTCTTTAATGATGGAGCTCAAAGCTGGCCAGAGGATGTGATGTGATGGAAGTTGTGGGGTGGGGAGTATAGGGGGCAGGATGTTCTAAAAGTAGTAGAAATTTGAGAAGGGCCTGAGATTTGCAACATGAAAACATCCTGTGTAGGCATTTGGTTCGCCTTCCTGGCTTCCTTTTTTAAACCTGCTATGTGACTTAAGGAAAACTTAGTCATTGTTTTCATTAGAATATGAGTATTCTAAACCCTCTCATTTTATACATGAGAAAGGGAGAGTGTCCACCCAGGACCACACAGCATAATCACAGAAGAGTGAGGGCTAGACCATGCTCCTGTCTTCTGGTCCCATACTGTTCTCATCTGTGCTTGTTCACTGCTCTGTCTTCTGGGCTAGAGGGGAGTAAGGGCCCTGGAACAGAAAGCATAGTACCCTTCATTTTCTTTTTGCCTGCAGTTAAGCCAGGCAATGTGAGGAACATCATTCAGCACTTTGAGAACAGCCATCAGTATGATGTCCCAGAGCCGGGGACACAGCGACTCTCAACAGGAAGCTTTCCTGAGGATCTGCTGGAGAGTGACAGGTAGCTGTAGCTGGATGGGGCCCACCAGCTGCCCAAGATATGGGGCATGGGCAGGCTTCATCACTAGGGTTTAATTGCAGCTGCCTTGCTCCTCTCCACTAGACTATGAGGTCCCACCATAGAGCCTGCCATCTTACGTAGCTGCAGAAGCATAACTGTGTTGGGAGTTGGGCCAGTGGGAGATCATATGAACAGCCTTCAGGTTGATCCTCTAACTACTAAGCAGTGCCATCCCAAAGTGGAACTAGGTTATATTATCCAGCAGCTAATCAGGAAGCACTGGGTGACATGGAGGAAGGACTTTGCATGAAAAAGAGCAAAGACTTGGAAAATAAAAGGCTGGAAGAGGCTAAAGTAAGTCTTTGCTTCTTAAGAAGAAAATTTAATCTAAGCATGATGGTCACACTTTTAATCCCAGCACTAGAGAGGCAGAGGCAGGTAGAGTTCTGTGAATTCCAGGCCATCCTGGTTTTCATAGAGAAACCTCTGAAAATAATAATAATTATTGTTGTTAATTATTATTATTAAAATGCTTAGAAAGGAGTTTTTGTAGACACTTTTAAAAATAAACAAATAACTGGGAATAAGTCATCCATCTCAGCCAACCACAGTGTCAGTAGGTTCAAGACAGATTGTTCTTCCCCTTTGCAAAGAAAAGGAGGGCAGGTATGGTGACACATGTCTGTAATCTCAGAACTCCAGAGGCTGAGACAGGAGGATCACCTGAGAGCTCAGTGCCAGCCTAGGCTTAAGAAAGACCCTATCTCAAAAGGGTTGAAAGGGGTTGGGAATTGTATTACCTCATTTTTTGCATCTCCATCAGGTATCAGGTTCCAAACAAGGATGTTTGTCTGGTTTTAACACATGCTGTAAGATTTACTTGCTCCTGACTGGCATAACAACAGTCAAGTCTTGGCTGTAAAGATTGCCTATAGTCAGAAATACCTGTGCAGATTCCTCAAGTCACCCTTGAGGTATAGTTCTACAGCCTTTGTATAGAAAAATGATCCTATTGTAAATCAAGTCTGAAAGCCACTGAGGAATAGAGGTAGGCAGAGAGGCAAGTTTGCAGGCAGCAGTGTAGATACTCTAGCCATTTTGCCTTTGAAATCACTGTCAACTCTGAGTCAGGTGTTCTTGCTTGAATGCAAGTTTATTCTTTCTGTTTTGTATTAGGCCTTCATAAACTTAGTGCATGTCAAGGGATTTGACAAAGATTTGGGGGCAGTAAACTTTGAGAGTTGTGCTATGGAGAGAGGCTACAATTATATAATATTTGTAGGTAAATTTGACATGAGTTACATAATTGCTGTGGCAGGTGTGGTAATTTAAATATGTCAAATATTTTAAGTTTGGGAGACATTGTCAATACCTTGAGAAAACCTTTGAAACCACCTACAGACTTGTATTCTTGGCCTTCCTAGGGAATTTGTGTTACCTAAGATAGTCACCAAAATCCTAAAAGTATTCTAAGCAGAAGCCTTTGGGTTTCATTGTAAACTCCTTGGTAACCTTGGGAGAACAGCATGCACAGGAAGATAGTTTAGGTTGCCTTAGCTGCTCAGCAGGTATTAAGTACCCAAGGTTCTTCCAGGAAGTTACAAAGCTGTGCAGCCCTCTAATTGTGGTAGAAGAGGTTTATAGTGCTGACTGAGGACACAGAATACAATGTGAGTTGACCTGCATTCAAATTGTTCTTGTAGATTTCTGAGGGTTAAGTTCAGTAGGTCGTCAAGATGTTTGCAAACTCTCAAGATAAATTCAGGCCCTCAGGAGGAGAGCTCCATGTTTTAGAGTATTTAGTAGTATAAATGAAGATTTGAGGTACTTGGCTTCCTGCTTCAGCAGCCTGCTTTACCATCGAGAGCTCTCCAGACATCTCAAGGCCTTCTGTGGTTCCAGACACAGAACAGGATATAGATTAGTAATATGTCAACAAAGGGCCAGCCAGCAGGGCCTGATGGTATCCAGGGGCATCTAAGGGTCAGGGTTGCTAGCTGTGTTAAGGGTGATGCACTGTAGAACTCAAAAGAAAGCAGTTCTCAGTTGTCAGTATTTCACCAAGCCCCAAGGCCAGCCAAATTGAACCCCTGCCTGTATATAACCAGACCCTGGAAGCATCCTCCCCAGCCATTCCTCCCTGGAAACGAAATAGCAGCTTAGGAAGGGTTTTGTCAGGAAAAGAAGAAATCGGCATCACAGCTGGAGAGTGAAGATGCTACAGCATCTTCAGACAGACAGCCTAGGGAATTATGGAACCAAGGTTGGGAGCCGTGACCATACCTTCCCCAAAGAGGAGTTTGTCAAGGGAAGACCTACCTCGAACAGCATCAGAGAAGAGAGTAGCTGGTCCAAAACAAGCAAGGTGCACAGGTCATGAGTGGCCATCTGGGCAGGGAGGTCGGACCTTGTAGTTCCTGATGAAGGGTTATATTATCCATGGGTCTTCTGAAAGGATCATGGTCTCTTAGGCATCTGGGCATACCACAAAGCTGATTCTCTTAGCCCCTGGCTTCACCTTTCTGATAGCTCAAGGTAAAGAGGGGAAAGTATCCAGTAAGTGCACTGAGAGCAAAAGAGTCTGTGGAGCAGCCAGAGCAGCATGTCATTGTGTAGCTTCTGGACCCTCATGTTTAGACCTGTGGTATTGAGGCACCCTTGAAATGGGGTAACAGGTAAAAGATATCCATAATGTCAGATCTCAGAGCTTCTTGTTCTTCTCTGGCAGTTCACGCTCAGAGATTCGCCTGGGCCGTTCTGAGAGCCTCAAGGGCCGGGAAGAGATGAAACGATCTCGGAAAGCAGAGAATGTGCCCCGATCTCGAAGCGATGTTGACATGGATGCAGCTGCTGAGGCCACTCGCCTTCATCAGTCAGCTTCATCCTCGGCCTCCAGCCTCTCCACCAGGTGAGTAAACCCCAGAGAGCACATCCATTGCTATTTAGTATGATGACAATAGATTAAGAGTTGGCATTTTCTCCTCAGGTCTCTTGAGAACCCAACCCCTCCCTTCACCCCCAAAATGGGCCGCAGGTAAGTGGTGAGCACTGTGGTGCCTCTGTTTAATCTCTCTGTGGTACATCTGTGTTGGGCCACCTTCCCAGATATGAATCTCTTCTCCATGTGCCTGGGGAACACAGGTTGGGTAGGAGAGTGACAGACAACCTTGAGTGTAAGTTACCTACAAGTAAAGCTGAGTTTCCCTTTTTTTCCCAGGAGCATCGAGTCCCCGAATCTGGGGTTCTGTTCAGATGTCATCCTTCCCCACCTCCTGGAGGATGATCTTGGCCAGCTGTCTGACTTGGAGCCAGAGCCAGAGGTTCAAAACTGGCAGCATACAGTAGGCAAGGATGTGGTAGCAGGGCTGACACAGAGGGAAATTGAGCGGCAAGAGGTCATCAATGGTGAGCACCTGCCTTATCTTCCCCCCCAACCCACTCCCCATCTCCACTCCTGCTTCTGTGGAGTAAGGGAGATTTCTCAAGGTCACCTCGCGTCTGGCCTTCTTAGCCCAGCAGTAGACAAATCAGCACTCCATTTCCCCAAAGTGGTATCGTGTGAGAACCATGTAATGGCTCTAGACACTTACTGATGTATTTTTTCCCTGCCTCTCCTTGTCACAACCCCTGCTCAGAGCTGTTTGTGACAGAGGCATCCCACCTGCGCACACTCCGGGTCCTGGACCTCGTCTTCTACCAGCGCATGAAGAAGGAGAACCTAATGTCTCGGGAAGAGCTGGCAAGGCTCTTCCCCAATCTGCCCGAACTCATAGAAATTCACAGTAAGGAGCCTGTGTCCCTCCAGATGCCCTCCACCTTTGATTCTGTTTCAGTTTGAACCCTACCCTCCACCTAGGTCCCCCTGTCTTAGTCAGGGTTTCTATTGCTGTGATGAAACACCATGATCAAAAAGCAAGTTGCAGAGGAAAGGGTTTATTTGTCCTACACTTCCACATCACTGTTCATCATCAAAGGAAGTCAAGCAGGGCAGGAACCTGGGGCAGGTATGGCCCTCATGCTGAGGCCATGCAGGGGTGCTTCTCACAGACTTGATCCACCTGCCTTACTCAGCCTGTTCTCTTACAGAACCCAGAACCACCAGTCCAGGGATGGCACCACCTGCAATGAGCTGGGCCCTTCCCTATTAATAACTAATTAAGAAATTGCCTACAGTCGGATCTTACAGAGGCATTTTCTCGGTTAAGGTTCCGTCCTTTCAGATTCCTCTAGTTTGTATGTCAGGTTGACGTAAGGCCAACCAGCACACCCCCACTACTCCTGCTGGGAGAAACTGATAGATAGCTTAACACTAACCCTCCAGAAACCCCCAGAGTAAAGGTTCCAGCCTTCTCTGTGGCACTGCTGTCAAATGCCTTTTCTCCAGCAGTGTCTAGCAGTATGGCTCAACCCCTTGCATTTCTGTTTCTTCCTTCTCACCACAGATTCCTGGTGTGAAGCCATGAAGAAGCTCCGAGAGGAAGGCCCTATTATCAGAGATGTCAGTGACCTCATGCTGGCTCGGGTATGGCAGGGAGGAGATTACAGGAAGCAAGATTTCTTTACACAAGAAATCTTGTGTAAAGAATTTAACAGAGAAGGGGATAGTCAAGGGGAGGGGTGCTGCTCCCTGGCAGGAGTGTGACACCTGGACCATGTCTGTTCTGCCTCTTCAGTTTGATGGTCCTGCCCGAGAGGAACTCCAACAAGTAGCTGCACAATTCTGTTCCTATCAGTCAGTAGCCCTAGAACTAATCAAGACTAAGCAACGCAAGGAGAGTCGGTTCCAGCTCTTCATGCAGGTATCCTGGGCTATTTCTTGCTCTCCCTCGTCTCTGTCATGCTCACCAGAGATCTTCTAACCTCCTCTTCTGGTCCCTAACCTCATCCCTTCTCTACTGAGGATGACACCTAGCAGTGCCCCCACCTACCCACATCACCCAGCACCAGTACTGTAAAGCATTACCTGTCGAGCAGAGATGCCTTTGGTTGACAAGTACTCTGCGTTATAGGCAAAAGGCCTGGCTTACCTACTCGGACTAGTATGTGCTTTTCTGTAAAATGGGAATGACACTGTCCTTCTGTTTTGACCATCTCTTCCTAGCAACATCGACCCCTCCCTAAATGTTGAAGGAAAAAACTACCACCATTTTCAGGGGACCCATCTGGAGTTAGGACCAACTGGCATTTTCATAGCCATCTTAGCTCTGACTCCTTAAGGCAGCTCCCAACCACTAGTTGACCTCTTCCTCTGTCTGCTTCTTGCTATTCAGGAGGCTGAGAGCCACCCTCAGTGCCGGCGGCTGCAGCTTCGAGACCTTATCATCTCTGAAATGCAGCGGCTTACCAAGTACCCACTGCTGCTAGAGAGCATCATCAAGCACACAGAGGGTAGGGCAGGGGAGGGCCAGGGCCTTGTGGCAGCAAACTTTCTTTCTGTGTCACAATTTTGTGATCTTAGCATACTGAGGCCCTTTATGATTGTGAGTGTCTTCTTCCTTGTCCTGGTACAGTGAGTCTGGAAGAAAATGATTGTAAATGAGATTTGGAACTACAAAGTACTGCAAGGCCACTACCGGCTTGTGGGGCCTTTATAGCAAATCAGGAAGCATGGACCCACAGGCTGGCCCATGAGGCCATCTTGGCACCTGAGCAATTGTGGGCTCCTCCCAGGGCCATGCTAGGTTTTAGCACCCATTCATATGTCTGCTGGATGCCTCTGCAGTGTGCAAAAGCTATAACTAGGGGACTAGCAAGATGAGTACAGCGGAAGGGGAGAAACAGTTGTCCTCTGAGCTCCACATGCACACTTTGGCATGCATGCCTACACACAGAATCATAGCAAATAAGCAGATGTGTTAAACCATATATAACACTAGAGAGGTGAGAACACACACTTGGCAGGCAGAGCACCAAACAGTGCATACACCCCCGTTTGGTAGGTGGCACATCTGAGCATGAGAAGCTATGCCGTGCCCGGGACCAGTGCCGAGAGATTCTCAAGTTTGTGAATGAAGCAGTGAAGCAAACAGAGAACCGTCACCGACTAGAGGGCTACCAGAAACGCCTGGATGCCACTGCCCTAGAGCGGGCCAGCAACCCATTGGCAGCAGAGTTCAAGGTAGGAGGTTGGAGGCTGCAACACTGGCAGCCCCTCACACCCATCCTTCTTGGGGCTCCTTAGGAGCAGAACTCAAGTCAGGGTCCACTGAGTCTTGGAGCTAAGAGACATGGACTGCCTGTGAGAGGGTGGCCCTGGGAGATATGACATGTTGGTGTCACTCGTCCTTCAATGGACAAGAGCAGACAGCCGCACTAAATAAAGACTAGCTGTTGGAATTCAGCCTAGAGAAACAGAACTGAGGAGGACTTGAGGTGGAAATAAAGCCAAAGAGAAGGCCAGGAAAGGAAAAGCAGCACTGTCTTCTTGGAAGGTTAGACGACATGGGGTGGGCCAAGTGGGAACCCAAAGCCCGTGGCATACCCCAGAGCATCGCAGGACACAGGGCTTCATAGTGCCCTTTACTTCTCTCCATCCCATGTGAAAGCTGGAAGGTAACAGTTGTTTGCTGCCCACTAATTCCCAGCACCTGATTTGATGTCCATACACAGTGGTTTCTTAGACGGTTGAGTGAATGAGTGATGGTGTCTCCTTAACAGAGCCTGGATCTTACAACAAGGAAGATGATCCATGAGGGGCCCCTGACCTGGAGGATCAGCAAAGATAAGACCCTGGGTATGTGCCTGGGCTTCAAATGGGAGGGAACTGCTGCTCCAGTGGGTGGTGGGACAGTGGGGAGGCGCACACATGCAACTAGGATGGCAGCACAAGGGCTCCTTGAGTGCAGTGTGAGAAGGGAGAACATAGACACAAGAAGAATCGGAGTCTGGATTCCTGTGGCCTCCTAGTCCTGGGCTTGGGCATCTGCTAGCCTCTGGGCCTAATGAGGGCTGAGTGAGCTCAGGGCTTGTCTTGATTCCCAGACCTCCAGGTGCTGTTACTGGAGGACCTGCTGGTGCTGCTGCAGAGACAAGAGGAAAGGCTGCTGCTTAAGTGCCACAGCAAGACAGCTGTGGGCTCCTCAGACAGCAAGCAGACCTTCAGCCCTGTGCTGAAACTCAATGCTGTGCTTGTCCGCTCCGTGGCCACAGGTACCCATGAGGAGATGAGCCAGCAAGCCTGGGGCTCTGTGACATGTTCACCATTCACTATCCAGTGAGCATTGGGTGATGTAGGCCCATTCTGGGGCTTTACAAGACTTAATGTCCTCCTGTGTTCCTTTCCTATCTTGACCCAGTCTACGCATGAAGATCTGGTCCAAGATGGGCAGGGTGAGGGGTGGATAAGGGACCAAGACAAAGGTGGTCAACCTTCAAGGACAGGGATGGGCAGCATGGTTGCACTGGGGGAGACTGAGGATATAAACGTAAGATTTGAAGGAATTGGAGTGAAATAAAGAATAGGGCAGATCTTATTGCAAGAGTTTCTTGAGCAGAGCAGGCATTTAAACACATGCATGCACGCGCACACACACACACACGCACATCTACAGCACAGAGCTGAGTCTAGGAATTTGAGATTATAGTGCAAGGTATGATATGATGAGAAAGAGCAGGAGTCAGTAACACATTCCCTGGGATTGCCTCCCTATACATCTCAAAAGTGATGGGTATATATGAAAAGATTAACTGAGCCCTCAGTTAGTAGAGCAAGAGAGAAGGAAGAATGGCCCTGACAGATGTCACTAAGGTCCCATAATTACCTGTGACATATGTTGGTGAGCCCTAATTGATTCTGATGACCCCGATATATCTCATAGTGCTTCTTCAGGTTGGGGACCATGTCTGCCGTGCCCAATGTAGACTCTCTGGCTTCCTTTCCTCACCAGATAAACGAGCCTTCTTCATCATCTGCACCTCTGAGCTGGGCCCTCCCCAGATCTATGAGCTGGTTGCATTGACATCATCAGACAAGAATATGTGAGAATTGATTGTGTGGTCCCATGTAACTCCTTTCCCCTTCAAGAGTGGTATCTAGAAGGATCTGAGCAGTGAGGCTGGGGCTGGGCCCAGTGCAGTTCCTAGATAGAGGACTAAGAAGAGAAGTAGGAGGCAACATAGGCACAGAGCAGCAGAGGCCATCACCCTGGACATAACCAGGCCCTATCTCTTCCCAGGCTGTCTGGCCACCCCTTATTCTCAGCAAGGGCTGCCAGAGGTGGCATGGCACAGTGGGCAGTGGCAGGTTAAGTCAGTTTCTTCTCCTTGGGGTTTCATCTGTGTGGTGCCATTTTGAAGAAGGGGATTGGGAGATAATTAAATACAGAGTGCTTAGTACCAGGCTTAACAAAGTGTTACTGTCCAGTAATTGGTAGCTATGAGTCATATAAACTCAAGGTAACAGCCAATGAGAAGTGTTGGTGGAGGTAGAAACCTGCCTAGCATAGGTTCCTTGAGACAGGGTGTGGAAAGGGCTTTGAAGGTTTTTAACAGTGGGGTCCACAGAGGACGGGGAGTGTGCCTGGCCCTGTTCTCACCATTAGTCATGTGTTTCTGCCGAGCAACAGATGGATGGAGCTCTTAGAAGAGGCCGTGCGGAATGCCACCAAGCACCCTGGAGCTTCCCCAACACCTACCCATCCCTCACCACCAGAATCCCAGGAGCCAGCCTCTCAGGGCTCCGCCCCCAGCAGGTGTGGTTCAGCCTCCAGTTCCCAGCACTGTCCCCATCCAACCTGCCTGTTTCTTGATGCTCCTCAGCCTGTCAACCCTAGGGTAGATCACCTCAACATGGAAATGCCATTAGGAAACAGTGGCTCTGGCAAATAGAGGACCATGCCCCTGCTTCTCTGCCTTTTGCCCTCCCTGCTCTTGCCCACTACTCCTACTTGCATATAATGGAAACTGCCTTTAAAGTAGGGTTGAAGTGTAGAGTGCAGCCAGAGAAGCTAGGCCAGCATCTACCTTCTGCTTTACGAGCCTGTGCAGCACAGTCAGGTGATGAGGCCCAGAACCTTCCTCTTTGCACCCTGGCTGGCAAAGCTAGAATTGCCACTAGGTGGTCTGCTCTGACCTTCAGAGGCTTTCTTCCTTCAGGGTAGAAACTAGTGACTCAGAAGTATACCATGGTGAACCAGAACCCAAGGAACTACCTGGAGGTAAGGCCCCTCGCCATCTTTTTTATTTATTCTTTTTACATCCCAGTCATAAGCCCCCTCCTTCCTCTCTTCCTGGTCCCCACACATCCTTCCTCTTTCCCTTATCCCCCTCCCGTACTTCTCAGAAGGAGAGCCCCCCTACCCACCCACCCCAGCACATCAAGTCTGCATCAGGACTGAGTGCATCCTCTTGCCCTGAGGCCTGTTGAGGTAGGCCCACCAGGGGAAAGTGATGGAAAAGCAGGCAACAGAGTCATGTCAGAGTCAGTGCCCATTCCCCTAACCAGAGGACTCATATGAGGACTGAGGTGCCCATTGGCTACATCTGTATAGGGGGCCTAGCTCCAGTCCGTGCTTCAGTCTCCACAGGACCCCCTGGTTAGCTGGCTCTTTTGGTTTTCTTGTGAAGCTCCTGTCCCCTCTGGGTCCTTCTGTCCTTCCCGCACTCTTCACTCTTCCACAAGACTCCCTGAGCTCCACCCAATGTTTGCTTGTGGTTCTCTGCATCTGTTTCCATCAGGTGGTGGATGGAGCTATGCCTCTCTCCATCTTGTGGGAGACCAGCACAGTCCATGTTTTGTAGGTATGGGTCAGATTGAGGGGTCAGGTGATGGGTGACCATCAGGGCCAGAGGTGTAGGGTTTGTGATAAAATGAGTAGAGAGAAACAGGAGAGGGAGTTGAGGAGAAGAAACTGACAGCTTGACCAGCTCCTACTGCCTTTGTGGGGAACAGGCTTAGCAGAAGAAAGGCCCTGCCTACCTCAGCCAGAGGTTACTGTCAGAGAGTAAGATGCATGCAGAGAGCGAGAAATATTGGGGTGTGCATGGAGTTCAGTGTATAAGATAATTATTGAGATGGGCTGTAGAAGCACAATTTTCAGGTCCCTTTGAGGTTTGTTTTTGTTTGGCTTTGTTATTATTTTTGGTTTGTTTTAGTAACTGAGGATCTTAAGTTTGAAGAAGTCCCCACAAGTCCCCTTCATAGTGCTGTTCCAGTGGTGGTTCTGCTGTTATTTTTGTTGTTCATGTCAATTAATTGTATAGCTAGCACTTCTAATGTCCATACCCTAACCTATTTTGTCTTTTTTTTTCCCATAATACTTACCACCTTCTAACGAATGCCTGATTCCCTAGTTTACTTTTGTACTCTATGTCCCTTCACTAAGATCTTACATTCTACCCCCAGGCACAGGTCTTTGCTGGCGTGTGTCAGGGGTCTGGTGTGCTGATTGCCACAGGAGGTGCTCTGTGAATTTCCATGGAGCTTCTCAGCCAGTGTTCCCAAGCTCTGGGTCTGTAGCTCCACATGGGCTCACCTTATACATCTATTCTCCCATGCCCTAACACACTCATCCAAAACAGGCCCTGGGCCCCAGCGGAGAGTTCAAGAGAAGCAGCTGGTAGTACAAGAGGAGCATGAGCGGGAGGAGGATGTGGAGGAGCGGAGAGCCCTGCCTTCCCCTCCCACCTCCCTGGACGGAGAAAACAGAGGCATCAGGACAAGGGACCCTGTCCTTCTGGCCCTTGCGGGTCCTCTGCTCATGGAGGGACTTGCTGATGCTGCCCTGGAAGATGGTGAGTGCCTCAGACACCGTCATTGTCCCTTGTATCCCAGTAACAGCATCAATTTCACCTTCTACCTGCTCAAAGGTTCTTAATAGTTGTGTTTGACAAAAGATACATGTAGAAATACCAGCTGGTGAGCCAGATCACAGCAGCTGTACTCCTAGCCTGCAGCAGACTGTGTTGGTGGCAGGAGCAATGATAGCCCTCTTCCTGAGTGTTCAGTGACCATCTTATGTGTAGTCCTTCACTGGGGAGGTCATCACTGTCTTCCCTGCAGTGGAGAGCTTGCGGCACATGATCCTGTGGAGCCTGCTGCCCGGTCACACTGTGAAGACTCAGGCTGCTGGCGAGCCCGAGGATGACCTCACACCTACCCCTTCTGTGGTCAGCATCACCTCTCACCCCTGGGACCCAGGGTCCCCAGAGCAAGCTCCCACTATAAGTGACAACACCCAGCTTCTAAGGCCAGAGGGGAGCCAGCCAGACAGGGAGGATGTCACTTTCTGTTCTCTGGCACACCTGCCCCCAAGGACCAGAAACTCTGGCATCTGGGACTCTCCTGAGCTGGATAGGAATCCAGCTGAAGAGGCTTCAAGCACAGATCCAACAGGAAGTTACAAAGTTGTAAGAAAAGGTAAAATATGTTTGTGTGTCCATTGTGTTCATGCTTTTGCTGGGGTAGAGGTGAGTGTTGTAAGCAGACACTTCTTTTTGCATCCTTCTCCTGGATACTGTGTGAGCAGACTGCACTGGGGCCTAGGGGAAGAAGACATGTTGATACGAATTCAAGGCTCAAAGCCCTTTCTTGCTACCTAATGTCTGTGTGTCTTGGACAAAATTCAAGGCATGACTCGTTTTCCTTCTGTAGTAGAAGAGGACATTTCCTACCCCTTTTCTCAGCTAAGCACAGATCAACTTCCTGTAACAGTTTTTTTGCTATTCTTCATTGATTTTCTGGTCTAAAGAAACAAAATGTTGATTTCCTTCCCAGGAGTCTCGGGCTTAGAAAGATGAGGTGCAAATCCTACAGCCTGTTACTCCAGAAAGTGGCTGAGCACAGAGGGACTTGACAAAGCAGGGAAGACCTTTGGAAATGGATAGTCTGGGAGCAAGCACACAGAATGGTAGAGAGGAGGCCCCAAGTTGAGGACACTGTTGGCAGCTCTGTTGACAACTCCAGCTAGGTTTGAATAGACCAGGAAGACTAAGGGTAGGGTGCACCAGATCAGGCAGAGTGGGCTACTGAGGAGGGTGGCCAGAATGCTGAAGCCAAGCCTGGGCTGCTGGAGGCTAAGAGGAGTGTATGGCACTGACTCCCCATCAGTGCCTTGTGAATGTGCCCTGTTCTGTTGGCCAAAGGCTGCCTCTCCTGGGCTTCTGGCAATCGGCCTTCTTCTGATCCTCCAAGGTGCCTTGGTGGAAAGTTCTCTGCAGCTCCTGGGACATGGCCGTGTATAATCTTTACTTACTTTGTTCTTTTCTTTCTTTATTCTTATCCCCCGCCGTGTCCACTTCTTACTCCCTCTCCTTCATGCTTTCTCTCCCTCCTTTCTCCTTCTCTTGTCTCTCAGTCTCTCTACTCCCTGGTGGTGTCGGTGCAGCCAAGGTGGCGGGCAGCAAAATTACCTCTGAACTACCAGAGAGTGGCCAGTCAGAATCTGAGCTATCTGAAGTGGAAGGCGGAGCACAGGCTACGGGTAATCAACTTCTCCTTGGAGCCAAGGCCAGGCCAGGCTGGAGCAGGGGTCCCATGGGACAGTATTGGGCCCTTGCTGTCAGAGCTCTGTTACACAAAACATTGTATATGCTGTCTGAGCTGTCTGAGCTGGGCGGGATGTAGCACATGAGCCCAGAGACAGGAAGACCTGTACCCCCGGCTTTGAGAAAGCACTCTTTGGGAGATGTAGAGGCCCATATCAGAGCTTAAGCAGCCTATGCTCAGGTCGGGAAGAAGGCAGGAAAGTCTGGCCAGTGCCCTTACTCCAGTGTGCTTTACCAGCATTCTGAGAAAACACTTCCCCAGCCCTGTGGTGGGAAAAAGTTTGCATGGCTTTGCAGGTTCCTTCATGTCTGTCCATGGTGGGGCCCTCCCGGTGACCCTTTACATGCTTCTGCCAGCTATCTCTGACCTCCCCTGAGCAGTTGTTTCTAAGGGATGGTGACAGGTAGGGCAGTGTTGACATGCATCAGTAGAGTGTGAACCGAAGTAGTTGAAATACTGCTGCCTGCTACTCTCCAGAGGGGCCTAGAACTCCACCCCTTCCTTTCATGGATAGACATCACTGTCTCCTACCTCCACCTTGCCCCTTCTCCTTCACTCTCATCCCTGAGCATCTTCCCTTGGCAGGTGGCCAGACTGAGAACAGTTGCCATCTAAAGAGAAAAGGGTCTCTGGGAGTCTGGTAGGCAGCATGGGCCTGCATGCACTAGGTTGTCTGTAGAAGTCTCCATGGCTTTTTCTGTCATGGGATACACTGGGGGCCTGGGAGAATTATGTAGGCATCTCTGCTTGTCTTCTAATTTTTTTCTCTTGCCATTGGGACAGGGAACTGTTTTTATGTCAGCATGCCAGCAGTACCTCTGGACTCCAACACTGAGCCTACTGGGATACCCCAAAGTCCCTCACAGCCTCATAGCCCCCCTACATGGCCAGCAGAGCCTCAGCACCAGAGGGGAGGCATTGGGAATCAGACATGTTCCAGCCTGGTCCTCAGGGATGTGGGTGTGATCTTCCATACAATCGAGCAGCTCACCGTCAAGCTTCACAGACTCAAGGTGAGGAGCATGGCCTTGGGTCAGGAAGGCTCCCGTCCATTACCCAGAACAGTTCCCTAAGAGGGAACTGCGTATGTTCACATTATAAATGTGTATGTAAATATGTATTTATGCACACACATAAACATATATGGAATTAAGCCTAGGCCCTCATACATACTAGAAAAACATTTCACCATTAAGCAGCATCCCCTACTCAAAAAGTATGTATCTTCAGCAGGAGTCTTAGGTCACCTTCATCTTCAGCCTATCCTGCCAAACCTGTGAGCCTTAGCCTCAGATATGTCTACACCTCTTCCAGGACCTGGAGCTGGCCCACAGGGAGCTGCTCAAGTCCCTCAGAGAGTCATCTGGTGGTACCACACCTGTGGACACTTTCCACACAGAGGCAGCCAGATGGACAGACCATTCCCTCTCTCCAGCCAAGGAAGCTCTGGCCTCTGACTCCCAAAACAGTCAGGAACGGGGGTCCTGCCCTGAAGAAGGTGAGTGAAGCAAGCCACTTTCCTGCATGTGCTACCTAGAGGGAAGACCATGACCATGAGCAAGTGTAAGCCCGTGGTGAGGGGTGGTCCATCAGCTTTCCCTCAGCTTCAGAGAGAGATCTTTGCCAGGCATAGTGGCGTAGTTTTAATCCCAGCACTCAGGAAACAGAGGCAGCTGATTTTGTATGAGTTTGAGGTCAGCCTAGACTATATAGTTCCCGGCCAGTCAGAGCTACGAAGTGGGGGGTGGGTGTGTGTGTGTGTGTCAGGGCTCAACCTTAGCTGTCTGTTCTTGCCGTCCACCCTGAAGTAAGGTGTGTGTTCACTACTGGGTGAACAAGGCTGCCTGCCTCCATTTTCCCTAGTGCCATAGAACTGGGGCTACTGATCTGCACTGCCACCCCCAGGTTTACATAGATTCTGGGAATCATGCTTGCGTGGCAGTGCCTATCCACTGAATTCTCTCCATCTCCAGAAAGGGGTCTTTTAGGGAAGCTACGCGAGGCCCAGATAGGGATGAGTAGTACAGAACTCACTGCCTGCCTGTAAGTCTGTGTGCCTCACACATGCCTAAGGACTCCAGAAGAGGACTGAGCTAGAGCTACAGAGAGTTGTGAGCCGGCACGTGGGTGACGGGGATTGAACCTGGGTCCTCTAGAAGAGCAGAAAGTATTCTTAAGAACCATCTCTCTGAACCCTCTTTTTATGTTGAGGAGTTAACATACCAGGACCTATGCTGAGGGTTCTTGTAGCTCAGACTCGATTATGAGGTCAAGGCCACTGCCATGGCATGACTCAAAGTTAAACATACTTAAACCTGTCTTGGTTTGGGGGGCCAGACAGAAATGGGGTTCTCATAGGCCTACTGAAATCCCACAAGAAATGCGGGCTGGACTGACAAGATGGCCCGCCAAGCCTGACCGTCTGAACTCAAGCCCCGAGACTCACATAGTAGAAGGAGAGAACTGACTCCAGCAAGTTGTCACCATTGCACATAAGAAAAGAAATGTTTAATAAAAATTAGTGTCTGGAGGAGAGTCACCAACAGCTGGTGCTGAAGAGTCAGCCAGGGACTTGGAAGAGAACACCTTCTCATTCTCACCGTACTCCCACAGGCTTCACTACCCCCCTGGAAGACAGTGCCACAGACACAGCTGCGTCCCCAGGACCATAACCATCCAGACAGTCAGAGCCGGCTGCTTCTCCACTGTGCCGGAGTTTGGCCTGAGCCAGAGCACAACACTAGGAGACCCAAGCTCCCCACCCCCCACCCTGAAAGATGCCGCAGGACCGGGGAGGCCGCATGTTGCCTGGTCTGTTCACACTGGACAGAGTCCAGTTTCCGTGTCTCTTCTTCCTGTTAGCCCAAATCTCTATGGCTTTCATCTCCTAAGCATGCTGACCACAACAGAAAAGCTCCCCATAAGGGTCTACGCGTCCACCCCACATAGCCATACAGCATGTGTGGGTGTGCCATGTGCACAGTGCCCTCAGGTGTGCAAGTCAAAGGAGGAGGCTTATGTGTAAATGCACTTTTTTCTCCCCTTCTTCCTAGGCCCAAGACAGCTGGGTGCCCAGCTCTTCTGTTTGTCTCTTTAGTTTCTTATAAATATGTCTGTTGTATGTGCATCTTTGCCACTGTAAATAATAACTTAGCCTTTTTCTGTTCCTGGCATGCTCAACCAGTCAGAGAGAGACAGCTTAGAGAGCAGGTAGCAACCCAGCTCAGGGCCATGACCGTCTATGTCCCAGAGGCAGGAAGATCTCCCAGACTCGGCCCTGTCAAGCCTTGGGGCCTGCCTCTGAAGCCTAAGCCTTCTCATTGTCAGGAGATACCCCTGCAGGGAGCTTCTTACCCAGCCCACCTCTTCCCCACTTGCCCCATAGAAACAAATACAGCAGGTACGGAGTTCAAAACAGACCCTAAGAGAGATGTGGATTGGATTGCAGGAGTCCCTGAATTAAGTCAGGGCCTTCCCCAGGGGCCATAGCATCATTGGATCATCCATTCCCCACTGGTGAACATACACACTGTGCTAGGTGTATATATACATATATATAAATATATATAATATATAAAATATAGATATGGAAATGACTGTTTTGCTGTTAAAATAATGTATACTCTTATTTTCTTCCTTTCATGGTTAAGATTTTTTTAAAGAAAAGTTAAATATTCTTCCTTGTGGTTGTATGATTCTTAGACTGGTAGAGGGTATGAAGCTGTTGGTTGTGACTGGTCAAGAATGGGTAGAGGGAGCCAAGAGAGCCCCTTCCACACCAGGTTTTACCACCTCTCCAAAGTTTCAGGAGTGTACCTTCTTAGCAGAGGTTGGGCAACTGACCCTGGCCCCAAAAAAAGGACATTGTGGTTACTTCACACAAAGGATATCGTGGCAGGGATGTCATGTTCTACCCTCAGCTACACAACATGGAGAGGGGTCACCTCACTCTGCTCATTCCCCTTCCCACAGATCAGGATTAGCCATGCCAGGTAAGTGTGGGACTGAAGGAGGCGCTTTAGAGGACCTGTCCTATAACTGGAGAAGCCACACTGGATGACAGTGTGCACCTTGACAGTGCCGGGACTTAAAGCAGTAGCAGAGAGGTGCCTGGAGCCACTCAGCAGAGTGGACAAAATGGAGTTCTGGTAGGCAGAGGGGCTAGAAATGAGGGACATGTCCCTTTACCTGGGTTGGCGGTTCCCTGTAGTTTTGGCATGGGCTCTCCAGACCTGCCGTGTCTAAATGTTTGGCCTTTTCTGTACAAATATGGCTATAATGCCCTCTCCAGAGTGCCTTCATCTTTCAAAGCTGAACCCTGGCCTCTTGCAAACCAGAGAAGCAGATGGAGATAAGCAGCAGGAAATGCTGGGTGGATGAGTCCTAGCTTAAGTTATGCTGACTGACCCCCATTATCCTAAGGCTGCCAGAGATGTCGAGAGGATGCTGCTGGGTCTTTCAGGTGGTAGAACAATGGCGCCATGGTATGATTCAGGCTGCCATTCTGCCACATCTAGCCAGGGAATATGAACAGACTAGAGCCCGAATGTTCCAAACAGTTCTGGAGTGATTTTCAAAGAACAGCACAATAGACTGTTACTGGTCCAAGGTATCTCCCAAGGAGATAAGGGCCACCCGTAGGAGGCCTAGACAGCTATGGCCTCTTCCTCCTTGACCTTGGTCTTCACAGGGTCCCTTGGCAGCATCAGTTCCTGAATCATGGTGTATTTTGGACACTGCGGGTCAAAGCAATTTTTCTGAAAGAAGAAAAAAAGGAAAATTAACAGGAATGAAGTTTGGCTCCAGGAGATAACTGGACAGAATGCCAGAGCTGGTGAGCAGGGGAAGGCAGCCACACCCTTGCTAACCACAGAAAACATGGGAATCAGGATGATGAGACCTTCTGGAAGTGAGCTGCAGACTTACCGCCAGGGACAACCACAGCAGCCCCATGGGGCCCTTGGATGAAGTCTTGGACTTGGTGACCTGAACCTGGTATTGCACAGCAGTGAGGAAGCCTTCCAGCCCCACCTCTGTGATTTGGTTTCCTGAGAGGGGGCACAGACAGTGGCATCTGATATCACACCTGACTTGCTGGCTGGCTCCCCCTATGTTCAGATTCATTAGGCAGGACTGACTTTAACTAGCCCTCCAGCCAGCATCCTTTCACATCACACCTTCACCTCATTTCCCTTTACCCTGCTGCCTCTTCCCTACCTAGCTACTGCCCTGGATGCCCCCTCGCTGGCCCAGCACTTCCTCTTCAGATCTAGCCCCGTGGGTGTGACAAAATGATGCTCAGCTCCTGGAGAATCAAGTACACCCTGTGAAGCTGGTCCCTTAGCAGGATGGAGCCCAGCCAGTCCCATGGTAAGGACAGGCAAGGCTAGCAAACGTACGGAGGAGGTTGAGGTGCAAAAGGACCTTGTTCCCAGGCATGAAAACCTTCCCATCTCGGTGTTCCACAGGCTCCAGGAGAGGGTTAACCATCTCTGTAGCTTCAACAATCAGCTGCTAAAGTAGAATACTAATTGCAGCAGAGGAGAGGGGAGCTGGTCAACAGGCCATTCATTCATTCATTCAACATACAGGTTTTGAGTGCTGGATATAATTCAGGTTCTGTCCTAGGTGCTGGAGAAACAAAGATAAATAAGCCCATACCCTCAAAAGGTTTCTTGGTGTGGGGGAGCCAGAGGATTAAACAGGAATGTAGTGTGGAGGGCCCCCTGAGCAAGTAGGGCTGTGGGAGTGTAGGCTTTAAAGGAGGCGGCCTGGGCAGGGAAGTTAAAGACACACAGACAGACACTGTACAGAGGTTCTGGAGCCATGAGTCCACACGGGACTAAGCTTTTTTTTTTTTGAACTCTTTCATCAAGAGAGCATCTGGAAACATGTTCCTGGTGAGAAGGAGCAGTCAGCCCAAGACAAGCAAAGACTGGAGCGTGGAAACTAAAGAGCCACCATCCTTCTGTCTGACTTGCCAGAACTTGTCAGAACTTGTCTTGGGTGCCAGGAAAGACTCCTAAGAAGACAGAACTTTCCCTTCCAGGAGCATGTGACAGGGTTGTAGACTCCCCTCGTGGAGAGAACAGAGGCTGTGCAGTTAAAGGATGGAGAACTGGGAACCAGAAAGTAGGTGGCCCAGGAAGCTTCCGAAGGAATGGATCTGAAAGGAGAGATCCAGGAGCAAAAGGGGATCTGAAGGAGGAGTCCTGTAGGGCAGTGTGGGACTGAAAGTGCCTTAGGGAGCACGTAAGTGGCTATACAGATATCAGGTGTTGGAGGGGCTGATGGTGACCTGAGGGCCCCAGAGAACATAACCTAGGCAGCAGGTCTTGAGTGAGGCTTCTAGACAAGGGAGGTAGAGGGGCCTGCCACATGAGGAGGAAAGTGGGGAGCCCTGGACTCCTGTGTGGGCTGCAGTAGAGGGTTAGGGGTGGCTGCCTAAGCAGTGAGGGCCACTTACCTCCGATTCCAGGAGGATGCTGCGCTTCTCTTTGGTACCCGTCCTCGTCCCTTTTCCCCTGCTTATCTTCTGCTCAGGGATGGTTACCTCTGGGACCAGAAGAGGAGCCAGAATGCACAGAGCAGACCCCCTGACACCACCCAGACTCCCCAGAGACCGGGGATTGGTAAGGCAGAGATTCCCCAAACTCTGAGATTTGGGGGAACATAGGAACATCTGCAGTGAGCTCCTGTCAGGTTCCTCTTCTGAGGACAGCCATGGAGGCCTAGTCCTACAAGACAGGACTAAAACGGTGGGCCACTAATTGTTTCAAGATGAGGGATCAACAAGGCCCAGGGAGGGACATGGCAAAACAGATCCTGGCAGACAAAACCAGGCTCCTGTACCCTGCCCAAGGCTCTTCCATCCTCCATGTGGGGAAGATTCCCATAGAGGGGGCGCACACTTACTCCCCTTGCCTGCCTTTGTGGCATCTTCTTTCTTAGTGGTCCCTTGTGTCGGTGACTGCCCAGGTCCCGACTTCTCTTCCTTCTTTACAACTTCCTGTGAAGGATGTGAGAAGACGGAATGGATTCCCTGCCTCCCAGAGGGAAAATATATGAATGCTTAGCGTAAGAGGCACCATCAAAGGCCAAATCCATTTGTCTTCTTTCTACTGCCCTCCCCCATTCAGGGCCCAAGATTCCCTTTGGCCCAGTACGCCTACCCCTGGCTTCTCCTTTTTCTTGCTCAGGCCCTTAGGGGTTTTTATTGACTGTATCTTTTCCGACTTGTCTGACGAAGAAGCAACATTGCTGATCCCCGCCATCTGAGACTTCTCACGGTCCATTTTGGAGTCCCCATATCGGGAGGAGGAAGGCTGTGCTCACAAATGGGAGGGTGTAGAGGAAGTAACTGGGGCTCTTCCCTTCCCCCTCTCTCTACGTATCCATTGGTCTGGGACAGAGTTGCTTTTGGCAAGAAAAAGCCCAGAAATGGATGAGAATGAGCTGGAGGGTCATCATAGGAGGGGGAAATAGCCCACTTTGAATTTACCTTTTTCTTTGATTATTGTAGTACTGTGGGTTTTGTGCATGTCAGGCATAGACTCTACCAGTATTCTATAACTCCAGACCTTGCTGTTACTGAGCCAGAGTCTCACTTCGTAGCTCAGGCTGTCCTTGAACTCATCTTTCATCTGCCTCCTAACTGATAAGGTTCACATCATGCCCAGACAGCAGGTTTTATTGAGCTAAATGCTGAGCAGTATTCCAAATACATTATACTAACTCATTTAACCGCCTCAGTTCTGTGAAGAAAATAGACAGTTAACCCTGCTTGGCTGAGGTAAGTGAGGCGCCTGGCCTAAGCCTGAGTTCAAGATCAGCAACTGGTAATGTGGCAGGGAGGCTTTCAAGCCAGGTGGTTGCAACAGTGTCTTTTCACTACACTATTTGTCATAGCGGCTGTGTAGTTAGAGCGCCAAGTTGGGTGTGACAGACCCTTGGTCTGCCGAGTCTGGAGAAGCAAGAGGAGGGGAAAAATTTAAGAGTCCGGGGTAGCGGGCAGCAAAGGAGCCGACCTGGAAAACAAAGGCAGCTGCCCTGGGGCTAGGCAGCTTCTCACCGATCGAGACCGCTCCTGTGTTCCTTTCTCCAGCAGCAGGCGCCTCCGCTCCACCACTTCCGTGTGGGTCAGCTCGAAGGGGCGCAGGACCTGAGGCAAGGCCAGCTCCATTCGTCAGACACCTGCGTCAGCACCCCTGCCCCGCCCAGCCCACAAACCCACCTCAGCCAGCTTCAGCGCGCCCTTGTCTTGAATACGGTTGTGCGCCAGGGACAGCCAGAGGAGAGAGCGGTTCAGCCTCAGGCCCTGGAGAACACAGCGACCTGTAAGCCAAGGGGCAAGCTGGCAGCCCCCAAGCAGGACCCCACGGCACGCACATCCGCGATGTAGCCCGCGCCCGTATCCCCGATGTGGTTGAATCCCAGGTTCAGTGAAACAAGGGCCCGGTTGCTGCTGTGCAGTGTTGACAGTGCCTGGCCCAGGAGCTGCGCCCCGTAGTCATCGATGTTGTTGTTCCTCAGAGACAAGTGAGAAATCCTGGGGCAGGGAGAGGGAGGACACAAGTGCTTCTATCTCCTCCATAGATGGAGGGGCAGGTGCCTGGGAATGCGGGAAAGCAAGGCTAATGGTGCTTGGAGTGGGGAACAGGCCAAGAAGGGGGGAGTCAAGTCAAGGAGGCTCACGTGCTGTCCAGCCCCATGAGCTTGTAATAGGACTGCTCCGGCAGCGGGTTCCCCTCCAGAGACACCTTCCTGAGAGAGGGGGGGGGGGGGGGTCTGAGGCCACTGAGGAAGGGAAGCAGGAGGGAAACAGTAAAAGCGTGGATCTTTGGGAAACAGAGCCTTAAGGATATCCCCCGATAGAGGAAATATATCTCTTGACAATTCCCCAGGCTTAAATTCGAGAAATGTGGCCATGTGAGGGGCCAGTTCCCTGAGCTGACCTATAGTACAGTGGTCTCTGCATACTACTTCTGTACCTAGGCCTTGTGCCATGTAATCCTGTCCTCTGCTGTGGCTAGAACTAGGACATTTCTTTGTGTTTTGGTCTGTTTTTCCTGTCAGGGTTTCTCTGTGTAGCTCTAGCTGTCGTAGACCAGGCTCCCCTCGAGCTCAGAGATCCCACCTGCCTTGTCCTCCCAGTGCTGGAATTAAAGGTGTGCATGTGTGCACCTGTTGAACTAGTGACATTCTTAATGAAGAGAATATGCCAGGATGTCACTAATGAGTTTACGTTCGTTACAGGACTGCTTTCTATCCTGAATGCTCTCAGACACTCAGCCAGGCAAGGGGAGGCCCACTGTGACTCCGGTAAACCAGCTGAAAAGCAGCTTCCCTTGAGAGGCCCACAGCCCAGGCAGAGATTTCCTGCAGCCTCAAGCCTGAGTCAGAGCATCCAATAAGTCACCACAGGGCCCTCTGCAAGGCAATGGCTTCTCTCACAGTCCAGTGGACCGATAGGTAGAAATTACTCTATGCAAATACTTCCCATGATATATAACTATTGCTCAGCCTTTTGGGCTGCCTTGTTTCATATAAAAGGGGTCAGAGAGGTACTATTTGTGAAGCAAGAATTGACTCTAGGGTCCTGTGGGAACCTGAAAGGAGGCAGACAG
The DNA here is from genome assembly GCF_030254825.1 of Meriones unguiculatus. NCBI lineage: Eukaryota > Metazoa > Chordata > Mammalia > Rodentia > Muridae > Meriones > Meriones unguiculatus. The sequence goes on from NC_083350.1 coordinate 190,862,164, forward strand.
CTAAGTTGGCATTTGTACAGCAAACTGGAACTGTAATTGGCCACCTTTGGGGGGGGAGCAATTGTTGTTTTGGGGTTTTTTTTTTTTTTTTTGAGAGAGGATTTCTCTGTGTAGCCTTTGTTGTTCTTAACTCACTTGTAGACCATACTGTTGCTGAACTCAGAGATCCACCTGCCTCTACCTCCCTGAGTGCTGGGATTAAAAGCTTATACCACCACAGCCCAGCTGTAGTAGGCCACCTTAAACCTGCCTCTGCCTCCTATCCATCCCTGTGATTCCTACAAGGCTAGCTTAACACCACCCCACACACACAGCTTCCCAGGTCTTCCTACGCTCATGAAGTAGGCAGCACTCCTTTTTGCAGGAGCCATTCCTCCAAGTTCACAGTCCTACACTGTGGCAAAGCAGTGTCTGTTTCTAGGTGCTGCTCTCCCTACTGGCTGTATTGGGTCATGGAGCAGGGGCCATAATCTCTAAAGAGGGGTTGGAGCTGATGGAGAGAAGAGAGGATGAGCCCTCAAAGGCCTCTATGGATGCCATGTGGACTAAAACAGTGGTTTTCTGAGGGGGGAGCCCCAGCCACCCACATGGGCTGAGCCCCATTCCCACTCAGGCGCCAGCTGAGCCCTACAGGTGGGCTATAGGCAGCTGCTTCCCCTTCACACACCCCAGCCAGGATGGATTAGAGACTGGGGCCTGACCACAACTAACCTGAGTGTGGATGAACAAAGAGGCAAAAGGGTGATGAAAGTAGCCAGGGTCTTATCCGTCAGCCCCACCTTCCACAAGCTGGTATTGGAAACAGAAAGAGCTGGACAGACCACACCCCACAGGAAGCCACACCCCACACTCCCACAGCAGAGCCCACTGCTGCCTCTCCAGCCAGCCAGAGGCTGACCTCCCACAATGCCGCTCACTTGATGGCCTGCAGCTGGCTAAGGGGGGGCAGACATTTGGAGAAGATACCCAGAATCCTATCTTCAATTTTCCAACCTGAGGAGAGACAGGCCAAAGGCATCTCAGCCCTGGAGGAGCCAGATGTGACCTGTTGTGAGCCCATAGGGGGAGACCAAGCAGGTGGGCTGGGGAGGGGGAGAGGCAGGAAGGGCAGCACTCACCTCGGATGTAGATCTCTCTTACGGCCTTGCTGTCATCCTGCTCCAGCTCCACCTGAATGGTGGGCCGAAAGAACACGTATTTGCTCTCCAGGCTGTTCTGGCTACCAGATGCCGACAGCCTCTGATCATCTGGAAGACAGGTGTGAGGGCATCTGGGGCTGCAGTGCGCCCTGCCCGGTGAGTGGCTTGGATGGGCTGTGGCTCACCTTGGGGGGCTTTTTCTGATGTGGAGGTGGAAGAGAGAAAGTTCTGTTGGGGCCGTGGCCGGGTGACAACTTTGGGGAAGTACGTGTAGCCTGACCGTGTGCAGAGCTCAGCGAAGTCTGTCTCCAGGACCCCGGAGCACTGGTACTCTTCTGCAGGGCAGCAACAGAGTGAGCACCGCCCCCTGTGGAACCCCTGTGGAGCACCTGCTGTGCTCACAGCAGCCCCAAGTAGAAGCTGCTTTGCTAAGCTGAAAACACTGGAGGAAAGCAAGAACTCACAGAAAGGAACTTATCCTACCCAATGGGCTTGCTGACCTGTTTAACATATTTTCATCTAGTACTTGCTAATCAGTGTCCCAGCGTTTGTAAAGGTTTTGAAAATATTCATTGCCTTGGGAAGTTCTGTTAATTCAGTCATGCCCACCACCTACCTGGTGTCTGGCACCCCCAAGAAACGCCCTGCTCTTTTCAGTTCTCACCTTGGTAGCCCACGAAGGGTTCCTGGAAATGGGGAGTTCTTGCCAACTGCCAACAACTTCACAAAGGCACCCAGGTGTCAGGGCCTTCTACTTCTCTGCAGTAGGGAGCCTGGTCCCCACTTACCCAGAGGCCACATGACACAGAAAGCCCTGAGAACTCTTTGAGGACAAGGTAAGAGGCACTTTGCTCCTGTGCCAAGCTGTCAGCGGAAAGTCAGACACGTGGGAAATGCTCAACCAGGGAGCCCAACTGATGGGTTTAGGAGACACATGGAGGGTTTGGACCCTCTACAGCCCTATGCATGCCCGGGCTGGCTATCCTCTACTCTGTGAGTCCCTCACCCTTCATGGCATCACTCACCTCTCAAGAGCAGAGCCCCTCAAACATTAACATCCGTGGGAATCACCCTCTGGGCCCATGCCCAGGCTCTGACAGTTTTATTCCCTACTAGAGTGTCTCAAAGGAGCTTACTCCTGTCCTTCTCACACCAGTGCTAAATAGCCCAACTTACAGTTTGAGCAACTGGCTGTCAGATCGTTTCCTCTAAACCTCTGCCCCATTTGAGACCCACATCTGCCCCTGCCAGGGCATACAATGGCAACCATAAAAGTCTCTGTGACCTCCATGTTGCCTTTATCCAGGGTCCCTGTCCAATTGTCACTTGAGTTTTCACTCCTGCATCTGCCAGAGCTGCTTGGGCCATCCTTGCCTTCTGCATTGCACTTCTGCAGGCAGTGTTCTGACTCATCATAGGCTCTTAGGTTTGAACATCCAGCACCCTAGAAGTTACTAAAGCATTTCACTCAGCCACCCCTCACTGCAGCTGAGCCTCGCTCCTGAAGGCCCAGCCCTGCCTGTTCCTCCTCCCAGCTCTCTATCCCCTGTGAGTGCCATCTCCCCCACCCCCAGTTAGCACCCCAGGCAAGAAACCTCCTGGGTATTATGGGGTTTCTCTCTCTCATTCTTTACCAACTCATCACATCTGCCCCCCAAGGACCCCAAAACACTCTGATACCTTTACTGTCCTATGCCAGCTACCACTGCCTGGGCTACTCAGTCACACCTCACCTTTCTGCTGCCCTTCTCTCTGCTTCCTCTCTTCTCTATGCAAAGCCAGTGGTTTTTTTCTATGTCTGTTTTTTTCTGTCTTTTACTTTCTGAGTTACAGTCTTGCTTTGTATACAGTCCAAGTTTTATAAGGAACTCAGGTGCCTCCTGCCTCAGCATTCCAAGTGCTGGGATTACAAGTGTTCGTCCTTTATATGCCCAGTGAACTCGGTCCTATCTTCACTGCAGAAGATGTTTTTATTCTCCAGTTCTTCAAAAATCTGCTTCTTCCTGGACACTGGCACTGACAGGGAAGTGACACCTGGCCATGGGTAGGCTGTCAGAGTCTTTTCCCAGGTTGTGTCATCTCCATTCCAGGGAAAACAGGTTCCTGACCTCTGATTTCAAAAGCATCGAATTTGTATCAAGATGCCTTCTGACATATTCCCTTTTGTGCTTAGTTAGTGCAAACTGGGTTCTATCACTTACAGCAGGAAAAGCCGTGGTCCTGTTTATCCAACTTTAATGGTTTTCTTTAAATATACGAAGCATAATTGTGATCATGGCTACAGGGCAGATACTCAAGTAACTGTTGGCTAAATGACTATTATAGAGCTCTATTCAAGAGCCCTCCCACAACACCATGGGAGCCTCCCACCCCTACCGCAGCCTTCTTCGGCAAATCTTATCACATCTTACTGTGCAGACAGTGTGTACTCTTTAAAGGCTAACCCCTGAGGAGACGGGGTGTGCTAATTCACCTTTGATGTCAGCAGAGGTAGGTAGAACTGTTAAGTTCTGGACCAGCCTAGTCTATACAGCAACTTCCAGACCTAATTTAATTAAAAACAATAATAATCGGCCAAGCTCTGGGGCTCAGTCCGGGTAACCAAAGCCTAGCCTCGCCAGCATACCAGGGTTTTTTGGCTCCTCCTCGCCCACCGGTGGCAGGGCAGTTACTGGCTTCTCCTTAGCGGCCCGATCCCCCTTCTTGGTTACCGCACCAGAAGACTTCTGGGTCCCTGGACGCGGTGTCCTAGGTGAGGTCCCTGTAGTGCTCTGGTCACTCGACATGCTGGTGGTTCAGGACCCCAGAGAGAGGCAAGTTGAGATGAGACAGGACTCTGCGGGCCTCGCCCTGCACATCTCCACTCACCAGGTCCAATCGCCAAGCCACTGTGCGGCTGCCCTCTCCAGGGCAACCAAGCCTGGTTGGGTGGGGCTGTGGCCTGAGCAACGGCAAAGCAAAGAGCGCACGCGGAAGGCCGCTGACTCCAGTGCCAGTGGGCGTGGCTTTGCAAGGTTGGGTTCTGTGTGGACGGGCTCAGGCAGCGTAGAATCCGTGTGGGGCCATGACAGATGAGTGAATTTGAGGGTAGAAGGGGCAGGTCCCTAACAGTCAGTACTCACAGGAGGAGGGGAGCAGGCGAGAGTGGGGCCGATACTGAGAGGGGTGGTACTAGCCGTTGAAGGACGCGCAGAAGGGGAGTTCAGTTCACTCTCTGGAGAACGTGCCTAGTTGTTAAGGGTTGGGCAAGCTGCTCCAGGCTAATTCTGAGTTCTGTCCTCTACCAGCTGTTCAGCTTACTGGAGGCTCGGTCTGCTGATCTGATCCAGGGCCCATTCTTACCATTTTGCTATCCCAGGCCCCTTTGGGTTGCTTTGCTTCCTCTAGCCTGGCACCTCACTGCCACCCATGGACCCCAAGCACCTCCAGCGTTGATGCTGCTCCTTGAAGAGAAGCCAATTCTGAGGAGACCTACAACCTAGGCCACGAGAGGCACACACGTGGTATCACTGGTACTTTCATCCAGCCACTCAGCTTTTGGAGGAACATTTATTGAGTGACTACTGTTTGCCAAGGGAAAGCAACAGTGAGCATAAACAGGAGTCCTGCGTTCTGAGAGCTAGCGGTCAGCCTCCCCACTAGGGGGAGGCAGAGGCCAATGTAGTGAAGCATGGAACCCGAGTCAGCATGCAGCCTGAGCTGGACTTGCAGCACTTGCCTTTAAACCCAGCACTCAAGAGCAGGGGCAGGCAGACCTCTGAGTTCCAGGCCAGCTGGGACCACGTAGTGAGACAGTGTCTCAAAAACAAAGTAAACAAACCCAAGTGCTGCCTGGCATCATTTCCGACTTCTTCGGGTACATGGAGAAGAGAGAGTAGCTATGAAGAGATGTGGGGTGGGCTCTCTGGGATATGTGAAGGACAAGCAAGGCTCAACAGGAGCCTAAGGAAGGCTGGACTTAGATATGCCAATTCCTGGGGTGGGAAGAAAGGTGGCAGTAGAGGAATGTTAATTCAGAACATAGCTGCTCTGGCAAGAGAGCACATCCAAAGACCTAGTCTGTGTGATCCAGCTGGAATACAAACAAGCCTTTAATCCAGAAGACAGGTGAGCAGAGTAAGGTCAGCCTGGTATAGAGCAAGTTTCAGATAAAGAAAAGTCATGGTGGTGCATGCCTTTAATCCCAAATAATGAAGGTAAAGTTAGTTTGTAGAAAGACACACCCATGTTTGAAAGTGTTCTTTAATTGACAGAAAAGGTGACAAATCAGAGAAAGAGTTGACAGAACAGGATACACCCAACTCTGTTGAGAAGAGAGAGGAGAGCTACTTAATAAAGGGCAGTGAGAGAGAGACAGGGAGGGGGAGAGAGGAGGCAGTGTTACTGGGACAGTAATAGAGAAGTTGTAGAGAAAGAACACAGGTGAAGGCAGAGTGAACCAGAGAATGAGAAAGGAGCCAGAAGATTAGAAAAGATTGCTGGAGCTAGTGTGAGGCCAAGCAGAGCATTTCAGAGGCCAGGAGAGAAGCCAGATTAAGTCAGCTGGGAGGAGAGTTTGAGCCAGAACAGCTGAGTTGAACCAGCCAGCCTGGAGCTCAGTGAGAACAAGAAAGGGTGAGCTTATTAAGCAGCAAGTCTCAGAGGCTGAAAACATTCCAGGCCTACATTAGATTTACAGAGGCTAGAAGCTTCCAGGACTAGGCCTAGGTTAGCAGTCAGGGACAGAAAGCCTCAGAGAAAACAACTGAGACATGTGAATAAAAGTTCCTTTTATAGGTGGCAGATAGCTTTCACTCCTCAAAAGAGCAAAGCTAGATAGAAGATAGGCTGAGGCATGAAGGTTTGACTACGTAGCCCAAGGCATACCAGGAAGACAAACATCAGAGGTGGGGAGCAACCCTCTGAGCAAAGACATGGAGGATTATGGAGTGAGGTGTGAGCAGGTAGTGAGGGCCTGCAGTTGGAGCTATTTAAGTCTGGAAGCTGACTACTACATGGGAAATCCAGAATCTGTACCTGGCACCCTCTAAAGCCAACTAGACACACACATAGCCTGCCTGGGCACGCGCATAGAGAAGGTAACCCAACACATTCTTAAACTCAGTCTAACATCAGACAACATTCTGCCCACAGGCTTCTGTCCACAGGGCCTGGGGGACTTGGGGAACAGTGGACTGGAGAAAGGGAGCTGGATGCTCTGCAAACTAGTGTCTCTTGGTGGAAGCTGAGAGCCGGTGTCAGTCTCTGTCCACTTCATCAAATGCTTGTGGCCTGCTGTCCTGTCCCTGCTCCTGGCAGGGTGTCAGGCACCACCCTGTACCATGCTGGCTCCTCAGTGGTCCTGGTGTCGAGGTGGAGGTGATGGAGGATGCCGTACTGGAGGCAAGTCATAGTGTCCAGGGATGTGACTGTTCTTGGGTGAGTCATAGTGGCCGGGAGGCAGGCCTGGAGGAATAGGGGGCATGGAGCCCACAGACTCTTGATCTGAAGACAGAGAGGACAGGATGAGGTAACTCCTCAATCTGCTTTGGCTCTCCTCCTACTCAAACCTCGTCCTACCCATAGAGGAGTGAATGGTAATGCATGTGGGCTGGCTGGGCCAACCACCAGGATTTGGACTCTGAGCAAGGCCCTCTTCCTCTCAGCCACCCCACCTGTCCACATCAGAGGAGATGATGACACCATCTCACCATTTGCTCACTACCTTTTTGGGTACTAACTCTGCATCTCTGCTGCTGTTCAAAAGCTCCATCTCAAACACTCAACCTTCAGAGGATAAACAGATTCTAAAAAGCAGGGCAGCTCCCCCAACATCATACCTGGTTTAAGACCAAACCACCCAAAGACCTTGTTCTTGCCATACCATGCCATTTTTTTTCCTTCTCTCCCCTCCGTTCCTCCCTTCCTACTTCCCATGTTCCAGTGCCCTGTAGCCCCTGCTGGGGGCAGGGCGGGCTTACTCTGGCTCAAGGGGCTGGGCTTCTCATAGGTGCCACTGTCTCTCTGTGGCTGACGCTGCTGCTGCCGGCCATCCCGGAGATGAAGAGGAGGAGGAGGAGACACTGATGGGGGGCCTTTCATCTCTACATAGCTGCTTTCTCGGGCTTCCCCAGGTAGGCCGGGCAGGTCTCTGATGGTAGCATAGGGGTTCTCGCTGCTCAAGGACATAACACTTGCCCGTAACCCCTCTTCAGAGACAGGACCTAAGGATGAAGAAAGAAAATCAGGGTCCTTGGAGGCATTGGCTCCTTGGCCCAGTTTCCCTTCCCTCCTTGTCTCTGTACTCATACCTTTATGACAGAATGGTCCTGGGCCATTCCTGTGACTAGAGCTGCAGCTATAGCTTCGGTCCAGGTGGCTGCTGCCTGAGGAAAGGCAACTTGGAAGTCAGACCTCTAGCCCCTTCCCAGACCTCTTCTGAAGCTAGGTGCCTCCCCCATCAGGACTGCACCAAGATGATCCAGCAGATCAGCCTGCACACATCCCCCTCATCCTCCTCGGCCTCGAGTACCCACCTCTGTCACGGGCCTCTCGTCTGTGCTTCCAGTCAGCTGGCAGCGTAACATGGCCATCACGTCCATGGGTTCTGCTTGGCTGCTCAGGTGCCTGGGAGCTGACAAAAAGCTGGCTGCCTGGAACCTGATGGGGAGCACAAGCAAGGTGGAGGCTCTCTTGAGAAGGGCAGCCCCACCAACGCACCCACAGAGCACAGCCCCTCAGTGCACTGACCTTGTTAGGGGGTTGGGGGTTAGGAGAACACTGAGACAGTGTGTGATAGCTAGGGTTGGAATAGTAGTGACTGTAGCTTGGAGAGACATCTGCAGGATAAACATGGTGCAAGGCAGCTCAGAGACTGGAGGAGGCCGGGACAACAGCAGTTTGACTTCCCTGACTCCTTCCATTCTTCCACCCCACATCCCATGGGCCATACTCAGTAGCAGCCACTGCCCATCAGTCACTTAAGCCTCACACCAGCTCACCTGGCATGACGTAATCAGAGCCATCCAGCCGCCCAGTGCTGTAAGCCACTGCCAAGTGTTCGTGTTCCTTGCCCTTTTGCCAGTGGCGGTAGCCAATGAACAGTGCTACCAGGGCCACCACAAGGGTGCCCAGCACTGCAATGCCAATCACTGCACTCAGAGAGTTATGGATCACAGGAGAGGTGGGCATTATGGTGAAGGACTCCTGGCTTCCTGTGAGATGGGAGTGGGCATTGAGACTAACACCTTGGTTCTAATGGGGAACTTGGGTTCATTTTAAGGAAGACAGAGATAGTATAAGAGCCCTTAGTCCCAGAACCTGGGAGAAAATGAGGATCAAAGAGTCCAAGAACTCACCCATTTTGCAGGGTGAACCACTGTGTCCTGGGGGACAGACACAGGCCCCAGTCTCTGGGTGGCACGTCTCTCCAGGACCACACTGGCATAGCTGGGAGCAGTTAACACCAAACACTCCTGGTGGGCAGCCTGAAGACAACCAAGAAGGGAAGGAGGGGTCACGGAGCCAGCAAACTGCAGTCTCCTCTTGGATAAGGGCTACAGTGAATATCAGGTCGTTAGCTCTCTAATGGTACCTTCCAAGCAGTAGGGTCCAGTCCAGCCTGGAGTGCAAGCACAGCTCCCATCCTGGGGGTGGCAGGTTCCACCATGATGACACTGACAGGATTGGGAGCATTTGAGTCCCCAGTGTCCTAAGGGACATGCTACAGGAAACAAAGGGCTGTCAAGCAAGGCCTGGCCATCCCCTCTGCATGAACTCTCAGCCCTTAGTATCTCTGAAGTCTTTAGCTTGGCCTTTTCCTGGGGATACTAAGGCTCTGAAGGGCATTTACAAGCTGAAGACTCAAATGTTCATCTCCAGCCCCATCTCTGATCCACTACCCACTTGACTTCCTAACAGCCATTTCAGAAAAATGTACCAACTGTTAGGGAACCGGAGACTTCCTAACACTAGCACTGGGCTTGGTTTTTCTGTTTTGTTTTCAAACATCTACCTCCTGCCTGGGTGCTAGGATTACATGTATGTTAACAGACCCGGTGTAATGCATTATCTGTGTGTGTGATCCTAGTAGCAGTCGATACTGGATCACTTCCTTGTGCCCTGCCTGCTGGAAGAGCACTCTCTGGGTAGCAACTTCCTGCTCCCTTCAAAGCACTCTTCACCTGCTGACTCGAGGACTCATCTATCATCATACAGTTATGTGAGAGAAACACAGTAAAGATAACGTGAGAAAGATATAAACAGCCATGGCTGCTGGTCCCAGTCCATGCCCCACATCCATACCATACTAGCAAATGAAGTGGACTCAGTGGCTTATCAAAAAGCTGTGGACATTTGGGTGGGAGGAAGACATTGGGGGGTATGAGGCAAAGTGGGATTTGATCAAGACAGTGGATTTATATAAAATTTCCAAAGAATAAAATTAATAGTTTAAAATTACTAAGTTTTTTGAAAAGGAAGAGAAAATACGAATCTCTCCAAAAGGGAACTTTTGGAGACTTGCTGTTCCATAAACAACCTGCTCTTTCCAGGTTCCCTTTGCTGGAGGGCAGACAATCTTTCCCTGTGGCTTGTATACTGCTGCATCTTCCCACTAAAAACCAGTACCCAGCATAAAGGCGATGGCAGGATCTTTCCTATTGTACAGATAACTGAGGGAGGTGAATGGGAGGCCTTCTGCCCAGGGCCAGGAGACTGAGGTGCCAGGGTTCAGCCACCAAGTGGAGGGCACACCTGCCCCCATACAAGCTGCTACGCACATTCAGAGCAGTCGGGGCCTGTCCAGCCTGCCAGACAGTAGCAGGTCCCATCCAGTGGGCGGCAGGAAGCGTGGTTGTTGCACTTGCAGGGCACACAGCGTTTGCCATAGCGACCAGGTGGGCAGGCTGAGGAGAGGGGTGCATGGTGACTGAGGGTCCTTGACCAGACTCTCCCTGCCCACTTCCCCCTGGATTAACTATCCTGGAAATGGGAGTCAAGAGGCCAAACCCGAGGGGTAGAGTGGGGCTCCTGCCAATAGGAGGGGCTGGGGTAGAGTGAGCCTCACGCTTCTGGCAGGAGGGGCCTCGGAACCCTGGTGCGCACACACAGTTGCCATTTTCAGGTACACAAGTACCCCCATTCTTGCAGGTACAGGTGTTGCTGCAGTTGGCTCCCCAAAATCCCTCTGGGCAAGGCAAGTGACAGTGTGTGCCTGTTGGAGACAATGAGAGGTCATCTCTGGTGGAATACAAGTCCATAGCAGACCTGCAACCTAGATAGCCAGAATGCTCACCCATCCAGCCAGCCTGACATCGGCAGTGTCCAAGAACAGGGTCGCAGCCATCAGAGTGGTCACAGTCACAGACACTGGCACAACCTTCACCAAACTGTCCCTTCTTGGAGAGTAAAGGGAGGGAGAGTAGGCGAGTCAGGCGAGGAGTGCTGTGCCCTTCCCTCTCCCAGGCAGGCGGGTTGCGATCCCTTACCGGGCAGGGAAGCTGACAATGAGCTCCATGCCACCCAGGGGTACAAGTACAGGCTCCAGTTTGGGGGCTGCAGATTCCCTCATGGGCACACTGGCAACTGGCATTGCAACTGAAGCCCCAGGTACCAGGAGGACAGGGCACAGAGCAGTTACCACGCTGCCAACCTAGAGAAGGTAAGCAGATACACAATGGGTGCTGGTGGTGCTGGCTTTATGCTACGAGCTGGGCATGAGAAAAGCATGTGAACTTTAGATGTTGAACAAATGGTTCAAAGACTCCTGTTGATGCAATATTCAATGTCCTGGGCCTCCTGAGGCTTCCACCTCACCTGGCCTCCTCTCCTACTCCTCATAAGCCTCCTGTAGCTTCCATCTCACCCGGGCCTGTTTCTTCCACTTCACTTGGACCTCCAGTCTTTTCTACCCTGCCTGAGCTTCCAGTCTCTTGAGCCCACGTGAGCCTCCAGTGTCTTCTAACCCATGCAGACCTGTCTCTTCTAGCCCACCTGGGCCTCCTCTGTCTATTCTACAGAATGGAGGAGGCTGGCAACAAACCCAAGCTCACAGTCATCTGTAGGATAACAAGGAGAAATGGGGCTGAGGACTTGATGCTTGGTTAAGTCTAATACCACAGGGTCTGACTTCAGCTTAAGAGCTGCCATGTGTCACTGTGAGAGACCTTGGAAGCTCTCACTAGCACTGCTATGATATGCTTCTGTGGAACTGAAGCTGAGAAGTGTTCATTACAGAGATCTAGTCTGCACCTTTCAAGGACACGTTTGTAGCTAAAGAACGTTTTAGCTCTGTGATCCCAGCACTCCAGAGGCTGACTCACAGAATGAACGGGTGCTTGGACATTGAGTCTATCCTGGGCTTTATAGTGGGACCCAGGAAGGAAGGAGAGAAGGGAGGGAGGAAGGAAAGAAGGAAGAAAGAAACCAACTAGAAAGGTGACGGGAAATGGAGAAGTGGGGGTTGGGGAAGGCCAGGACAGGGATGGATGAGAAAGCAGAAAAACAACATTCAAGCAGAAACTAGCCTGGATCGGTTCCCACAGGCCCACCTCTAATAAGCTCAGCCCTGCTAGTGTTCTCGCCGCCACCTCCACTCCCTATGTCCTTAACCGCCCCCCCACGACCCCCCCACATCCTGCCCATAACACTGCACCAGCCCCCCAACACCCTAGTCTGTCACCTTCCTTGCAGATGCACGTGCCGTCGATGGGGGAGCATGCAATGGCATTTTCACAGGAGCAGCGGGAGGAGCAGTTGACCCCGTAAGTGTCGGGTGGACATAGGTTAGCACAGTGGGGTCCCTGGAAGCAGACAGCCTAGGAGTGAGAGGCGCCTCCGGGGGGGACCCAGCCCCGTCCCTTCCCTTCCCCTCCCCTCCACAGTGGGTCACAGCCTCACCCTGTATCCGGGTGCACACCGGCAGAGGCCGCTGTCTGCAAGGCAGACGCCGCCATGCAGGCAGAGGCAGTGCTCCTGGCAGCCAGGCCCGTGCGTGTCCTGCGGGCAGCTCTCATTGCAGTGGAGGCCTGCCCAGCCTGGCTTGCAGGAGCACTCGCCATGCATGGGGTGGCAGCTGTGGGCACAGGATGGGACACAGTAGTCTGAGTCAGACTTCAAAAGCCCCTTCCTCCGCAGAGCCCGAGTAGGAAGCCAGGGCCCCAGTGAGATCCTCCAGAGGGCCAGGCTAGGCAAGGAGGGATGTCCAGGCCGCTCCTGACCCCTCCCCAGACCCCGCCCCAGTCCTTCTGTGACATTGGTGCGGCCCTGATGCTTTCCGTTTTTCCTGGGGCTCCAAACCAAAACCTGGTCTCCCCTGACCTTGTTTCTCGCAGCCCACCTGAGACTGTGCTCTGGGTCACAGGCGCAGGGCTCCTGGCAGCTGAGACCATAGAGGCCATCCGGACAGAGGCGCTCAGTGCAGCGGTCGCCTGTGAAGCCATGTTCGCATAGACACCCACCATCGACGGGAAAGCAGCGGGCACCAGGGCCGCAGTCGCAGGTCTCCGCACAGTCTTGCCCGAACCGGCCCATGGGGCACTCTTCCTGGCACCTGGGCGCCGGGTTAAGCATGGCTGTATAACCTCGGCTCCCCCTCCTCCTGGCCTCCAGCTCCCTAGGGCCACACACTCACCGATCCCCGATATAGCCAGAAGCACAATGGCACTGCCCAGTAAAGCGGTCACAGAGGCCACGGTTGTGGCATCGACACTCCCAAGTACAGTTGGGTCCATGGAAACCCTTTGGGCAGGGCAGGGAACAGATGACACCCTGTTGGGGGGGTGAAAAGTCACTTAATCCCCTTCTCATGGCCACAGGCCTTGGCACGCCTTCACATGCTCAAAGCCCTCAAACCTCTCCAGGGCCGGAGCCCATCCCATGAAAGCACTGTCCATAGCCCTGTCTAGAGCCACCCCAGAATTCTCTTGATAATTCCAACCCCATGCACACGTGCCCTGCCCTGCCCTTCCTACCATCCAGCCCGGTGGGCAGCTGCAGGAGCCTTGGGGGCCCTGAGGAACACCTCCATTTTGGCAAGGATGAGTTCTGGGACAGGAGAAGCCATCAGGGCCCTGTGAACAGGGCACATTACAGCTGTGGAATAGGGGGTGAGGTCAGAGTGTCATGAGGAATAACCTTCAAGTGGCCTTTTCTCAAAGGCGGGTTACCTGCACAGAAGGGGTCTGGGCAAGGGCATCCCAGTATCAGCGGGTGGGGACGACGAGGGTGTGTGGCGTGTCTGCTTCTTCAGCAGCAGGCTCCTAACCCTCGCCTTCCCCTGCGCAGGCAGTCCCCTCTTGACACCTGCTCCCACTACAGGCTTTCCACTGGAGAACTCAACACCCCAGGCCCTCTGCGTGTGGCCTTGCAAGGACTATGCCTACATCCTCCTCTCAGCCTCACTTGATGACATTGGTCCTCTCTCTCTTCACCCCCCCCCCACACACACACACACACACTTGCTCATGCTGTGACTATGGCAGCTGTTCCTAAGGACTAGTTCACAAGGAGATGATGGGTACTCAAGGCTGCCTGGCTGGGAACAGATGAACTAGGATCTTAGTCTCTTAACTCCATCATTTCCTCACGTACAGTCGTGTATCTGTGGCCTCATCACACACCTGGGTCCTGTTCTCTCTGGGGGGCAGAAGCACGCTCCATCCTGGGGATCACAAGAAGCCCCATGGCAATGGCAACTAAACTGGCAATCGGGACCGTAGAGGCCAGGAGGGCAAGGCTGAAGGCAGCTGGGTGGCTGTAGGCCAAAGGAACAAAAGCACACCCCACTCTTGGGATCACAGGAACTGCTGTTGCCACACTGGCAGAGCTTGTCACACTGTGGCCCCCATGCACCTGGGGCACACTCTGTGGAACAGAAAATGGAAGGGAGTCAGCAGGGACTTAGCCCCCCCAGCTCCCAGTCTCACAGGGCCATACACCCACCTCCTCTGCCGCATCTCCAGAAAAGGCAGCTAGCAATTGAGGCCGATAAAAAACATCCCTCAGTCACTAGCAACTTACCACTAGAGCAGTCGTCACCCCGCCAGCCTGGAGCACACTGGCAGCGATTAGGAGCCACACAACGACCATGGACACACTCCTGGGCACAGAGTGCTGGCCAGAGATGGGATGGATGAGAAAACGCCTCTACCCCACCTTCCCCCATTAACCTATGAAGCCAGAGTCATTTCCTGCCATTCCTGCAGCTCCCCAAGCACCAGCACTGTCTGTGAAGACTTGGGGAGCAACTAATCAGGGTCAGACTGGGTAGGACCCCAGAGTCCAGACTTCCTGACCCCTTTCTGTGCATGTTTCTAAATACCTTGCTGGGAAATGGGGGAATTCTCAAGTGGTAGTTGAATAGGGATATGGTTGGTCAGAAGGGGCTGAGGTGAGGGGTAAGTCAGGCTGGAAAGCTGAGCCTGCAGGGACTGGCGACAGGTCAGAGCTGAGTGGATAGTCAGAGGATGGCAGGGTCCCATCTGAACACAGGATCACAGTATGCTAGGGGACGAGAGACTGCACAGTAGCCAAGTAGGCCCAGCCTCCATGTCCAACCCTTCCTGTAGCCCTGGCCCCAGCTACTGGCCAAAGGGGAAATCCAAAGGAGTACCCCACCACCACACCACCACACCCCTCACAGGTGGGTCCCTCCCACTGCATTCCTACCCCGGCCCCACTCAGGACTCACGGACACAGGCCCCGCTGCTCTCATAGTAACCCTCACAGCACTGCAGGCGTGGGCGGGAGTCCACCCTCACCACCTGACGATACACAGTCCGGTAGACAACCCTGCGGTGGCCCAGGAGGTGACCATCAGTTCTCTTAGCAGAGGCCCTGGCTGCCCTGCCCACTCCCATACCTCAGTGAGGCACAGAGGGGTCAGAGGGTAAGTCCTCCCTGCCCCACATCGGCCATACGCATGTACAATGAACCAGACACACCTTCACATGCCACATGGACACCCACTAGGGGCAGGTGAATGAATGCCTTGAGGTCAGGGTATCCCCTGAGCACCAACCAGCTACTGGCCCATGAGAGGATGACGAACTCACGTGGGCTGAGGACAGGTGTGGGGGTCCTCCCAGGGCCTGTCGCAGGACTCAGCTGGCAGCAGGCTGAAGGGGCGCAAGTGGGACTCCTTGGTGGTGGTGGTGAAGCTATGGGAGAACAGGTCAGAGCCAAGGACAGCCTGAGGCCTGGGATGGCAGGGTGCAGCCGAGAGCCAAGGCCAGGCTTCACCATGCAGAGAATTGGTGAAGCCCAAGTTTGTGGGCTTCCTTGTCCTGTTGCCCACCCAGCTTGTCTAGAGGCTTCTAGAATGTTCTAGGACTCCTCCCACCATATCTGTCTCTCATCCTGAGGGCCAAAGCATACACCTTCCAAGATAGGATGGCTGAACTTGACTGCTCAGCCTGGCCCCAGCTGGTAGCAATGGACTGAAGCATTTCTGGCTAACTTCTGCCCTGGCACTGTTTTCTAGTCCTATTCCTACCATCCCCAAACCCCTATCCCAGCCAGCCCCTCTACTTGGTCCACAATGGATGCCCCTCTCCCACAGGGACCCAGGGACAAAGACAGGGGAAACTGGGGTCAGAGATGAGACAGAGATAAGGGCAGAGGTGGGGGAAGGTCAAAGGCCACAGAGGGGCACACAGAAACCAGAAACAGATTCCTAGGAGGAAACACCCCTCTGGGACAAGCATCAAGCCCTTCTCACCTTTCCCAAAAGGTGCAGACATTGGGATCATTGGAGTTGAGAGTTCCAGCCAGATCCAGGACTAGAGCCAGGAAAAGGAGGGGACCCAGAAGTGGCATCATGGCAGAGGTCTGGGGTAGGGCACCCTGTAACTGAACAGCACTGCAGCCAGCAGCCAGAAGGGCACATCTGCAAAGATCCGAGCAGTACACACACTGAAGGGACCAGCCCACTGCCTCCCTGGCCCTCTAGTCTGTGCAGTAAGGCTCCAGCTGCCCCAGAGCTGCGCTCCTGGTGCACTTCCAGGCCTCAGCTCAGTTTGCTAACACGCTGACTCCAGCTCTCATTATCCCTGGAGTTCTGTGCCTCAGGCATGGCTTCCGCACTACCCTGCTTTTCTGTCTATTCCCTGACAACTCCGTCTCCCACAACATAGGCACACACTGGTTAGCACCATGCTCGTCCTAGCACCATTCACCATGTATCAACTTCTAGTGTCCTCTGACCATTCCCTAGACTAGCAAATATGCAGGACAAGGAAAGGTGTACCACAGTGTGACGCTGGGACCAAAAAGGAGGTTCTCAGGGAAGCCAACCTGGGCTCAGCCCGAGAGAATGTTCCAGTGGCCAGGCCAGTTCCGTATCAGAGGCCACTGACGGCAAACTTTCATCACTGTATGTGGGCAGCCGGGAGCCAAAACCACTCTGCTGAAGTACTGTCAGGGAGTTCCTGCTATGGGGGATGGCAGTGGGCCGCATCTGGCTGGGCGCACAGCCACCAGTGTGCTCCAAGGGGCCATTTCCATCTTACTCTCACAGCTCTAGGAAACTGGCTCCTTACCAGGTCCACACCTTCCCAAGGGTGGGAAGAGAGTCAGGGCCCTGGCAGGGATGAGCGTTTCTCTAAACTCTTAGGCTCCGGAGAGGCTGAGGGCTAGAGACCAGCCCTCTGCCTCCAGGTTCCTATCTTCTGCTTGCTCAGGCTCCCTGCTCGCCTCTCCAGAGATGCCCACATCTGTTTGTAATTTTTCCGAGAGGTCGCAGTTGCAGCCCCTTACGGCCCTGAGTATCTCTGGAATGCTTGCTGCAGCCCCACCCCTGGCCCCCCACCCACACACTCTGGCAGCTCATGATTCTCTCAGCACAGACAAGGCACCTTCTTCTCAGATTAAGGTAGGCTCCATAACTGAACCCCAATCCCTTCTGTGGTCCGTCCCCACCTTTAACCCCTAACACCTGAATTTCACCTTCGTCCTTTTCACTCCATGTTTCTACTCCCAGAGCGACCTTCTCCCAGCTCCTTTGTTGAGCGGAGCCACTTCTGCACATGCCTCCCCCACGGCCCAGCTGCACCCATAGCCTCAGTCTTCTTTGCCTCAATCAGGTAACTCACCGGTGATGGCCACATGGGCCTAGGTAGCCAGGTGTCGTCCTGGGGATCCCAGCCTCAGGATCCAAATCCTAAAAGGAGGGAATCCAGCTGGGTGGTGCAGTGCAGGTGTGCAGACCCAGCACTCAGGAGGCAGAGGCAGGTGGACAGTTGAGTCTGAGGCCAGCCAGGCATGCAGAGTGAATGGGGGGTGGAGTTTCACCCTCCGCTACCACCCTGTTCGTGTGTAAAGGGGTCTCATTTGGCTGGCTTGGCCACTGGGCTGGCTCTGCAGCCTTGGAAGATGGTGGTCAAGGGAACAGTGCTGAGCCCTGTGTCCGGAGAGTCACACCATACAGAGGCCTCCAGTGCTACTCACACCCGACCCCGTGAATGTACACGACACTGCCCCACCCCCACAAAGTCAGCTCCTTTCTCAGGGTTCCCAAACCGTCTCCTCCAACCTTGCCCTAGTCACTGCCCACCAACAGGGCTGGCTCCAGCAAAGGTACCCCACAGCCAGGGCCATGACCAGAAACCAGCGCTCTCCACGGCTCTGCCCCTGCTCTGGGTCTTTGCCACAGTCCATTCTTCCAAAATCCTGGGCTCCAGCAGAGATGTAACCTCCTCCAAGAAGTTGCCCACACGGCTCAGTGAGCTGCCCTGTCCTGTCTGTCCCTAGAATCCACAGCATGGAGTGGGGAGTAAAGCCGGTAGCAGGAAGGTGGAGGTAGGTTGTGCTATGGCTGCCTAAGACCCTTCCCAGTTTCACCTGCCTTACCCCTAGGCCAGAGGCATCATCAGGTGCTGCCCATCTCCCCCTTCTGCTGCTCAGCTGGGGTATCAGGATGGCCTCCCACACATGTAGGAGATGACTTACTGAAACTCTGCTGGGAGGGCAGCTGGCTGGAGAGCTACCTTCCTTCCAGCGGCCTTCAGGGTAGGGCTGCCTTGCAGAGGAGGCTTCAGTTGCTCTGTCCAGGGCTAGGTGCCAAGGTGGGGTCAGCAGAGACCTGTGGGTGGACAATAAGAATGGGAGGTAGGAGGGAGGTCCTTACCTGACTATTCCCAGCCCAAAACCAAACCCAGGCCTGATGAGGACCCCGAAGCCTCCCAAGCTGGTTTCTGGGGGGAGGGGCTAGAGCCTCTGAAGTCTGTCCCATGAACCACCAGCCCCACCCCAGGCACAGCGACACCCAGCCTCTTTGACTACACACCCATCAAAGGGCTTAGTCCTTAGCCCACAGCACCCTGGCCTCACAGACCCCTCTTGGGCCCCTTCTGCTCAGCCTCCATCTCCCACCGAGCTTCTGGTTTGATGTGAGTCCAGAAAGCCTCCCCTCGCAACCAGTAAAAATGTGGCCCTGTATTGTTCTGAGATGGGCGAGGCAGGGAGAGAGTCCCACAGGACACTTCATTGAAAGCTTCCATCGGCCCTCGAGAAAGGTGCTACTATGCAGTTTACAGCTGAGGAAGCAGACTCAGTAAGCCCAAGGCCCACAGCCATCGCCATCAGGAGAGGAGTCCAAACATGCGACAGCAGAGACCTCCCAGGAGTCCTATTTCTGGAAGGGGAATAGGAACCCAGAGGCTTTGTATCTTTACAGCCTGAGTTATAGGAGTAGGGAGCTGGCCAGGGACTGGACAGGAGAAAAGGAGGGTTCCACAGGACATGCTCAGAGGCGTGGGAACTGTGTTGAATGCAGTCAAAATGAACAACTTTTCTTTCCCACCTCCACATGCAAATTGCTGGGCTCGTGGCCAGGCCCAGCTCCATTTCCTGCCTGCAAGGCTGCAAGCTACATTCCTGCCTCTCAGCCTCCAAATCCCACAGGACCCTAGCCTGTTCTCTCTCCAGGAGCCCCTCTACCCTCACTGCACCCCAGCCTCTGGGAGAAGGAAGTAAGTCTAGGGCCTCTGGGAGCTGGTGGATGATAGAAGGTCCTTATCCAGAATACAGCGAATGGGAGTGAGGGAGGGAATACACAGGAACTTCTGCAGGCTTATCCCTAGCCCTGCCCCCAGGAGTGGCGCAGCTCGGGATAGCTCCTCCACTCTGGCCCTTTCACCTCAGCTCAGAACGTTAACATACTCTACCAAGGCTACCATGCCAACCAAATGTGGTGACCCAGACGATGAGCTTTGGGCCGTTCTAACGCACACTGCTTCATCCACATCAGTTGTGCCCAACATCCACAGGACCCCTTACCCCCGGCATTCATTCCAGGGAAAACTGGAGATTTTGTTTCTGAAGAACCCCCACGATGACGATGATCTGGGAATAAACAGAGCTGAAAATGCTGACAAGGGAGAAAGGAAGCAGGGATGGGAGAAGGCCAGAATCTGATCCCAAGAACAGCCGGCTGCATGCCAGGTGCATCTTCTAGATAGAGTGGGTCAGAGAGCAGGATCCCTGAATTCTTGGCCCCATCCCCACCCATGGTACTGACTCCAACTCCCTCGTACCCCCACCTTGCAGTCCAGAGAGTCTAGCCCTGTCCCTGTCACAGGCTGTCTGACTTTGCTCACATCACCCCAGCCCCCTGAGGCTCCCTTCATATCAGCCTCTCTAACAACTGGGACTGTTTATATCTGGTGTGTTTTAGATGCCTTTTCTTGTTTTTCACCAGCACCCTGACTTTTCCCTTCCATCGCCAGTCTGGTCAGTGAGTCTCCTTTTCCTGTCAAGGCTGCCATGCACAGCTGCATGCCACGTCCCTGCACAATGTCTTTTGCCTTCCCAGAGAGTGGATGGATGAGCAGCCACACCGGCTGCAGCTTAGCTCAGCTCTGAGGTGGGCTTTTCCCTTTGTCGCCCTTTGCTGAGCTCTTTTCCACTGAGACAGGTTTATGCAGACCTTCCCAGCCAGGAGTGAGAGCCCGAGACTTCCATGCTGTCCCCACAGAGGAGCTAGCTCTGCCAGCACCTCACACCACCGGTCTGCGTGAACACAGCCCCTCCTACACCCAGCCAAGTCAGGCTCCGGCACGCCAGGCATGTCTTCCCTTCCGGATGGAGGAACAGGAAGCCTGAGAGGCAGACTAGATCCTGGGGCAGCAGGAGCAGGGCAGGGGTGAAAGACAGGCCTGCTGCTGGCTCAGGAAACGAGGCCAGAGGGTCCACCATATTCCTTGTTTACTCACCAGGAAATAGAGAACCAGCAGGGATTCTGACTCACAATCTAAGCCAGTCTCCGCCCCAGCCCCAGCCCCAACTGCCACCTGGGGAGAGGTGGCCCCCTTTTCCCCACAGAGGAGGCCTGGATGATCTTTGTACAATGAGTTGCCCAAGGCCTTCCTTACCACCACCCAGAGACTGCCTTCAGAAAGCACAGTTCTGGCAGGGCAAAGTGACTTCTACTTTTACTCTCAACACCCCAACACTTGGAAGGCTGAGGTAGGAGGAGAATTCATTCCAGGCCAGCCTGGGCTACATACTGAGTAAGCTGCTGTCTCTCTCTCTCTCTCTCTCTCTCTCTCTCTCTCTCTCTCTCTCTCTCTCTCTCTATATATATATATATATATATATATATATATATAAAATAATAATAATAATAATAAGTCACAGAGTGCACTTCTGCTCTGGCCACTACCCCCTTCTACTGCTTTCGGTGGACCCTTTACAGGAAACGCCAGCTCTATCAGGCAACTAGCCCTGTGACAATAACGCCAACGGCCCCATGTGCCTCGCACCCTGCAGCTGCCTCTGCTCAAGCCTCCTCAGAATGTTTGGTTCCTCCCAGCCTTCAGGACCAGCCCCCACCAAGAAGCTCCCCAGTACTCAAGCCTCTTCCTCCCTTTCTGCCCTGTAGGCTTAGCAATCATGCCCCCCATGGCCCGAGGGGGCTCTGGCTATTTTCCCCAGATCTGTTCAGAAGCTTCAAGTAGGAAGCTCCCTCTGACACAGGGGAATGACCCAGCCAAAGTCAGTCCTTATGTCCCTTCTCTGGGAGAAAGTAGAACTATCCCAGGCCACTCTAGGGACTGAACACTGCAGTCCAGGGAGGGGCTGAGGGGTGGCTACACCCCCCAGCCTGCACTCTTAGTCTCCTCCTGTGCAACACTCTCCAATACTGGCATGGACTGTTTCCTCCCAGCCAGTCCCTGGCCACACTGAGCTCTTTCACTGGTCTGAGCTTCCTTGATGGTGCTCGGAGTGGAACCCTGGACCCTGAACACCTAGGCAAGTGCTACACTACTGAGCTGTACCCAGCCTGCCCATAATGCTTACCAACGGCTGTTTGCCACTGTGTCAGAGTTGCCTTGAGCAAAGCCCTTCCCCTTGACCCAGGCTGCCCAGCACCAGCCAGCAAGAGTGTGTCTGGGATAGGTGGGCACCTTGAGCTGAGCACAGAGCACTGCAACCTCCCTTCTGAGGAATACCAGAGAGACTGTGGCTTCCCTTCAACTCCTCATCAGGCCTCTGGAGCCCTGGACACAGTGGAGTGTGAATGGTAAGAAAAAAAGTGAAATGCACAAAGACTAATGCCACATCTGCCATGCTGGCCTGGGTCAGGGACTCTGCAGGCCCAGCTACCAAGTTCCCTGGTGATAAGTGGGATGAGGTTACAGAAATGCAAGGCTCTGAGTCACCTGGCATGTAGGGGATATGGACAGATGCGAGTCCCCATCCTGCACCTCGGGGCCCAGAACAATGCCCCTCACTGTCCACAAATCCTCCTAAACACAGGGGCTGAGACCCCAGGTGCCCTTCTGTGGTGGTCAGCAACAACAGGAAGGAAGAGGTGCCCACACTCAAGGTCCTGCTTGCTGGCTGCTTCTCTCAGGTGACATGCAGGTGTGTTAGCACTAGTTATCACCCTTGGGAAACTCAAGGAGGGCTGGCCTTTTCCCCTCTTAGCTAGGCCTTCTATTTCAGAGATGAAGCAATGTCCCAGGAAGGTGGGTAATTTGCCCTTCATCATACAAACCACCAGGGTACAGCAGGGGTCTGGACCAGGTTTGCCTCGTGGCCTAACTTGTGTGTCCTCCCCAACCCCGAGTGGCTTCTCCTCGACCTGGGATCTTTGTTCTCAATCTCTATATCCACAGTTCTCTCCCAGGCCTTGTCTTGCCAAGTCTGTGTGTCTGCATTGCCTGTCTGTGTTTAGGTCTGTCCATCCTCTGTCCTCTTTCTGCAAGCTTTTCCCCTACAGGGCAGGTACCTGGAATCACCACCCTGCACCAAGCTGAGTTTCCTCAGCGAAGCCCAGAGGTTGCAGGGCCCCACGGTGGCCGTGGCAGCTATCTTCTCTAAGTTTCCCGCTGGTGGAGCGGGTGCCCAGGGTGGGTTTCCTCTTCTGGGAGAGTCTGATAGGGCTGGAGTGGAGCGAAGACACACACCAAGCCTCCCATTTCACCCTTCACTAAGAAGAAAAAGGCAAGCAAGGGAGGTGGCAGGGATAAGGTGGCAGTCTTAGGAAGATGTCTTCTGCTGGAGAGCAGCAAGGGGTGGACTGGGGGGTGGCCAGTGCACCTCACCTGCACACATTGAACGGGTAAGGTGCTGGAATATGGGTGGAGCTGGGTTTGGAGAACAGCCTCTAACCCTCTAGAGTTAGGCCTAGAGTAGGCAGAGGTTGGGAAGTGACCCCTGATCCGGCCTGGAGCTGAGGCCTGGCTGAGCCTGGGAACCTCAGTCAGCACACGCAGTTCCCATCTCCTGGGACTAGGGTCACAGTCCCCAGCTTGGGCAGCAGGAACTACTAAAGGACCAAAACAGGGAGTCACAAGTCCAACAGTCAGAAACAGGGATGGGAGCTGAGGTAGGCCTTGCTGGAACTTGGGCTCTGGGGGTCCAGGGCCTACACTGTCTAGGCAAAAAGCCTCAGAGACTTTAGGTGCCTATAGCTGACCTCTCTCGACAAGGTGGGGAAGGACTTGCAAATCCCACCCCTTCCCGGGGAAGAGGGGCAGCACTGTGAACACTGACCAGGGTCTCTCTCGCTTTCCCGCAGTCACAGGAGGAGGCAGCCAGGCGTGGCGTTCTGTCTGTCCCCCCAGAAAGAAGAAATTGTGGGGACGGAGGAAAGACAAGTTTAGGGTTACTTTTCAGGGCTTCGGTACCACCAAAGTCCTACAACTAGCAAACTGTACGCTGGGATCCAGGAGACTCTGAGGCTGTCTTTCCTGGGCAAAGAGAACGCTCTCCCAGGCTGGCCACCGGCTCCTACTTCACACCATAGTTTTTCCTTCTCTTTAGTCGGGTCTCCCTTTCTCTCCCTCTCTTCTCGTTCTCTCCTTTCTCTGTTTTCACTTAGGCGGTTCTCTTAACTTAGATTTCTCTTTCCTTCCCCTGACCCTCTTTCTCCCTGTCTCCGTTTCTCTCTCTGTCCCTCCGTCTCCGAATCTCTCTTGGTCGCTCTTTCTCTGTCTCTGTATCTTTCTCTCTCTGTGTCTCTCTCTCTCTGTCTCTCTCTCTCGTTTCTCGTCTCTCTTTCCACTTAGATGGACTGCAACACACACTCTGATCCCCCATCTCCTCTTTCAGCTCCCCGGGTTTCAGCCAAGCGCAGGGCGGGTCACTCACCTGCCTCGGAGTGCAGCACCGACGGTCCGCTGGTCGACTGAGGCTACAACGCAGGCAGGAAGGGGGTGGGCCTCCGCCCGCGCCCAGGCAGGAAGTCCGCGCGGGGAGGCTGGAGCCTGGCCGGGTGGGGTCAGGCCTTTGCTCGCCTGTCTGCGAAGTGGACGGGGAGAGCCGCCCAACTTGACAGCCCCAGCTCCCGGCGTCGCCGTCCACCCGACGCCCCACTTTCCTGTCTGGCAGCGCCCCCTGGCGGCCATCAGGGGAGAGACACCCCGACTGTGCATTCAGGTCACTGCGACCTTTGCATGGGTTGAAGCAGGATGCTGATAAGAAGCCAAAGCGAGATCCGAACAGAAGTCCATCACACTGCTCCGAAGCACACAGCGGCCTAGCACAGCCAGGGTTCAGAGCAAGGACAACTTGGGCCTGGGGTGTGGCTTGTGCTGCGTGCTCTGGGTTGAATTCTCAGCAGCAGGCACACCTCTATTTAGGCATAATTGACGAATAATAAAAATAAGCCCATCTGGTTCGATAAATACTGCTCTAAAATTTTATCGTGAAAACTTTTACAGAATATAAAGTTTATCCTTTCAGCAAATGTTAAGCGTACAGTTCGGTACCATTGACATGAAGCACTTCCCCCGTCCCCAACCTTTGGTGCTATCCGTTTCTAGAGCTCTCCCTTCAACTCAGGCTGAGCCCAGTTCACACCCCCGGCCCTGCTAACCACTGTTACTTCAGGCTATCCCTCAGCCCAGCCTTTGTCCTTCCACTCTAGCTTATCCACTTAGCACAGCGTTTCATTAATTTAGACAAACGTGCTCATCAGTGTAACTACCATCCCAATAAAAGTACGCTTTAAAATGTCCATCTCTGGAGATGGTGCAATGGCTTGGGAAGGGGTGAAAGGCACTTGCCACCAAACCTGATGATCTGAGTTTGATTCCCATTGTGGAAGGTGAGAATCAACTCCCCAAAAGTGTCCTCTGAGCCCAAGGGAGTGCTGTGGCACACATTCCCTCCCCCTTACAACTTAGATATACTATTTTCCGTGTTCATCTCCCCCAGTTTACCTGCTCTACTCTGCAATAGTGACCTATAATTCCATTCTCATCCCTAACCCAAGGCTCATGAAAGTTTCAATTTGCTTTCTGTCACTATAGATTTTCTCTAGAGTTTCTGTGTAAACGTAGGCACACAGTATGT
This sequence comes from Meriones unguiculatus, assembly GCF_030254825.1. NCBI lineage: Eukaryota > Metazoa > Chordata > Mammalia > Rodentia > Muridae > Meriones > Meriones unguiculatus. The sequence continues at coordinate 190,887,084 of NC_083350.1, forward strand.
GCTCACTCATGTCTGTCTTCTTTCCCTCATCATGAAGCTTCTGTGTCGCAGAGTGCACTCTTCTACAGTAGGTGACAGCACTGGGCTACTCAAGAACAGCATTGATGTGTCCTGACAGTGTCTCATTCTTGGGGATTGTGGTTTCAAGTCCATTATGTATAATATTTGCTGATATTATTATTTTTATGTGAACACTCAAGCTGAGAGACAGGCGATGCTGTTTAATATCTACCCTGATGGTAGCTGGGCTGAGCTCAGGTGCAGGGGCCAGCAACAATGCTTAGGGGAAGGAAACACAAAGGTGGACTTTGGTGCCACTCAATGTCCAGCAGGGGGCAGTAGAAACCAACGCACAGCTAAAGGTCAGGCAGCGTGAGCCCCTCCTGTAAGAGACAAAGTCCACGTGGCTCACTTGCACTCAGATGCTCAGTTCCATGCTCTTTTTCTGGCAGCTGCACTCATCCCGTTCCTGCTAAAAGAGTTTAACACGTCAGCCCCAGAGATGGAAGTCCTCCTACTGTTCTGCTAAACGTCGCATCAGGCTGCCTTCTAAATGCCTACATTTGCAGGTAAATGTAGCCCTCCACCCAGCATTCATCTGAGAAGCTACTGCTCCTCCTCGCTGTCGTCCCCAGTTAAAGCAAGCTTTATTTAATATTGTCCAGGATGGACACTGGCCAGGGCCATGCCCAGGATCCCGAGAGAATGGTCCAGAGAAGCTGCATGCAGCAGCAGGAGTGGTGAATACAGAAACACAGAACCAGCCAAAATGTGGAGAAGTGACCGTGGAGTATTGGCCCAATGGGGACAGCTGTACCGTCCCCTCCAAGGCTCAGGGGATGTTGCAAAGGGAGGGCAGAAAGAATTTACAGTGAAAAGATGTCTTTCTGGACATGGCATGCTGCTGCACACACAAACTCAATGTTTCATGACAGAAACGTGAGGCCCCACTCCTCCGAGGAGAACGGACAATGTGCCATTACTGTCTGTGATGTAGACAATGAGTCACCCTTGCCCCACCAAGTGACTTCACACCTACCCACACTCAGGCAACTAACTAACTCAGTGGGTTACACACAGGAAGGTATGGCGGTAGGAGGAGAGATCGGGGAAAAGAGAGCAAAAATGACTAGAATTCGTTATACAAGTGAATATATATGTAATATAAAGTCATAATAATATGATTATGTAAAATTCATTATATTATATAATCTATGAAGTAGACATTATATAAAATGCCTATAAATTCATTATATAATACGTATGTATATATGCATATATATACACATATAAACTGACAAATATGGGGTTGAACACTAGCACCTCTCCTGATTCCCGCCTTTTACTCCAGTCCTCTGTCAAACAGGGTGAACGCTGAGGACTGATACGAGGAACGGTTTTCTGACCTCCACTTGTACACCCACACTGACAGTAGCGCATGCGCATTTGTGCACTCACGCACACACCACGATAACCCTGTGCAGAGTAGCTTACAGTACGTAAAGGTGGTAGTGGTGGTTGATATTAAAGACAGGGATGCCAGAGCCAAACTTTTCAGGAACCTCTTAGGCCACAGTAAAGCTACTGGATTTTGCTCTGTGAAGGATGAGAAGCCATTGGAATAGCTTGGCCAGAGGCAGGACATGATCCTGTACACGGAATATTGCTGTGTTGACAGGCTGTGGGGAGAAGAGGAGCCTGGGAGCCTGGGGAAGCTGCTGATCCACAGGAGCTTGGCGCTCTGTAGACCAGAGAAGCTGCTGAAGAGCCAGGGCTGGAGACCGCGTCCCACCCTCAGTGGGAACGGCCTTCCGAGGAGTCCTAGAGGCATCTGTCTTTCAGGAACGTTGCTCAAAGCATCCCAGCCCCCCAAAAAGGCTCCCTGACCGAGCTCAGAAAGAATTCCGTGCGTGCATACGTTTGTGCGTATGCGCGTGAAGACCAGACTTTCTCACTCACTCAGCTCAGCTCCCGGGGATGAATGTCAACCTTCCTAGCACACAGCTCTGTGTTCCCAGAGGCCCAGAGATGTAACAGCAAAACACAAAAACAAAGGGAGAAGACCTGTGATACCTAATTTGTATCGTGTAGGCACTGACCAGCCTGGCCTTCCAAGGAGCAGGAGGTGGGGCTCAGGCAGGCCCACTGGGAGGATGCATGCTTTCCAGCCAATTCCTCAAAAACATCTGGCTACAACTGATGATGGGTAGAGTAAGCTTGGCCCTTGTAGAGGAGTGTCAACCGATTTCCCTCATCCTCTTGAGGCCCACATACCAGGACTCCCGAAAGTCTGCCCTCCCTCCACACTTTAGACCTTCAGGTTCCAGCCCCCGGGATGAACACTGTTCTGCGGCTGCTCACAGGTTCCAGCCCCTCCTGCCTCCACTCAGTTTCTGCCTCCTGCGAGTTTGTCTGGCACTCAGACCCCCGTCTTCACCCCTCCACTCGGGCTGCAATCACAGCTCAGCACAGCACACCCCCGGGTGAATAATTTGGGCTGATTTAGGGGCTATCAGGGGAAGGGGGGCTAATGGAGCTTGTGGGGGCACCCTGGTGACAAGGGAAGGTTGAAAGGCAATTAGCTAGACAGGCAGCCTCTTCCTGTTATGGCTGTTTGCAGGAGAGACTAGTGAAAGGCCATGGAAAGAGGGGCTGCTTGCTTCCCCTCCACCTACATCCAGAGATAAACTTGAACTTGAGGAGAAATTGGCTACTTCCTCAACAGGAGGCTCAAGGATACACCAGGAGGGAATTCCAGAAAAATCATGACAAGGTGTAGGGGTAGAAGAGCCAAGTAAAGGCACTGTGGAAGAGCAGGAAACTGAGGATGCAGTCAGGAGATTCTGCTGTCCCACAACACACACACACACACACACACACACTGGCCCAGTTGAACCTGATCCCTCGCTGGGGATTGGGGACCATGGTTAATACCAACATTAGCCCTGAACATTCACTGTCCAGCCTCCCATCATTAATTACCTTCTCTCTCACCCCAGAAAAGAGGAAGCCAGCTCCTCTGGAGCTTCTGAGTCCCTGAAGGAGGACCAGGCCCTTCTCATCCAAGGTAAAGAAAGAATGTGAGGGAAAACCTTGCTTCTCCACCGACCACCCCACTGTGGCCCTTGGTCTCTCCCTCTCTCAGCCTCTAGAAGACACAGGGGACCTGCCTGAAGAAGGTGACCTGATACTTAAGCCCTTCTGACCCATATCCATCTCCAGATGTGCAAAGCTCCAGGTGGAGAGAGAAGACTGCACCAGCTAGCTCCTAGGGCATCCCATGCGTATAGGAAGTTGGACGCAAAGGTCAAAGTTCCCCTGTCATATGGAAACAGCCTGCTCAATAGCTGCCTGGGGGCAGGTAAGGGCCTAGTACTAGCTGGGAATGCCCTCCCACTCTCCTTGGATCTCTCCAGCAGCCATGGGGTGTTCGCGTTCTTGCTCATGTGAACACAAAATAGTCCAGTGTCAGGACGCCAAGACCCAAGCCCACCTCAGCCTTCCCATCTCCTCAGGGCTCTCATTCACAAATTGTGTCTCTAGTGTCATCCGTTGATCAGACCTTGTATGGCTGCCATTCCAAAAGAAGGGGTAGGGGCTCTGTGGGGTTTTTCTGTGCCCCTCCCAACACCTCCATGTACCCCATTATAAGACCAAATGGGCCTGTAGACCCAGCAATCAATATCCCTCAAAGATGAAGACACTAATAACTTTATCCCTCTCGTCCTCCACTTCTCGCTTGCATTAGCCCTGACCACAGGCCCCAGGCAGCTGAGACCTGCAGTGGGCAGGCCTGCTGCTGAGTAACCCCTTCAAACCCAAGCTAGAGGCATGGGGTGGGCTACAAGAAGGGCTTCGGAACAGCACTTGGAACAGCAGGCAATAGGGAAAGAGATCAAAGCCTTAAAAGTGTGTTTTCCATTCCCAAATCACTATTAACTGTCAGAGACCTGACCCGGCTGGTAAGGGTCCATAACCCAGAAACACCTGTCACAAGGTACCAAGGTTCCTAGCCTGTCTCCTAGGTTATCCAAACAGACCAGTCAGGGATACATTCCTGCCAGGGAGTTTTAGGGCTGGGATAAGAAGACAGTTGGGCTCAACACCAACAGGGAGACTTCAGAGCCCCAATCCCACTATTCCTCCACACCCCACACACTTTATACTCTGAAGCAATTTCAGGTAGAGGGAAAGGTTGGGGCTGGGGTGGAGAATCTCTTCTCCAAGGTTGCTGTCCCCAGGATACCTGCTCATACTCAGGCTCCTGAACCAGCAGGGCCTCAGATGGGTGCCCAAGGCCTGAGACAAGCTAGGAAGAGGAAGGAAAAAAAAAATGAGGAAGAACACGGCTGTAGCTGGGTGTGGTGGTGCACACCTTTAGTCCCAGCGCTCAGGAGGCAGAGACAGGCGGATCTTTGAGTTTGAGGCCAACCTGGTCTACAGAGCAAGTTCCAAGACAGCCAGGGCTATACAGAAAAACCCTGTCTTAAAAACAAACGAACAGTATGTCTCTACCAGGCACTGGCTGGAGGGCAGGCCCCACCAGGAGAGCTTTATGTAGGCCTCAGCCTCCCAGCATCTCTGTAGAGTTCTGCTATTAGTATCTATTCCCATTTTGCAGAAGACACTGAAATAACAAAGTGCTGAGGGATAGCACGAGTAAATGGCAGAACTAAGCTTCAGAGTCTAGTTTGCCTACCAGGGCACATAACCCAGGAAAGAGATGGAAGGGGCTCAGCCGGGGAGGTGGGTGACAGAGCTCTAGTTCCAGGGGCAAAGAAAAGCAGTTTGTTTCTGGGGCTCTGCCCACTGGGTCCTGGGGCTCCTGGCTGCTGGTTCTTTCCTCTTAGATTCTACTGGTTTGTTCCTGCAGCTATGCTCTTGACTTGTCTGTCTCTCCCAGCTTCGGCTTTCTGCCCCCACTACTGGCAAAACTCTCCATTTTTCACAGCTGGGGGTAGGAAGAAGGACTGTCTGGGAAAATTCAGAGCATGCAGCCAGTTAATACCCTGCTGGAGGTGCCTGGGTGACTGGCACATCAGCAGGACAGGAGGCTAGACCCAGGGACCCTGGGTCCTGGCTCCTCCAGTGACTGTCCTGCTTCTGCCAGCACTGGGTAGCCAGTCCAAAGCCACATGGGACTATAACAAGCTCCCTCCAACTGTCACTTACAACCCTAGGGCCTCTCCTCAACCTGAGGGACACAGGCAAGATGGCATATCCTCCCTGAGCAGCCCTAAAGACCTATCTGCATGGTTCTGGGTTCTGGCAGCTATTCTAACCTTCTTCTGAGAAGCCTACTCTGAGGGAGCAGGAGAATGTCAAGTTCTTCAGAGACCCGGAGCTGGAGACCTAAGGAGCCCACCACCTTGAGCACACCACTTGGTCCCCTTTTCCTGAGCAAGAGTGACTGACTGAGGGGGAGCCTGGTCAGTGCTGCACAGCACCCCAGCCTCTCAGAGCCTCTCTTCCGGCCCTTGTCTGAGAAGGGAGAATGGGGGGAGGATAATAGAACCCTATGGCCCCAGGTTCCTGTCTATCTCAAGCCCCCGAAAGTCCCCAGGGCCCCATTCCACCCCTTATAGCTATCCATCTCAACTGGTGTTCAGCCCCTGGGATTGAGGGCAGCTAATGGACTTGGCACAGCCAGGAGGTAATTAACAGAGAGGGGGCAGGGGCCACAGTGGGACAAGGACATTGCTAATGGCAATAGGACCCAGCAGCAATGGGAAGGAGTGCTGTTTGTCTGTGCTCACATGCACAGGCCTCCATTCAGGCTATAGATAGATCCAGGGTGCTGTGGACCAGTGTGTGGGTCTTCATCCATGCTGGGGGAGGCCACTTGCTGAGAGAGGTACAGTCCCCTCTTGCCCCGGTGCAAAGCTTCAAGCCGTGTTGCCTGAAGGTACTCATCTCCACTGTTTCCCATATTGCTCTGCCACTTTCCCAGAAGGTTCCTTCTGCCCAAGCCACAGTCCCGGAACTCTATGCTTCTTCTGCTCAGCTTCCCTCTTCTCCAGCAACCCTCCCACAAGGTTCAGGGCTCTCCCATGCCTCATAATCAACACTGGAAATGACCTATAGGCTTTTCAGGTCTCTTCTGCTATCTGGCTTCCAAGCCCTGACCAATCCTGCTCAGGGCAGCAAACCTTAGAGTCTTGTGCCCCAAATCTGCTAGTACCCACCCCTCACCCATAAGAAGATCAAAGGACAGAGGCAGTGAGAAACAGGGACAGGCAAAACCTGTAGGGGTCCTGGGCTCTTAGAAATACCAGCTGCTGCCCTCCTGTGCCTGTGCCCTGCTGCCACTCCCTCCCTTTGTGTCCCCATCTCCCTGTCTTTGCACCCTCCCTCTGCAGTCCCTTAACTTCAATATCTGTAGCACTTGCCCATGGCCTCACCTGCCTGGTCTGATGCCTCTGCTCTGTCCCTTTCTACGGTGAAGTTGCACCGCCTATCCCAAGGAGAAAGGAAAGGCAAGCCGGCCAGTGAGGCCCCTGGGGACTAGACCTCCCCCCCCCCCCCATCAATCAGCCTGCCGCCCTGGGCTAGCCCTCCATTAGCTGGAACCAGCCTGGATGAGAGGCAGACACACTGCAGGGCCCAGCCCAGGGTGATAAGAACAGATTGAATCACAGGGACAAGGCAGAGAACTGGGCACCCAGGGACAGGAGACAGTCATCATTTGCCCCAGGAGCTGTGTGAGTAAGCATGTGGTATTGCAGAAGTCCAGTGGGTGATGGGAAGTGATGGCTGGTGACAGAGGCTCAGCCCCGCGGTGAAGGCAAGGCTCTGCAGTGGAAAGGAGGCCTGGCTCTCTTCCACTTGGGGGTGGTAGAGCTAGGGGATAGTGATGTGGCCAAAGCCTTAGGTCCTTCAGTTAAGGTCACAGAGAAAGATAAATCCCCTTTTGCCCTGTGAGTGGCATGGGGCAGCACCAGAGTTTTCTCTTCCGGAAAGTCTCCTTGCCCAAGCCCCACCTCCAAGTGCTCAGGCCTGAGATGGGAAATGGAGAGGAAAGAAAGGGGTCCTGGTCTTTGATCTTCAGTCTCTCTCCCATCCCCACCCTACCCACTACAGGACTGGGATTTGAACCCAGGCTCTCATATGTACCAGGCAAGGGGTCCACCACTAAGCTTTTTCGCAGCTCTTTTTTAACTTGTTTTGAGACAGTGTTTCCCTAAGTTGCCCAGAATGCCTTTGAACTGACTCCAAAGCCCAGGCAGACCCTTGAATGTGAAATTCTCCTGCTGCACTTGGCCTCCGGAGTGGCTAAGGTTAAAGGTGTGTATCACCAGGCTTTCTTCCTTCAATCTTACCTCCTGTTGTAGTCACATGGGTGCACACCCACACCACACACACCCCCATTTCCCCTGTCCCAAGACACACCGAGTTTTTCTGTCTTGTTCATTTGTTCTAACTTGTGATTGCTTTGTCTAACCCCACCCCCAGGGGCTGCTGCCCCGGGGCCCTCCTCCCCTTCCCCCGGCATCAGCCTTTGTGAAAACCTAACAGACAGTGAGAGTGTGGACAGGCTGTCACCACCAGGTGAGGGGTGAAGATGAAGTGGGAAGCAGCTGCAAAAAGCATAGAGGCAACCCAAGAGGGACCAGAATGGGAACTGACTCCAGAGCTACACAGAGCACAGCCTCTACTGAGTCCCAGAGCCCTTCTCCCCAAGAATGGGCAAGAGACACAGCCAGGGATAATAAATATAATTGCTATTATAATGGATGCTGGCCAGGAAGCAAGGCCACCCTCCACATGCTGAGGGTGAGAGTGTGGTAGCTGCTGGGCGCTGAGGGACCCCCGGTGGCCTGACACCCCGGTCTTGGCTCCTAGCCCAGAACGTCCAGGTAACTGGGCGGCGCCTGAGCCAGGGCCTGCAGACGCGCGTGCACATCCTTCATGCTGCAGCGCTGCTGCGGTTCGCGCTGCCAGCAGCCACGCATGATGGCGTAGACATCAGGGGGGCAGGCGCGCGGCCGCTCCAGCTCCCGGCCCTGCGTGATGCACTCGATCGCCTGTATGCAAAGGAGAGCGAACTGAGGGTTTCAGGGCACGAAGGTTAGAGGCTCTGCCTCAGTTCCTGGGTGACTGAACTGTACAGAACCCCGCAAACTCTGCGGCTCCTTCCTGCTCCGACTCTGGAAAGCAGGAACAGAATGAGTAGCGCCTGACTGTAGGACTGCCTCCAGAAGGCTAACGTCACACCTATGATGACTTGCCAGGTTGGGTGAAGAGAGTGCGGCACGATGTTGCTAAGCCTGTCACCCTTGGCCTATACCTCCCAGGTGCAGAATAAAAACGAGCAGTGTGGGACAGCTATAGCCCTTGGGCCTTGGGAGGCAGGGGAGGGGTTCGGTTTAAAGCAGAGGCAACCCTTATTTCTCCCCTTTGTGGACCCCACTCTGTGGGGATATAGCTGAAAAGAAACTGTAGCAATAGTTAGTCTCCAGGAAGGGCTGCTGGGCGGCTACAGACTCTAACAAAGAGAGATAGTGACAGGGAGATGGTTGGAGAAGGCGCCTGGAGCCTCTTTCCCCTTCTCCCCACCCCATTAGAGGACTTGGATTATGGGCAGCACTAATTCCATTCCTTCTCTCAGTGCTTGAGAAAATTAAAATCTATAACCCTCTCCCCCACCCCATCAGCCTCGGGGGAACAGACTGCATTAGAAGGAGAAATGGAAACTGACAGCTGTGAGCCAAGGAGGAGGCTTGGGGGAGCTGCTGGCGAAACAAAACACCTGGGGTCTGCTCTAACTGTGGCCAGCCAGGAGGGCAGCAGAGGGCAGGACTGTCCTTTTCCACCTAACCTCCAGCCTTCCCGTTGTTCTGTCAGGCCCTCTCTCCCATCCTCTCTCCTCTGCCCTATAAATGCCCACTGTGACCTCTAAGACACAGTCATGGGCTCCAGGACGCCTGGCAGGGCTGACCTCGGTGTTGGACAGCTGGTACCAGGGCTGCTTTCCATAGGTGAAGATCTCCCAGAGCACCACCCCGAAGCTCCACACGTCACTCTCAGTGCTGAACTTTCGGTAGAGGATGCTCTCAGGTGGCATCCAGCGGATGGGCAGCATGGTCCGACCTCCCACCTGCAGAGATGCCCTGCGTCACCCCCACCAGGGGCAACCACAAAGCCATCCCCACCACATTAAATAGAGAGAAGGCATGCCAGGGCTGGGGCTGAGGGACTAGTAGAGAAGAGAGGTTCCCACCCAGGGCTGAGGTGCTGGAAGGAAGGGGAGGGCGAGCCGGGTAGTGCAGGGTCTTACAAACTCCAGCCAGGGGGTGCAGTGTGGCTGCCGGGGGAGGCTGTAGGGAACCTTACGCGGTAATAGTCTGTGCTGTAGATGTCCCTGCTCATGCCAAAGTCTCCAATCTTGACCACTAGTCCCTGGCCCACCAGACAGTTGCGCGTGGCTAGGTCCCGGTGCACGAAGTGCAGGCTGGCCAGGTACACCATGCCTGCAGCTACCTGGCTGGCCACAGCCAGGAGCTGCCCAAGGCCCAGAGGACCGGGGGCCACATCCTCACCACCAGCCAGCAGCTTCGCATCAGGTCCATGGGACCTGAGAAAGACAAGGAGAGGGTGAAGCTGGGACAGAGGGGGAGAGAGGAGCCGGGAGGAGGAGCCCCAGGAGCTATGGAATGAAAGCCTAAGATTGGGTGATAAAGGAAGGGACTGGGGGCAAAATGGAGGGAGGAAAGAAGGAGGCATCTGTCTGGGGAGTTGGGGTAAGGGAGAAAACAGGGTTGTCTTTCTTCACAGCCAACCCCACCCCCCGGGGATACTGTCCATAGTCCTTGGAGGAACTCAGCCCCAGCCTCCAGCTGCCCCTAGACTCCATCATTGTCACGTCACTTAGCACAGCCTTTGCTAAGATGAACTGTTTTTGCTCCCTATCCACTCTGCCCACAAAGGGAGCCTCTCCAGCTCCAGGCCAGCAACTTGATTCCTCTTTGAATCTCCTGGACCTTTCCCCCCACTTTTGCCCTTAGTGTCCAGCTATGCCTCGAACGGTTTTCCAGGGTGCACCACAGCCTGCAACTCCAGGCCATCCTGAAGACTCAGTGCCACGCCCCAAATACTTCCCCTTCCCAGCCTTTTTTCCAGCTGGTTGCTTTGCTAGCAGTGCCTTTTCCAACTTGCTAAGTGTTTGTTGAACACCTCTGAGACCAGTGCATGGGAGTAGAGAGTGGTATATGAATAAGCACACACAGTCGGGGGTGAAGATAGAGAAGGCTTCTTGGAAGAAGGGGCATTTAAACTGAGACTCCAGTCCAGAGCAGAAAAGTAAGCCAGGGAATGGAGGCAATGTAGCTTGGAGGGAGGCCCTATGTGTTGTCAGAGGAAGATGGAAACACAAAGGCCCAAGCCCCCTGCCCAAAGCCTTCCAGGCTTGCCTCAGAGTCTCTCCTTCTCCCCTGGAGCTTCAAGGAGCATCACCAGCTGCTCCTCACACAGCCTGGGCCCTCTCTGCTGATATCTCTCTAGCTAGGCCTGAACGCTGTCCACAAACAAGAAAACAGCTCCCCATGGCCATCCCTTGACTGGTCCCTCTGCTAGTCCATCTCCATGCACCTTGGGGCCGGCTCGCCTAACCTATCTGGAGCCCCCCTGTGCCCCTAAGTCCCAGGGCACACTCCTATCCAGGGCCTCTTGTAGCTGAATCCTATAGACCACACAAGTGAACCTTCACTCCCGAGAGCTGCTGGAAAGCCAGATCAGATCACCTGGCTGACAAGCAAGGAATAGACCAGGGATTGGGCCAGGGCCAGGTTCTCGTACCGGAGGAAGCGGTTCAGGTCCCCATGGCGCATGTACTCAAAGACCATGAGCAGCGGGCCGCCCTCAGTGCACACTCCAAAGAAGCGCACAATGTGCTGGTGCCGCAGCACGGTGAGCAGCTCCGCCTCACGCTCGAAGTCCTGCCGTGCACTCTCAGATGCCTCCTTCAGTGCCTGGGGCGGGGGTGGGCACAGAACTGGAGGGGACCCCAATCTCATCTCGTCTTGTTCCAGTCAAATGTCCCCATCCTGACAGGGTGGTGCTGAGGGCCACAGGCCAGCACTCCCTACCAGGACGAAGTCTCACCTTGACAGCTACTAGCATCTTGTCCTGATCATTCAGAAGGTTGTAGCACTCGGCAAGGAAGACCTTTCCAAAGGCGCCCTCCCCTAGCTCCCACTTGAGGACGATGTCCCGGCGCTTGATGTGATGGACAGCTGGGAGGGACTTGAACAGTCAGAGGCAGCTCAGGCTTTGGCAGGGTGGGGCAGTGGGAATGGCAGGGTAAACACAGGAAGTGGGGTGTGGGTGGGTGTGAGCATCTTCCCAGAGATATGGCCCCTGGACAGAGCTGCAGACAGGCTAGACTCTGAGATATGGTGGGGTGAGGCCTGAGTCAGCACAGTACTGGCCCAGGGTACACACACGCACACACGCACACACGCACACACACACATGCTCACACTCTACTGTAACACAGTTCCTCACAGGTATCACTGAAGTACTGTGGGTTCTCCATGATGTGGCCCTGGAGTCCAGAGCCTTTGCCCTCGGTAGGGGAGAGAGAGCTGCCGCCCAGTGTCATGAAATGTAAGGACATGGCCAGTCCATCCTCTGGAGCCAGAACAGCAGGGCCTGGGGAAGAGACACACCCCAGTGGAGCCCCACAGCCATCTCTAGCCTTGCTTGAATAGTGTCAGGCTCCCCACAGCTAACTTGCAGAAAGCGCAGAGCAGTGCCAGAGCAAGACAGTAGGCAGCGGAGGGGAGCACCAAGGCCTCTCTTGATCTGGCTCCTGGCATCAAAGCCTCCCCTGCTCCTGACAGAGCCAAACCCTCCAGACCCACTCGGTGTTTGACAACTCAGTCACCAACTAAGAGCTGCTACCTATAAAATGATCCTGCCCCAGCCCAGCTACACATGAGCCCCAGAGACAACCCCCAACTGTATGCCAAAGACAGGGCAGAGGTGGGAAGAGTCAGCAGAAAATCAAGCTAGTAGGATAGATAGACAGATAGACCTCTGCTGCCAACTCACGGTTGATCCCAAATTTGCTTCTCTGTCCACATTTGTTGAGCACAAGGAGCAGGGCAGAAAGGAAGAGGGCAGCAGAGATGGCTAGGCCCACAGCCACAGAGACCTAGAAGTAGGGTCAGGCCCACAGGCTTCTGTACTCTGAGCTTTGCATAGCTCCATCCTACAGAGAAATCCAGAGCCAGGCCCCTAGCCCTGTGCCCAGCTGCCCTAGTGACCACAGCTAGCTAGGAAAGTGGTTAGCCAAGCTCAGGTCACAACAGATTGATTAGCTTTCTCTAGCTCCAAACGACAGGCAAAGAAGCCATAGCTGGCCACCCCATCCTACGTCCCTCATCAGCTTCCACATCACACACTCACCCCAAATGGTGTTTCATCTTTCTTCTCCACTGGGTCTCTCGATGTGCTGTTAGTGTCTGTAGGGACACAGGGCACAAAGGGTGGGCCTTGGCACACACTGCCATGTCCCTGGCAGCTGTTCCCCACCCTGGCCACAGCTCAGGGTCCCAGCTAGCTCTCCCCTCTGCGTCAGGTCTGAGGCAACACAGCTGCCCTCTGGCCCAGGCAACTCACCCACTGGCGAGAAGGAGACTGCGGCAGGAAGGAGGAGAGAAAGCAGTCAGAGGGGGAACCACTGAGGCCCTGCCCTCCATGATGTTCCTCTATGAGGTGGAATAGGCTGCTGAGCCTCAAGAGAGCTGTGGCTGCCCAGAGGGCACAGCCCTCTCCTTAGCCTGCATAGATGGAACAGCTCAGGGCCTCAGCAGGCCTGGCTTGGGACAGGGGTAAGGAGGACAGCATAGAGCTGGTCACCAGCTCTTTGGTACAGAACAAAGCATTTCAGCTCTGGGAACCAGGGTCACAGCAGGCAGAGACCAGACCTCCCTGGATTGCTGGGTCCCCACCCAGGTGCTCCCCAGGAGCAAGCAGGTCAAGGTTCAGGGCAGTTCTCACACCAGGGATAGGGTCCTCAGGGTTGAACTCAAAAGGGTTGTCCATAAAGGCAGCCATGACGGAGTCAGCAGCCTGGCCGTAGGGGTTGAAAGCCAGCAGTGTGTAGTTCCCATTGTTGACATGAGTGGGCTGGTTGAGGCGAAGGCAGCCGTGCCGCACGCTCTCATTGGTCAATGCCGACTCCAAGAACTGAGTGAAGATGAAGCTGGTCTCGTTGAGCACAGAGCCATTAAAGAGCCAGCGCAGAGAAGGTGCAGGGTGCCCATCCACGGAGAAGGGAATGCACCAGTGGTGCTGCTCCACTGCAATGGCCACGTGCACACTGGGCGGGACTATGGGAAGAAAGCACGTGACAGGAAGCGGGCAACTGACTGGATGTAATCCAGGGAAGGGACAAATCAGGGGTAACAAACCAGAGAAAACAAAGCAGCAGACCCTAAGAAGTTCTCAAGGAGACACATTTCTTAGCACATGATACTGAATATGGCAGCAAATGGACAAAATCAGAGTCTTAGGAAGCCCGGTCGGTACAGGTCTGGTGGTATTGGCCTTCCATCCAGGCTACTTGGGGGGTCGTGGGTGCCAGCACAGCACAGAAAAACAAAAACAAAACAAAACAAGAGATACAGCTTTGAGACAGTCACAATCCTGAAAAATCGAAAGCCCCTCAATAATAGAAAAAAAAGTGTAATATATGTGTATAAACACACACAGTTTATATGGGAATTGTGACTAGCATTCATGCCATGAAATATATATATAGTACATGAAGGAATTCTAGTTACTTTTGTTGCCACAGATGAATTTCACAAATATAAAGTCTGAACAAAGGGAAATAGATGATGAAAATAATAGAGTAAGTTTTCATTTAAATAATGTGTGAAAACAAACAAAAAATTCTATTGATAGGAAAGAAGACATGTAGAAAGGTATTTTTTAAGATTTATTTTTATTTTATAAAAGTATGAGTGTTTTGCCTGCATGTATGTATGTGTACCACATTAGTGCCAGGTGATCTTGGAAGCCAGAAGAGGACATCAGATTCCCTGGAACTGGAGTTACAGATGGTTGTGAATCGCCATGTGGGTGCTGGGAACCCAATCTGGGCCCTCTGCAAGAGCAATCAGTGCTTTTAAACAACAGAAAATGCTCATAATTGCTCAATTTCCAGCCCTTGTAGAAAATGATTTTAGCAAGGAAGTGTTTAAGATAAAAATTAGGATGGAAAAATGAAATTGGGACTGAGTGAGGTGTGTCCTAAAGTCCTGGCAAGTGTAGTTCTTTTATTTGTTTGTTTGTTTGTTTGTTTTGCTTGACTGTTTGATTTTGTTTTTTGAGAGAGGGTTTCTCTATGTAACAGTCCTGGCTGTTCTGGAACTCACTCTTTAGACCAGGCTGGCCTTGAACTCACAGAGATACACTTGCCTATGCTTCCCAAGTGCTGGGATTAAAGGCAAGCGCCACCATGCCTGGCTCTGGCAAGGGTCATACTTGCTTAAAGTACGTAGGTTATCCAGGTATGGTAGTTTTGTAACCCAGCGTCTTGGAGGCTAAGACAAGAGGCTCAACAGTTCTAGCATTGCCTGGGTTTCATTGCAAGACTCCATCTCTAAATAAATAAGTAAATGAGTAATGTGTATGCTTGATGTACATTGCTATGCATATTTCACAATAAAAGAGACGTGGTAGTGGAACACAGATTAAAGATAATTTGCTGGCAAAGCCAGAGCAATTATAGCAACAAACATAAAGAAGAAATCATGAGAGGAATTCCCCTCTCTTCTATCTAGAATGCTTATGTACCCCCTCGATCAAACCTAACCTTGCCTAAGAACACAATGCAGAACTGACGTAAGCCTCCTTCACTAGAATTCCGGCCCTGACCTCATTCCATCCACAAAGTTCAGTTTGCACAAATGTCAGTCCAAGCTGGAAGAAGTTCAGTCCTGGGCTAGTGGAGACTCTGCCAGCTATAAAGTGGTTGTCCCAAACCTAGACTAAAATCCTAAGTGAAATAAATAAGATGGCAGGACAAAGGCCTTAAAGAAGAACAGGCTATGAATCCCGCCTGCAGCTGGTGCTGAGGGCCTCAGGTAGCTTGGGCAGTCGGCCAGAAAGAAATCCATCCCTCACCCTCCGGCCTTGAGGAGCCTCTAGGACTTCCCAAGCAGGATCAGGTTTTCATGGGAATCTGAAAACAGCTGGGAGGGAGCAGCTGTAGAGACGCCCACTCGCCCTCCCATCTACCCGCCCCCCTTTCCAGAGAAGAGATGGGTGGGGGTGGGTGCAGGGGCTGTCTTGGGGGCTTACAGGAGACGCTGGCTTGGAGAGAGACCTCAGCCCGGCCCACGTCATTCTCTGCCCAGCATGTCACATTCTTCTTGTTGAGGTCTTTGGTGACATTGAGCAGGGTTAGCCCCAGGGACGGCAGATCGCCAGATTTCTGGACCAGAGAAGAGAGAGTTATCAGAAGGGCTTCAGCAGGCATAAGCAGGAGGCAGGGGGATAGAGCCCTATCGCCCCATATGGAAAGAGGGAGGGCTGGGGAAGCAAGAAGAAGGGGGAGCAGATCAGATCTGTGATGGAGAATGGCCTCCTTTGCAGTTTGTAGAGTAGCTCCTGGGTCAGAGACATCTATAGCACAGCCAACAGCCTCAAAATAGGTAGCTAGCACTCTAAAACGTTAGTGGCAACCAAGAGCCAGATGGCAGCCATGGCGCTTCAGCCACCAAATTCACAGATAGCTCATCAGAGAGCCAAGCAGAACCTGGCCAACTCATTCCTGGCTCATAAAGTTCTCGCAACCCAGTCCTAGTCCAAGGAAGGCTAGAAACAAAGAGAACGTTAACAGGTTGAAGCTGGAAGCAGCTTCAGCAGCAGCAGCACATCATCCTTCAGCAGAGGAAAAGGATATCTGTGAATGACATCAGAGAGATGACCAATTCTGAATCTCCATCCCAAGATTAAAGCCGGCTCAGATTATCTTCCTAAAAACCATGGCTGCACTACGTGCAAACTGAACTTTCAAGAATTCTCAATCTTGACAAGTTCAGCAATTGCTTATAAGTTGAAGAAGCAGGAAGAATTTTCCAGTTTCCTGACCCTGACTGTACCCCAGACTCTACATCTTACCATGTAGTCCTAGCTGGTCTGGAACTTGCTCTGTAGACCCAGCTACCCTTGGATTCAGAGATCTGCCTGCCTCTGCCTCCCAAGTGCTGGGATTAAGGGTATGCACCACCACCGCCCAGCCACTTCAGAGGTCTTGTTCATTATTTTACTGGGCTCTAGCAGTGGGCTCTGCCCACCCAGGAATTAGAAAGTTGACCTACAGGAGAAGGTTTAGTTTGGAGACCCTCACTTTAAAAGGAGAGTCAAAGCCAATTGCTGGAGACCCCTGGGGCACAGAGAGCCTGGTAACATGGAAAACTGCTGCTGCTGGAGGCTCCTCCCACTCAGAGAGCAAGGTTACAACAGTAACGGACAGGGGGTGAGCCAAGGAGAGTCCATATCTGCGTGTGGAGACAGCTTCAGTCAACTTCGGAAAGCCCCAGTTTCTGCTACCTCTTTTGGGAATGGACGTGTTACTAACACCTGTTTCCTAAAAACTTCCACAGAAAAGTCACGCCCTGACTGGGGTGTGTTGCGGTGAGAGGACAGCCAGTGGGCTCCACAGAGAAACACTGTCTGAGGGTGGGGAACTCTACAGTCAACCGTAGCTAGTGTCAGTTGCCTGAGAACAGACACAGGCCTGGGGAGACACTCAGGTAAGAGAGACCGAGGCCAAACAATGCCTAGAGGATGGCAGAGGCCATGGCTGCCTTGGCTCACAGATAAGAAAACCAAAAATAGGAAATTTTTTTTTTCCTGAAAGTTATTCCAAGAAGAAATTAGTGAGGGTTGAAGGGAAGGCTCGATGGGTAAAGCCCTGGCCATGCAAATGTGAGGGCCTGAGTCTGGGTCCCTGGAAGCCCCATAACACTGGGCTCAGTGTCCTGTGACGCCAGTCATCTCACAAGAGGGACGGGAGACAGACAGCAGGCTCTGGAGTCTCTGGGACAAGCAGTGAACAGGACAGTGGAAGGATATGGAAGGTGAGGACGGACATCTGAGCTTGTCCTCCAACCTTCACGTGTGTGCCGATGCGTGTATGCCATTGCACAAGTGCCAATGTATGTGTGTGCCGATGCGCATCTGTGCACACAGTCTCTAAACTAAGCAGTGATCGCTGGAACCAGCTGCCCTTCACTGATATGTTTATAACATACAAGACACTCCTGCCTCCCGAGGGCCCAGGGAGACCTAGAAGCCCTGGTGAACAGCTCTGGAAGTGGAGCACAGATCCTGACCTCAGGCCTCAGTCTCCCAAGCTAGAGAAAGAACACACGGGAGGAATGGCTTGCTGAGTCCCTCCTGGGCCTCACATGTGAGCTCTTGCAGCCAGCTTTTGTTAAAAAGGCCAAGGCTAGGGGCGGCGCTGGGGTTAGGGTGCCCTAAGGACTTCCTGTTTCCCAACTGTCACTTCTGTCCTGAGTCTGAGCCTTCTCTGTCCTTCTCTGTGAGCACCTCATTTCTTTCACTGTCTCTTATAGTGTGGTCTTTGATTCTTTTGAGGGGCTGCAAGGCTCTCACCTTCACTGTGGCTGTTCCTTCCAGCTCTGTGAGGATCCAACCAGCCTGCTGCAGGGCCTGCCCCTCCACCTGGCACTGCAGAAACATGTCATCCCCCACTTTCACAGGGTCATTGGGCATCTCAATCTTCACTGTGGGTACACCTGCCACCCAGGGTATGAAGGGGTTAGAGCCTAAGAGTGGACTGGCGAGCCCCACCCACCCTGCACCAAATCCACACAGTATGGCCTCCAGGGTCCATAGCTCCTACCAATGCTATCCCAGGACCCTCCAGGCTTCCCCACCTTACAATGGCACCTACCACAACTGGCGTTGTCTTCGAGTGGGAGGAACTGGTCCCCAGGCCCAGAGCCTTGAAGCTTCTGTGCGTGCATATCACACAGCCCCTCCTGCTCCCAGTGCTGGAGCCAGTACAGGGCACAGGAGCAGTTCAGTGGGTTCCCTGCCAGGCTCCTGTTGGGTAGGGGATGCTGAGAGTCAGGGGGAGGGAGTGCAACAAGTCTGAGGAGCCAGGAGGCAGTGCTCTGGAGATGGTTGGCCACGGGGGTCTAAGCAGAAGGGGTGAGGTTTGGGCCAGGTCCATAACCACCACAGTAACAAAACTTACGATACTAAAAGAAGTAAGGGCATATTGTTGCCAGCTGAGGGCTGCATGGAATTTCTTTAGCCCAGCTCTAGGGTAAGAAGCCAAGCACGGCAACACAGGGGGTGTCTTGCCATGAAGTCTGTGGGTGCCCATTGCACACGTGGTCTCCTGTGTGCATCTACCTTCTAGTGTGTGTGCAGTGGGAATGGGACTGCTGTTGTCAAGCACCAAGGTGGGCCTGTGGTCTGCTGAACAGAGCCCTGAACCTCTGGACACACACGCTATGCAGCCACTCTGGCTTCCCAGCCCTGCACTCTCTGCTTTGGTGGAGGAGAGAGGGTGACAGGCACTCACTCAATCCTAAGTACAAGACACAACACAGTTTCCAGAGATGCCGACCTCCCACCTTCCCCCTGCTCCACAGAGTCACAAACACACACAGCCACACATCACACACACTGCCCCTTGCCCTGCCCCTGCCCACACACTCACAGGTCCTGTAGAGAGAGGCCCTGCACAGTTTTCCAGGAGAGAGACTCCAAAGCATTGGAGGACAGATTCCTGTGGGAGGACAGATGCCCTGAGCCAGTGGCCTTACTCTGACCCGATCCGAGGCAGAAGCCTGAAGGAGACTGCTGCCCTCTCCCCAGCCCAGACAATTAGAACAGGCTTAAAGTAGTGTGCTCTACCTGCAGATATGTGGGAACGTGGGAGTAGGGTGGGCAGGTAAGTCTTCCTGAGTACAGTCTTCTGCTTGGGACAACAAGGGTTAATCCCACTTAACCCTCTCCCTGACCCCAGGGACTGGGATCCAAGGGAACAGCCGGTCACCCTCCCCCACACAGCCCCAGCTGGTGAAGTGCTGAGGCCACAGCTGGGATAAGAGGCTCCATCTGTGCTCCCCACCAAGGAGGAAAGGAGAACCTAGGTCCTCACAACCCCTCCCTCACCTAACCTCAAGGCAGAGATGTCAAAGTACTTCCTCCAGCCCCTGCCCCTTCCTTCCTGTTCCTCCATAAGCACTTCAAGCAGGAAGAGACAAGGGCATAGCTCCCCAGGTTGAAAGAAAGAAAGAAAGAAGGAAAGGAAAGGAAGGAAGGAAGGAAGAAGGAAAAAAGAAGGAAAGAAAGAGAGTCCAGCTAGAGCTCTGCTCCTGCGCCCCAAGAGTGTTTCAGGACCTCTGTGCTTTGTGCCTACAATCCACTGCCAGGACCAGCACCCTCATCCCTGAGGGACATGCCCTAACCACTCTCCTTGCCTATCCATCTTGGCTTTATAGAGATTGGAATGAATTGGGAACACCACCTTGGATTAGATTAGAGCTAGGTGTCACACCTGTCCTATTTTATAGAGCTATGTGACCCCAGTCAAGAAACAACTTAATTCCCAGAATTTTCAATATAAAACAGAGACAATATTTTCTCTGTCCCAGGTTGATTGTAAGCAGTCACTGCCATAGAGTCATGAAGTGATACCCATTTGAAAATTCTTTTTAAGGGTTTTTGTTTGTCTGTTTTTGTTCTTTTGTTTTGTTGAGACAATGGCTGGCTGGCCTGGAGCTTGCTGTGTAGCCACTTAGGAGCTGGAACTTCAGACCCTCCTGTGTCCCCAGTGTGTGTAAACCAGCAATAGGGTTATAGGCTTGTATCACCACAACTAGTGTATGTGGTGGTTAGGGGGGGTCAACCCCAGGGCTTTATGAACAGTGGGCAAATACTCTACCCACGAAGCCGCATTGCCAACCCTAACTGTAATACAGTAGGTAACACAACACCCATCTGAGAGTTTAGAGGATCCAGCCCAACTCTGTGAATGACAGGCCTCCAACCCAGGGAGGGACTGCAGGGATCCCAAGTGCACCTTCTACCCGCGCCATGGTCCTCTGTCCACTGCAGAACAAGTAGCTGTGTTTCTCAGGAATGAGAAGGGCAGCAGACAGAACATGCCACCTCCCAAGTTGGCCTGTGGCCAAGTCAACACACCCCGCAGGAGAGGAGATGAAATTCTGTCGAGAACCAGGGGCCTTGCTCCTGCCCCTCGCTTCCTATGAACTCCAGGCAGAGAGCCTGGGCAGGGGCTGATGAGAAGCATTTCTGAGGCATAGAACATGGAGGCGAAACAACAAAAATTCTAGCCTGATTGGATGAGAATCATGACACCGAAGCAGAAAGAAAGGGGACCAGGCTGAACGGTCCCCAGGGGAGCACAGAGCCCATTAGCAGCTCCTCCTCAGCCCCGCCCTCACGGATCCAGCCTGACCACTCACAGGTGACGGAGCCGAGGAGTGAAGTGGAAGGCATCTGGGGCCACAAAGCGGAGGCCACTCTTCACGATGGTTCTAGGAAAGGGGTAAGAGGGATTTAAACTCTGCCCCCCGCCCTCCCAGATGCCCCTGTGGAGCCGTGCACCCTCTCCATCCCTTAGTTTCCACAATTACCTGGATCCCCTCAAGCCCCTGAGCCTCCAGCCCTCTCCCAGACTCTCAGGTCTTCCCAGACCCCAATGTGTGTGGGCACCCACCACCCTGTGCCCAGGCCCACCCTGTCCACCCTAGTCCTCACAGGCTTCTCAGCTCCCCCAGGCCCTGCAGGTCCCCGAACTCCAGGCGTCGCAGATGCTGCTGGTTTTCCACATAGCTGCAAGGAGACGGGAGAGGAGCGGGCCAACAGGAGTCAGGGCCTCAGTGGAGTTACCCCATGTCCACAAGCAATCCTCCTCCCTTACAGCAAATGCACTATTCACACACAAACCCACTTCGCAACCCATTCACACACATGTCCCACGTGCTGAAAAGACCCACGAGTCACATATGTGCATACATGCATGCATGCACCCTCACCTTTACATACATGCGGACAATGACATGCCTCCTGCAACACATATGCAAGAGTACAGAAACGCACAGGGCTATCCCAATACCCTCACTCAAGGACACACATAAACAAAGCTCACACAGACTTCTCCTATTCATACCCAGATGAGAAGGTGTGAAGACATATTAGTCAAGGCACATTGCCATTGTCAGCATGGGGCTCCATTTTTACAGCAGGCTTCTCCAGCGTGTATATGCTCAACAATAGGGGGTCGCTCATGCCCAAGACTTACTCCCACAAAGGGCAAAGCTCTTGGTGCTGCTGCTCCACCCAGTGCTGAAGGTGCCCCAATTGTCATGCCAGTGTGTGCTCCCAAACATACTTGCTACTCTCTGGGTTCATTGACACTGAACACACAGACGCACACACGAATGCACCCCACCCCTCTGTCCCTTTAGTTCATTAGTTCTTTTCCACACTCTTCCAGAGCAAGCAAGAAGCATAGAACTGTCGGGGACCCCAGTGGAGTGGACAGAGTCCAACTGTGTGGATGAAGAGAGATGGGGATACAGTGTGAGACACAGGAAGGCTGAATGAGGCAGGTAGCAGAAAGTGGGCAGATAAACAAAGAGTGGAAAACTCAGAAGGGAATGACAGCAAAAAGACAGTGGGATTGGGAGAAGGAAAGGGACATACAGATAAAAAACAAAAAAGGGAGACACTGAGACAGAGATAAGGATGGAGAACCAGGGAGAATAAGAACCAGGGAGGAAAAGAAGAGAAAAGAAAAAAGACATGAGAGCCAGGAGCACTGGGGGTGGGGGAGGTGGAGTGGCTGTGGTTGCAGTCCTATCTTGTGAATCTGGCATTCTGGAGTTCCTGTGAAGTCACTCCCCTGTAGTGACTTGTCCTCTAGGTCCTCCTCTCCCCTCCCCACCCGCACGTGTGCCAGGGGCCCCTGACTCACTGACAATTCTCAGAACTCTTCCCCTCTCTTGTGGACTTTCTCTAAAGAACACCAAAAGAGCAGGGTCAGCCCAAGGGCCCTGTGCTTCCCCATCCCAGCCTTGACCCCCACAGGATGGGTGTGTGAATGTCTGTCCCCTGGAGGCCTAAGGATTTATAGCTACTTTGAGGGAGGCCAGATCACTGTTCTGGCCCAAGGTTTTCGAGCTATGGAGACCCAGGGAGTTGCTAAGAAGATGCACATAGCTGGGTATGTGCGAGCTGTCAGGCAATGTGAGCCATGCTGCCTCATTTGTTCAGATTCATAATCAATCTGTCTATTCGAGTCCATTAGCTCCTTGCTAGCTATGCGGTGAGAGAGGAGGGGGAAGTCTGTGCAGGAGGAGTTGGGAGGTTCAGACCCCACCCAGGGGGGACACCTCAGCTCACCACCCTGCCAACCTCCTCTTTTACAGTGCTGGCTTGTCCACTAGCCCTGGCCTGGGCTGGACTTCCCTGGGGCCTGGAAGGGCTCTTGGGATTGAGAACACTGATGCAAACAGTCAGGGGTCTGGGCTCTGGTTTGGATGGACAGGCCTGGGGGCAACAATCTAGTCCTCATGTCCTGTCCCATCATGCAGGAGCCCAGACTGAGACAGGGCCATCTCCTCTCTTCCTTGTCTCCCCAGGGCCATTAGAGAGAGATTGAGTACCTCCGTTAATTACCACAAGATGCCTGAGAAACTCGGTGCCACTCACTGCTGGCTCCACCAGCATGTAGAATACTCAAGTATTTTCCAGTCATCACTGTGTGATGCTGAGTCCCTTCGGGTCAATTATACTCTCATAGGTTTCACTAGTTGCTAAACAGTACTTGAGTATTTTGTAAGCGATTATTGCAGAAGGTCAAAGTACTGCAGAGCTGAAGGTCCCTCCCAAATCTAGACCTGGAAAAGGGGAGACTCTCTCAGCAGCAGCCCTGATTCCCTGATACAAGTAGAGACACGGTGAAAGGAAAGATGGGAGAGCAGGGAGAGAAGGAAAGGGGCTTCATTTCCCACATCCAAATCAAGGAGTCTTGTAATCAGTGAAAAGGAAAGAAAAGCTCAGACACCAAGGCAGTTCCTCACCACCTCCCACCAACTCCAGCCCAATCACAAATCCAAAGAAGAGATGGATTTCTGGGAATGACAAGGAAGAAGTTGGGGGCTGTCTTTTCCCTAAGAAAGAGAAGATAGCAAAGTACCACACTGCCAAATTCTGCACAGCTAACCACTCCTCCACGGGGCAGAACTTGGGCTCTTGACTAAACCCCACACAGAGATCGCCGAACAGTATCTGGTCCGCCGAGTTTCCCTCTTGCTCTGTCCCAAGCTAGCACCCCAGCTACTCTTGATCCTGGGCGACATCCAGACAGTGACTGCGTGCCTTTGCCAGGGTGATGGCAGCAGCAGAAGCCGCTGCAGCACAGCCAAAGGCTACACGTGCCAGTCTCCTACAGCAGCCTAGCCTGGCCCCTCAAAACCAGAGGTGAGTGCGCGCCCTCGGGAAGGGCTGTGCCCTCCTGACACTGCGCGCCTCTCCCGCCACATACTCACAGCTCCGTCAGGTTCCCGGCGCCCCGCAGCCCATGGAGGGTGTCCAGGGCGCCTGTCCTAGTGCAGCGTAACCCCGAGGGGCCCACGGGACAGCAGGCCTCCCGGCAGGATGCGGCGCAGGCAGAGGCCAGCATCAACGAAGCCAGCAGACCGCCTAGCCCTGTGGCCGGGAGATGCCAGCCCAGCTGCCCGCGCCGCTGGCCTCGCAGCATCCCGGCGGCGCCCGCCTAGCCCGGGCCGAGCGGCCGTCAGTACACTCCTAGCTGCTGCCGCCGGGCCTCGCGCGACACGTGCGCGGGGCGGTGTTAAAGACCAGCCTCCAGGAGAGGGCGGCACCCACAGCCCCGCCCCGCCCTGCCCCGCCCCGCCTGCCGATGCCCCGGGTGCCCAACTCCCCTTTCGGGGCCCTAATGCCAGTGCGCCTCCCCAGGTCTCTTGCGCGGCTGCAAGAGACCTGGGGAGACGGACTGCCACAGATTGCCTCCCTAGTTCTGAGACCAGGGGAGCTAGGAAGCAGATCCGTTCTTTCTTTCAGTAAAACAGCTGCGTTTTCAGATTTGCGGGACAGGCAGAGATTGAGCAAGGAAAAGGCTGAAGCCCAGGTCATTTCAGCCTGCCTCACGGTGCGCTTTGCCTAAGAGAGTGTGCACGTCACTTGGGAAAAATTAGATGAACGTTCTCCAGACCCCAGTAAGGAAAGGAAGGTGGCCCCAAAATGTCTGGACGGAGAACCTGGGGAGGACAGCAGGGTGGAGAACAGGTCTCTGAACGCAGCTGGGCGGAGAGTGGGAAGTGGAGACCTCTTGGTCGGCAAGAGACCAGAGGACGGCGCTAGAAGCTCTGCGCCGCGGCGTTTGCACCCGGCCCGGGTCTTCGAGGGCTCCGGACAGCGGTTCGCAGCCCTGCTAGGATATGCCTTTGGTTTTAGGGCCAGGCCCCAATCCCAGCCAAGCCAGCTGGGCCCCAGAGCCGGGTTGGGCCAAGCATAGCAGGCCTAACATCGATCGCTGTCCTGACAAGCGCATCGATTTCTGAGCGGAGAAATTAATAGATCTCTTAGCCCTTCGGACGTGGGAGTTGCCCGCGGGTAGAACTGGGAACTGTTGGCCCTTGGTATCTGTGAACCTGGGGACGTCTTAGGGTCCCAGCATCCAGGCCACGTAAGGGCAGGTCTTGTGCATTGGCTTCGCGGCTGCATGTTTAGGTCTCACGTTTAAGAGACTGACCGGAAGTGAGTAGGACCTAGCTAAGGTAGTCTTTGGGGCAGATAGCTTTCTGCGCCAAGCTACAGCACGAACAGCCCCCCAAGCGCTTCCAAACAAGTACACATACAGGGGCCACCAAGCATCCTAAATTCTCAAAAGGAACTAAAAATGAAGGCGGAATCTCACAGAAAGATGGCTCTTATCGTGGAGATCAGAGCCAGAACCAAGGGACTTGGCGGAGACATACCCCACGCCAAGGGGCTCTGGTCCAAGTGGCCTCGGGAGGCTCGGAGGGGCTGCGAGAGGCGAGGCTGAGGTCTCTAGGTTCTGCGAGCGGAGTCCGACCTGTCCAGACTGCCGGAGGTCACCTGTTGGACTCCAGAACCACTGCTCTTCAAACCAGGCGCCCAGCGGCTCCGTCCCGATCTGCAGCGAGTGGAGGGGTGCTAGAGGTGAGAGAGAAGTTGCCAAGGAGTGAGGAATGGGAGTTCAGTTCTTGGCCCCCAACCCCTTCGGCACTGTGGTCTTATTTCCCCAACATATCTGTCCCCCACCACCCTCAGTTGACAGGCTAAATATTTTTACTTGACTTAGTGGGAGGGGCGGAGAGAACGGGGAAGTCGGCACAAACCAATCCCAATCCGTTTCTGGAAAGGGTGGGAGTTGGGCGAGGTGCCTGCGCTCCTGCCTCAGGAGCCGCCCCAGAGGCTGAGGTCTGAATGCCCAGGAGGTCCGCGGAGTCCCGGGTGGAGTCCCGTGCGACTCCGGACCCCGCTGCCTCCTCCGGGGTGCTCCGGGGCGCTACGGGGCGCTACAGGGCGCTCCGCTCCACCTCCGCTCTGGACTGTCCAGCCTCTGGACCTTTGTGGTCTGAATCCTGGGTCAATTTCTTCCTCTGAAGGCCTCTCTGAGGCTGTCCTGCTTCTCTCTGCCTCTGTTCCCATCTCCGTCTCCAGATCACACTGAAGCTATCTCCAACTGCCTGATGCAGGTTTTATTTCCTCTAATCTGAGATTCTTTTCTATCTTCTGTCTCTACTTGAGATTTCTAATCCCTTTGTCCTGTGTGACTCCCTCCACTCTGGAACCTGGGTCTGCATCCTCCTTTCTCCCTGGAAGACACCTGAAAGAAAATCAGGTCATGGCAGTGGCTGCCCTGTGGCCCTGGGGAGTACACCTGCTTATGAGCCTGCTGTCCTTGGGATCTGGCCTGGACACACTAGAGGGTGAGTCCCCAGCAACGCCCTTCAACCCCATCTCCCTCCCAGAACACCTATACTCGTTTGTTTGGGTTTTTATTTTTCAAGACGGGGTTTATCTTCATAACCCTGGCTGTTCTAAAACTAGATCTGTAGACCAGGCTGACCTCGAATTTAGAGTTCCACCTGCCTCTGCCTCCCTAGAGCTGGGATTAAAGTTGTGTGCCACGACATCTGATTTCTACTTAATCTTTCTTTATTGGACCATGAAGACTAGGATTAGCCCTCAGAAGGACTTTTCACCAGCTAGAACTGGCATCTGAAGAGTTTCCCCGCCCTCTCAGCTCCCTAAGCATTAAGGAATTGGAAATGGAATGAACAGATGTTCTGCAATCCATTTCTGTTTGTGAAACCATGATCCCAGTAAAGTCTGAGTTTGAACCAAAATGAGACTCTAAGAATTAGAAGTCATTTTAAAGGGCCACTGAATGTTAAGGGCAGGGTGAGACCAACAACTGAAAACCAGGCACCATTAAGCAACTTAACCTATTGTGTATAGTAGGCTCGGAGAAGCAGACCCAGACCCTGAGCTCTGGCATCCCAGCTTTAGTCCATGTCCCCCCACCAGCTATCCAAGAGAGGACTGCCTCTCCTCCATGCCTCAGTGCTATTCCTCAAATACACATTTCCCACCAAAGGCATCTGTGGAGTGGGAGTGGGAACATCAGACCAAGTGGCCCTCAGAGGGTTGCCAGGGGCTATGTGGGAAAAGGTAGCAGCAGAAGAGGAAAGATTAAATGTACCACTCCATCATCAATCTCCCTTTGTCCTCCATTCAGAGAAAGCTTGGGAACCCAGCACTCTGAGACTGTAAAGGGTCTTAGGATGCTCTCCTAAAGCTCCCAGGATCAAGGCAGGGCTCCCCTTTCTGTACAGATAATACAACTGGACTTGGGGTGAGGTGTGGTCTGAAAGGGACCATCACAGAAGATTTGCAATGCATGGTGATCTGCCTGAGGGTCCTACCCCTTCCCCTTCTGTGCCAGGACACTGCACAGCAGATGCCAGGCAGGAGCCCAGTTGTCAAAATAAAGCAAGCATATCTTGGGACTCAGTGTTTGGCCAACAGGCCCAGCTGTTGTTTCCCAGTGAAGCTCTACTTGGGGCTTGGCCTGAGGAAAGGCAGGGGTTAATCTTTAGAGGTCTTAGATTTGTTTTTCCAATGTCTCACATTAGGGGAGCTCTGGAGAGGATAAGGCATGATGGGAAGTGGGCACCTGAGGGAACCCCCCCACCTGCCTCAAAGAGTCTAATTGGCTTTCACAGAGGGAACAGAAGTGTTTTTCCTTCTTTTCCTTTCTGTGTATGTACCTGCCTTCACTATTGTGCTCCCAAGTATATGGGCATCTGTGCATGCACACATACAACAGCTGACAGTCAAGCATAGACTACAGAGAGAAGGTACAGGGAGGAAGAATTCCTGTCTCCCACCCCATCCCTATCAGCCTTGAGAAGCCCTAAGCCAGGGACTAGGATGGCCTGTGTGGGAAAATGTGGGGTGTGGTAGCAGTGTGCGCGTGCGTGCATGCGTGCGTGCGTGCGATAAGTATACCTGAATGTTAAACTGAAGCATTCAGACTTGCTTATATGAAGACCCTGCAAGCTCTCCTTAGGAGGAAGTGAGGCCAAGCACCCAGCCCCCATATGGAAACAAGCCTGAAGGCCTTGAGAATAGAAAAGCAAATGGGTGGGTCCCAAAGAAAGAGCAGATTTAGTATCTATATGTTCACAGTCCATGGTTCCCCAGTCCCAGTCCTGAGCTGGATACCATGGGGGATGCAAAGTTGACCTAGAACAGCCAGAATCTTGAAGAGAGTGTAAGCAGCCATGCTGAGCAGTACACAAGGTATCCCTGTGACTGCTGAACTAAGGGAAATGACCCCTGAAGGGAAACGGATGCAGGGTTAGAGAGCTCTAGCAAGGACACTGGGACCCAGGATTACAGGCCAAAGACCTTTGTAGGTTTGAGGCTAGAGAGGTGAATGGGGACAAGCTTGTCTACACCCCAAAATGTTAGGTTAAGGAAGTGAAATGAGGGCCTCTGCTCTGGCAAAGAGGAACTACAGAATGTCCTTTCAAAAGCAGAAAAGACTTAGATACCATTGGGCTGGCTCCTGAGGACCAAAGCTCAGCCTGTACTTCCCAGGCACAATGTGCACTCATTTTTTCACCATTCACTAAGCACCATACTTGTGTCAGGCACTATACGTGAACTAGGGTATAGCAGTGAGTTAAACAAAAATATCTGCCTTTATGAGGCTTGCAATGAGCAAAATAAATATGCAAATTATATAAAGTTAGTTGAGAGTTACAGGGAAACAGGGTGTGGTACATAGACTCAGAAGACAGAGGCAGAAGGACAGAGCTCCAGGCTACCAGAGCTACACAGTAAGATCCTGTCTCAAAACACCGTGGTCTGGGGATGGGACTCAACAATAAGGTGTTTGCCTAGCCAGCACTGACCCCGCCAAAAGAGCAGGACAGTCTTCACCGTGGTGATTTAGGGAGGCAAGGAGTCATGTAAGGGAACGTGTTCCATTTTCAGGAACAGAAGACCCTAAACTAGGCGTCTGTCTGCTTGTTTGGGAGGAGACAACTCTTCATTAGAGCACAACTTGGTTCCCTCCACTCTGCCCCACCAGCGGAGCTGCCAGGATAGGGTTCTTGGTCTGTACTGTACTCATTTGCCTGCCCACATGTGCCCACAGTGTGTCCCAGCCTGGATATCCGCTCCGAGGTTACAGAGCTTCGTCGCCTGGAGAACTGCAGTGTGGTGGAGGGCCACCTGCAGATCCTTCTCATGTTTGCTGCCACCGGAGAGGACTTCCGGGGCCTCAGCTTCCCGAGCCTCACCCAGGTGACCGACTACCTGCTGCTGTTCCGAGTCTACGGTCTGGAGAGCCTTCGAGACCTCTTTCCCAACCTGGCCGTGATCCGAGGTGCACGCCTCTTCCTGGGCTATGGGCTCATCATCTTTGAGATGCCCCACCTAAGGGACATTGGGCTGCCGTCGCTGGGGGCCGTGCTTCGTGGGGCTGTGCGTGTTGAGAAAAACCAGGAACTGTGCCATCTCTCCACCATTGACTGGGGCCTGCTGCAGCCTGCACCTGGTGCCAACCACATTGTAGGGAACAAGGGCGAGGAGTGTGCTGATGTATGCCCTGGTGTGCTGGGTGCTGCTGGTGAGCCCTGTGCAAGAACCACCTTCAGTGGGCACACTGACCACAGGTGCTGGACATCCAGCCACTGTCAGAGAGGTGGGCATTTCCACAGAAGGTAGCTGTAGCCATAGGGAGGCAGGGCTGGGTGAGGTAGAGCCACACTTTGCTGTCCCACCTTTAGCTATTTGTTTTTTTGTTTTTGTTTTTGAGACAACATATAATGTAGCCTAGGCTGGCCTGAAGCTTGACATGTAGCTGAGGTTGGCTTTGAACACCTAACTGCTCTGTCTCCATCTCCTAAGTGCTGAGTATGCCTGGCTTGCTGCCATTGTTTTTAAATACCCTTCTAATGAGGCAGGTACCCTCATTATCCCATTTTACAGGAAAGGAAACAGATGTTCAGAGAAACTAAATAACTGATGTGACATCAGGCAGGCACAGGGTAGGTAAGGAGGGGATTTGGAAAGAGGGTAGATACCAGGGTACAGAAATCAGCATTCTGAGGCAGAAGCCAAGGATGCACCTCTGCTCACTAGCCGGGTTCATCTGGCATCTCTGTGCCTGTCTCCTCTGAGCTGTGGTAGGGTGTGGGTGGGAGCCTACACAGCATTGAACAGAACCAGGACTATAGTTTCAGTAAAAGTGGTCTCAGCCAAGGTGATCAAGCTGGTAGCGCTGAAATAGGCAGATGAGGTGCTAAGGACAGAGAGGAGAAGGAAGGACAGGAAAAGGCAAGCCTGTGACCTTGGAAGTCCACCCAGAGGCAGAAGGAAAGCAGTGGAGAAAGTGGGGAGGGAAGTAAGGCTTTCCAGGATCCAGGAGCAGATCTGGGGTTCTCTAGTCTTTCTCATGAAGCTCATACAGCTCAAGGTCTGCCCCCCTCACCTCTAGCCTCAGCTCCGGGCAGGAGAATAACCAGATCCCTGCTGTATCGGCAGTGAGCTGCCTCCCTGTTGGCTGTAAACACAGCTGCTGCATGTCCTCTTAATTTGTGTACCATGTCAACAGGCCCAGGCTGGACACACCTTGCCCTGGCCTAGCTGATCAGGCATAGCCAGCTGTTTCCCCTTGGCACCATACCAAGCCACCACAGGATAGCCTAGACAGAGCAGCAGGCTGCAGAGCAGCAATGCTGATGGGGGAGGTCACTGCTCCATCCTGGGGTCTCTCTTTTTTCTTTATCTGAGGGAGGGCCTCTCTGTGTACCCTCTGCTGGACTAGAACTTGCTATGCAGACCAGGCTAGCCTCAAACTCACAGAGATTCATCACCCTCTGCTTCCCAAGTGCTGGGATTAAAGGAATGCATCCCAGCCCAGCTTGAGTTCTGATACTCTCAAGGAGGTGCTGTGGGAGCTGGAGCACACAGACAGGCCCCATGCTTGTCTTCAAGCATCCATGATGCAAACAAAAACAAAGTTAGTAGTGTAATCTGGACCAGAGATATCTGGCACTGAGAGTGTTACCGTAAGGTTCAGTGAGCCAGGGTTGGAAAAGGGCATCACTGAGGGTTCCCAAGGGGTAGGTAAGGTCTGATGTCCTTTGCCTGCAGTGTGTCCCTGCCCCCGTGGTCTGGCCTGCACAGCAGATGGTGAGTGCTGCCACAGTGAATGTCTGGGCGGCTGCAGCCAGCCTGAAGACCCTCGGGCCTGTGTAGCTTGCCGCCACCTCTCCTTCCAAGGAGTCTGCCTGCAGGCCTGCCCCCCAGGCACCTACCAGTATGAGTCCTGGCGCTGTGTCACTGCTGAGCTCTGTGCCCATCTACGCGAGGTGCCTGGCCACGCAGCTGCCTTTGGCATCTACCAGGGCAGCTGCCTGGCTCAGTGCCCTCCAGGCTTCACCCGTAATGGCAGCAGGTGAGAGGGGTAGCCCTGGGGTGTTTGGGAGACCCAAGCAGTCTCATCAGCCCAAGGCTTAGGTGATTTGCTTGTCCTGCCAGCATTTTCTGCCACAAGTGTGAGGGGCTGTGCCCCAAAGAGTGCAAGGTCGGCACAAAGACCATCGACTCTGTCCAAGCCACACAGGACCTGGTGGGCTGCACCCACGTGGAGGGGAGCCTCATCCTCAACCTTCGCCAAGGCTGTCAGTACCCTTCCTGGTCATGCCCTTCCTGGCCACACTCTCCTGCCTGCCTGTATTTCTTGCATGGCTTCCCCTCACCCAGGGTCCTATCCCTTTGTTCCTACCTCCTTTGTCCCTCCAGCTTCCTACCCTGTAGACCCTCACATTCCCTGGCCTTGCTGCAGCCCTATCTTCCTCATCCCCAGACAACCTGGAGCCAGAGCTTCAACGCAACCTGGGGCTCGTGGAGACCATCACCGGCTTCCTCAAAATCAAGCACTCTTTTGCACTCGTGTCCCTGGGCTTTTTCAAGAACCTGAAACTAATCCGGGGAGATTCCATGGTGGACGGGTAAGGGTCCTCGGCATCCTCAGAACAATGGTGAAGACAATGGGCTCTGAAATTAGTTTGCTGTGTGAGTTTGGGGAGGTTTCTTGAGTTCTCTGGTCTGGTTTTTCTTCTGTAATAGGAAGCTTGTTCTAGGATTGTGTTTGCTACTTACGATGTTGTATGTAAAGCGTGTTACACAGTGGCTAGCACACAGTACATACAATAATAGTTTCAGGCTGTTCCTTAAGGAAGGACCTGACAGTTAAGTTGCAGAATGAATCTTCCGGGTTGTAAAACCACTCCTACCACCTAGCCACCAAGGCCTCCTCACGAAGAAGCCAGTGTTTTTTTCAAAATAAAAAGAGGTTTAAATTGTCATCAGTCAAGTGGCTCCTCTGTCTCCTGGCATATGAATGTGGCTCCCTCCCCAGGAGTACTCACAGCCAAGCTGGCCAGGCATAGCTTCTGTGGCCCAAGCCAGTGCTCAGTTAAAGTGAGATGAAGGAGCGCCAAGGCGAGCGTCTGGCCCCTTCACCACATGACACTGCTGGTCAGTGGTGAAGAGCAGGTGCCCCGAGGCCCCTCGTGAATGTGAGTGAGCTGCAAATTACAACTGTGCCCAGTGCAGCCTCTGCGGGGGAACCCATGAGCCAGTCCCTCTCCTGCCCCAGCCCCTGGCACTTTCCGGAGCAAGGCACCCGGCTTTCTCCAGGAACTACACTCTGTATGTGTTGGACAACCAGAACCTGCAACAGTTGGGGTCCTGGGTGGCTGTGGGACTCACCATTCCGGTGGGCAAAATGTACTTCGCCTTCAACCCGCGCCTCTGCTTGGAGCACATCTACCGACTGGAGGAGGTTACAGGGACCAGAGGTCGGCAGAGCAAGGCTGAGATCAACCCTCGCACCAACGGAGATCGAGCTGCCTGTAAGGCCCCCCCAGCCTAAGTGCACACAAGGCAACACACACACTTGCACTAAAACACCCGAGGAGGTTAGCGCCGGGGGTGAGCGTGGGCCCGTGGCAGGTGTGCGGAGAGCGGGTGCTTTTCTTTTGCTCCATGCAGGTCAGACTCGCACCCTGCGCTTTGTGTTCAACCTCACTGAAGAGGACCGCATCCTGCTGCGATGGGAGCGTTACGAGCCTCTGGAGGCCCGGGACTTGCTCAGCTTCATCGTCTACTACAAGGAGTCGTGAGTAGAACGTGGCACCAGACCCTGATTTCTTTTTTATTTATTTCATTTTATTTTCGAGACAGGATCTCACTACATCAATTAGCCTACAATTCTCAAAGATTCTCCTGCCTCAACCCCAGCCTCCAAGAATGCTGGGATTCCAGGCCTGCATACTATGCAGAGTCCAATTATTTTCAAGACCAAAGGAGAAGAAAACATAGCCCCGCTGGACTAGGGAGAGCCAGAAAGCTAGCACCCCCAAAAGTATACCCAGCCTGGATCTGTCTCATCTTCTTTGGTCCTCTGTGCCTCAGTTTCTCCCCACCAAGTAAAATGAAGAGGACAGCAAGGGTTTCTGAGAACCCAGGAGATCATTCTAGAAAAGCTTGGCTAATTAAGCTTCAATTTACTGTGCTAACAGTCTCTGCTGACCACATGCGCTTGACCCAGCAGCGGTTTGGAAAGGACCCACTAATTTGGCCACTTCTATGAGCATCTTTACCAACATCTCATTAAAGCCTGAGGAAAGAAAGGGGCAGGGACCAACCTTCCTTTCTCTCTCTCTGTCTCTTTCTCTCGGTCTCTGTCTCCCTCTGTATCTGTTTTGTCTTTGTCTGTTTCTGTCTCTGTCTCTCTGTGTCTCTGTCTTTCTCTCTGTCTTGTCTTTCTGTCTGTTTCTGTCTTTCTCTGTATCTGTCTTGTCTCTCTGTTTCTGTCTGTCTCTCTCTGTATCTGTCTTGTCTCTCTATTTCTGTCTCTGTGTCACTGTCTCTGTCTCTCCCCCTCAATAAGACAGTGTTTCAGTATGTGGCCCTAGCTGTCCTGGAACTCTCTGTGGGCTAAGCTGGCCTCAAACTCACAGAGATCTACCTACATCTACATCCTGAGTGCTGGGAGTAAAGACATGCACCACTACCGCCCAACCCTTTCTTTTTCTTAAAATGGTCCTTATGTATTCTGGCTAGCCTCAACCTCTTTGAACTTATCCTCCTGCTTCCAACCCCAAGTGCTAGGTTTACGGAAGTGTATCACATATCCTGTTCAAGTTGTTCAAGGATCAAACTCAGGGTGAAGTGCATGCCAGTCAAACTCTACCAACTGGGCTACACTCCAGCCCAGAAGGGGCTAATTCTTTGGAGAGAGTGGACTGACCTGAGCAGGAGAGATATCACAAGAAGGACTTCTCCCAAAACAAGTCACTGAATCCTGGTCCAATTCTGGCTCTGAGCCAGGCCTACTTGGTGTGCCATACCTTACAAGGCATCTTCCCTCCTGGCACCCACTCTGTGACCGTCATACCAGCTCCCTAAGCATCCCACTTCTGAGTTCTAGCAAGAACAGGTCCTCCTGCCGCCCCTCATCTCCTGCCCCAAGTCTGTCCATGGGGCTGCAGTGATGGCTCAGTGGATAAAGCAGGTTTTGCTACACAAGCCTGAGGAGCTGGAGTTCAGATCCCCAGCACTCATATTAAAGCCAGGTGTACGTCAGTCACACCAGCACTGGAGGACAGAGACAGAAAGACCCTGGAGGCTCACTAGCAGAGAAAAGCTGCAGGTTAGTGAGAGACCCTATCTCAAAATGTAAGGTGCAAGTGACTGAGGAAGGAATCTCAGTGATCTCCACACAGGCTGGCACTAGTGAGGGCATCCCCACACATGTAGCACCACCACACACATGCAGGTGCGCAATCGCACACACGCGCACACACACATACACATACACACTTTTTGACCCTGGTCAGCATAATTCCACCCCCCGCCTCCCAGAAAAGAAGCAGATACCCTGATCATGGATTTGCTGCCTCACAGCAAATTAGTCAAACCTGCTGACTAATGTCTTCCATACAGTCCTCCCTTCCGTTGCTCAGGAGCCAGCCCTCCTTATATCTATGCAGCCTATTCTGTCTCTCCAAGGCCTGCCTCTGGCCTAACCCCCAACGTCTGCCTCAATTGTTCCCTTGAGTCAGTGGGTCTTGGCTTTTGGGGGTCTACTTTGAAGACTTTTGAGCTAGCTGTGTGTGATGACACACACCTTTAATCCCAGTACTCAGAGGCAGAGGCAGGTGCATCTCTGAGTTCGAGGCCAGCCTGGTCTACATAGAGAA
This sequence comes from Meriones unguiculatus, assembly GCF_030254825.1. Classification (NCBI taxonomy): domain Eukaryota; kingdom Metazoa; phylum Chordata; class Mammalia; order Rodentia; family Muridae; genus Meriones; species Meriones unguiculatus. The sequence goes on from NC_083350.1 coordinate 190,921,952, forward strand.
CTCCAGAACAGCATAAAAGCTAGAAAGCCACCTCTAGAAAGGCATTTCTCAAAGCACAAACACATGCAGAACTGTGCTTACAGTTTGGGAGGTTCCTAGACTCCCAAAGGCTATGCAGAGGCCTTGGTTACAACACTGCTCACTGGGTGGCGTGGTGCAGGCTATTGATCCCAGCAAACACTCAGGAGGCTGACCAGGAGGGAAGGTTCAAGACTAGACTGGGCTACTTGGAAATACTCCCTAAAACAAAATAAAACAAAACAAAAGCACTGTGCTGTTCTTGACAGGAGCTTGCTCTACCAATCCTAGCTCCAGGTCACCTCACTAGAGCTGAGAATGAGCTGCTCTGTTTGACCATACCCACTTCTAGGGACTGTTTAAAAAGAATTCAAACTGTTTGTTTTTGCTATTCTCATTAAGACAAAAGCTCAATAATTCTTACTAGAGATTAAAAATATTTCATTACTATTTGTGATGTATGGCTAAGATCATAAGCCCCATAGGGTAGGTGAATTGGCTGGAATTACATGCATGGGGGGAAATGGCTATGACAATCCTGAGTAGTTGGGCAGGAGAGAGAAAGAGCTTGGAGATGGGCCTGAGCCACACACACACACACCCCCTGCCATGCAGTCCATTCCAGAATGCCACAGAACACGTGGGTCCAGATGCCTGTGGAACCCAGAGTTGGAACCTGTTGGATGTGGAACTGCCTCTCAGCCGCACCCAGGAGCCGGGGGTGACCCTAGCCCCCCTTAAGCCCTGGACACAGTACGCCGTGTTTGTGCGGGCCATCACACTGACCACCGCTGAGGACAGCCCCCATCAGGGAGCCCAGAGCCCCATTGTCTACCTTCGAACATTGCCTGCAGGTAAGCTGAGGGCTCGGGCATGAGGTAGACAGAGGCACCAGACACAGAGACAGTAGCACCCTGGAGGACAGGAGGTCCTTTTGCACTATGGGGCATTCACTGAGCCTTGGGGGAAGCTGGAGTTGGACTTGTGGCAGCTGAGTGAAGTCAAAGGCCTGTGAAGGACTGAGAATACCCAGTGTTGAGCTTCTGTATTGCTTCCCCAAGGTTGGGACCAGGCTCAGGTGGGAGATTGCTTTGTCTGCCATGGAAAGCCTGGGTTTCATACATCCTATTTTCTGAAACAGAGAAAACACAGAATGATTCCCAGGGAAGGAGGGCTCTGGAAAGGGAGGATGAACCAGAGGCGGGAGCTCGTCAGCACACAGCATTGGGAAGGGTCACACCCCTGAGTGGCACCCTTTTCGTGTTCCTAGCACCCACGGTGCCCCAACACGTCATCTCCACCTCCAACTCCTCCTCACACCTTCTGGTGCGCTGGAAGCCGCCGGCCCGGCGCAATGGAAATGTCACCTACTACCTGGTGCTGTGGCAGCGGCTAGCAGAGGACAGCGACCTCTACATTAATGACTACTGCCATCGCGGTACGCACCTCAGGCCGGGAGTGCCTGTAGTGGCGGGTGGAGCACGGCCCTGACTTCTCTCTTCTGGCCACAGGTTTGCGGCTGCCCACCAGCAGCCACGACACAAGCTTCGACCGTGAAGACCCAGCACTGGAGGCTGAGCCGGAGCAAGGCTGCTGTCCTTGCCAACACTCACCTCCTGGGCAGGCCTTGCCGACAATGGAGGCACAGGACACCACGTTCCAGAAAAAGTTTGAAAACTTCCTACACCACGCCATCACTATCCCCAAGTGCGACCTGGTTGGGAGGGCCTGAGGGGTGGTACTCAGAGAGGGAGGAACCTTGTGGGAGGGGCCTGGCCTTGGCGCTAGTGGGTTTGGAGGCTGCAGAGCATACTGAAGTTGAGCATGTCCCCTGGCTTCCCCAGGGCCCCCTGGAAAGTGACATCCATCAACAAGAGCCCCCAAAGGTGAGCTGAAACGAGCACGGGGACAGCGGAGGGACTCTGGGAATAGGCCTTAGGTCTCTGACCCATCTGTTTCCAGGGACCGCAGGGAAGCTGGCCTTCTCAGATTGGGGAACAACTCGGATTTTGAGATTCAAGAGGACAAGGTTCCCCGGGAGCGAGCAGTGCTGAGCGGCTTGCGTCACTTCACAGAATACAGGATTGACATCCATGCCTGCAACCACGCGGCACACACCGTGGGCTGTAGTGCTGCCACCTTCGTCTTTGCACGCACCATGCCACATAGTAGGTGCCCCTGTAACCAGCAGAGCATGTCTACCCTCCCGCTAGTCTCACCCTGTTCACCCTTCCTGGTTCCCATGATTGTGGAACTTCAGTGTAGCCTGGGTTTGAATGTGAATGAGAGCAACCTCTTGCAGGAGAGGCTGATGGCATCCCAGGGAAGGTTACCTGGAAGGCAGCTGGCAAGAGCAGTGTCATCTTGCATTGGCTTGAGCCACCTGACCCCAATGGGCTCATCCTCAAGTATGAAATCAAGTACCGCCGGCTGGGAGAGGTAGGTACCGAGGCACTCCTCTCCCAGTCTGAGCCTGTCCCTCCACCCCATTCCCAGCCTGATGTCTGTTCCACCCGCAGGAGGCCACCGTGCTTTGTGTGTCCCGACTTCGCTACGCCAAAGTTGGCGGGGTCCACCTGGCCCTGCTGCCCCCTGGCAACTACTCTGCTAGAGTGCGAGCCACCTCCCTGGCCGGCAATGGCTCCTGGACAGAAGGTGTGGCCTTCTACATCAACGGCGCAGGTAAGACGGACTTGCTTCCCACTCTGTCCAGCTGGTCTGTGCCCACCGTCAGCCCCGCCTACCACCACTCTCCAGTGCTGCCACTGAAGCAGCTTCCACCCTGACCTGTCACTGTTTCCCACACTCCACCACCAGAGGAAGAGGATGCTGGGGGACTGCGCATCCTCCTCACCGTCACCCCTGTGGGGTTCATGCTGATCATCATGCTTGCTGCCCTTGGGTTCTTCTACAGCAAGAAGAGGTAATGACAAGTCCCACATATTCCCACCCCATTCTCTCCCTTAGCCATCACATAGGGACAGCACAGTCACAGGGCAATAGTTTAGATAACAGAAAGGACTTCCCTAAAGACACTAAGTTTTTCCCTGGAACACACAGAGACATGCTGTGCACACACGAGAAAAGAAGTGCTGCCCTAATTTGAAACTAACCTCTTAGTTAGGGTGACAATTCATCCTTGTTAACCTGGACATGTCTTATATCCCAAGAAACCCCTTGGTGTGGGCATCTGGGACTATTGGCTTCCACACCCTTAGCTCCAGCTGAGAAATAATGAAGCTGGTTCTGCTGTGAGGAGGAAAGACTGGAGCCCTAGTATGTGCTTATATAGATGTCATCACCTACCCCAGGGCTGAGCACAAGAGGGCCTAAAGAGAGGACATCCCCTTTTCTACCCCTGGCTTTACCTATTCTCAGCCTATTTGGTCCCAGGACTAGTACCATGGGCAGCTTGAAAATGCTTGGTACTCCCTAGTGGTCACCTTGATCAGAGCGATGGTGGTCAATACCACCCTGGTGCATTCATTTCCTCCCTGGATCCATTGCAGAAACGGCACGATGTACACGTCTGTGAACCCTGAGTACTTCAGTGCTTCCCACAGTAAGTCCAGGGGCACAGGTGGTATGGGATAGAAGGCAGGAGCGGGAGAGCAGAGTTCCAGAAGCCCTTCTTGGAGGTGGCCTTAGGAGCAGAGCGCTTCAGAAGAGAAGTCAAAGGACTCCATTTTCTACATAAAGTGAACCTGAAATGATGTTGTAGCTTTTGGAAAAGAAGTGGCACCCTAATCTGCTGGTCTAGAGAGATGGCTCAGTGTGTGAAAGTGCTTGCTCTGGGTCTGAATTCCCAGCACTACATAAACACGTGACATCGTTATTTATGCCCGTACCCCCAGCTCTGGTTATAGAGACAGGCAAGGATCTTTCAGAGCTTGTTGCCCAAACCCCTCACAGAGTCTCCAGTTTAAGGGGGGCCTGTATCAATGGACTAACTCAGCACCCAGCAACAACTACAGAAGAACAGATGAAAGCTAAAGAGGTGATTCCCCATTAAAATGCTTGTTAAGAGCACCAGCTGCTCCTGCAGAGGACCTGAGTTCTATTCCAAGCATCCACAGGGCAGCCCACAGCTGTCTGCAATTCTTGTTCCAAGGATCCTATGCCTTCTTCTGGCCCCCACACACATATGCAGGCAGAATACTCATACACTTAAAAATAAGGTGTAAAAATATAATAATAATTAAAATGTTCGCTGTACAAGGATGAGGACTCAAGTTCAGATTGTTTGAATCTCTAGAAATCTTCAGAAATGCTAGATGGACATAGTGGCCCACAAGTAATTCCAACCTCACAGGGAGAAACAGGGATCCCCAGGGCAAACTGGACAGGACTAGGCATATCGGTGAGCTCTGGTTTTGATTTAGAGTCCCTGCCTCAATGAATAAGGAGGAACACACAGAGACATGCACACATGAATGCATGCACACACACATGCTGTGCACACACGAGAAAAGAAGTGCCGCCCTAATTTGAAACTAACAGTGCACTGTTTTCTGTACCAAGGAATCCAGCATGAAACTAGCACATATGCTTTTGTCCTGCCTTTATGTGAATTTATAATTAAATATTAAGGGATTATGATCTCAGCAAACTAGTCCTTTTTCACCACTAAAGTTGGATAATAACTTTAAGGGAAAAAAAAAGAGTCAAGAGGCAGGTGAAAACAGAGAGGGGCACCCTGCTCCTGGCACGCATGTCTTCTCAGTGTACAGCCCTGACGAGTGGGAGGTTCCCCGGGAGCAGATAACCATCATCCGAGAACTGGGCCAAGGCTCTTTTGGGATGGTCTATGAGGGACTGGCACGAGGACTGGAGGCTGGAGAGGAGTCTACACCTGTAGCCCTGAAGACAGTGAATGAGCTGGCCAGTGCTCGGGAGCGCATTGAATTCCTCAAGGAGGCATCTGTCATGAAAGCATTCAAGTGTCACCATGTGGTAAGGCCATAGCTAGGGTAAGGCTATGTGGTGAGAGGGGGAGGACATTACCAGGTCAGGGCTGGGACTACAGTTAACATTTTAATAGGAACACTCTAGAACTGAGATAGTCAGGATCAAGACTCAGCATTGGGTGTCAAGAGAGTTATTAGGGTCTTGATTGGATCAAGGTCAGAGTTGGGCCAAGTTGTGACTGTGATAGGATCAGATATGATCAGGGTTAAGATTTAAGGATTACACTCCCAGTGAGAGTGAAGATGGGCCCTGGGTCAGGTTATCATCACAGTAGGCTGAGGTTTTGGCCCTGTGGATCATGGAGATGGAGGAACCACAGCAAACATCTTTGTCATCTCAGGTTCGTCTCCTGGGTGTGGTGTCTCAGGGCCAGCCAACTCTGGTCATCATGGAGTTAATGACCCGTGGGGACCTCAAGAGCCATCTCCGATCTCTGAGACCTGAGGCAGAGGTTGGAACAAGAAAGACCTGAGCCATAGGAGGCTGGGAATTGAGAAGAGTTGGGCAGAGTGTGGGTGAGGGGTAGTCCTTCACCAGCCTCTCTCTTGCCTATAGAACAACCCTGGCCTCCCACAGCCAGCACTCTGTGACATGATACAGATGGCTGGTGAGATTGCAGATGGCATGGCCTACCTTGCTGCCAAGAAGTTTGTGCACCGGGACCTGGCAGCGCGCAACTGCATGGTGTCCCAGGACTTTACCGTCAAAATTGGTGGTACAGTGTTTACCAGGTGGCCGTAGAGTCTCCATAAGCTAGCCCAGAGACCAGTCCTGGTCCATAGGCTTGACCAGCAGGGCCCCTAACCTCATGTCTCCATCTCCATGTTCAAGAGAAGAAATGGCCTCCGAGACCCTTTGAACTCACACATTCCAGAATGCTTAGTGACTGGGGGTAGAGCTGTTCAGGGACTGTCTTCCGGGAAACCAGTACATGCCCAAAACTCTTGCTTTTTAGACTTCGGGATGACGCGGGATGTGTACGAGACCGACTATTACCGCAAGGGCGGAAAGGGACTGCTGCCCGTGCGCTGGATGGCCCCTGAGTCCCTAAAAGATGGAATCTTCACTACTCACTCAGATGTCTGGTAGGGCCTGACAGGAGGAGGGACTTCCAGGAATGTGCAAGCAGCCTTTGGGAAGGGCTTAGGACTTGCTGGGGGTGCCAAGCAGCCTGATCCAGGCTCTCCTTCATGTTTTCCAGGTCCTTTGGTGTGGTGCTCTGGGAGATTGCGACCCTGGCTGAGCAGCCATACCAGGGTCTATCAAACGAGCAGGTGCTCAAATTTGTCATGGATGGTGGAGTGCTAGAAGAACTGGAGGACTGTCCCCTTCAGCTGTGAGTCATCCCTGCCGCCTGCACCCCCTCCTTCACCCCTGCACTGTGCTCACCACCCTTGATTCTGACCCAACTCCAAAGCTTCTATGTCACTGACTCCCAGTTCTCTGGTTGGTTGGTTTGGGTTTTTTGGTTTTTCAAGACAGGGTTTCTCTGTGTAGCCCTGGCTGTCCTGGAACTCACTTTGTAGACCAGGCTGGCTCAAACTCAGTGGTCCACCTGCCTCTGCCTCTGCCTCCCAAGTGCCGGGATTAAAGGCACCACCACCTAGCCACTACTAGTTCTTTCTTATTTTATTTAAAGATTTATTTATTTTATGTAGATGAGTGCTCTATCTGCATATACACCTGAATCCCAGAAGAGGGTATCAGATCCCAGAAAAGATGGTTATGAGCCACCATGTGGTTGCTGGGAATTGAACTCAGACAGTGCTCTTAACCACTGACCCATCTCTCCAGCCCTATTCCCAGTTCTTTTTGTTCAAGACAGGGCCTCTCTGTGTAGTCCTGGCTATCCTGGACTCACTTTATAGGCCAGGCTGGCCTCAAACTAACAAAGATCCACCTGCCTCTGCCTCTTTGAATGCTGAGACTACAGGCACGTGCCACCATGCCCAGCTTACTCCCAGTTCTTAACTTACCTACTTTCCTCATTTATTCCCCTCTGATCCCTTTCTTTCATTGATACCTCCTATTGGGGAGGCAGGAGTTTGTCTGGGTTCCCTCTAACCCACTTCATGCCCACCAGACAGGAGCTGATGCGATGCTGCTGGCAGCACAGCCCCCGCCTGCGTCCTACTTTCATCCACATCCTGGATCGAATACAGGAGGAGCTTCGGCCCTCTTTCCGACTCTGTTCCTTCTACTTCAGTCCAGAGTGCCAGCGTGGTCAGGCCTCCTTGCTGCCTGCTGAGGCAGAGCCTGACTCCCCACCAACCTCAAAGGGAGCTTCAGACTGTAGACCCCTAAATGGAGACCCAGGACACTAAGGGTCACTCCATTCCCCACCTGAGTGGCCTCCCATAGGCAGAGAAGATAGAACCCAACCTTTATGGCCAGTTGCTTCCCTCTCACTCCCCAGTCTCCCTAGGCAGGTCAAGAATTATCTCAGCACTATCAGAGAGCAGGAGCAAGAAAGGGAGGCATCTGAACTCACAGATGACTCAGAGAGATAACCTGTGAGAAAGCATGAGAGGCCACAGCAGGAGGGACCCTCAGATCACAGGGCAGGCATGTCCTTCCCTCAGAAGAGACACTGTTCAGACTGAGAAAGCTAGTTCACTGGAGACAGGGTCCAGAGATGCGGCCTCTCCAACGCTGGGTCATCAACAGCTTGGGAGCCAATGAGTGGCCAGAGGCAGGTCTGGAGATCTCTTTACTCACTTTGGGACCTGAAGACAAACATTCATGTCCCTGCCCTTTCTTTTCCTGTTCATCTCCTCCCCTCTACCACACATACCAGGACAGAACAGGAAACCTAGGACCCTGGGCAGGTCAGTACCCTCACTTCTCTCCCCCTGCTCTACCCAGGGACCTCAAACTTGGTGCTCCTCCCTCCTTTGCATCAAGGACATCCCTTGATGCACAGTCTGTCCTTTTCCAGTTGTCCCTGGATTGCTAGCCCTGGATGTGAGAGCTTTGTCTCCCTCTCTCCCATCTCCTGCTCAGCCTCTCTGGGGAAGACTGGAGAAAACACAATAAAGCCTGGGGTCTGTTTGTGCTCTGGTCCCAGGCTTCCCACTATCTCTCCATCCACAAGCATGTTGACCCTGCATAGACAACCCTTCTCTTTCCCAAGGTGGCAGTACAGGATAGAAATACTGCTATGAAACATTACCCTGATAAGGACCCCAGCAGCCACAATTGCTATGACAGTGACACAGAACAATGTTGTCATTATGGCACTCATGGCCAGAAGTGGCTGAGACACACAGGGGACCTCTGTATCTGGCCTCTCAGCAAAATCAGGCAGTCCTCCACCACTTTGCATTCTGTCCATGGCTGAATCTGACCAATGGGCAGGTTTTACCCTTCAGGAAAACACAGGACAGACTTTGAGTGGCTAGAACATGGAGAGGAGGAGGGACCCTGTCCTGACTAGTGCCCTAGCCAAGGCAGAGGGCACATGCCAGAGCGGGGTCTGTGTCAAACTTGGTGTGGTTATTCTGGGAGGCCAGAATCTCTGCTTCTGTCCCATATGCCTTTGAAGGGCACTGACTTTGCACAGGGAGTCAGTCCAGGCTTTTATGTCAAGATCAGGTCTCAAAGCTTTTTAGCAGGGTGCACCCAGGCTGCTCTACCCCTGTTTCTCTGACACTCTAGATCGAGGGCTTGCCTGGCATTGTGATTGAAGCAACATTGACCCCTAATGGTTGCTTCCAGAACTGCAGCTATGGGAGACGTGGCCAGTGGGTTATATGGTGAACTCTGGCCCAGCCTGAGCTACAGAGTAAGAATGTTACAAATGTTACAAACAAATAGCCAACCAACTTGAACCCGGAACCTGTACGCTCACACAGCACAGAGATACATGGCAGTATTAGGTCAACCCTGCACCCAAACTCCCAACCTCCTATGCTGCACATCACCTGCTCAGGATGCCAATGTAACCTGGACATAGGGGGAGCTGCAGGAAGGGATGGAGAGTTGAAAGCAGATGCTGATCTTCTATTTGGGGCTCCACCTCAAAAGACAAGAGACAGATGTCAAGCCAGAAGGACAAGTTCTTTTGCTATCTGAGTCCTGAAAAGCAGTAGATTTAACAAGTTAGGAAGAGAAGCTAGAGATTGGACTCCAGTGGGGATTTCCCAACTATGTAGGAGGCTTTGTGGAGGGAAAACATGCCTTCTTTCTCAGAGACAACAGGAGATCTGATAGGTTGGCCTTGGATATCTAGGTTGGTCTAGACATCTACCACATAGAAAGAGGGGTAAACGATCTAAACAGAACAAGAAAGCAACCTCTTGGCTCTCTATTAGCTTCCAAATTCAGACAACTCACAGCCAGCAAAATGGCTGCAGACATGGTAGAGATGACAGAGCATGAAAGAGTGGAATGCTTAGTCATGCCCTCTAGATTGTCTGGGGCCTTGTCACAGCCTGGCCACGAGTCTTTGTAGGGGTAGGGAGAGCAGATTACAGTCCTCTGGGGAGAAAACCCAGGGACCTGAGAAGGCAGTAGAGATGTTTAGTACAGTGATCTTCAGTAGAAACAGAACCAAGACGTTCCCTGCCATAGGCAAGGTGTATCTAGGGACCCCAGAGTGTTGTAGGAAGCAAGCTTGAAGGTCATTAGGAAACTTCTCCATGTGGGTCTGGCCTTCAGTGCTGCCCCTTAGCTAGGGCTGTGAGACTTTCTGTTTACTCATTTCCAGACAGAAAGGGTTCCTTCCTAAGAAAGCACAGGGCCCACCAGGCCTGTCCTCTCAGGATGTGTTAAGCCTGTATCCTCACACAAAATTAGAGCAGAGGAAGGCAGAGAGAAAAGAGAGCTGGATGAGACTGAGAAGACAGACAGAAAGAAATCCAGGGGTTGGAGAGATGGTTCAGCATTGAAGTGCACTTCTCTTCCGGAGGACCCAGTTCAATTCACAGCGCTTCCATCAGGCAGCTCACAACCACCCATAACTCCAGTGCCAGGGGATCTGACACCCTCCTCTGGCCTCTTCAGACACCTGCACGCACATGGTGCACATACATATACTCAGGCACACATAAAAATAAAATTAAAAAAAATTAATCCAGAGGTTATGAAAAAAGATCAAGAAAGGAATGACACAAAAAGAGCAGAGCTGAGCACAGGGTCAGATGGGAAGTGAAGCTGGGGGTGGTTTTAACCTCTAAAAGCCTGTCTGAGAAGACATCAGCTGCTGTGGAAGTAGGCGGGCTGAGGCAGCATGGTGGAGATTTTATGGGGTGGGAAACCCAGGCCTGACATGAGATCATGATGGCATGTGCTTTGTAAGCTCTGGACCACTACTGCCATCATTAGCTAACTTTTTTTTTTTAAGAATATATATCATTTATAGAGCGAAAAGAAAAGGACTTGCTTTTAAAGGGACAGTCTCCTGATCTAGAGGTCAGTGGGGCTGCTGGGCTGTCTCTGCCCTTATTCCCTGCTTTAATACCATGGATTTCTTCTCATTTTTCATACCATGGACCACAGGGTTCTCTCACACACTCTCTCCAAGGGCATTTTTCTTCCCATGATGTGGGCAACGGTAGATTTTCTTGAATTCAAGAATAGCAGTATGACTTTGTAACCCTGTGACATCTTCATCTGGGGAGAGAAAGAGAGGTGGAGGCAGAAACTTGCTAGGGATTCCCAGCCATGGGATGACAGTCCTCTGATTACAGCATCTTTGGGGCCACACATAGTGAAGGACGGTGTCCCCAAAGCTGTTGGATCAGCTTCTGTGTCAGGTGCTGCCAGAGCCACTGTATGCCTGATGTGGCTTCCCGCTCTTATTTTGCATCCACCATGCCTGTGCCCGGTCTAGGCTCCGTTCCCATCCAACCCACCGCCTCTGCTCATCCTCTTCTCGTGTGTATGAAGAATGGACATCACACCCCTTGAAGCCTCCCTCCAAATTCTTCCCACGGTGACTCTGCTTGCAACCACAGCTCCCAGCTTCTCCTCTCCACCTACCCATAGTATCTTACACTAGCAAATGTGGACTCTATGTCCAGAGGGTATTTGTTTACACCTATTTTCAGAAGAACGGAATTAATGGTCTGGGAACCAGAAGGAATTGCCTGATATCATACAGCAGATTATGCAGGCCCAGCTCTCCCTGCTGAGATCTGAGAGGCAGGGGCTCATCCTGCTCCCTTACTCTGCAACCTTGTCTCTAAATTCTACCTCCCTGGCCTCTAGGCCACAGCATGAAGCCTTCCCCCTTTCTACTACAATGGGCCCTTCCAGAGTAATGAGTTACCCTGCTTCCTACAGATGCCACTTTCAGCCCAGCCAAGAGCTTCCCTGTCCCTACTTTGCACAGTGCTGGCTCACCAGCCCTGGCTCGCATCCTGTGAGACTTCCTCCAGGCCTGACCCTTCCCTCCCCAGTGTTGGTCTTCAGTGAACCCCTGAGCCAACCACAGGGTTAGTCCCTGTTCAGTGTGTGTCCACCTATTGGGCGTCCCCTGGGGCAAACAGAAGCAATCCCAGGGGCTTCCTTGACTCCGATGCAGGAATGTGAAGGACTGGCATTACTGTTGAAAACAAAAAGTTAAACAAGTCACAAACAGTTGTGGGAAGAAGCCTCTAGCCCAGACTGGGTCCTGAGAGGGGCAGTGGGACTGTGAGGTAAGAGGAGTGCCATTCACCTGGCCGGGTGGAAAGAAACAGCTGGAAGCAAGCGCTCCCCACCCCCTACAGCTCCCTCTGTGGGTGGAACTTAAGAGAGACCCAGATAGCAAAAGAATCTTCATGTTTTTGCCAACATTTTACAGATGGGAAACTGGGCCTAAGTGAAATCACCTTGCTCAGGGACACATAGCTGTCAGTAATAAGTAGCAGAACTGGGGTTCAAAGTCAAGTCCGATGGCACCTGGCCCACCCTAGCACCCTGCCTGTAAGGTGCTGGCTGGGTGCCAGGAGCACAGGTGGGCTTGTCTTCTATCCCTCTAATAATTTCATCCCTGGGCAAAGGATCACTCCTTGGACGCTTTTGACCTTACCCCTTTGCTTCTAGCTCAGCTGTCACTCTGAAACATCTATATTTATTGACCTGTGTGCACATCTCTGCCCTCATGTGCCTTCTGTATCTTCTATTCATAGGACCAGTAAATACATTATAGGTGCTCAATTCATGGGGGGGAACCCTAAAAATTAGCTGAGGCCAATTTGAGCCAAATCCCAAACACACCCAGCAGAGTACCAGAACAGTTCATGGTAACTTACTATCCCATTTAGAACATCTTTAAATTGAAAGTCTACCCCACAGCTTGGAACAAAGTCTACAACAGTAGTTCTCAACCTGTGGGCCATGACCCCTAACAATAGCAAAACTATAGTTATGAAGGAGCTATACAAATAATTTGTATTCCATTTTTTCTTCTTTTTTTTAAAGATTTTTTGTTTATTATTTATACAGTATTCTGCCTGCAGGTGTGCCTGCAGGACAAAAACATGTACCAGATCTCACAGATGGTCATGAACCACCACGTGGTTGCTAGGAATTGAACTCAGGACCCCTAGAAGAACACCCAGTGCACTTAACCTCTGAGCCATCTCTCTAGCCCTCCCAAAATAATTTCTTTTTTGTTTTTTTGAGACACGTTTTTTTCTGTGTAGCCTTGGATGTCCTGAACTCACTTTGTAGACTAGGCTGGCAGCAAACCCACAGAGACCCACCTGCCTCTGTAATCCCTGAGTGCTGGGATTACAGGCGTGTGTCACCAACCTGACCAAAAATCATTTTTTGATTGGGATCACCACACATGAAGACCGGTATTAAAGGGTTGCAGCTTTAGGAAGGTTGAGAACTGCTGGTCTACACTCTGGGCCATGCTAGAGAGAAAGTAGGGGCCCTTGAGTCTCTCATTCTCTTGGCCTTCAAGCTCTATCCAGCTTCTTGCTGACATTGCCTGCCCTGACCAGCAGATCCTTTGATGGACTTTGTAAAACGAACTTTTATTCACCTGTTTCAGTTGTTATCTCTGAGGCTTACTGCCTCTGACTGCTAACCTAGGCCTAGTCCTGGAGCTTCTAGTCTCTATATAATCCAACCTAGGCCTAGATAGTTTTCAGCCTCTGAGACTTCCTGATTAATAAGCTCACCCTTTCTTGTTCTTACTGAATTCCAGGCTGGCTGGTTCAACTCAGCTGTTCTGGCTCAAACTCCTCTCCTAGCTGACTTTTCCAATCTGCTCTAATCTCTTGGCTCCTTCTCATTCTCTGGCTCATTTTGTTTTTACCTGAGTTCTCTCTCTCAACCAGTGTCTCTATTACTATCCCTGCAAAACTGCTCCTCTCTGTAGCTTCCCTTAAGCAGCTTCCCTTTCCTCTCTCTGCTCATAAGAATTGGGTATATCCTATTCTGTCAAGTCTTTCTGTGATTCGTGACCTTTTCTGCCACTCAATTAGACATCAATTCAAACATTGGTGCTTCCTTCTGCAAACTAACTTTCCCTTCATTGTTTAGGATTAAAGGTGTGACCACCATGCCTGGACCTAAGCTTTTCTCTACCTGAAACTTGCCCTATACCAGGCTGGCCTTGAACCCAGATCTGCTTGCTTCTGTCTCCTGGATTAAAGGCCTGTTTGTATTTCAGTCAGATCACACAGACTTAGAAGGTCTTTGGATGTGACCTTTTGCCAGAGCAGCCTTGTTCTGAGTTAACATTCATCTACAGGACTTAACATCACAGAGTCCTTCAGAGTGTGTGGTAGATCCTTCGATCTTCTGAGGAACCTACCAAGATCCTCTACATGTCTCCGCTGGTCCCTCGTCATCTCCAAGTCACACTCAAGTGATAAAGAATCTCTGTTACTCTCTCCAGACTCATGACCCTTGAATCTGTTTTTATCTTCTCTACCTCTGCAGACACCACTGGCCCCAGCACCATCTGCCCTGGCCACCAGGTGCAGGAAGGAGCTCCAGCTGCCCCTGCCTCTGCAGCACATGCACATGTTCCTACCCAAGGCTCGACCACCACCTTCCTAGGGCTTTCTGCAAGTTTCTCTAACAGCAAATCAGGTCTATAGGAACTCCCAGCAGCAAAATATCTCAGAAGGGAGTAGGAAGAAAGAGGAGAGGCTGGAGAGATGACTTGATAGTTAATAGCACAGGCTGCTCTTCTAGAGGACCCAGGTTCAATTCCCAGCACCCACATGGCAGCTCAAAAATGCTTGTAACTATAGTTCTAGGGGATCCGACACCCTGACACAGACATACATGCAGGCAAAAACATCAGTGCACATAAAATAAAAATAAATGTTAAAAAAAAAGAAGGAAAAAGGAGAGGAAGGGCCAGTATGCTGGTGCAGCAAATGAAAATGCCCATGACCGCCTGTCTTCTTGAACACTGCCCAGGCCCCAAGCTATCGCTAAGCCCTCAGGCCATATCTTCCTATGATTTTTTTCTTTGCTTTTGTTTTTTTCTATACAGGTCTTGCTATGTAACTCTGGCTGACCTGGAATAGGTTGTCCCGGATCCTGTGTTGATCCTCCTGTGCCAGCATCCCAAGTACTAGGATGACAAACATGAACTCCTGATTGTGGTTGTCAGCTCGACTACATGTGGGATCAACTAAAATCCAAGCAGCTGGGCACTCCTGGGTCCTCCTGTGAGGGAATTTCCTTGTTTGGCTCATTTGAAGTAGGAGGCTTACCATAAATCTGGGCCATACTTTCTGGTGGCAGGCTTCTTGGAAGAAAGCATGCTGTCTTTTTTAATGATAAAACTGTTCCTGTGGTGTGCTCAAGGTGGCCACAGTTACCAGAAGGAGGCTACTCAATGTAATGTTGCAGCCCCTCCCTGCTGCCTGGTAAGGGATGTTTAGATTTCCAGTTTTGGGTGTCACAACCAGACATTTGGAGTGTAAAAAGCAGACTTGATGCTCTCTTTTTACAGATGGAAAACAGTGGGTTTGAGGGGCGAATGGGAGGTGGTTGTTGAAGACCAAGGAGTCCTAGCCCTGAGTCCTAATATGGAGGCAGGCCAGCTGGGGTTCTAGAACTCCTGGCTGATTTATGTGCCAGGGAGTCCATACCCTCATCTACATTTCTCCCCTCCATGTGCTTTTCCTGCCATATTCCAGCTTTCTCTACTCCCATCACCTCAACCCTAGCTTAGGGAAAGAAAATCACAGCAGCAGGAGGCAAAGAGAAAAAACAGGGCTGGCAGAGCCACTCATGAGCCCCCATGTGGCTCTCAAGCTAGAGAAACTGAGGACTGCAGTGCTCTAGGCCATGATCCCCAAACCCTTGGAGGCTAGTTGCCAGTTTTCTGGCCTCCTCCTCAAGAGGCCTTCCAGGTGCATTACAAATCCTCAAGCACCTGGCCCCACCATCCTTATCATTCCTATCACCATCAAAGGACCTTCCTCTCTGGCTGGAGAGATGGCTCAATGGTTAAGAGCACTAGCTACTCTTCTAGAGGACCTGGGACCTATATGGCAGCTGACAACTGTCTGTAGCTCCTATTCCAGGGATCCAATACCCTCACACAGATATACATGCCATCAAAGACTAATGTACATAAAAGAAAGAGAGAGTACCTTCCTCTCTTCTTCTCAGATTTCCTCTACTTCCCCTAAAGAACTTCCCTCCTGGTGGACACCCCCCACATCTGCTCCCCTCTGGGAGGGCCCAGCTATGCATTTTGAATGAGCAGCTTGCACAGGCCTCCATTTCTTAGTGTATCATGAATGGAGAGATGATATAATCCCTGCCTGGAGTGCAGCAGCCTCATGCAATTGGATTGGCAGAGCCTCACATTGAGTCACTGCTCAGTTCCTTCATATGCTGACTTGGGATGGCATACAGAAGTAGCCTCAGCCTCACAGATGTTGATTTTTTTTTTAAATCCATTTTACTAGGTTCTTATACCTTTACCTCTCTTCCAACCCTTATCCCACCTTAATCCTCTTCCAACCCCAAAATGCTAGGTAGGAGAAAAAGAGCATTAGAGGGAAAGGGGCATAGACCTCTATAAGCTGCTTCCTGCTGATTAGGGTTGTAGAGTTCCTTGAGGCAAGTCCAATCTTCAGAATCTTCAGCAGTTTGGTAAACTAGCCAACCAGAAACCCAGCAATCCAGCAATAACAAACACAACAGCAAATGCTGCATCAGGACAAACCAGCAGCAGCCACCTCAGGCCCTCTGGGGCTCTCCCATTTACACTGTCTCGAGAGTTCCCAGAATTAAACTGTCTGCAGCTGGCACAAATCACACCCCTGCCAGAGTATGAGACATGCCAGTCTGCTGCTGTGGACAGTCTGAAGCAGCTCCATATTCCACACCTGGGATTAAAACAAAAACATATTCATATAGCATAACTAGGTTTTTAAAGAAACCTAGTTCTTATTACATTTCCCCCTTTTGGTCCCAAACTAGCTTTTTCTCTAGCGTAAATAAACTATACACAATAAGAACAATTATGAGAACTATCAGGTAATATTCAGTTCATTTGTATTTGGCAACCTTGGAGAAAGTACTCCATTATCTATCCTATTTTGGTGAGTCCATAACTTCCATTTATGAACTTAAAAACATCTTTTTAGACCCTAAAACCTTTTCTTAGATCCTAAACAACTGAAGTTTTTATGCCTTAAATCTTAATAAGGAAAACTGTAAAACTATAACTATCTAGTCTTCAACCCCATCAGAGACCTGAGAAGGATAAATATTGCCTGAGAAAACAGAAAGTTCAGAGTAAGCAGCTTCTAAAACTATAGAAATGACACCAGTTGCTGGCTGCTTGGACAGTCACCCAGGGTTTCTCTGTGTTGTTGGTTATAGGCCCAGGATAGCTGCCAGACTTATCTGTGAAGCAGGAATTCTGAAGGACTGGTCTACCTTAACTGTGCAAAGTTGTGCAGTCAACTTTTCAGTGTCCTGCTTGTCCACAGTTTGGACAGCATGTTGTCATCAGTCTAGGTAAAGGCAATTTTTTTTACCCAATGGCTAGCTTTGCCACAATTACAGCAAACTCCATATGGAGGTTCTTTGGTGCCCATCATCTTCTTTGAAGTAGATTGGGGGTGCTGCCAGGAGCAGAGATGGTCTATCAGAAAAGCCTTTTATTATGAAAACATCTTAAATGCCTAGATTTATGTTTAAGATCACCTATCTGTCTCAGTTCATCTAAATAGACATTGCTTGTTTCTAGCCATCTATTTTCTGCTTAACTTTGAAAACATATACAAAAGGCTAAATAAAGCTTATTTCTGTAATTAACTAAATTAGTATCTAGCAAGACTACAAGTAAAATTATTTATAGGTGACTAACTACTAGCTAATTATCCTGAACAGTTTGTGATAGTAGCTTTCATAAGACTAAAACTTTACATTACATTTTTAATGAGTTGTGTATGTACATTGCATTAAGCAGGAATTGAACAAAATAACCATAAATTTCTATCAATACACAGTAATTCATACCAGTGTAAAATATTTGAGACTAGTAGATTCAATATTTTCTTTATCCTATCATCCTATATTCCCCCCTTCTTAATATGCCTTTCTCATCCCCTTCCCCTAACACTAGACAGGGCCATAACACACACCTAGATTATAGGGCTATACTGCTATACTAGTAACTGAACCTGACTCTTATTCTTTCTCTCTCTCTCTCTTCTTCCCTCCTTCCCTCCCTCTCCCCCTCCCTCTCTAACATACACACACACACATGCACACACAGTCTCTTCTTCCTTGCTGTCTATGACTGTGTGTGATACATGGGACCTCAAGGAGGCCCACATGAAGGAAATGTGGAAATCACCATGAAACAGCCTTGCCTACAGGGGCTATTTGCTAAATTTTTCTTTTCTTTACTTGCAATGTCAATGTGTAGTTGTTCAGCTTGTCCTATATGCTAGCAGTCTGCCAAACACTGGGAATTCCACAGAAATCAGAAAATTTCTGCCTCAAACAGCACTCAGGAGTTTCAGGCAGGCAGATCCCAAGCAGAGCCTGGGCTGCAGTGTGAGACCCCGTCTCCAAAATCAATAAATAACTGACCAGACACACACAGAAAAGGAGTTTTGTCTTATTTATTGAAGACAATGAATGTTTAATGACAACAGGCAGTATTGCAGTTTCCCCACTCCTGAGAGCACTGGAACTGCAAAGCGAAAGATCAGCACAGAAGAGGAACCCAAGAGACACCTTCAGAGATCGATGAGAACGTCATTAACAGTTCTCTAGTTCTGGCCACACTGTGGCTGCAGGGAGGAGAAGCAGAGCCCTTTCTACAATGCGCTGGCTGAAAACAAACAGTCCACATAGGATGATAATGATGCTGCTTCCAAGCTCCATGTAGCTTCATGGAATATTCCAATGTTGGAATCATCAATCTGAGAAAGACTGTTTTTTAGAAGTTAATCACACAGGTGAATTAAAAAAAAAAAAATGAGAAAATGGCTTAGTGGGTAAATTTGCCTAAGAGTGAGGATTCAAGTTCAATCCCACAAAACACCCAGCACTAGAAAGCAGACACAGGAGGATTTCAGGAACCTGCTGGCCAATCTAGTCACCAATGTCAGGTGAGGTCCAGGTTCAGTAAGAGACATTATTGTAAAAAATAAAGAAAGTAATACACCTAGAGAAAGACACCTAGTGGTGATTTCTGGCCTCCATATGAGTATATTCATACACATACATGCAAATAAATAAGTAAAAGAATAATTTAAAAAATAAAAGTAGAAAATTTGGGCAGGGTGTGGTGGCACACATCTTTATTCCCAGCACTTGGGAGGCAGAGGCAGGTGGATCTCTTACAAGTTCATCTACATAGTGAGCTACAGTCAGGGTTACATAGTGAGATCCTGTCTCAAAACAAGAACACCATAAAAAGTAAAAAGGCTTGGGAAAACATTCCTTCATGAAGAAAGAATTATTGCTTAAGATTACAATAGGGAAATAAAAATATGTTTTCTTGCACTATGACAATTGAAACGTAATGAAACATTAATGATGGCTACAGAAGCAGTTTGTCAAAGTAATAGCTCCCTAAATCTTTAGGTACAACCTGTATTTCTACACACTCAGGGCAAATGGATTGCAAGTTTATGGCTAGTCTGGGCAACCACATTTCAAAATAATTAAATAGGCATTGGCGAGATGGCTCAGAAGTTAAGAACACTAGTTCTTGCAGAGGACCTGGTTAGATTCCCAGCACCCACAGCCAGGTGAGGTGGCACAAGCCTGTAATCCCAGCACACGGAGAGGCAGAGGCAGGCAGATTTCTGAGTTCAAGACTAGCCTGATCTATAAAGTGAGTCCAGGACATGACAGCCAAGGCTACACAGAGAAATCCTGTCTCAAAAAAATAAATATATATATATATATATATATATATATATATATATATATATTCCCGGCACCCACAAGGTGTCTCATAAGTATCTATAATTCCAGTGCCAGGGGGGTCCAATGACCTCTTCTGACCTCCATGAGCACCAAGCATGCACACTGCACATACATGCACATAGGCAAGATACACATAAGATAAAATAAAAAGTATATTTAGGCCCATATAGAGCAATAACATTTGGACAATATAAATAAAGCACCACTAAAGCAATACTTAACTCCACCAGATGGCAGCTTGGTTCTCCGGGTGTTAGTTAAGTATCTGGAATCTGGAACCTGTGCAGGGATAAAACTCTTAACACTTTCATCTGCAAAGACCACTTAAAACTACTTGACATCAAGAGAGTCATTTCTCCAGGGTGTAAGCCCCGGTAAGTTGCTCACAGTCTGCTGAACAGTTTCTACCCATACCGTACAGGCAACCCTAATTAAACTTAGTGAGTCAGAAAAGAGGTGGTGAGGTGGCTCAGTGAGTAAAGGCACTTGCTGCCAAGTTGGAAGATGTAAGTTCAAGCCCTGGGACCCACATGGTGGAACCAACTCCTGCAAATTGTCTACTGATCTCCACACACACCTGGGTAGCAAGAGGCAGAGAAGAGAGGGCAACAGAGGTTGAATAAGGTCATACAGTTTGTAGTCCTCTACAAAACAAAATGTTAAAAGTTA
The DNA here is from genome assembly GCF_030254825.1 of Meriones unguiculatus. NCBI lineage: Eukaryota > Metazoa > Chordata > Mammalia > Rodentia > Muridae > Meriones > Meriones unguiculatus. The sequence goes on from NC_083350.1 coordinate 190,941,980, forward strand.
GTCTGCATACCACAAAAGATTATATGAACTTTTATCATTGATATAGTGTCTAACATGATACAAAATTATTTTCAGAGGCTGAGAAGATGGCTCAGTTGGTAAAAGGTCGTAGCTACACAAGTCTGACAATTTAAAAAAACCTTACTTCAAGACCTTCTCTAACTCTTGAAAGTTGTTCTCTGATGTGTGTGTGTGTGTGTGTGTGTGTGTGTGTGTGTGTAGATAAATAAATAATTTTGGGTTGGGTTTTTTTTTGAGACATGGTTTTTCTGTGTGGCTGTGGCTGTCCTGGACTCACTTTGTAGACCAGGCTGGCCTTGAACTTACAGAGATCTGCCTGCCTCTGCCTCCCTGAGTGCTGAGATTACAGGCATGCACCACCACATCCAGCTATAAATAACTAATTTTAAAATATTTTTTCTTTTTTAATTTTAATTTTAATTTTTTTATATTAATTATAATTTATTCACTTTGTATCCCAGCTGTAGCCCCCTCTCTCATTCCCTCCCAATCCCACTCTTCCTTCCTCATCTCCTCCCATGCCCCTCTCCAAGTCCACTGATAGGGGAGGTCTCCTTCCCTTCCATCTGACCCTAGCCTATCAGGTCTCATCAGGACTGGCTGCCTTGCCTTCCTCTGTGGCCTGGTAAGGCTGCTCTCCCTTCAGGGGGAGGTGATCAAAGAGCCAGCCACTGAGTTTTCAATAAAAATTCCAAGTCTTAATAGGAAACAACATAGCATATTAACATCGTACTAGTAACTTCTGTGGTTGTTGTAAAAAGTATCTTACAAAAGGAACAAAGACTTTAACTTGCACTCCTGTGTGTTCCATGAGCCTGAAGAAGGTGTTAAGCCCCGGGATCTGAAGTTTCAAGCAGTTGTAGCTACCAGACACTGGTGCTGGGAACCAAACCAAAGTACTCTGGAAGAGAAGAAAGTGCTCTTACCTGCTGAGCACTCTCTCCAGCCCCAGGAAGGCATGCATCAGTGGCAGGAGGGAGCTGGTCACATTGTTTCCATCGTCAGGGACCAGAAAGAGGAGTTAGCTCTGGACTCCACGTTTTTCCTCTAGTTTGGGACTCCAGCCTGGGTAATGAATGACATGGTGCCACCCACATTTAGGTTGGGCTTTCCTGCTCAGTTAAACCTTCCAGAAAACCCAGAAGTGTGTTCCCACGGTGATCCTAAAGCACTTCCCAAATTTTAAGTGCCCTGAGCATTAAAATTTCTTCAGCTCGTTTGCTTTTCTAAATTTTGTTATATTCATGATTTGTTTGGCCCACCTTAGTAGATAATAAAGCAGGATGGATAAAGACATCCAGATAAATACTCACCATTGGTTTCTGTACTCTTTCCTTCCTTCTTTCTTCCTTCCTTCCTCCCTCCCTTCCTTCTTCCTTCCTTCCTTCCTCCCTCCCTTCTTTCTTCCTTCCTTCCTCCCTCCCTTCCTTCTTCCCTTCCTTCCTCCTTTTAAGTTATTTTCTCAGAGATTTGTCACAGTGACAAAACATAGAAAACCGGTGCCTAAATAGATGTTGTCATGCATACATAAAACCCTGGCAGTTGGAAAGGTGAGGAAAAAGGCATCCCAAGCTTCATAGTGAGGTGCAGGCCAAGCGGGGGATGGAGAGATGGCTCAGAGGTTAAGAACACTGGTTACTTTTCCTGAGGTCCTGAGTTCAATTTCCAGCAACCACATGGTGGCTCATAAACATCTATAGTAAGATTTGGTGCCCTCTTCTGGTACACAGGCACACATACAGGCAGAATGCTGCATAAATAATAAATACATTTTAAGAAATACAGTATTAAAAAGAAAAGAAGGAGAGGAGAGGAGGGGGGAAAAGGGAGGGAGAAAAAAGGGAGGGAGGGAATTAGTAGTGGAGAATTGGAGTCATTGCTGTGACTAAACTTGACCTTTTTCTTAAGAAGGCTTTCAATTTTATTTGCAAGGATACCAGAATCTCATCAGGGGTATATGCTTCCCAGCTCCAGAGAACTTAGATAGGCTAAGAGACCCAGGAGGAGCAGCCTCCCTGGGCCAACTGGATTTGCTGTAAAGATCTCGCTGGGGCCTCCAAAAATGTTTCAGGAAATCTTTCTGGTATAAGCCTTTCAAGAGCTGTCCTAGCCAGGCAGTGATGACACACACCTTTAGTCTCAGCATGCAGGAGGCAGATTTAGTGCTCTTCCAGAAGGGTTCCCACAATTTTTGGGAATTTGTTTGTAAGTGGAATTTGTAAAGTATAGAGAAGGAGGTTTAAGAAAACCTAGAATCCAGAGGCTGGGGAGATGGCCCCACACTTGGTGGAAGCTGTGATGCTAACCTTGACTACATTTGGAATATTCTAAAACCCAAGCAGCCTGATACAACCATAAGGGATTTTACTTGATTGGATTATTTAAGATGGGAAGACCCACCCTAAACCTGGATCATTTGAAATGAAAAGAACCACTGTAAATGTTGGCCACAGCTTCTGGTGGGAGACTATAAAAACAATGGAAGAAGCATGTTTTCCTTGTTGCCTGCTTGCTTCTACTCTCTCTGGCAAATTCATCATCTGTCCTGATGATGCATTCCTACTCTGGTATCGGAACCTACTTCAGGGTTCCAACATATATCTGTAAAAAATGTCAACTATGAGTCTTATCTCTCTTTTTTTTTTTTAAGACAGGGTTTTTCTGTGTAGCCTTGGCTGATCTAGACTAATTTTGTAGAGCAGGCTGGCCTCAAACTCACAGAGATTCTCCTGCCTTTGCCTCCTGAGCACTGGGATTAAAGGTGTGTGCCACCATACCAAGCTTATCTTTTAAATAGTATAAAACTTGTGTTTAAGACAAGGAATTCAAATCTTTTCTCTCTCCCACCTGGTAACACTTCTATAAAAATGTTTTAATCATCCTTACTCAGTAAAACATTTGTTTACACAAAGGCCCAGTACTCTACTCTAGGAATTTGATGGCCTGGAACACTAGCCATTTTCCCCTTTTTCCTTCATTTACTGTGTACCAATCCTTTACAGACTAGCCAACTGCATAAGATTGTGAGGTCTAACCCAGGCCAATGGAGAAAAGACACAGCCACAACCTGAGTTAGAATAAAAACCAAATGTACCTCCTGTTTGGGGGTGTTTGCTCTTTTGAGCTCACCCTCTTGACCAGGAGAAATTTGCCAGACACTTCAGTTGGAAGGCGGTCTCTTTCTTTGCAACCCTGAACTTATTTCCAGCATACCAAAGACCAGATGATGTATCTACCCTCCTAAACTGAAGTACTGCTGGATTCTTGACCTTTCCATTGGTAGACAGCCACTGCTGGACAAGTTGGACCACAGGCTGTAAGCTACTCTAATAAATCCTCTTTTAATATAGATTCATTCTATCAGTTCTGTTCCCCTAGAGAACCCTGACTAATACATACCATGGCACCAGGAATGGTTCTAGAGCAACAGAATTATAAAGATAAACTTTTAAAGTATCTGGAACAGGCTTCTCAATTTGCTGACCCCTACAATTAGTGGAGCCTCTTCTAGAAGCATAGAGAGCACAAAAATGCCATGGTGTGAATTATTTACTCAATTTATCAGATAAACACATCTGATTATCCTGATTCACCCAGTATGAGGAGTAAAGAATTTAGTGAAATAATGAAGCTGGCTGACTGCTTTTAGCATCACTGGATAAATGGACAAATGAAATAAATGAGCTTCATGATAAAATTGGCCAGCTCTAGATTCAAATATGCAGTCTAAAGGTTTCTAAGTCTGCCCTGGAAGAGAATCTTTTCTCCAGCAGCCAAAGAGCTCAAGTTGCAGAAAATCAAACAGAAGCCCTGATTTTAAGATTAGCTGAATATAATATAAATTCAAATCCTAGCAGTAGAAAGTGCTGGCAGTTTAAGGGCACTGATCAGTAAACAATGGGACCCTGTAGCCAGGGATGCAAGTGTGTGGGAGGACCCTAATGGGGCTGAAGATTCGGAACTCTTGAATTCTGAAGACTCTCTCCAGCCACGGCAGAAGATGCACCTCCAGTTCCCACCTCCTGCAATACTGCCTTCTCCATCTTTGCCTGAGGGAATGAATCCTTCATTGTCTGCTGAGCCAGAAGTAAACTTCTCTGAAGAAGATTCCAGGCAAGGCAAGTCCCAAGGCCCCACCAATAGCTGCCCTGGATCTATAACCAGACTTGTTGACATACTTCAGTTAATAAGAACAGTTAGCTAAGCAGCAGAACTATAGGAGCTAAAAAGCAAAGTTAGTATATTTAGAGAGATGGCTCAGGCCTTTGTTTTGTTTTGTGGTGCTCTCTACGTGCTAGGCTTTACAGCTGGAATGGTACTTCCATCGTGAAGTTAGTTGTGCTTAGGTCTGAGGGCCTACTAGGTCTGGGGCCCTGTTACACATTCATCCTTGTCCTGCAGCGAATTTAGCATGCAACTTATTCCTGAGGTCTGGGGAGGAATTTCAGAAATCATCTATCTATCTATCTCTATCTGCCTATCAGATAGATAATAGATGATATAGATGATGTAGATATGGATGTAGATATAGAGACGAATTCATTCTATAAGTTCTATGACTCTAGAGAACCCTGACTGCTATTGGGCCTTCGTGGAAACTGAATGTCAGACGAGAGCCACATCAAGTTACCATGTGACCTAAGCTACTCTTCATGAGCTGGATATTATTTGACCCAATGAGTCACAAAGTAGGACATGCATAGCAGCAATCCATTCCAAAATGGAAGGGTTTTTGTGTGTGTGTGTGTGTGTGCACGCGCACGAGTGCGCCAGTGTGCTTGTGTATGATCAGGACCTGACTAAAATTGAGTCCTCTGATCTCTATCTATATGCACACAGACACATATAAGAAAGCCTAGAATAAAATAAGAAGAGATTAATAAGCAATTCTGATGGCATCTCAGGAAGTCAAAATGGCTGAAGGGTGCCTGTGGCTTCTCACAGGAACAAGGATTCTATTAGAGCCCATTCATGTAACGTTATAGCAGAAAACCTGGATATATAGTTTCCAAACCCTGAAACTTTGTGCTAGGCTATTTTAAAGTGACAGACAATTAATGTGGTAGAGAGCATTTCAGGGCATCCCAGAATTCAGGAAGTGGCATGGATGTTACTGCCTACTTCTAACAAGATTACAGTTAGAATAGAAGCAAGGCCAGGTGCAGTGTTGCAAGCCTGTAATCCCAGTACTTGGGGAGGCTGATCCACAAAGCAAGCCCAGAGCATTGTAGTTTGGGCAGAAAAGCCCAGGTAAAATTGAGGCTATGGAAAGCATGAAGAGATTACTAATGTTTAAAAAGAAACCATTTTAAACTAATGTTTAAAAAGTACCAGGCATGTGCCATGCTTTCATCCTAGCACTCTTTGAGAGGCAAAGACAGGCAGATCTCCATAAGTTTGAGGCTAGCTTGATCAACATAACAAGTTCCAGGCCAGACAGAGCTACATAGTAAGACTATCTCAAAAAGAAAACAAACAAAAATAAAATAAATAAAAAGAAACCAAGAACTCAGAACCAGAACAACAAAAACAATGCCTTGAAGACATCTCAGAAATTTTCAGACCTCAGACAGTGAAAGGTATAGAGTGTGAACTAAGACTTTCACCTGAGGAGAGAGCTCTGCTGGGGCACTGTGTTCCCCAGGATTCACTTTCCCATGCTCAGCCTTACTGTGGAAACCCAAGGTGTCTGTCTACAGAGCCTCCTGGTGGTAGACCTTTGGGTTGTCCACAGGTGTTGACTGCACGCAGAATGTAAGAATTGGAAGATCATGGAAGTTTCAGCTCAGATTTCGAAGGAAAGCCTGTGATGCCAGGCAACGTGCAGAAGGACCAGCTTCCCTGGGAGCAGCTCATAAGAAGGTGATACGTGAGGGTGTAAGAGTGGGCCAGAGGTCCACTGCCACACCCCGAAAGTTAGAAATGCCTGGAACAAGCTGCAAGCAGTAAGTGGAGCTAGAGAGAGAAAGACCACACAGATTGCAACCAGCAAGGCCACAGAGAAGTCAGACATGGAGCTACACGGCTGAAAATGTTTTGTGTTGCCTTTTGGTCTTGATTTGCTCAGCTTCTTTCTCAACATTCCTGCTCTCTTTTGAAATGGGAATGTTTTCTCTGTGTTACATTTTTTTGGAAGCATGTGACTCTATTTTGATTCTATAGAGTCCTGCAGCTATGAGTTGGCTTTGTATCTCGGAGGAGACTTTAAATTTGGACTTTTGAACAATGTTAACAGACTGGGTACTGTTGGAAAAAGACAGAATGACTCTTCCTGAGCGAGGCAGATGAGTACAGGTATAAGCTGCCAATGGGTATTTTATAATTATCAACTTGATCAGATTAATAGATGCATAGATGACTAAAGAAGTCTTCTGGATTGGTCTGTGAGGGTGTTCCCAGAGAGGATTAAATAAAAGATAAAGGCCTTCCCAGAACATGGTGGTGCCATGCAACAGAACAGGGCCCAGAGCAATGGAAGAAAGCTGGCTAGTGCAGGCGAGTCTCTGCTTCCTGTTTGCTCTGTCCCTCCCAGCACAATGGACTGAGGTCTGAAACTGGGAGCCGAAATAAGTATAAGTCCTTGTCCCCTTTAGTTGGTTTACTCCAGTATTTTGAAGCAGGCTTAGAGGGACACAGATTAGGAAGTGAACATTGGCTCCCTGAGATCACTACTTCTTGCTCCTGGAAAACATGGTGAGCAGAAATGGTGGGAAGGCATGGGGGGCTGTATCTAAACAGGACAAATAGGGGAAAGAGGAGGACACAGGAGCCTATGGAAGACACAAGCCAGCAGCTATTTAACAGACTTCTGACCTTAGGCTTCTCCCATCTCTCTGCTGTCAGTCTCTGGTTTTTTGTTTTTTTTTTTTTTTTTTTTGGTCTTGAAATTCTTTGTTCATGAGCTAAACAGAGAATTCTCGACAGAGGAATATCGAATGGCAGAAAAACACTTAAAGAAATGCTCATCCTCATTAGCCATCAGGGAAATGCAAATCAAAACGACCCTGAGATATCACCTTACACCCATCAGAATGGCCAAGATGAAAAACTCAAGCGATAACACATGCTGGAGAGGTTGTGGAGAAAGGGGAACCCTCCTCCACTGCTGGTGGGAATGTAAACTGGTACAACCACTCTGGAAAGCTATCTGGCGCTTTCTAAGACAAATAGGAATAGTGCTTCCTCCAGACCCAGCTATACCACTGCTAGGTATATACCCAAAGTTTGTTCAAGTACACAAAAAGGACACTTGCTCAACCATGTTTATAGCAGCTCTATTTGTAATAGCCAGAACCTGGAAACAACCCAGATGTCCATCAACGGTGGAATGGGTACAGAAATTGTGGTATTTTTATACAATGGAATACTACTCAGCAATCAAAAAGGAGGAAATCATGAAATTTGCAGGCAAATGGTGGGATCTAGAAAAGATCATTCTGAGTGAAATATCCCAGAAGGAGAAAGACAAACATGGGATATACTCACTTATATAGACCTATAAGATATGATAAACATAATGAAATCTATACACCTAAAAAAGATAATCAATTGAGCGGACATGGGGTAAGATGATCAATCCTCATTTAGAAAGACAGATGGGATGTGCATTGAACGTATGACAGGAGTCTACTGAGCGCATCTGAAAGATTCTAACTAGCAGTGTTTTCAAAGCAAAGACTCATGACCAAACCTTTGGCAGAGTACAGGGAATCATAAGAAAGAAGGGGAGTTAGTCTGATGGGGAAAGGATAGGAGCTCCACAAGGACCAAATATATCTGGGGACAGGGTCTTTTCTGAGACTGACATTCAACCAAGGACCATGTATGGATATAACCTAGAACCTCCACACAGATGTAGCCTGTGGTAGCTCAGTAACCAATTGGTTTCCCAAAGTGAGGGGAACAGGGACTATTTCTAACAGGAACTCAATGACTGGCTCTTTGGTCTCCCCACCCCCGAAGGGAGGAGCAGTCCTGTTAGGCCACAGAGGAGGGCTTTGCAGCCAGTCCTGAAGATACCTGATAAAACAGGATCAGATGAATGGGGAGGAGGTCCCCCCCTATCAGTGGACTTGGAAAGGGGCACGGTGGAGATGAGGGAGGGAGGGAGGGACTGGGAGGGAATGAGGGATCGGGACACGGCTGGGATACAGAGTTAATAAAATGTAATTGATAAAAAAAATAAAAAAAAAGAAATTCTTTGTTCATACATGGGAAAGGACTCAGCAATTCCCTACACAACAGCCATGGCCATTACAATCTCTTGAGTTACAGAAAGGGTAGCCCTTGGGTTGGTGGTTAGGAAAATGCCTGTTTCCTAACCCCTGAAGCTGATCTTCCCAGCAAAACTGTACAGAGAATCATTTGTTCCAATAATAATTAAATGCAAAGTCTGGTCCTCCTTCTCTGTGATCCTCAAATGCTCCAATATCTGGAGCCATATCTGCTAGCTCAGATCCCCACTTCCTGCTTAACCTAAGTCTTAGAGTCCCTGAATGAAAGAAAGTAGGGAAGATAAGAACAAGATCTCCACTGCTGTACACACACACACACACACACACACTTTTCATTCAGAGGAAACATTCAGAGGAAGTTCTTTGAGAGCCCAGAAACCCTGGGTGGGAGTAGGACTGTACCTAAGTCTCCTGACCTGGATCTTTTTTTTTTTTTTTTTTTTTTTTTTTTTTTTTCTGATTTCTACAATGATTAGAGGTTGGCAGTTTTTAAGATCTGGATACAAAAAGCAGGACAGTACAAAGACAAATTCATCTGCTCTGTTCTCTGAAAGTAAATGGGACTAAAAAGGCAAAGAGCATTCCGTTTGACTGTCTTAGTTAGGGTTTTATTGCTGTGAAGAGACACCATAACCACAGCAACTCTTATAAAGGAAAACATTTAATTGGGGCTGGCTTACAGTTCAGAGGTTTAATCCATTATCATCATGGTGGGAAGCATAGTGAAAAGAAGGCAGACAGGGTGCTGAAGGAGCAGAGAGCTCTACAGCAGGCACCTCAAGGCCCACCCTCAGTGACACGCTTCCTCCAAGAAGACCACACCTACACCAACAAGGCCACATCACCCAATAGTGCCGCTCCCTATGAGCCAATGGGGGGGGGGCATTTTCATTCAAACCACCACACCTGCCCAGTGTGTGCTGTCCTGGCACTGCTCCATCTCCATACTTCCCTTGATCATCACATCCTCTCTGAAGCCTCTCTGAAAAGTGACATAGGAGACAAGCTGCCACACCTGTATTTTCTAGCACTGAGAAAGAGACATAGCATTTATTTGGGTTCTTTGACTTTGGAGACACTTGAAAGTATCATCATAACTCAGTTTGGAGGATTAAAGTCAGTCCAGGGCAGATCCAGGAAGTACTACTGTGGAACCTCAATTGAAACTGAAGCCCCATCTGAGCCCCCACTACAACCTGACATAGGATCCGGGCTTGTACTAAGATAGGCTTCATTCAGTCTCTTGTTAGAAAAAAAAAAAAATAGATCAGCATAAACGCACAGAAAATGGGCAGCCAATCAAAGGTGACCTGACCCTCTGCCGGACCCTCTGCTGGACCATCTGGCAGGAAAGATAAGGTTGCTTAACTGTCAGGTTTTAAATCGCCTGTCTTGGTTCTGTTGCTCTCCTTGTGGAGCTCCTGTCCCCTCCAGGTCTTTCTATCTCCCCCTTCTTTCATAAGATTCCTTGCACTCTGCCCAAAGTTTGGCTATGAGTCTGAGCATCTGCTTTAATACCCTGCTGGGTAGAGTCTTTCAGAGGCCCTCTGCAGTAGGCTCCTGCCCTGTTTCCTGTTTTCTCCCTCTTCCGATGTCTGTCCCGTTTGCTTTTCTGAGTGAGGATTGATCATCTTACCCAGGGTCTTCCTTCTTGCTTAGCTTCTTTAGGTGTACAGATTTTAGTATGTTTATCCTATATTATATGTCTAATATCCACTTACAAGTGAGTATATACTTTATAAGTGTCTTTCTGTTTCTGGGATATATCACTCAGGATGATCTCTTCTAGATCCTACCGTTTGCCTGCAAATTTCATGATTTCCTTGTTTTTAATTGCTGAGTAGTAGTCCATTGTGTATATGTACCACAATTTCTGTATCCATTTTTCAGTTGAGGAACATCTGGATTATTCCCAGGTTCTGGCTTTTATGAATAAAGCTGCTAAGAACATGATTGAGCAAATGTCCTTGTTGGCCCAAGGGTCTTTTCTGAGACTGATACTCCAAACAAGGACCATGAATGGAGATAACCTAGAATACCTGCACAGATGTAGCCCATGGCAGCGCAGTATCCAAGTGGGTTCCCTAGTAAGGAGAACAGGGACTGTCTCTAACATGAACTCAGTGGCTGGCTCTTTGATCACCTCCCCCTGAGGGGAAAGCAACCTTACCAGGCCACAGAGGAAAACAAGGCAGCCAGTCCTGCTGAGACCTGATAGGCTAGGGTCAGATGGAAGGGGAGGAGGATCTCCCCTATCAATTGACTTGGAGAGGGGCATGGGAAAAGAGGGTAGGATTGGGAGGGAATGAGGAGGGGGCACTGGACTTCTGTAGAATAAAACGTTCTTTGCTGTTTGCATGCTATTTGTCTAGGGTGTTTTCTTCAGAAAGTTCCAGACCCTAACAATACAAGCTGCCCACCTCTTGGGCTATGAGTTGCAATGAACTCAAACATCTTTGAAATAATGTCGTTGGTGAATAATGGTGCTAGATAGAGTCTTGAACGAACCCTAATAAGATCCAAAGTGCAGATCCTAGGGTTCCTGAACAATGTCTTGTCTCTCTTTTTACTTGAATCAGACTCTCAAAACCACATATGGTTTTGCTGTTGGATCCTAGCACAGACTAAGTACCTGGTCAATGAATGTCAAGTGACCATTATACCTGAGCTGTTCCTAAGCTGAGTGCTACAGGATTTGTTGAGTCATAGAGGTCCACATGCAAGCCAGCATCAAGGCTTATATCTAACCCAGTGCTCAGAATGCCAAGGCAGGGAAATTGCTACAAACAAGCCCTGCTTGGACTACACAGTGAATTTGAGGCCAGCCTGGGCTACATAAGGATTCTCTATTACACATAAACAAGCAAGCTAACAAACAATTGGACATGTAAATTAGTAATCTTGTATGCTATGAAAACGATACATTTGCACAAGTCCTGAGCTGATCCAGAATACATAAGTAAATAGATGGTACCCTAAATAACTTGCCTTTACTGCATTATTTCTTCTTTTCCAAAACACATAATCTGGTCTCAGGTTGGGTGAGAGGACTTTATATAACAAACTGACAAATGTAACAGTATGGCATGTTGGCACTACCCAAAGGTATGACTCCACTCAAGTGCCCTGAAGGACAATGGGAAAGGAACAGGCCTTGTCATGCACTCTGTGTGTGGAGAGTAATAATCTGGAATGAGGATGTACATGAATGGCCGGGAAATGGGAAATGAGCCAGCTATTGGTCAGGGTCTTGGAAAAAATAAAAAGGAAAAGTCTGAGAAAGGAGGGTCTAGGAAAGAGATAAATGTGTGACAGGGCCATGACGAGGGGGCATTTTCAGAACCCCAAGAGTGAGCACCTCAAAGCTTAAGGCCCAGGTACCTCACTTGCCTTATTCAGTCCCAGCCCTGACAGGGAAACGATGGAAGTTTCACCCAAGATTCCTATCTTTGGCCCTGCCACCGAGGAACATCTGTCATGGAATAGGCCTTGAGCAATGTGGACATGATAACTCAGCCAGTGTATGAGAATCAGCCTTTCACTGCAGATACCCAATGCTAAGAAAATGAACCAGTAATCACATTGGACTTCCTGGTAAATGGAGTATTTATACAGGCTTGAGATCCAGCTGCTTTTTCACCATTGCTGAGCTAAGTACTTAACTTACTCAATCAGAGAGTAACCCTGAGTCCTATGCCTAGCACTATGCGTCAGCTGGGGAAGAAATATCTGCCATAGGATAGCAAGAGGACTAAGTCAGGTGGCTTCCTTTGTGAGAGAGCAGCAATTTGTTTTAATCACCTCAATGTCACCAACAAGGTGCATACAGAATGCCAGCATTCCTTGATATAGCACTACAGTGGCTGTCTGACACTGAGGGACTGCTTTGTGGCAGAAGCTCAACTTGCTATGTAGCCTAGAGTTTTCCAGTCTCACTCCACCACCCAGCATTACTCAGAGTATGAAATGCTGGAATAACCCACTGCAGTCTCAGGCAAGCACCAGCAGAGAACAGCCCTTCCTGGGGCTGGAGCTCTGTCTTTAGACAGTGAGTATGCTTTATGCCAGTGCCCCCAAGATGGTCCTGTGTCTCCTATAACCAGAAGCCACAGCTCTAGGTATGGAGGGCTGGAACTCAAAATGGTTTCTCTCAGTATCAGTATATGTACTTTCTTTCACCATAATACAGGGGTTTTCCAGGCTATATGCTTTCCTAACAGCCTGAAGGAAAAGATTTCTACCCATTGGCAGAATATAATTCCATAAGCTGGCAGCTGTGCCAGGAGGGGATCTTTCCTATGATTCAGCCACTCCAGATTGCCACAAGTTTGAAGCCAGGCTTAGCTACATGGTGAGTTCTGGGCAAGTATGGACCACAGCATAAGATGCTGTGCTAATCTACCCCCACCCCAGAAAAAGGAGAGCTGGAAACTAAAAGTCCAGCCCCTCACTGAAATCCTCATGCAGTGAGGAGCAAACAGCAAGAGGTTCCAGCACCTGTTAAAATAGTCAATTCAGGTGTGGTGGCCCATGCCGTTAGTCATAGCACTCCAGAGGCAGAGGCAGGCAGAGCTCTGTGAGATAGAGGCTAACCTGAGCTACACAGCAAGTTTTAGGCCACCATAATGAAGATTATATAGACCCTGTCTCAAAAAAAAAAAAATGAAAAGAAAGAAAGAAAAGAAAGGGGAGGAGGAAGAGAGTCAAGGTGGCCATGAGGTGTTGGGACGGTTACTAAGCAGTGGGCAGGAGGAGAATATCGAGCAGGCAGGGACTCCCTGAGGCCTCTCTTAACACCGCCACATCAGCCGATGACTGTCAGCAGATACTACATTAGCCAGCAGGGCCAGGGCAGCTTGGAATAATAGGCACTTGGGAAATAAAGCTCCGATTCTCCTAGCTAGAAACAGCTTAGAGCTCAGTGTTGGACACAGGTGGTGAGGATGAACATGATGACTGACAATCAAGAGCCTGCAGCTCTGTTCACTAATCCTTCCCCATCACTCTCTAAGAAAACTGTCTCAGCCGCCGTTAGAAAGGGAACATTGTGATCGCCTAGGTTTCTAGCTCTTTTCTTGTGGGGAGAGGGGTAAGGAGTTAAGAATATCTTTTTAAAAAATCCAAAAAACAAAAAACCTTTCTGAGACATGGCTGCTCTATGTAGCCCCAGCTGCTCTGGAACTCTGTATAGATCAGGATAGACTCGAACTCATAGAGATCCTCCTGCCTCTGGACTAAAGGCGTGTACCACCATGCCTGGTGAGAAGGTCTTTTTTTTTTTTTTTTAAAGATTCATTTATTTTTATTTATGCACATTGATGGTTTGCTTGCGTGTGTAGTTGAGAAGGTGCCAGCTCCCTTGGAACTGGAGTTAAAGACAGTTGTGAGCTGCCTTGTGGGTGCTGGGAATTGAACCTAGGTCCTCTGGAAGAGCTACCAATTCTCCTAATTGCTGAGCCATCTCTCCAGCACCTGTCTTTTATTTTTAACAAAACAAATTGAAACTGAAAATTGTAGAAAGGTCAGGGATTGACTGTATTGCACATAAAGCTTCTATTTGCTTTAGATTCTTTTGTTCTTTGAAGGTGGAAAGCTGTTCATTGCAGCTTACAAAATATTTTTGAAAGACAGGGTCTCAGATATTCCAGGAATGGCCTGGAACTTGTTGTATAGCCCAAGGATGACCTTGAATTTCTGATCCCCTGCTTCTACTCCTGAGTGCTGAGACTGAAGGCATGTGGATCTCAGCTTTCCATTGACCTCATGCCTGGTGTATGCAGCCCTGAGGGTTGAGCCTGACACTGTGTGGATGCTAGGCAAGCACTCTACCAACTGAGCCACGTCCACAGCCCCTTCAAAATCTTTTGACTCATTATTTCCAGAAGAAATACCTGGACCAGGGGTAAGATCAATCCTCACCTAGAAAGACAAAGGGGATGGACATTGGAAGTAGGAGAAAACAAGTAACAGGACAGAAGCCTAGCACAGAAGGCACCTGAAAGACTCTACCTAACTGCTAGATTCTGAAAGCGAAAGTGCTGCCAGCAGTCCCTCTGCACCGCTGCAGATTCGGAAAGTGAAAGTGGTCCATGGGCGGGAACTTGGAGTCGCCGAGCAGCTCAGCCAGGCTCCATGGCCCTTCCTTTGCGGGCCTATGGGCCCCCTGATGACAATGGAAATCAATAATTGGAAGGCCCATAACCCCCTTTTTCCAAAAATCCCCAAGCTCTAACTGATTTGTTTGAATCTGTCCTATTCTCACACTCACCCCAACTGGGATTACAACACACCAGGAGGTAGGGAACCCCTGAAGGTCTACCGTCTGACTCTAATGGTCGATCTCCGTGGGGCTGCTCGATAAGCCCACCAATTTGACGAAGGTAAGAGAGATGATTCAGGGGCCAGATGAATCTCCTGCAGCCTTTCTTGAACGGCTGATGGAGGCTTATCGCTGGTTTACACCCCATGACCCTACCTCAGATGAGCATAAGGCAATGGTGACTATAACCTTTATAGACCAGTCAGCCAGAGATATTCGTAGAAAACTCTAGAAAATAGAGGACTAAGATCCTGGCCACTGTAGTGCAGGAGAGTCGTAACGATAGGGAGAGAGATCCTGGCAATCGGAGGGGCCCTCTGTCTAAGGATCAGTGTGCCTATTGCAAGGAGAAAGGACACTGGATCAAGGATTGTCCCAAAAGGAAGAAAAAGCCAGAAAAACTGAATGCTCGAGCCCTGGCGACCCAGGTCCTAACCCTGGGCGATGATAGCGACTAGGGGGGATGGGGTTCGGCCCCCCTCCCCGAGCCCAGGGTAACCCTTAAAGTGGAGGGGAAGCTGGTCCACTTCTTGGTGGACACTGGTACCCAGCATTCTGTTCTGTTACAAGACTGTGGAGCTAAAAAAGAGAAGAATCACGGGTCCAAGGAGCCACTGGATGTAAACAATATTCATGGACTACCAGAAGAACAGTGGATCTTGGAGTGGGCCGGGTATCCCACTCATTCTTAGTTGTCCCCGAATGCCTGGACCCGCTGTTAGGGTGAGATATCCTAATTAAGATAGGGGCCCACATCATTTTAGACCAGATGGCCCACAGGTGACAGACAATAAAGGAGATCTCATTCACGTGCTGATGATTCAACTGGAAGATGAATACCGCCTGTTTGAAAAGGTGGTAAGTCCGGAACCACATTGACTGGTGGTTAGAGAGACATCCCAGGGCATGGGCTGAAATGGCTGGCCTAGGAGGAAAAGCAGAGAGACAGCCCCCAGTTCAGAGAGAGCTGAAGCCTCAGGCTACCCCGATCGCAGTGCGACAATATCTGATGTCTAAGGAAGCCCATGACGGGATCCGCCCTCACATACAGCAGCTCCTTGACCTAGGGGTTCTCAGAAGGTGCCAATCCGCCTGGAATACTCCATTGCTGCCAGTTCAGAAGCCTGGGAGCAACGACTATCAACCCGTACAGGACTTGAGGGAAGTTAACAAACAGGTCACGGACTTACTTCTACCGTGCCCAACCCGTATAACCTGTTGAGTTCCCTTCCCCCTGACAGGGTTTGGTATACAGTCCTGGACCTTAAGGATTTTTTTGCCTTCAACTTAGCCCAACCAGCCAAGACATTTTTGCTTTCGAATGGAAAGACCCAGAGTCAGGGGTCTCGGGCCAGCTTACATGGACCATATTTGATGAAGCCACTGGCTGTTGCAAGAGCTGGGTGAGCTCGGCTACAGAGTGTCGGCGAAAAAGGCCCAGCTCTGCAGGAAACAGGTCAGTTATCTGGGATATATATTGAGAGGGAAAGAAATGGCTATCAGGCTAGAAAAGAGATTGTATTTCATATCCCCCCTCCATGGACTACTAAACAACTGAGGGAATTCTTAGGTACAGAAGGATTTTGCCGGCTGTGGATTCAGGGATTTGCCGAGATGGCAGCCCCTCTGTATGCCCTTACAAAGGGCAACGACTCTTTCATCTAGGGAAAGGATGAACAAGCCGCATTTGATAACAAGCCTTAATATCGGCCCCAGCATTGGGACTCCTGATGTGACCGAACCTTTTCATCTCTATGTGGCCGAGAATCGGGGAATGGCCAAAGGGGTGCTAACACAGAAAATTGGACCTTGGAAGAGACCAGTAGCCTATCTATCCAAAAAGCTTGATTCAGTAGTGGCAGGATAACCAACCTGCCCGCAATTAGTGGCGGCACTTAGTAAAAGATGCAGACAAACTGACTCTGGGACAGGACCTCACCATCTATGCTCCTCATGCCCTTGAGGGTGTCATAAGGCAGCCACCTGATCGCTGGCTCACGAATGCCCGCATGACGCATTAACCAGGCTTTGCTCTTGAATAACGATAAAGTCACTTTGCCCTGGCGACAGGGCTAAACCCTGCCACCTTATTGCTGGATCCAGAAATCCAGCCCCCGGAGCATGATTGTTTGCAGGTTCTAGCAGAGGAACAGGGATGGCAAAAGGACTTGAGATTCTGGCTTTGCTCAATGCCTTGTTGCTGCCCACCAAGGTAAGCATTATTCATTGCCCGGGACATAAGGGAACTTCCAGGGCAGCAAAGGGGACTAACATGGCCGATCAGGAGGTTAAAGCAGCCGCTAGAGGAAACTCTGTCCCAGTGGTACTGACTGCTGAGCTGCCCAGAGAAGAATGACTGAACTACTCAGAAAGTGATTTAAAGCTAATACGGCAAAACTGGGGATATTTGACACCGATGTGGGGGCATGGATTGACTCCAAGAGTAAGATCATTTTACCACAGAAAGAAACCTCACCACCCTGACTGAGAGAGTGACTCGGAGTGTGAACCCTGTCAGAAGGATGGGGGAAGCTTTTCCCACAAAGAAAGAAACCGCTCTGGTCGTAGCCAAAAAGATTCTGGAAGACATTTTTCCTCGGTTCAGTATTCCAAAGGTAATTGGGTCAGACAATGGGCCAGCCTTCGTTGCTCAGGTAAGTCAGGAAGTGACCAGATTTCTGGGGCTCGATTGGAAATTACACTGTGCTTATAGACCCCAAAGTTCAGGACAGGTAGAAAGAATGAATAGAACTCTAAAAGAGACTCTCACCAAATTGACCATGGAGACTGGTGGTGACTGGGTGGTGCTCCTTCCCTTGGCCCTTTTTAGAGTCAGAAATTCTCCCTCCTTACTGGGCCTGACTCCCTTCAAACTACTATATGGGATTCCTGCTCCCCTGACTCTTCTTGGGGACCCCCTTGACATAACTAGTGACTTGTCCAGGCTGAAAGGACTGCAGCTTATTCAGAAGGAAATTTGGAGCAAGGTTGGCAGTGCATATGCGCCTGGGTCCTTGGAGGTGCCCCGTCAGTTCCAGGTTGGTGATCTGGTATGTGCGACGACACTGCAGACAGAATCTGGAACCCTGGTGGAAGGGTCCTTATTATGTCCTGCTCACCACTATACCAACTGCCGTCAAAGTAGAGGGCATGGCATCTTGGATCCACACGTCACACGTCAAGCCTGCTCTTCATCAACCTGCAGACACCTGGGAAGTCCAAGCCTCCAGCAACCCGCTAAAACTGAAACTCATCAGGAACAATAAACTTTCCGACCAGTACTCGCCTTCGTCAGGGAACGTGTAAATGCAGTTTAGGTCCTGATGCTCCAGAGACAGTGTCAACCTCTCCCTGAGGTTGATCCACAATATTAGGGTTAAAATTGAGGCAAAAAGAAAAGGGGGTAATGAGGGACCACCTGGGAATGAAAAAAAAACAAAACTGTGATTATTTGAATTGAAGCCAGGTGCAGAGAGCTCTTGAAGGGCGGGGTCAACTGTTCTGAGAAACAACCAGCTGTGAACTATCTACAACCAGCTGTAAACTATAGAGCAGAAGTGACCTGATTTTCAGGTATAAAAACCCTGTGCTTTACATGTTCGGTGTTGTCTTTGGAGGGATGACCCTATGGTGATAGCAATAAACCTCTTGCTTTTGCATCAAGTTGTGGTCTGTGAGAGTTCCTGGGAAGGGCACGATCCTGAGCTCCTGAGCAGTGAGACTCCAGGTCTTACATAACCACTACAAAAAAAAAAAAAAAAAAAAAAAAAAAAAAAAAAAAGACAGAGTTGAAACTAGAAAAACAATCAGCTTTCTATTCTCTTTCACAACTCTGTATCCTCTGCTGCATTCCATCCTTCCAGCAAGGATGCTCCCACACACAGCAAGCAGATGGCAGAGCTGTCTGATGAGAATATCTGCACTCTTTTTTCAAAGATGTATGTATTTTTGTTTTATGTGCATTGCATTGTTTTGCCTGCATGTATGTTTGTCTGAGGGTATCAGATCCCCTGGAACTGGAATTACAGAGAGCTGTGAGCTGGGAATTGAACCCAGGTCCTCTAGAACAACAGCCAGTGCTTTTAACCACTGAGTCATCTCTCCAGCCCCTCTTTCTTTTTTAATTAAAAAAATTTCATATATTTTGTTATCCCCTCCTCCAGTTCCTGCCATACAGACCCCCACCTCCCTATCCACCCAGCTTTATGTTCTTTTTCTCTTTCAAAAACAAAATAAAAATAAAACCCACAAAAACTAAAATCAAAACAAGGAAGCAAAAGACCAATAAGAGAAAAAAGACAAAACAAAGCAAATTGAGACAAAATCCACAAAAATACCATTTTGTGTTGGCCAACTAACTACTCTTAGACATGGGGCCAGTCCTGGAGTGTGGCTGTTATACTCAGCAACACTCCGTTGGGGAAAAATTATTTTCCTTTTGTTAGAAGGTATCAATTGCAGATAGCTTCTTGGTTAGGGATGGGAGCCCATGCCCACTTCCCCATCTTAGCCAGGACCTGTCTAGCTCAAACCTGCGCAGGTCCTGTGAATGCTGTCACAGTTTCTATGAGTACATACATGCTTCAGTCCTGGTGTGTCAGGAGGACACTGTTTCTTTGAAGACATCCATCAACTGGCTCTTACAATCTCTCCACTGCCCCTTCCAAATAGGCACCGAGCCTTGAGGGGTTTGATGAAGACATTCCATTAGGTACTGAATGCTCCAAAGTGTCTCTCTTTGCATGTTTTCCAGTTATGATTTTCTGTATTAATTCCCATCTACTGCAAGAAGAAGCTTCTCTGATGTGGGTTGATCCAGGCACTGATCTATGGGTGTGTCATTAGGGGTGGGTTTTTTTGTTTGTTTTTTGTTTGTTTTTATTTTTTGAGACAGGGTTTCTTCTGTGTCATCCTGGCTGCCCTGGAAATCTGTCTGTAGACCAGGCTAGCCATGAACTCACAGAGATACTCCTGCCTCTTCTTCCCAAGTACAAGGAGGGATTAAAAGATGTGTACCACCATGCTCAACTTGGATAGTCATTTTATTGTTATATTCCTTTTGTAGAATACTAGTAGTAAGTTTTCCCCTAGGCCCGTGACCCATGACTCAGTTTCTTGGCCACTTTAACAGTATCAGGTGTGAGCTCCATCTCATGGTGTGAACCTTAACTCCAATCAGAGAGTGACTGGTCACTCCTTTAACAGCTGTGCTGCTATTGCACCCGTGGATCTTGCAAGCAGGTCACTACTGAAGGTCACAGGGTTGTAGCTGGGTGATACTGATGATGACGTTCCCCCTTCAGCAGCATGTAGAATACATGCTAGTGTTTTGCATGATAGTAGCAGAGAAGCTTCTACTTGGGCATCAGATCAACTTCCGTGTTGATCTGATGCCACAAGTAAGTGTTGTCTTCAGTAACAGAGCCTAACCATCAAGTTGTGAAGAACAACCAATAGCTTTGACAATAGCCTGTGATGTTTGGAGTTTCCATGGGACCCTTTGCCAACAGTTGTCACCTTTATAACCTTACAGCACACCCACATTTGCAGCTGTGACATACATATGTGTATGCAATATAGTCATGGGAGACAACATGCTGATTTCTTTTCTTCACTTAATTTTAAATCCATCTAATTGCCTAAACATTCTGTGATTTCATTTTTCTTTGTCACTGAATAATATTATATTTTATATACATACCAGTTTTTGATTATCCATATATCAGCTGATGGATATCTTATTTGATTCTATTTCCTGCTACAGTGAATAGAGCAGCAATAAACATGGGGATACTGATACCTTTGCTGTGGGGTGTGGAGTCCTATGGGTGTGTGCCCAGGAGTAGAACAGCTGAGTCATATGGCAGTTCTGTTTTTTATTTTTCGAGGACTCTCTGAACTGATTTCCACGACGACTGTACTAATTTGTGCTCCTACCAACAGCGAATAAAAGTTCCTTTCTCTCTATATCCTTTCCAATATTTGTTGTCAGAGCTCTTGATGACAGCCGTTCTGACTGGGCCAAGAAGTATCTCAGAGTAGTTTAAATTTGCATTTCTCTGATTATAAGGGATGCTGAACATGGTTTAAAACAGTTTAAAATACAAATTGGCCATTCATATTTCTATTGAAAACTGTTGATTCATTGCCCATTTGTTAATTGGCAGTTTTCTTTTTATTTCTTTTCTTTTTTAATTGAGACAGGGTTTCTCTGTGTAGCCTTGATTGTCCTGGACTCCCTTGTACACCAGGCTAGCCTTGAACGCGCAGAGGTCTGCTTGCCTCTGCCTCCCTGAGTACTGGAATTACAGGCATGCACCACCATGCCCAGCTGTGCAGAAACCTTTATTTCTGTGTTGTGTCATGTTTAATTCCGGGACTCGCCCTGTAGCCTTAGCCCTCTGTCCGGGCTCTTGCTGACCCGTCTTGCAGGGCATTCTTTACGTTCTCTTCTAGAATTCCACGTTTAAATTAAGGTCTTGCGCCCACTCGGAATTGACTTTTGTTCGAAAGGAAAGCTGTGAATCTGATTTTCTTATTTTGCATGTGGATATCTAATTTTGCCTTCACCATTTGGTGAATAGTATTCTTTTCATTGCATGCTTTTGTCTCCTTTGTCAGAAATTAAGGAACCATGGCTTTGTTGATTTGTTTCCATGATCTCTGTTTTGTTTCATTGACCTAATCTTCTGCTTTTATGCCAGCACTAATGTCTTTATCACTATAGCGATGTCTGATGTTCGCTATTGTGATTTTCTAGCTGTGGTCTTGATTGTTTGTTTTCCAAGACAAGGTTTCTCTATATAGCCCTGGCTGTCCTACAATTTGTTCTATAGACCAGTCTGGCCTCAACCTCAAACATCTGCCTGCCTCTGCTTCAAAAGTACTGAGACTGGTGCTATCAGTGTGCACCACCACCATCCAGCTGTCTTCCCCATTTCTAAGTAATGTTAAGTACCAGTCATGGATCATAGAATCTGGTTTCCTGGGTAGACACCAAAAGATGCAGAGGCCTGTGTAAAGTAGGGTCTTTCGAAAGTAGGGTCTTTTATAAGACAGCTTCCCAGGATAGCACTCACTGCCTGCCTGGAAGTACACATTCTAAGCACGAAGCTATAGAATAGCTCCGATTCAACCACAGCTGCTAATCCTACCACTTTTACCAGTGGCCTGTTCAGTTAGAGAATCCTCTAAGGTTGCTTAGTGTTGTCCTAATTCAACTCCATTATCTGCTCAAAGATGGACATAAGAATCTCTTCTCTAACTCAGTGTCCTATGGATCTCATATGGCTAAAAAAGTTCCTCCAGCAGCTGGAATAACAGTTCCATAGGCAAAAGTTCCTACTATACAAACGAGCATGTGTTGCTGAGCTGGGAGTCTCGGCACACACATGAAAACTGGACACATGTCTGTGACCCCAGTGCTGGTTTAAGGTAAGACAGGTGAATCCCAGGAGGTTAACTAAACAGCCAGTCTAGCTGAAATTATGAGTTCAAGGCCCAATGAAAGAGCCTGTCTCATAAAGTAAGATGGAGAATGGGAAGTGAGGAAGGCACTTGCCTCAAACTTTAGTTCCCATACACAAACACAGGCAAGTGGCCCTGCAGCATAATGCAACTACTGCACAAGCACAGGCACATAAATATATACACCAAAGTTCTGCCAGAGGTCTAACCCACATCCTTCCTGTTGCTGCTCTCCCCTCTCTCCTCATGTATCTCCTCAAAGCACAATTCTGAGTCTGAATTTCTGAGAAGCAGTATAAAGCTCTCAGAGAGAGGCCAAAGGTCATATAGCAAGAACTCCTCCCACCTAACCGGGTAGCCCACCACTACTACCCTAGCTGCCTGGCTTCCAAGGCCAGGACTTTCATCTTACTGCACTTTCCATGACGTCAGTCCTTTTCACGACAAGGCAGTGGGTAAAGTGATATTTCCTGTCCCTGGGGGAAGGAGTGAGAGGAGAGATGAGCTGCTGCCCAGCGTGTACCTCTTTTGAGAGCACACACACCTGCTTCTATGGAGTTCTGTTTGGCTCAGACATGCCCCCAAGGTATGTATGAAGTCCAAGACTGTCCTATCCCTACTGCCTTCCTGGGCCTGAGCTCCCACTTCACCATTAAGCAATTGACTAAACCAGACCTGCCATAGTGCCCTCAGCTCCTGCTCCATCTCTGGGCTCCCTAGGGCAGGGGACAGGAACCTGAGAGAATTTTTAGAGGACTGGAACAAGAGGATGAAAGAAGATGGCAGGTGGAAAAGCCTAGACCAAGAGAAGACCTGCCCTGAAGGGATCTACCTTTCTACAGGGCTTCCAGCCATCAGAAGTACAGCCTAGCCCTCAGGGTTCCTGCTGTACTGACAGGAACCCTCGGTTGCTATCAGTCCCTCTGGAACACCCTGGTTCCTTATTCCTATCCCTGAGATACCCGCCCACTACCCACCCACTACGTTTGTACTACTCCTCTTATCATCACTGTTCCTGTTGGGAAAAGCCCCTTTGGAGATGTTTAAGAGACGCTCTGAGACTGGGGTGTAGGAAGAAGGGAGAGGCAAGCCCTCTCGAACAAACTCCAGCAACCTCTTTTATGCCAACAGGGAATCATGAAGCCCCTTCTCCACCCATCGGCACCTTCCAGTCCATGAACTTGATACGGAGGAGATGCCAGGACTTGGGTTGCGGGAACGAGCCTAGCATGCAGGCTGTGAAGGAACAGGAGGTTCAGCTAAAACCCAAGGACGCCCACACCATGGTGAGTAGAAACATGGAGGGGTACCGTCACCTCATCCACTCCCATTCTCTCAAGGATGAGGGCATGCACATGGACACAGGAATAAATGGCTGGCTGAGGACAGGAAGGAGGAAGTGGGGGTGCCTCCTTCCCCTGTATAGCTACCTACTTACCCTCAGTTTCTCTGGCCCTGGAAAGTTCAAGCCCAGTCAACAGGTGGCCAGGACATAGTGCACTGGCCCCCAAATGCAACTGTCTGCAAGCTGTGCCAGCACCTCCATTTGCCCAAAGCATTCCAGATCTTATTTAAGTCCCTTTCCTTCCCCGCCAACAGCTCAGTTTCCTCACCAGAGAGGAAGCCATCCTCCCCTGACCTGGGGTTGCTTCCTAAACCATCTCCTGCCCTCTTAGGCTAGTATGGAAGATACAGAAGGAATTTAAACCTTGGGAGGGGAGGGGCTTTCTGGGCAATCTCACCCTAAAATAAATTTGGGGGCTGGTATGAGGATAAAAAGGAAGCAGATTGGGTCAAGAGAAGTCCTCTAACTATGGTTCCTTCTGTCCCTGACTTCTCTTTCACCCAGGCATCTGCCTCAGCCCCATCTACTGCCTGGGTCCTAGCAAACGCTGACAATGAGGAAGAGGTACCTGGGAAAGGTGACCTGTCGTTGCAAGCTGAGACCAGAGCATGGGTCCAGAACACCCAGGCCCACTGGCTCTTGCTCAGGACTGCCCCTGTTTGGTTCCATGGCTTCATCACCAGAAGGTGAGTCACAGAAGAGGAAACCCCCAAAAGGTACAGGGACTGTGGGTCCTGAGTCAGTCCGGAAATCATGACAGCTGAGGCTCTCATTTCCCAGGCCTTTCACTGAGAAGCTCTTGCTCAGCCCTGTCTCTGCAGCTCAGTTTCTTTCTCCCTAGGCTCCCTTATCCTACTAGCTCCAGCCCTCCAGTCTGTCAGTATCACCCCACTCCCCCTCCCTAAATGGTGTGATTGCCAGTGATCAGATCAGTGGCCTGAGAGGGAAAGCCAGGCAGAAATGGCTGGGGGTGATGGAGACCTCAGGCTGCTGGTGAGTCCCATGAGAAACAGACTTCTATGGAGGCAGACTTCATTTAATTGGGGTTGGGGGATCGTCAAAGGCTATTTAAGCCTTTGGGAAGTGGGCAGAGACTTTGGGGTGAGTGTACATCATTGGCCAGGGCTAAGGTGCCATGAATGCTTTATTTGCATGAAGAGGAATTCTAAGTGCTCGCTGGACATGACCTTATTAGAACAGGGGAAGTTTAACCTGGAACCTGGCAGCCAGGCTAGGTGACCACCTCAAGGGTGGCAGAAGTGGGGCACCAAAAGGCTGCCTGTGCTGGAACATGCAGGCCCGGGGCAGGGGAGGGAGTGGTCCTCATTCTGTTCATCTTGAGACCAGATTTCCGGCCTGGACCCTACTCCTGCTCCAGACCAGCTTCTTCTGCTTCCATGGTACCCAGGCCTCACACTGGTCTACATATTCTCAGCCACTATCCCCTCCATCTCTATTACCTCTCTCCAGCCCTCTCCTCTTTCTTCCCACCCTTGCAGACCCTCCGTTTGTCAACCCTGCTTCTCACTCATTATCTCCTCAGCCCAGCTTTTGACTTCGAAATTCTAGTCCTGTAACTACCATGTCTGTTGCTGTTGCTGCTCCCCCTCCAGACTACCCTGGAGGATGAAGCCCAGGGCCTTTTGAGAAGGACCCGTCAGCCTCATCTCCACCTAGTCCTGGAATGCTTGCTTGGGGCAGAGGTGAGAGATCCCTTACCAGAGGAGACAGAAATGAGGTAGTAAGTATCAGAACCGACCCCATACTTCTCTATTACTCGTACAGGGAAGCTGAGATGCTACTGCAGCCCCAGCCTCGAGGATGCTATCTGGTGCGCTTCAGCGAGAGCGCTGTGGCCTTCGTGCTGTCCTACAGGTGAGGATGCTAAGCAAGGGGTAGGCCCTTGCTCTGACTGGCTCTCCAAGGAAGGCTCAGGGCTTTTCCCTTAGGTTGGTGGGAGAAGAAAAGGCTAGTCTGACTCAAAATGTCCCTTCTAGGAGCCGGACCTGCTGCCGTCACTTCCTCCTTGCTCAGCTAGGGGATGGGCGCCATGTGGTGCTGGGTGAAGACAGTGCCCATGCGCAGCTTCAGGACCTGCTTCAACACTACACGGAGTATCCCCTCGGCCCATACCAGGAGATGCTTACCCAACCCCTTGCCCGCCGGGTGAGCCCTTACCCAAAACCCATAACTGAGGCCATTGTCATTGTAGCCACCACCCTCAGCATCCACACCAGGTCTAGGCTATTGGCATTGACTTTCTCCTCCCAACCTATGACTGGCCACACTTGCCCACCCCCACCTCTCCTAGAAAGGCGTCCTTTCACAACCAGACCAGCCACAGACAACACGGTAAAGAGAGGCAGTCAAGTTAAATTAAGTGAAGTTTACTGAGTCTCCAGAGCAGGGGTGGCAGAGTAAAACCCTGTAAATAGACCTATGGTCAAGACAGGTGGACATCTGGCTCATAAACCTTACTACAGTAGTAACGACGGATGATCCAATGATGGGATCAAGTGTGGTGGCTGTGGAGGAAGCCAGGGAAGTAAGGTTTACTACTTAGCTTGACAGAAGTTGTCAGAGAGCCTCCACATTCAAAAAGTGCAGATGCTTCAACCACTGTGTGTTGAGAGAGAGAGGTTAAGCACAGAGGAAATAAACAGTGACAAAAAATATCTTGGCCTTCATGAGACTTCCATTCTAGGACAAGACAGACACCATAAATGATATAGAGAACAAACTGATAGCAGAAAGGGTGAGTGCTAGGAAGAATGCCAACTAGCAGAGAGTAATGAGGTGGGCATTGTCTCACATAGGGACAGCAGAGAAGAGGGGGGGCATTTGAACAAAGGCCTGAATGAAGTAAAATAGGAAGACTTGCAGACAGCTGGAGGAAAAGCATTTGGGGTGAAAGCAACAGAGGGACAAAGGTCCAGGAGTGGGAAGATGTTTGATGTGTTTGAAGAATAATGAGCAGTGAAGAGGCCATGGATGGATCAAGATGATTGACGGTTGGAGAGATAGAAAATGAGGTCAGAAGGGTGAGGTAAGGGGACCCTGTGGTTCTTACAAGGGTCTGAGGTTTTATTCCAAGTAAGATTTTATTACACTGGAAAGGCAGAAGCAAAAGCCTGACCTGACAGGTTCATGAGGACCAGACAAGGCCACTGAAGATGGAGATGCTACAGTGTTTCAGAAGGTGATTGAGCTGGCTAGCACAGGGGTGCTAAAGTTCTGGCTGTTTAGAAGGTGGAGCTGATGGGGTCTTTGCAGAACTAGATGAGAAATGGGGAAGATGTTTAGAAGAAGGCTGGAAAGAGCATTCTGAGCCAGGTGTGGAAATATTTGTAGTTTGAGATGTCAAGTAGAAAGCTGGGAGCTGGAGGGGCTTGTCTAGCTCCAGGCCTTGGGTTCAACCCCTAGATCCACAGAAAAAAAGGGGAAAAGGTAATTGGAATCCACAATAGATCTAGTCTGGGACAAAGGTCAGAATGGGAACTAGGCTCAGCACAGCCAAGCTTGAAGGTCTGTATCCTTCTAGAGCAGGAAGCTCCGGCATGTGGCAAAAAGGCTGTAAAATGGTGTGAGAATGGGAGGGTTCAGTGGGGGAGGGAGGGTCGTGTGCTTGAATGATGGTGCTAGCTGTGTGTGGACTTGTAGATGTGAGGCACTAGCAGTGGACAGAGCAGAGCTCCTGTTGAGTTTGATGTAAGAGGAAGGTGAGGTATTGAGGCTGACTTTCCTGCTATTTGAGCAGCAGGTGAATGCGCATACTGCTCTCTGAAGGAAAGGTGGTGAAGTACAGGGTGGACACAAGGAGAAAGATTTCTCATTTGGATCTAGGAGGCCTTGAGTGGATTGTAGGAGCCTGAGAAAGTCCAGAAGAGGGGGTACAGGGAGCCCTTCATGAGGCTAGCATTAATGCTGAGCTAAAAAACATAACTTCCACAGGGTAGTTGCGAGGGAGACTCATCTCTCCTGAGGTACTGTCTGCCCCTAGCATGCAGCTTCTATCTTCATGTATTAGGCTTCTTGAACCTGAAGAAATAAGGCCTGGCAGTCTTGGAGGTTTATTCCCATGCCGACTGTTTTGAAGGTAAAGATTCCTAAAGTCTCCCATTTTTGCAACCACAAGCACAAATGAGACTGTCCTTTCCCTGTATTCTAGACAGTTCAGTGCTAGACACACCTGTGACCAGAGTTCATTTCCAACCACAGTCCCCAGGCCCCCTCAATACCTCCATCCCCTCCTCCTTACAGAGGGGTCCACAGCACACTTCTCTCTTCATCTTTTCCCTTTCCCTCAGACCTAATTGCTTTTCTTGGATTACTGTCTCTGCCACTCCACCCTAACCCTTCAGGCCTCCTTCTTTCCCTGCAGACTGCTGAACCTGCTGGACTTTCCCTAAGGGCTGAATCAGAGTCTGGAAGCAAAAGACAGGACCCAGACACCCAGCACTTGCTCATCCTTCAGGGACATGCCCAGGCCCCAGTGCACAAAGAGAAAGTGTGGGCCTCCCAACAAAAGGAGGTACTGTATGGATGAAGTCAGTCCCATGGGGAGGGTATGGGGTATGGAGTGGGGACACAGGACAGAGAGAAAGGCCAAAAAGGAAGGGGCTTCATAGGTAGAGGCTCAGGCTGAGGTAGGCCTGGGATTAGACCCTGTCTCCATGGTTCTCATCCATTCTCTTCCCTGACCTTGCCTTCTCTCCTAAACGTCACAGGCATCCAGACCCAGGCCCCTGATCCCTGCCAAGCCTCAGCTTCCTCTTGAAGTCTATACAAGTCCTGCTTCACGGCCCTGTCAGGTCCTACCCATTAACCCCATCTACCAGGAGCCTGATGAACCCATAGCCTTCTACGCCATGGGACGGGGCAGCCCTGGGGAAGCTCCTAGTAATATCTATGCTGAAGTGGAGGGGCCATCAGAAATGACACACACTGGGCACCCCATCCTCCAGAAGTGCTGGTCTAGGCCTATCTCAGGAGGCCAGGTAAAGGGGGTACAGGAAAATAAAAGCTCAAGAAGGCCAACCGAAAGAGGGAGCCCCTCCTGAGGAGCAGAGCAAGGTGAAGGCCAGTGTGCTGAAGCAGGATGAAGGGAGTAGTTCATGCTGCCAGAAATCTTTGCCCAGCTCCGGGCCCAAGCCTGTCCTCTCTGCTCTTCTGAACATTCACATGGGCTCAGCTTTGTCAAACACAACTGCCCCTGCTTCAGAGAAAATTAAAGGGGACAGGTTTCCCTCAGCCTTCCTCCATTCTGGTCTGCCTCTTGTCTGTCTGTCAGTCCTTCCTCAGACACATGCAGCAATGACCAAGCCCCCAGAGAAGAGAACTTAGGATTCCATGTGTCACTGCCAGTGGGCTCAGGGAGGAGGCCACTGCACTCTGTGTGTTCATCCTTACAGTCTCCCCACATCTCACTATGGTGTTACTATCCAATGAGTCAGACTCCCTTGCCTGTACTGTCTCAGGTCCGTCCTCAGGCTTCCTCCCTGCTGCTACCAAAGATCTCTGCTTGGGCTTCACCTACTAAGCTCACCTGTACACCTGCCAGCTACTGCCTTCTTAATCCTGTGTCCATCCAGACATCTCTAGGGTTCCAAAGCCACTCAAATGTCATTCAGCCAATACCAACCACTCTTACTCTACACACACACACACACACACACACACACACACACACACTATCCTCCTGTGTTCCATATCCTGATTGATTACCTCCCAGCACTCATCTATCCAGCCAGAAATGTAGGTTCCCTAAACACCTTACTCTCTTTACTTCACTCTCTATAGGTCAATAACATCTGCCCTCTCCCCTTATTCTAGTACCTGTCATTTTCTCATCAAGACTTTTCTAAAAACTATGTTTTTTGTATAGTTATTTTTGAGGCAGTTTCATACTGTGTAGCCCTGGTGTCCTAGAAGACACTATGATGTGGACCAGGCTGGCCTAGCACTTACAGAGATCTGCTTGTTTCAGCCTTCCAAAGGATGCTGGGATGTTGGGTATGCATCAATCCACCTGACTCTAATTCTTCCCTCAAGGCAAGGTCTCTTGTAGCCCAGGTTGGCTTACTATGAAGCTGATGAGAACTTCTGATTCTACTGCTTCTACCTTCTGAGTACTGGAATTACAAGTGTGTGCCACCAAGCAGTTCATACAGTGCTAGAGATCAAACTTGAGGTTGTGTGCTGCATGCCAAGCAATCACTTTACCATCTGAGCCAGTGTCTTAACTGCTGTCCTAATTACCAGGCTTGTCACTTCTGATCTGTTCTTCCCTTAGAAAGGCAGGATGGGCTTCTGAAGCAGCTGCCTGGTCCTCTAGGTCTTCCATATCAAGGTGAGGTCCCACTTCCTAAGACCCATCACTTCAAGCACTCCCATCATACTTCTCCAAACTCACCGTCTCTTCTAGTTTACACACATCAGTTTTGCTTACAACAGTTCCTGCAAGCTCACCCTGCTGCTGCTTGGCAACCCTTAACCACATTCTGGACCACTCGCTCTTCTCTATGGAAAGCCTTTCCTGGCCTAACCTCCTGACACACCCTTGCTAGGCCAGCTGGGACCCCTATTATTTCCTCATTATCTCCCCCTTCTCCAGTGAACATGACTCACCAGGGCCATTCCTGGGGGATACTCGGCTATCTGCAAAGCACTGGCCCAATGTTTGCCATGAAACAGGTGCCTCAAGAAAGGAGGGGAAATGGAGGAGAGACAGGGATGGATGGGCATCTAAATCTCCTTTCTGGAGGCCAAAGTGTTAAGTCCAGGTTCCTTCTCCTAGAGACCAAAGAGGCAGAGTGTATGACCCAGGGCTGTCCTTCTGTCTGCAGAGGACAGATCATAGCTGCATTCTGAGAACTCTGTGGCAGATCAGGGCCTTTTCCTTATTCATCAGTGCCCCCCCTTCCCCAGCTCCCTAATCTAGAAAGGCATATCTTTTCTAGACAGGTGCTTCAGAACAGAGAACATGCATGCCTCTCTAGGGCCTTGGCATTAGGTGGTAAGTCTGATCTGGGAGAATAGCTTGGAGAATTTTGTGTCCTGAGATCTTCACACATATCTGGGTCCTTTCTTAGAAAAGGCAGATGCAATAGACTGCAGGTGAACAAAGCTCCTGCATGAATAGCAAGGAGGTGTCATCCCACATGCCAACTCCAATCCATTGGTCTCAGCTGCCCAGAATGTGGCATTGGAAAGGATATTAAGGTCACATCTAAACTCGGCAGAAAAGAGCTGTGACTAATGAGTGATGTCTGCTGTGGGTGCAGGAGGGAAGATGAGCAGCACTTCTGCTCTTATCAATTAAGTCCAATTCCCTCATTATGCAAATAAGGAAATGAAGCCAAAGAAAGGAGAATGTCTGGGCCAAGGTCAAGGATTAAAACCCCTGTTCACTGTTCTCTGTCCAAACTGAATCCTCTCTTCTCCACAAGAGGTGGAAGAGATTTTCTGAGCTAAGAAGCCTGGTTGTTTTCTAGAGTTCTGCACTGGGACCTCTCTGCATCCCAGCTTCCCCTGTCCCTTAACAAGTATGCTTTCCTACACCAAAGCAGAGCAGAGGACAGAGGAAGAAATGTCTGCTCCCTCATAGCAACACATATGGGCTCCCATCTGAGAGTCACTGAGAACCAGTGCAAGGAAGTGTGTGTACTAGCCAGCTTGCCTGGTTTTCCTCCTGAAGAAACTGGACTTTAGGAAGCCTTGGCCCTTCAAGCCTTTCCCATCTGGGCCCTGGTCCAATGATCTCCCTCTGCAGGAATACAAGTTCTCCCAGCTCCCACAGAAATACCCTGTTCTGTCTCCCACTGTGGTTCATAAGGGTCTTGGAGTTCAAAGACATTTAGGCAAAGTTACCAATCTTTTGGCTAGAAATTGAGAAACATTAGGACAAAGACAGACTCCCTTTGCCAGGTACATCTCACTTAGTTGGGGTAGGCTGGAGGGGTAGCCTGGGGCATAGGCGTGGGCACCTATAGAGACATGATTCAGGCCTTGGAAGAAAGCTGCCTTAGGAGTGCATGAGCCCTCAGAGGATGCAGACTCCTGCAAAAGCTCCATGACTCTCCTGGAACTTCCTAACCTGATAGGCTTAAGCCCTTACCTCACCCGGGAGTCCATTCCCTTCCCTGCCCCTTCCCAAGGTGTTTTTTCTCCTATCTCTGTCTAGACTCACTTCAGGACTGGCCTCCTGCCCCAGAGCAAAATTCCACTCTGGAGTTCTGGCCAGGGAGAAATCTGCCCTAGGTCCCACTTTCATCTCACACTGGAGGCTTTCTGAGGATGGGCTTACTGGCTCCAGAGTCCCTGGAGGTGATCTCTGCCACTGCTCTCTCTGTGCAGCTCCCTATCCAGCTGGTACCTGATGCTGCTAAGGCTCATTTAAGGCAACATGTTCTCTTCGGGTCCTGCTTTCTTCCAAGGGGTTTTGCCCCTAGCTGAGGCACAGCGGTCTCACAGGCTCTTCCCTCCACTTAGCTGGGTACTGGCACCACTGAAGCTCCCCCTGGCACCAGCACCAGCTCCGATGATTAGCCACTTGTCTTTTCCACTCTGGTGCTAACCAGCTGGAGAACCATAGGTTCTGCAACAACAGTTAGGGTTCCATGTCTGCCAAAAATGTAGAGACCTCCTATGGGAAGATGGGAGTGGGGAGCACATGGCTTCCCTGGAATCAGAGAGGAGAGGCTGAAAGCACAAGAAAAGATCTCAAAAGAGTCTTGGGCAGTCACTTCAGGGTAGGTTCCAGGCAGGAGATGGAAGCAGGAAGTCAAAGAACTTCCCTAGACTTCCAGAGTACAATGGGCAGGTATGCCTCCATAGGGCATTCTCTTATTGAACAGTGTAGCCTGTGGGCTTAGACCAAAGTAGGTCCCAAAGAGAGGACTCGGGCCTCTCCTGCACGGATATGTCTCACACGAACAGCTTTGACTAGTGTGACTACCAGGGCCAGATCCTGGGTGACACTTAATAGGGAGTATGCGGTCAGTCAGAAAGGGAGGTAAACTGACCTTGTCATCCTAGCCCAGTCTTTTGTTTGTTTTTTGTTTTTGTTTTCTGAGACAGGGCTTCCCCGTGTAGCCTTGGCTGTCCTGGACTCACTTTGTAGACTAGGCTGGCCTTGAACTCAGAGAGGCGCCTGCCTCTGCCCTCCTGAGTGCTGGGATTACCACCTTGTAGCCCAGTCTTGATAACTAAGGGACCCCCACAAGCAGATGGATAAGATCCTTGCCCTGCCTAAACTGGCAGAGGTAGTCCAACCCTGAAGGTGAAAAGTTAGGGTGGGTATAACTCAGAAGTAGAGCACTTTCCTTGTTCCCATAAAACCCTGGGCTTGGTCTGCAGAGCATATAAAAATAAAGTTCAAGATGGTGATCCTCCCTACCCTGCCCCACCTTGCTGAAGTCACTACAAACCTTGGGCCTATGGCTGCAGTGGGGCCTAAGGAGGGGAAGTTGAATCACCTGAAGAGGGAAAGGGAGCAGGCTCCTTTCCTCCCTAGCCAGACACCTCACCGGGAGGCGGGGACCAACTCAGTTTTTCCCAGGCATTCTAGGAATGGGTCTAGGGTGTGATGTCTAGGGTTGTCAACTGGGCAGAATCTAAAGTCACCCAAAAGCTAAGCCTCCAGGCACATCTGTGCTATATCTAGATTAAGCACAGTAGCTAGGGGCAGTATCTAGACTAAGGCTAGCTTCTGAGAATGTCTGTGAAGGACTACTGCTAATATGAGAAGATGCACCTTAATTATGGATGGAACCAATTTTGGGGGCAGGGGATCCTGGACTATTATAAGTGGAGAAAGGAAGCTAAGCAGCACTCTTTCATTGTTGTTTCCTAATCCCAGCACTCAGGGAGTCAGAGGCAGGCAGATCTCTGCGAGTTCAAGGCCAGCCTGCTCCAGGACAAGCAAGTTCCAGGACAGTCAAAGCTACACAGAGAAACCTGTCTCAAAAAACAAAACAAACAAAAGTAATAAAATGCTTCAAGCTCCTATTTATTGACTTCCCTGCCATGACATGCTTAAAGCACGAGCCAAAATAAACTCTTTCTTCCATTTGATGCTTTTGTCAGAATATTTTATCACATCAACAGGAAAAGAAACTAAGACAGAATCCCTTCTGCCCTTCCAGGCACTCTGGCCCAGCCTGCTCTCACATCTGCCAACAGTCAGCTCTCAAATGGAAAACCTTACTAGGTTAAGACACAGTTACCACTGAAGATCAGTTGTCCTCCAGACACAGCCTTTGGCTATAGTGACTGATCATCATGACTGCCATTTCCCTGCTCCCTCAGCAAATGTAGTAGACAATTTCAGTAACATCAATTGTGGCTGTCTCAGGGAGGAGAGATTGGAAAGCAGCAATCCCTCCACAGATGCACTCAAAAAGGGCTGTGGGCTGGTCATCCTTAATTACTCTATATAGTCCTCCCCTGAAAGTGAGCTAAAACCCAAATCCACTTCCCTGAGCCCTATGCTATGTCAGCCAACAGCAAGGAGCTGCACTGGGAGGCTGAAACCCACTCCCAGAAGTTCTCCATCTTTCTACAGTTTGAGTCAGATCTTGAAACACTTCTGTTTTCTCCTCCACTCCTGTCCTGGTCAATGTGACTATACACTTTTAAGGATACTGATGATTTGTTTTGAGGCAGCGTCACTCTGAAACCCAAGCTGGCCTTGAACCTATAAACTACCTGCCTCTGCCTTCCAAGGGCTAAGATACAGGTATACAACACCATACCCGAGGACCCACCTGTGATCAAGGCTCTCTCACCTTCTACCCTTGACTGTTGCTGTTAGGACAGTCTTAGGCAAGTGTCATTCCTACTGCTCCTATTTTTCTAATCCATCATCTGTCTTCTTTCCTGCTAATCAGAACTCCCACGCCTTGAAAGAGTCTCACTCTGTAGTCTTAGGTATCCTGGAATCAGAGATCCACCTGCCTCTGCCTCCAAAAAAGTGCTTGGATTAGTGTGCCATACTCGGCCTACTTTTGCATTCTGAGACAAAAATCTCAAACTCTAGGCCTCAAACTCATTGCAATCCTCCTGCCTCACCTTCCATGTGCAGAAATAATAGGTTTAAACCACCTATTAATGAAATGTCAGAATTTCTCTTGGTGACTAGGAAATTCCAACTACCAAATAAAATGTCATCTTTGGTAGGATTAGAGAGTGGCTTAAAAAAAATGTGGCTGGGAGCTGGTGAGATGGCTCAGTATATAAGAGCACTTGCTTTTGGGGTTTAGTTCCCAGCACCACACATGGTAGATCACAACCACCCTTAACTCCAGTTCCAGGGAATCCTGGAACCCTATTCTGACTTCCCTGGGCACCAGACATGCATGCAGTGCACATACACACATGAATGGAAGAAGGTAAGACACATATGCATATATCTTTTATATTTTAATTTTATGTGTATGGATATTTTGCTGGTATGTATGTCTATAGGTGGTGGGAATCAGACCCAGGTCTTCTGGAAGGGCAACCTCTGAGCCATCTCTCCAGTCTGACAAAAATTTTAAAATACTTTTTCTAGAGTACATGCCTGTAACCCCAGCTCCTAGGAGACAGGATTATGATTTGGTCAGCCTCAGCTATATAGTGAGTTCATGACCAACCTGATTGCTGTAGTGACCATCACAAAACACACACACAAACACACACACACACACACACACACACACACACACACACACACACACAAAGGTAGATGTAGACCCTTGAGAACCAAAGGCGCACCTGCATCCCAGCAGTGTAGAACACTTCCTACTACATCTCAGTGCAGACTCTGAAGAGAAGCTACGGAATGCAGGGTGGTAACAACAGATGGGAAGGGCTGACCTAGAGTACGCTGGGCCCAGAGAGCACCTGGTACAAAGGAGGTGCAGACTTCCAGAGCCCTGCTTAGCCCACTATCACCTAAGACCCCCACCAGGAGGCGGATCTCAGCCCTGGTGCAGAGCCTCAGTGGACAGCTGGGGCTGAGGCTCCCTGCTGAGACTGGCTGGATGTGCAGATCTAAACAACTCAACTACAGTCCCTGTGGGACTCAGGAGCCCTGTCTGGCTCCAAACTGAAGTAGGTCAGATTTCAGATAAGCTGGTAGTTTTCCTGTAAGTGATGAAACCCTACAATGTACTTAATGAGGGAAACAGACTCCTTGACTTACCTCAGCACACAGAACCAAAAAGTGAAATGTCTCAATTTGCTAGACCTAGTCTCCACCAACCCTGTTTCTCTGGCCATAGCCTTGCCTGTCTAGGACAGCCAAGCACTACTGAAGCCCACCCTGTTTCCAATCAGCAGTGGGCTGAGGCATCTGTGCTTCACAGCTCCTTTGCCTGGCACCCACAGGCTCTGGAGTCTTTATCACTTCATTCCTGCACAGCAGGTAGGGCTCTCTTGGATTCCTGGCAGCTGACTCATGGTATGATGTGCCATCTTTGTGACCATCCTTTCTTGAGCCCTCTGTGTTCTCTACTTGGCCAGAAATGCTGCTTTGTGCCCTTCTCCACTTAGCTTGTTAACCCTGCTCTGTGCTCTTCTGTGTGCACAGTATATTGTTCCTGGTGTGCACGCAGTGGCCTGCTACACCTCCTAAGTCTGTATCCATTTCCCTTTGCCAAAAGTCTCCATAGAGAGCTATCTAGCCTCCAACTTCCATGCCTAGCTGCCAAATCAACTCACCATTTGTAGTGGTGGTATAGGGGAGTGAATACAACTTTCTCCAAACCAGTCCATGCCATTGACCTCGGTGTAAGTCAGATTCCCTCTGAGAACAAGTGTTTTTCCACAACCTACTTGGTGTCACTTTATATCTATCACAGCTTTTTTTTTTTTTTTTGTATTTTTTTTAAAGGTCCTGGAACTGTAACTCAGGCTGGCCTTGAACTCACAATCCTTCTACCTCAGCCTCCTAAATGCTGAGATTACAGGGGTAATCTGTATGGTAGCACCATACCCAGATTAACAAGGCTTTCCTGCCATAAAATCTCATGCTAGTCCATTCAAGACATCTGAGATCTGAAATACTCTCCACATTTGGGATCACAGGCCTCTGATAATCATCCTCCTGGGAAGGCCAATGGTCACAGTGTCAGTGTCTCAGGTGGGCAGAAGGGAAAAAGCAAAGCAATGATAAGACTGCTCAGGTGCTTGCTTGGCAAGGGATGCTTTGCACAAACTCAACTCTGAGATCCAGAAACAGTGTAGGCAGCATCTGTCTCACTCAATGTTTTATTTCAACAGACATCCCTGGTTTAAAAAAAAAAAAAAAAAAAAAAAAATTGTGGGAGAGTTCAACATCTCATCACACCTGACAGGGAGCAAACCTCCCAACCAAGAACTCAGAGCCTTCGGGGCACCATTCAAGTCTTTCCAGCCCCATCACAGAACGGAGCTGGATTTTCTAACTTGTTAAGAAAAATCTATCAAATATGTCCCTTCTCCCAGAGGTGAGGGCTGAGTCCTCAGGGTAGAGGTCCTGGACTTGGGCAGCGGGGATCCTGGAAGTGAAGCTGGGGCTGGGCCAACTGTGCTGATAGGAGATCTTGAACCATCAGTTCCTGAGCCCTAAAATCCGTATTTTGCTTGGGTCTGCCGGCGACTGAGCTTGTTTTCTGACCATGTGTTCTTCAGCTCCAGCTCCCGCTCCTTGGCCTGGAACACAAAAGGGGTTGAGAGAATCACAGCGGGCAGACTGGTCCATCAGCAGGCTGACTAGGAATCCTACCCACAGGCTCTGTATATGATAAATTCACACTGGAACACTGGATATCCCTGACCCAGCTTTTTTTTTTTTTTTTTTTTTTAATAAGACAGATAAAGTAAGAGCCTTGTGGGAGACTGGCAAGATGGCTCTGTTCCTGCCACCAGGCCTAATAACTGACTTTAGTCCCTAGGGCTTACATGATGGACAGAGAAAACCAATGACATTTGCCCTAACCTCCAGTCACATTGTGTCACACATGTACGTACACACACACATACACACAAAGTAAAATATAATAAAAATAACTTTAATAGAGGAAATGAAGCTCAGCTGGTAGAGTTCTTACTGGAGGCACTGGGTTCTATCCTAGCACCTTAGAAACCAGGCAGAGGCTCATGCCCATAAATCTCAGCACTCAGGAGGCACCCAAGAGAATCAGAAGTTCAAAGTCATCCTGGGCTATAGACTAGAATACTTGAAACCCTGTCTCAGAAAACCCAAAAGAATTCTGTCACTTCCCTCTTACAAAACACGGTTTCTCTAAACACCTGGAATGATACTGAGGACACAGCCTCCCCCTAGTGGCCACATGAGAACAAGAGAGGACACCTATCAAAAGGGTACCTAGCACTGGGCCTTCTTACTAGCCTTCTTACTTTTCAACCCCAGGTTTAATGTGCGCCCTGAGCATACTCACCTGATGAATCAGGTATGTGATCTGGTGTTTCCTCCGTTGCTGGCCAGTCGGCTGCTCACCTTTCTTCTACAAGGGAAAACAAAAACAAAAACATACTCCTTAATCCACAGAGAGAAAGACATTTCTTAAGTGCCTGGACAGTGTAAGGTTGGTGAACTGTGATACTAGACATACAACCCAAATCCTTGGGGAGAAAAAGTCAACTTGGAGCTGTTTCTGTGTCTGTATACTTATAAAGCTGACATTTTATTAGACCCAGTATGAAAAACAAATACTGGAATTTGTTTTTCCTGAGAATACTAGGCGCAGTCTGTTAATTCCCAACAGATTGGCTATGCCTTGAGGTCAAGACAGGAATTACTTTGTCTCTTTTGCAACCTGACTCTCCCTCTAGCCCAAGCTCTGGGCTCTGCTTGTGGACACTGGCCTGTAAGCCTAGGACAGCTTTCATGCCATGGATATGCGACCTGCTGACCTCCCTCCAGACCTCCTATCCATCTGCCCTTAAACCGTCTTCTTTTCTGTCCCCTTTTCTCCAGTCTGACTCCTACTTACCACTTACCAGGTCCTCCCACCCATCAGCTTTGGCTGAAACTCTACTGTCCTGACTTACGACATGTCAACACTGGGACAACAAAGTTCACAGTCTCACTCTACCTCCATCTGCCTTCCAGCCTCCACCAGTAACTACATTCAACTCCAAACCACACTTTGATTCAAACGATTTACTGTCAAAATCTATACTGGTCTGAGCTTTCACTGTGTGGTTTTTCTTTCCTCTGCCAGATCTGTCTCGGGCTAGAAGCTTCCTTACCAGCCCCACCCAACTCTCACAACAACTCCCTAGAGTCTCCTCAGCACTTATGTAATCAATTTGCACTGTAATCATTTACACTCAAGTGTCCTTAAATCTCTTCCCAACTCTGCTGTCAACTTCTTGAGAATAGGGGACTCGATCCTTTCTTCTCTATTAAAAAGCAAGCTCAACAAAATGAAATGGGACAAAACCCTGGAGCTGGGAAAAGACCAGATTCTAATTGCTGCTACCGAATGTCATTAAATGTTACAATTAAAGGTGATACACATAGACATCCAGTGCATCCCACAGAGAGCACTCACAACAGCGGCTGCTTATGTGATGATGCCTCTCAAGCCCAAGATAGCA
Organism: Meriones unguiculatus; assembly: GCF_030254825.1. Taxonomy (NCBI): domain Eukaryota; kingdom Metazoa; phylum Chordata; class Mammalia; order Rodentia; family Muridae; genus Meriones; species Meriones unguiculatus. The sequence goes on from NC_083350.1 coordinate 190,980,957, forward strand.
GAACCCTTTCTCCTAAGTGGTTTTGCCAGTAAACAGTGATAGATCTATGCTGCTCTAACCACAATCCTTTGCTATATCCTGTATGACCGCCAACACTCAGTTAAAATAAATGATGGAGGCCTGGATGGCCATCTGTGATGATAGAACAAAGAAACCAAATTGGGGAGGGGGCGCAGATAAATCCTTGACCTTGGTGTTGCTGGCATGAAGCTCATATCCAGCTACTCCACCCATGGCAAGCTCATAAGTATCCACACTTGCTGTACTCAGTTGCTAAGTGAAGAAACATTCACCATACTGACTGAAGAAAATGAGCACAGGGAAGGTGAGTGGTATGGCAAACAAGCACTCAGAGATAATGAACTACAGAAACAGTGGTGAGAAAAGAACAGCATGCCTGTGACCCAGGGCCTAGAACCTCTGAAGATCTGCTATGCCCTGTCCCCAAAGACAGGCTGAGCCAGCTCCCAGATTAACAACATGGAGACTGGTGTGATTACAGGAAGAACAGTTGTAGATTCTAACCAGTGGGGAGAGACAGAACACCAGAGATCCTCCCGGCAGTGGGAAGCTGCTCCAATCATTCATTCTCAACAACCAGCCTGTACCAGCAGCTGGACAGCTGATAAAACTGCCATGTTCTGAAAGGCAAGAGCTGTTCCCATGAAGCTTGGTATATACCCCACTAGTGTGGGCAACAATATTTGCTGAAGGTGTGTCAGATAACAATAGGTCAGATTAGGAGCAGGTCAAGACCACCTTGTGACATAGGCCTCCCAAATGGTCTTTCCTACTTACTTTGCTGAAGGACTTCATGGTTTTCTCTTCTGTCAACGACTTGGTCATCCACTGCTGAGCCCCACTGAGTTGGTCATCACCTTTGATCTCCACAAAGTTGATTTCCTCTCTCCCTCGGTTCCTCTTGCCCTGCAGCCGCTTAAACTGAAAATGAAAAGAAATAAAAGCAGAACTGCAGTGTCTGGCAAGTGGATGAAAGCAAGAGCCACTGCTGAGGATCCAGTCTCTAGTCCAGAGAAGTGCTGGGACTGCCCAGACACACTGGGCCCTTGGTTTCTCTCTATGAAATACTTCCTTTCTCTTGATATCTACCAACTTCTATGGTGCCAGGTGAGAAGGGCTGTTTCTCAGGAAGTTTCTTGGAGTCAGGGCCAGGGTGACCAAGAGTATTTGGGGAGATCCAGAGTGCACACCAGATAACTGCCTGCCTGAAAGGTCTATCACAGCTTTCTTCCTTTCTGTTTTTGAACATAACCACGATGGCTTCAAAATCAAAATCCTCCTAGCTCAGTCTCCCAAAAACAAAGATTAAAAATTTCAAACTAAGAATTGAGGGTAGGCCGGGTGGCAGTGGTGCACGCCTTTAATCCCACAGTGGCAGATGGATGAATTCAAGGCCAGCCTGGTCTACAAATTGAGATCCAGGACAGCCAGGCTACACACATACACACACACATGAATTGAGGGCAAGAGGCTGGAGACATGGTTCAGCAGTTAAAGAGCACTGGCTGCAGGGTCAATTAGCAGCACCCAAATGGCAACTTACTGTACCTAACTCCAGCTTCAGCTGACAGAAACCTTTTTCTGGCCTCCGTGTACACTGCATGCATTTGGCACACAGACATACAAACAGGCAAAACATCCAAACACATGAAGTAAAAATAAATAAAATCAAACGTGTGTTTTGTTGTTGTTTTTAAGTAATTGAGAGTAAACTCAGTGTGATGGCAAACGCCTGTAGTCCCAACCACTTGGGAGGCAGAGACAAAAGGAATCTTTAAAAGTTCACAAGTTTATTTTTTTCTGTTTTTATTTTGTTATTGCTTGGTATCACTTTCTTTTTCATTACATTTTGTGTGCGTGCGTGCGTGCGTGCGTGCATGTGTGTATGTGTGTGTGTGTATGTGTGTGTGAAAGAAAGAAAGAAAGAAAGAAAGAGACAGAGAAATAAACACAGAGACAGCATACATTCAAACCAAGGCATTCATGTGGAAGTCAGAGGACAATTTGTGGGAATGCAAATCTTGAGGCTCGGCAACAGGAGCCTTGTACTTATTAAGCCAACTATCTCATTGGCCCTGAATCCAGGAGTTTGAAGAATCACAGCAAGACCCCATCTCAAAAAAATAAAAATTACGAGATTTCTCCTCTAAAAATCAATTCTCTTTCAGGACAGGGGATGTGGTTCACTAGAGTACTTACATAAGTGTGCACTAAACCCTGGTTCCACCCAACCAGCACAGTATAAACTGGCCCTGATGGCACACATGTGTAATCCTAGCATTCTGGAGGTAAAAGGGAGAAGGTAATCCTTGGCTACATAGGGAGTTAAAGGGCAGCCTGGGCTGCATGAGATGCTGTCTCCAAGCCAAACAGACAACCCAGCAGTTCTCTTTCTGCCTTTTCTTTCTTATTGGATTGGTATCAGCTATCGTCAGATTCTACCCCAAAGAATTCATGAAGAAAGAGAATGTGAGATAGAAAGTGAGGGAGCCTCAAAATTCCTATAATACCCTATAATACTCCTGTTTTGTTTTGTCCTCTGAAAGAAAGAAAAGAAGGCTGGGCGTGGTGGTGCATGCCTATAATCCCAGCACTTAGAGAGGCAGAGGCAGGCAGATCTCTGTGAGTTTGAGGCCAGCCTGGTCTAAAAAGAGTTCAGGACAGCCAAGGCTATACAGAGAAATCCTGTCTCAGAAAAAAAAGAAAAAAAGGAAGAAAGGGAAGACAGGACAACAGCCATCTGGGCATGGCAGTACATGCCTATAATACTAACACTGAGGAGGGCAAGACAGAAGGACTGCCATGACTTTGAGATCAGAACCCCAATGACGGGGGGAGGGATGGAAAGTAAACAGAAGGAAAAGAAAAGGGAGAAAGGAAGAAAGGAAAGGAAGGTGGAAGAAAACCCAGGTAACCTTAATACAACGGCGAACTTTGGTGAGACCCAAGAACTAGTGTGAACACTTGAACTACAAGAAACTGGCAACGGCCACTGAATGCATTTTTTAACTGCCTCTTCAACTAAAAACTGATGGACTCAACCACTTGCCTTGAAGGCAATACCCAAGGGAGTGAATGCACAGATTACCAATCAAAACAAAGGCTAGCAAAGGACAGGCAGACGCCTTTCTGGGGCGGGTGAATGGAGAATCATTTTCCCTAAGAACTAAGCTGCAGTTGGCTGGAGAGATGGCTCAGGGGTTAAGAGTATTGGCTGCTCCTCCAGAGGTCCTGAGTTCAATTCCGGGCAACCACACAGTGGTTCACAACCATTTATAATGAGATCTGGTGCCCTCTTCTGGTGTGTATCTATACATGCAGACAGAACATTGTATATACATAATAAATCTTTAAAGAACTTGCTTCATTTTGCCTGTCAGTCAAGTTAAACCCAGGCTTATGGATCATAGGTGCTGGGTGTCTCTCAAAATTCATTCTCCCATTCTTTGGTGTAAATATACAAAAAATCCAGCCAAATTAACACTCAACTAAACATTTTATTTCATGGGCCTCAATGAAAACAATCTGGTCAATGAGGACAGACTCTTAACTAGACATAAGGGAGCTTTAGAAATCCTCAAGAGAGAAAGGAAATATCACTCCTTTTTACTCCATCCTACTATAGCTCCCATGCAGAGATGATGCAAGCATTCCGGCTGCTAGCATAAGAATCAAGACAACAATCTAGAGACTGCAGCACAACTAAAAAGAGACCATTTTGTGGAGATGCAATACCAGTCTTAGCCTGCCCCAAACTTTCTTTCACAAGGAAAAACTTAACTGCTATTATACAACTATTATTGTTGGGGTCTTGTAGAGTCACTTGGGAAGAAACTTCATTGAGAAAATACCCCTAACTAGACTGGTCTGTTGGCAAGTCTGTGCTGCACTTTCCTGATTGATGGCTGATGTGGAAGGTCCCACCTCACTGTGGGTGTTGCCATATCTGGGCTGGTGGTCCTGCCCAGATGCTATAAGGGTGCTATAAGAAGGCAGGCTAAGCAAGCCATGAGGAGCAAGCCAGTAAGCAGTGATGGGTCTGTATCAGTTCCAGTCTTCAGTTTCTTATGTTGAGTTCCTGCTCTGACTATCCTGAATGATAGACTACAAGCTGTAAAAATGAAATAAAACCCTTTCCTTCCCAAGTTTTTTTGTTTTTTGGGGTTTTTGTTTTTGGTCCTGGTATTTTAATACAACAATAGAAATGATAAGACAATGTGCCTACACACATTTATATACAACAACAACAAAAAAATTTAAGATCTTGTAATAAGATTCTGTTTAATTAAAAATAAACTTCCACTGGGCATGATGGTGCATGCCTTTAGTCCCAGCATTCAGGAGGCAGAGGCAGTTGGATTAGCGAGTTCAAGGCCAGCCTAGTCTACACCGTGAGTTCCAGAACAGCCAGGGCTACACCAAGAAACCCTGTCTAAAAAACAATCAAAAAATAAGCCAGGCGTGGTAGTGCATGGCTTTAATCCCAGCACTCAAAGAGGCAGAAGCAGGAGGATCTTTGTGAGTTTGAGGCCAGCCTGGTTTACAAAGTAAGTCCAGGACAACCAAGGCTACACAGAGAAACCCTGTCTAGAAAATATAAAATAATGAAAATAAACTCCCTTTAATCCCAGCAGTCAGAAGATTGAGATCAGGAAGCCTGCAACTTTAAAACCAGTTTGGCCACATAGTAACACCCCGTATCAAACAAATAAAATAAAACAAAAACAAAAGCAAAACATAAACAACAAAAATTTTCCTTTCGCTTCAGATTAGCTTAGAAACCTGGTGTCAAAAACAGTCATTTGTGGGACTGGAGAGATGTCTCTCTTAAGAGTCCTCTTGTAAAAGACCTGAATTTAGATCCCAGCACCCTTAGCAACTCACAAGTGCCTATACCCACCCAGCTCCAGGGGCCTGACCCCTCTGGTCTCTGAAGCAACTGACAGTTATATGCACATACCCTAACACAGATATACAAACATACATAACTAAAAATAAAATAAATCTTAAGTTTAAAAAAAGGCTACTTGTGGGCTCAGGATGAGACACTGTAATCCACTGCTTGTCTAACAAATGCAAGCCTTGTGTTTGATCCCTAGCACAGAAAACAGAAAGTCATTTGGCCACCTGGTGGTTTTACTAAGAAATGTCTCCCATAGGCTCAAGTATTTGAACATGGTCCCTAGTTGGTGGTACTGTTTGGGAAGATGGTCCAGTCTTGCTGGAACACTGGTAGAGGGCTATGAGAATTTATACCTTTTACCCACTTCCTCTGTTCTTTGGTTCCTGTATGTAAATGCAGGTATGAGCTCTGAACTTCCCACCTATTCCTACTGTCAGGCAAGCTGCTTGATTCCATGCTTCCCCACCACGGTAGTCTCTCTTCCCTTTGGAACTGTAAGCCCAAATAAACCTTCTATAGGCTTCTTTTGGTCATGGCATTTTCTCAGAGCAACAGAAAAGTAACTAATACATTTTGTTAACTCACTGCTTCATCATCAATGAAGGAGGCATCTGGGGCAATTTCCTGGGGAGGGACCAGAGCCGGGTCCGGTGCAGGATAGTAGCCACCACTGTAATAATCCTATAGCCAAAACAGAAAACATACAACTGAGGGCATAATGGACACCAAGCAAATCAAACTGCATGGAAAAAGCAAAAGAGATGCCCACATCAAAACCCCTCAGATGAACCAGCAAAGATCCAAGGACCTACCCTCTTGCTTACCAACAGTCCCACACCATCCAGGCAGGGGGCACTGTTTCATAGGTGACAAAGAATGAACATTCTCTCCTGGTCTTCCCTGCTCCCTTAGCTGCTTCCCAAGGTAACTATCACCTCACCTCTCTAGTGCCTTAGTCAGGTCTGACCTGTTCCTAAGACCCAACAAGCTCTGCCAAGAGCAAGGAAAAAAAAGGCAGTGCTATTAGATCAGGAGCCACAGGTCACAGATCAGGCCATTCTACCCCCTCCCATTCTTTGCCACCCCCCTCCCATCCTCATTGTACAATTTCAGGGAATTGACTAGTCATGTGCTATGATCCTGCAGTCAGAAAAGGTAGAATCTTTTCCCGGACCCCCTCTATCCAGGAATCAGAGGCAGCCTGACTACAAACATGAACATAAGCTACTTGTTACTGGGCATGGTGGCATACACCTTTAATCCCAGCACTCACAAGAAAGAGGCAGGTAGATCTCTGTGAGTTGAAGGCCACCCTAGTCTATGTAGTAAATTCCACGACAGACAGTGAAACCCTGTCTCAAAAATAAATACATACTACAAAACTGGGAACAAACTAGGCTGAAGAGGCATGTACTTCATGAATGTGATGACTCCCCTCAAACATGGATGCACATTCTAGAAGACAAGGGCAAACGTGATCCTTGTGCCTAGCAACTGTTTCTGTCCTGCCACTGTTTGTTTTTGAGACAGGCTCTTGATATCCCATAGCTCTAGCTCTTCTTGCCTCAGCTCTAGAGCATCAGTACATTCAAGCTGTCTCAATGTCTCTTTCCCTGAAAGGCCCCTAAGACCATGCATTTATAATGAGCTAAGTGAAAAACATGTTTCATATTCATCACACACAAAAAAGCAGAACATAAAAACCCAAAGCAAAGTTGGGTGGAGTGGTGTGCATCTGTAATCACAGCACCAGGAAGGTTGGAGCAGGAGACTATGAACTCAGATTTGAGAGGACAGGAAACGAGGGGAAAAGAGAATGAAGAAAAAAGAAAAAGGAAGATATCCAGAGCAATTATAATCTGGATTTTATATAATAGTATTCACAAAAACATACACTTACATTTCAGAAACCCCAGAATATTTAAAGTGCTTGAATTTGCAACTGTTGCCTCAATGGCATTCACACATTAAGGGTCACAATGTTAGACCATTATCATCTTCCCCTGTCCTCCCAACAGCCCTGCAGGGAACAAGGAAGGATTTTCCTATGGAGAGGTGGCTCAGCAGTTCAGAACAGCGGCTGCTCTTCTGGAAGACCCAGGTTAAATTTCCAGCACCACAAAGTGCCTCTAAAGCATCTGTAATTCCATTTCTACAAGATCCAACACCCTCTTCTGGCCTCTGAGAACACCAGGTATACATGCAGGAAAAACACCCATACATAAAAGATGAAAATTAAAAGATTTAGAAAAACACTACTTTCAAAAATCTTGGCTAGTTCTTTACTTTTTCCTATCAGTGAGAGTTAGTCCAATAAGGGCCTATAATCCCCGAGCCATCCCCTTTCTCTCCACATGATCAGCCAATCATATCAGGTTATGAAGCTGAGCTTCTGCCAATGGGATAAGATACATATCACTACCTGAGTTAAGGATAAAAGACAGAGGCCATCTTGGCACTGTGTGCTGGCTAGCTAAGTGAGTTCCAGGTACCCATTTTGCAAAAAGGAATTACCTTGACGAGTTGCTTTCATGAGTTGCTTTCACTTTGTGTGCTCCCTAAGGTGACACTACCTGATACCCAGAAGCTTACAGCAAGCTTCCCTGTTCCCAATATCCACATTCAAAAAAGCAGTTCCAAGACTGAGACCATTCCTCTCTCACCTTCTCCTTAAATCCCCACAGCTGCCCACAATAAGGTTCCGTTTTTAAAATGTAGTATTTGGGTGTCTCCTCTGATAATGTGGTACTACTGGGTAAGAGAGTTTACCAGAAGGAAGGAAGGTAACCACTGGTAGGATCCCATAGGATCCTAGCCCCTTATTTTCTCCTAGTTTCCTGTATGAGCAGAGTAGCCTCATCTGCCACAGTTCTATGATACACTGCCCAATAGTAATGTATCAAACATATGCCACAGGCCCAAAAGCAATGTTGCAAAGCAATCATGGACTAAAGCCCGAGACCCCGAGCCAAAATAAACCACTATTCTCCAACAGATTACCTCAGGATTTCTATCACAGTGACAGAAAGCTAACATGCAGAATGAAAAGGTCAATGATATGACACACCCTATCAGACTCCCAATACTTGGGCAATTTAGATCCATAAGGTTCAAAATAAAGGTAGTGTGTTTTGCGACCTAATAGGTGTAAAAAAATCAAGCAAAGTGACCCACAGGCCATATCACTAGTTCAAAATGTCCTTCAGCACCATGTTCCAATATTCTGGGGCCTGCCCTCTATGTCCTTACCCACCTGATAATAAGCACCAGCGGCATTGGCATCGCCATATGTGGAAAACTGATTGTAGCTGTAGTCGTCCCCAGGCTTCGGCATCCAGGGGGCCCCACTTGACCCTGCTGCCATCTTAAACTCAAGGGGAGCATTGGCTGCATCGTCCTGGAAAGCTGGTTCTGGTTCTGGTTCTGTGCCTGGAGGCAGCTCTTCAGGGACAGTGGGGACAGGGTAAGGGTATGGCTCAACTCCAGGTGGCTCAGCCTTGTCAGGGAGGGAGAAAAAGTTCTCAGGAGCGACTTCCTCATCACTGTCGTCATCCTCCTGTGTGATCTGCTTGGTCACCTGCAGGGCAGCACTCTTGGCAGCAGCCTTGATGGCAGAGGGTGATGGAGTGGTGGTTGTAGTGCCCAAAACAGGAGCAAGTGAGGCGGGCTTGGTCTTAGAAACCAGTCTAGAGGACTTAGCATCTGAGGAGACATCTGAGGGTTTCCGGGAGAAGGCATGGGGCAGGAGCAACCTGTTAGTCTCTTTCACAGTCAGGTTTTTAGGTTGGGGGAGCAAGGCAGACAAACCAGTCCCCTCGCCGGATCCCTAGTGAGCCCAGGTTTGGAATGAGAGGGAAGAAAGACAAGTGAGACTTGATGTTATGCACTAGCAACAATGACAAACAAGATCATAGTTCTGTGCTTCTCTGAGACCCTCACAGCCCCTGATGTTGTTACCTCCATGCACTCATGCCCTCCTGCTCCAGGATTTACTGTAGTTGTTCCTTCCATGAGAGGCTATTTCTTGTCTCAGCTCTGTCCAGCCTAGTTCCATGATTATCTGACACAGATCCTACCCCAACTACATGTCTTCAGTAAACACAGTGCCCTCAACCTCACATTATCCCTTCTCCTTAAAAACCTAAGTCTCAGGGCCAGAGAAATGATTCAGGAATCAAGAGCACTTGCACATCTTCTCCAGGCAACCAGGATTTAATTCCCAGCACCTACACTATAGCTCATAAGCTCCGTTAACTCCAGAGGATCCAATGTCCATCTCTGACCTCACCAGACACATCCATGTGCACACACACACACAGGCACACACGCACTCATGCATGTAGGTAAACATTCTTACACACAAAAAATAAATCTTAAAAAACAAGTGAATATTCAACTTTCCCTCCTTTGAACTGCAATTAATGCAGCACAAGACTTTGCTTAGGAGACATCAGTACCTGTTGCTGAAGCTCCCATTGGCAGCCCACACAAGGAAAGTCCTCTATGTGTAGTGCCTCAACTGGCTAATGCCAGACTCAAGCACTTAGCTTATTAATTCCTACACTATTCGGCCCCACACATCTAGAGTTCCTCTTACTCATATGAATGGCTTGGATTCTGCTTTCTCTATGCTGAAGAACCAGCCTTGTCCTACATGTAGGGAGGTATCAACAGAAAAAGGAGAGTGAAATAACGTAACTGTGTCACTATCCTGGAGCATCAGGTATCTTCTTAGCCAAGAAATGCCCAGAATGAGTGAAACAGGATTTTTGAAGCAAAGAGTCCAGGCAGAGGAAAAGTGTTCACTTGGAGCAAGGCCCTTCTCACTGCTCCCTAAGTTTACAGTACCAGGGTGAGGTGCTGGGGTGGAAGGTCAAAAGCACTGCTTGGGCCACCTTATAAGTGTTCAACTTCTCAGCGCCAGCTGGGGTCAAAACTACAGCCCTCTGCACAGCCAGGTTCCCACTCTGCTTTCACAGGTCATCTCTGTGTGCTTATCTTTTTTCACCATCTGAAAGACAGCTCTTCATTTGTGGAGCGCCTTTCAAGTAAGTCTACCTACTCCATGAAGCCACCTGACAAGAGAATCACTGGCCCCATTCAGTCTCATCATACAGGCTTTTTCAGTGCCTCTTCCTTCAGCACTCACTATCAACACACACACCACATCAACCTCACCAATGTTTTTTTTAATTCCACGTGATCCTGTCCTAAGACCTGCCCAAACCAGAAGTGACACCTTAACAAAATGAAGAGAAGGGACATCTCCAACACTGCACACATGAATTCCAAGACAAGCACTATATAAGGCAGGACCACTCTTGCCCAAGATATAAGAGCAACATGCAATCAGAGAGTGTATAGAACATCAGATGCACAGGCAGAACACCAAAGTAAAGGTACTGAGATGGGCGGTAAGCAGAAAAGCACAGGGAGGTCAATTGGTTGAGACTTCTGGTCTTGACTGCAGAGAAGCAGCCAAGTACAACAGTTGCTTGGACTCTCCAGGACCAGACTTGGACTCTGGAGTCAGCACACCTGACACAGGTGTAATCCCAGCTCCAATCACACTAGCTGTCTGACTTTGAGCAAATTCCTCAGTTCCTCAGGTAAACTAGGTCATAACCTAGGAATTAGGCCCTCCTGTGAAGAAGGAATCAGCTAGACACAAGTAAGGCATTTAGATTGGTAGCTAGTACAAATAAGTGGTGTCTGAGCATCTGTTTACAGGTTAGAAGCATAACAGGAAGAACAGGCAATTTCACAACACAGATGTTCCCTACCATCATCTGACCAACCTACTTAACACCCCCCTAAACGATACTTCTACCTGAAATGTAATGGACTGAATTGAGTAACAGTCCCTGCTCCTACCATTGCCTGTCCTTCCAGAGAGGTCAACTCCATGTGCTAATGCCAGGAAGCAATGAGAAAAAGAGAGGTGCATCAGACTCAAAGCTATACTGGAAACCAAAGACAGACCAAAACAGTCTTCAAATACCAGCAAACATGCCAGCCCTCAATTGAAAACCTTTGGGCACTTTATGTATCTATCTTTCTGAAAACAATATAAAAAGAGAAAAGGAGCTTACCTGCAGGACAATTTTCTTCTTTGCAGGTTCATCTTCCTCAGAATCTGACTAAGAGAAAAAAGAACCAGAATAAAGCATAACTGTTTTAAGACAGTAGAAGAAACACACCCAACATTTGTAAGATTGAACAGAGAGGCCATCATGTCTGTTCCCACCTCTACAGAGAGGCAGCCACACTAACCCTAGCCAATCAACAGTGCTCTCCCCAGACACTGCAACAACTAGAGAGGGTAAGGATGCCTTGCTTTACCTCAGTTTCTGTTACTCTGTTACTCTGTTAAACTGAGACTATTTCCTCCATTCTTTCCTTGGTGCAAAGAAGCACTATACCTACTCTTATAAATGCATCTGCTAGAAGATGAATGGGATTTGGCCTACAATCTCACCCAATCTCAGCTTCACTTTTAAAACCACTTACACAGACAGCATAACCACACAGCTGGGGAGCTCCAGTGGGATTAAGTGATATGTTAACTGCTTCTCTGTGAGGCATTAAAGGTCAAAACCGTTGGAGAAATCCATTCCCTCCCCAAGTATGATCTACTGTCTGCCAGACATCATCATTCCTGGCTGGGAAGACAGGCAAAGATGGCTGGGAGGTCCTGACTAAGAAAGGAGGCTACTAATATCAGCCTTTGGTCTCAACAGGACTGGGCCACACTGAAAAGCCCTGCCTGAGCTTTTTGCAAAATGTGGTGTACTACTTCAATCTCAGCACTCAAGAGGCAAAGGTAGGTATCTGTGAGTTCTTAGCCTATCTGATCTACAAAGCAAGTTCTAAGTCTGCCAGAGCTACGTATTAAGACCTTGCCTCAAAACAAACAAACAAAAACAAACCTTTGAGCTTTTTACTTGTTTGGAGATTGGGATTCACTACATAGCCCTGGGTGACCTGGAACTCTCTATGCAGACCAGGCTGGCTTCCAACTCACAGAAATCTGCCTGCCTCTGGCTCCTGGGGGCTAGGACTGAAGGCATGTGCCATCTCATCCACCTACCCCTGAGCTTTAATTAGCTCAGATCAGTTTCTGAGCATCTTCAAGTTGAGGAAAGATAAAAAGCAAATGTTTTTATTTGTTTTTATTTTTAAGACTTTTAATGTATGTGTGTGTACACATGTGAGCATATGCTATACATGTGTTGCCCAAGGAGGCCAGAAGGGGGTATCAGATCTCCTGGAGCTAGAATTACATGTGATAGTAAACCATCTGACTTGAGTCCTGGGAATGGAACTCAAGGCTTTTGTAAGACCAGTATGTGCTGTTAGCCACCGACCTACCTCTTCGGTCTCAGGAATAGAAAGTTTAAATGTTCTTTTTAGTGCACATATCCACACACACACACACACACACATACACGTAATTAAAAATAATAGAAATGTTTAAAAGTTGTTTTAAATAAGTACTTTCCAGAACCAGGGAGGTGGCTCAGCAGGTAAATGCACTTGGCATGTACACCTGACAACCTGAGTTTAGTCCCTGGAACCCACATAAAAAGCCAGATAAAACAGTGCACACTTGTGATCTCAGCATTCCTACAGCAAAAATGGAGACCAAAGAGCTGGTCAGAAGTTCCCAGACTGGAGCACACTGTGCAGCAGCAAGAAAGAACCCTTTCCTCAACAAAATAGAGATTCCCAAAAGTCCACTAACCTCTAAGGTGCCTACACTGACACATATACACACAAATAAATACATATACATACAAATAAATAAAAAGTTTATTTATTATTTTGGGGAACGGGCACACATGCCATAGCCAGTGTGTAGAGGTCAGAGGACAACTTTCAGGAGTTGGTGCTTTCCTTCCACCTTTACGTGGGCTCCAGATTTTGAATTCAGGTCAGGCTTGCAAAGGAAACAGTTTACCTGCTATGCCATCTCACCACCCCCAAAATAAAATTTAAACTGAAGGCCAGTGAAATGGCTCCGCCAGTAAAAGTGCTTGTTACACAAACTCAGCAACCTAAGATCAATCCCCAAAATCTATGTGAAGATGGAAAGAAGAGATATCAAAGTTGTCCTCTAATCTCCACACACCTATCTTACCACTGTCTCTCATGCATGCACACAGGCACTCACACTCATACACACACACACACACACACACACGCACATAAACAAAGAAAAAGTAGGGGCACAATTCAATAGAGAGAATCTGCCTGGCAGTTAATTAATTGACTAGAGAGATTCAATGGTTAACAGTACAACAGTGTTTCCTGCTCTTGCAAAGCAGGAGTTCAGTCCCCTCCGCCCCCGTATCAGGTAGCACACAACTACCTGTAACACTCTCTTCTGGCCTCTAAGGGTTCTGCACTTGCCTGCTCACACCCCATGCCCAACACACCACACACATTCACACACAATTAAAAATAAAACACATCTTTAAAATAAATAAAACTTAAAATTAAAAACTTCTTCCCAAATAAGTAAGAACGCTACCACCACCACTACCACCACCATTAACAACAAAATGACTTCCCAAATCTACCTTTCCATGGTCTTGGTCTTGGCATCTGCAAAGTAAAGGTGATTAGGCTGTTCATGGTAGCATACACCATTAACTCCAGCAGCACTCAGGAGGCAGAGGGAGGAGGATCTCTGTGAGTTTGAGGCTGGCCTGACCCTGTTTTTAAAAAAGGAAACACCCAACAACTGTCTTGACAGAACATCAGGAAGAGCACTAAACACTGATCTTCGGAGATATAACTGGGCCATTTACTGTGCCTAGGAATATCCTGTGTGATCTGTGTGATCTGCTCACAAAGAACCTGGATGCCAACCAACATGACAAATAATCAAATAACGAAAATTAGGTTAAAGAAAAAATCAGATGTAGTTCAACCTTCTCTCAGTAAGTACAGCTGTTATGGAGAACCACAGCACTGTGTTATATGGAGTTTGTGTGTGCTTTTTGAGGCAGCTCTTGATATGTAACCTTGCCTGGTCTTGAACTTATAATGATTCTCCTGCTCCTGCTTTCTGAGTGCTGAGATTATGGAACAAACTACCACATCTGGCTACAGAGGCTTCTAATTAAAACTAAAACCTCAGAGTTCGGGTGGCGCTCAGTAGTAGAGCATACAGTCAGCATGTGCATGGCCCTGGGTTTAATCCACACACCTTAACAAGAGAATTACTCATCTACAGGTATCTAACCCCCAAACCTGAAAGCTGTGTTAAAGAAAACACACCCATGTTCCCTGCCACATCATCCACAATAACCAAGTTATGCAGTCAACCCAAGTGCCCATCAACAATAAGTAGATAAAGAAAATATGGTATATACAAACAAGGACTGGGGACAAGATGGTTCAGCAAAAAAGGGATGGTTGCCACCAAGCCTGATAACCTGAGTTCAAATCCCTGAGGTCTACAGGATGAAAGGGAAGAACTGATTCCCAAAAGTTGTTCTCTAACCTCTATGCATGCATCATGGCATGTATGCACCCACACCCATTCACAAAGTGAATGTAATTTAAAAAATGTTTAAACTTAGTGGGAGAAGGCTTAAGACTTGTATGGCATTCATAAGATACTGGCTCAGTCTCTAGCCAGGACAAGGGGAAAAAAAAAAAAAAAAAGGAAAGGCAGAAAGGAGAATGGCCATTATAAAGTTGTGAAATGAGAAGAATGGAGAAATGATGGTGCTGTAAATGGAGTACTGTATACTTCAGAACTACTAAAATAATAAATTTTACATGTTCTTACCACAAAAATATTATTTGGCACATTGAACATGTTAACTAGGTTGATTATACCATACTATTCATAAATTATATCATTCTATGCTCCAAAAATATATACTATTAATTCAAATTGCCAATTTTCAATACTTTAAGCCCTTTCCATCTTCACTGAATCATGGTACCAATATCACTGGCATCTTTCATTGTCCTGTAAGTATGCTTTTGTACCCACTTCCTGACACTAATATTTCAAGGAACCTTGTGCACTGTGTCTCCATGTTTGTCTACAGTAACCTCATACCAACTTAGCACTTGCTAAGTTCATTAGCAAGTTCATTAGCACTTGCTGTGTAAATGTGTTTTCCCATGATTTTCTGTCTTTATTCTGACAATGGCTGTATCTAACACTGGAATACCACCACCTGGCGGTCAGAGAAGCAGATTTTAATTGCTAACTGCTGCAAAAACATTAAAAACAAAAAAAACCACCTAAAAAGGAAATCGGTAAGCCAGACTTGTGAAAAATAAAGGGCAGCAAAGGAGAGGACCAACTGCCTGCTATCTACTGGTGACTTATAATTGTATGTGTGATCCCTCCAGTAGTGTTTTGGTCTTGTTTGTTTGTTTGAGACAGGATCTCATGTAGCCCAGGCTGGCCTTAAACTCCCTAAGTGTCCAACAAAGGATGACTTTTACTTTCTGATCCTCCTGCTTCCACATCCAGAGTGCTGAGGTCACAGGTATGTGCCACTGTGCATTTTATGTGGTGCTGGGAACCAAACCCATGCCTTTTCTTGCATGCTATGTAAGCGCTCCACCAATATCCCCAGCCCTCCTTTCCAGCTGCGTTTCAAGGCAGGCTTTATCATTTCAATTTTATAAGTAAGGAAAGCAAGGACCAGAGAAGTCAAATAGTTGTAAGGACAAGACAGAACCAGAACCAGTTCTGGCTTTTGTGCTTGGACAGAACCACCATTGTGACAGTGTACAAGCCTGAGGACCACACCAAAGTCACACTGGGTCTCATACGGAATAGCACAGGATTACAGGAGTGACTCAACATATCTTGTAAAAGCATGTCCTCTTTCCTTAAATGCTGTGAAACACAATGGGCCTGTGACAGTGGAGGCAAACTGTCCCATGGCTAATAGGTCAGGTCAGCAATGAGAAGAAAAGTCAATTTCTCTTTAAATGTCACAGACTGTTTTCAATTATACTGAGGTTTTTTGTTTGTTTTGTTTTGATTTATTTATTTAAACTTGGTAACCCTGGCTGTCCTGGGTCTATGTAGACCAGGCTCAATTTCAAACTCAGAGATCTGCTACCTCTGCCTCCTGGGATTAAAGGTGTGCCACTACTCCCAGCTGTGTTTATTTTTTAAACACATACACAAACATCCCTATTTGACTGGCCATTTCAAATATGCCACTACTTCTGGATCTAGAAATTGCTTTGATTACTCATATTTACCCTTCTCCAAGCTTCTACTGGGAGCCCTTTATAAATTATCCTATGCCACAGATGACTATGACAGACTTCAAAAAACAAAGCACCAAGAAGCTATTTAAAAAAAAAAAAAAAAAAGGAAAAGAAAAGAAAGGCTTGGGAGATGTCTCAGTGAGTAAGAATGTTTGCTGTGAAAGAGAACCTGAGTTCATAATCCCAGTACCATGTAAAAAGCCAGGTATAGCTGCATGTGCTTGTAACCCCAATATTGTAGGGAAGAGAAACATGCAGATCCTGGG
The DNA here is from genome assembly GCF_030254825.1 of Meriones unguiculatus. Classification (NCBI taxonomy): domain Eukaryota; kingdom Metazoa; phylum Chordata; class Mammalia; order Rodentia; family Muridae; genus Meriones; species Meriones unguiculatus. The sequence goes on from NC_083350.1 coordinate 190,997,406, forward strand.
AGCTTGGAAACCAACCAGCCTGTCAGAAATGGTAAGTGTCAGGTTCAATGAGAGACCTTGTTTCAAATAAGATGGAAGGCTGGTGAGATGGCTCAACAGGCAGAAAAGTGTCCTAGGCAGGCCTGATGACCCAGATTAAATCCCCAGCTCTCACAGGTGGCAGGGGAGAAGGCTCAGAGACATCACAGCCACAAAGGAAGACCAGGGGACCAGTAGATGAGGAAACAGAACATGAACATGGCGCCACTCAAAGCACTCCTGGGCATAAGAGAACCTAACCACAGACTAACAGAAAACAAAAGTACAGAAGGAGTTATCCCAGCCCCCAAAAGAAAACAAAATTCAGTGCTGCTGTGGCTATAGCTCAGTAGTAAAGCATCTGCCTAGCACACGAGGCCCTAGGTTTGATGGGGTGCAGGTTAATTAGAGTAGACCTGGGTTTCTTAAACATCTTTCATTTCATTTCTTAAACCCCCTTTCGCTGGTGAAATTTTTAATAGTAAACCACGAAGAAATGTTTTGGTTTTTTTGAGGTAGGGTTTCTCTGTGTAGCCTTGGCTGTCCTGGATCTGCCTGCCTCTGCCTCCTATGTGCTAGGATTAAAGTCATGCACTACCACAGCCCATCCAGGAACTGTATCTTAAAACAATTGTTTAGGCCAAACATGGTACATGCCTTCAATCCCAATTCTCTGGAGGCAGAGGCAGGCAGATTTCTGTGAGTTCAAGGCCAATCTGGTCTACAACGCAAATTCCAGGCTAGCTAACTACTACACAATAAAACCTTGTTTAAAAGAAATATATTTTGGGATATATATTATTTTATTTTTTGGTTTTTTTGAGACAGGGTTTCTCTGTCCTAGACTCACTTCATATACGGGGCTGGCCTCAAACTCAGAGATCCGCCTGCCTCTGCCTTCCAAGTGCTGGGATTAAAAGCCTGTGCCACCACTGCCCAGCAGACTCTTGTGAATACTTATAAACCAATAAACCCAGTGATTTACCAAGTTGGACTCTGATGTGTATTTTGATCTGTTATGGGTTCCCTATCTGGAGTGAAGAGACATTTGTTCACAACTCCCTGGGAATAGTGTCACACAACATTGTTTTGTCTCTGAAAGTACTACAGGCCAACCTTAACCACACAGTGAGTTCTAGGTCAGCCTGGACTACTAGGTAAGATCAGGGCAAGGGGTGGTATTACTATATTTCTTCTTAGCCTCACAAGAACCTAAACGTCAGGGGCCACTACTATCCTCTCAATCTGCCAACAATGACAATATACATACCCAGAGACTGCTGAGCAAGAACGGAAGCAGACATGTTCCATTAGGCTAAGTCCAGTGGGGTCTACTCATCTATCAGTGCCTCATTCCCCATGGCAGCTTTCCTCTTATCTCCTTGGGCTCTGGTTCTGAGAGACTCTCCAAAAAGCAATCAGTAGCTATCAGGGCCAGGAGCCAAGCAGGAAATCAAGGTTAAGAACAGCCACCCCACCTCTCCAGACTCCAAATAAATTATACTAATATTCCATTAGCTAGACTCATCAACTTCTTTAACTCTTTGGTCTCTTATCTACCCTTTGTTTAGGACTTTGTTTTCTCTATTTCACTTCTTGTCTTCCTTTCTGATTTCTGCCTGTCCATGGGCCTTCTCCTATATCTTTTCAGTAAGTACCAAAACAAAGCAAAGCACATCTAGGTTAAAATATAACCTCTGTCACCACTTCAAAACTATGTGGTCTGAGGCAACTTATCTGTGTTCTCTAAACCTGTTTCCTTCGAGGTAAACTAGAATTAAAAGCCTAGCACAAAAGGCAGTAGGGGCAGAAGGATCAGAAATTGATCACCTTCATTACATAGGGAAGTTACTGGCAGCCTAGGCTAGACATTGTTTTGAAGGGAGAGAAAAGAGCTCAGTGCTGTGCCAACACCTTCAGCAAGTGGCCACAAACATTAGCAGGGCCCCAATCCCTGAAATTATTGTTGTTGCTGTTTAAAACGGGGTCTCACTATTTGGACCAGGCTGGCCAGAAACTACTGAGCTCGGCCTGCCTGTACATCCTGAGTGCTGAGAGACACCATGCTCCACAAAAAGCCAACCCTAAAATTTCTATTTTTGTCAGAATATGTTATATGAGAGAAAATTCTCACATAAAACTTGTTATCCTAACTCTGTCTTTTTCAGTATCTTTATCCCCTGGGTCTAGAAAAAAACAACCAATGATTTCTGTAAAGTTTTCAGTAAGAAACAAGAAGAGCAATAAAGGAGAAAAAACAGATAATCTAGATCAATCCCCACTTAGGCCAAAAACTGAGCTTGGGGCTGGAGAGATGGCTTAGAGGTTAAGAGCATTGGCTGTTCTTCCAAAGGTCCTGAGTTCAATTCCCAGCAACCACACGGTGGCACATGACCATCTATAGTGATATCTTGTGCCTCTTACGGTGTGCAGGCAAACATGGAGGCAGAATACCATATTTAAAAAAGCGCGGAGCTTGTGGGCACATGCCTATAATCCCAGCAGTACAGAAGGTGAGGCAAAAGGATCTTAAATTCAAGGATAGCTGGGAACTGGGACATACACACAGTAAAACCCTGTCTCAAACATACATACAATGGGGAGGGGAGACGTAATGGAAGTTTTGGTTTCTTTGTACGTTATATAAATATGCTTTTGTTTTAATCCCAAGTGTGGGATTTTAGTTGGGCGGTAGTTTGTCCACACCTGTGAATTGTCTCATGGGGAGTGTGGCTTTTGCCAGCTGGTAACAACCTTCCACATGCCCTATGGAGAGGGGCATGGTCTAAGACTCTGAGAGTATAAATGAGTGTCAAGAAAGAGAAGGTATGGTGTTCAGTATGGCGTTCAGTGTGGCATTCGGTGTTGGCGCAGACAGACAGAGGGGAACACTTCAACACTTCAGGGTGCAGCAGTGTGGAGAAGACTGCTAGCTGCGTCTATGGTCGACGGAGACTGGAATAGCCCTAAAAGAACCCCTTAGCCCTATGTAAAGGAGTCTGGACCTGCCTCTCCCCTTTTCCCTCTCCTTAAGGTTGGGGGGTTGGTAGAAGGTAGAAGCCTAAACACCCCAAATAAAGGAGAATTTTTTAAAAAAAGAACACTACAGGGGGAAGAGATGATCATGATTAAGGAAAGGAAAGATAACTAGGTTGATTTTGGCCTGCACCTCTGTGTGTCACTCTCCTCAGATAACCTGGCCAATATGAAATCAAGTTCTTCTGGAAACTAGAATGAGGGCTAGACTATAGTTTACTCTGAGCTGATCTATGAAAGTAAGGAAATTAAAACACACACACACACACACACACACACACACACACAACAAGATGCTGTAGGTGGCTCTTTCACTTGCAACAAAGGTAAGAAGTGCCAAATTCTAAAAAGAAATCTTTCTTTAAGGCAGGGAGCTTACCCATGTGGTGGTTTGAAAGGAAATGCTCATAGGAAGTAGCATTATTGGAGATGTGGCTTGCTGGAGTAGGTGTCACTACAGGGTGGGTTTGAGGTCTCAGAAGCACAAGTCAGGCCTAGTGTGTCTCAGTCACTTCCTGTTGCCTGTGGATCCAGATGTAGACTTTCCAGCACCATGTCTACCTGTGTGCCACTATGCTTCCAGCTATGACAATAATCGACTAAACCACTGAAACTATAAGCCAGCCCCAACTGAATGCTTTCCTTTGTAAAAGTTGCCATGGTCATGGTATCTCTTTAGAACAATAGAAACCCTAAGACACCCTGCAAACATGCAGAGAGCCCTCTATGTACACAACATGGTGTTCAGAAACAACTCTTAGAACCAGACAGGCTTTTTAAGGACCAGGTCTCACCAGGCAGTGGTGGCACATACCTTGAGGCCAGCTGCCTGGTCTATAGGATACCCAGGGGTACACAGAGAAACCTGTCTCAACAACAACAACAAAAGACTAGGTCTCAGGGTTGGAAAGATGTCTCAGAAGTTAAGAGCACTAGCTGCTCTTTCAGAGGTTCAATCTCCAGCACCCCATGAAACTAACAACCAGCTCTACTTCCATTTCTGGAGACTCCATACCCTCTTCTGTTCTCACGAATAGTGCATCCATGTGGTGTACAGACACATTCAGGCGAGACACCCATCCACATAAAATACAAGTCCAGATGGCTGGCTGGTAGTGTTGCAGGCCTTTAATCTCAGCACTCAAGAGGCAGGCGGCTCTCTGATATTGAGAAACACTCTCCTCCTCCTCGTTTTTTTTTTTGTTGTTGTTGTTTTGTTTTGTTTTTGTTTTTTGTTTTTCAAGACTAGGTTTCTCTGTGTAGGCTTGGCTGTCTTGGACTCACTTTGTAGACCAGGCTGGCCTTGAACTCACAACTCACAGAGATGTGCCTGCCTCTGCCTCCCAAAGTGCTATGATTACAGGTGAGCACCACTGTGCCTGAGGGTTTTTTGTTTGTTTGTTTGTTTGTTTTGTTTTGAGGGACAGAGCTTCTCTGTGTAACCTTGACTATCATGGAACTCACTCTGTACACTCAAACTCCTAGAGATCCACCTGCCTCAGCCTCAAGTGCTGGGATTAAAGATTAGAGATGCCACAACCACTACTCAACTGGGAAGCCCTGTCTAGAACACCTTCAATACTTAGGCTGCCTTTCCCCAAGAACAAAACTACCAATTTAAATAGAACACAACTGGGAAACAACCAGCTAGGGACTGGTACTTCAGAGGACAACAACCACTTCATACTTCCAAACCTCAGTGGGTCACATACAAAAAGTCAACAGTCCTTTGTTTTCTGCCACTTTCACCAACTTAAATGGAAGATTCTACAGCCTCTACTACAAATCTTTTTTTTTTTCTTTTTTTGGGGTATTTGAGAGAGGGTCTTGCTACATATCCCTGTTGGCTATGTAGATCAGGGGTTGCAAACTCATGGCATTCTTCCTGCCTCAGCCTTTCAAGTACTGGATTACAGGTGTGTGTCCCCAAGTTGTTCTAATGCTACCTTTTGCAAGAAATGAGCCTTTTCACTGCTCTAACTGTGGCGAGAAGCTTCCCCAAATATAACAATCAAGCTGAGGTAAAGTCCAGAAGTAAAAACAGGGAAGAGGAAAGAAGCAACCAGACTGTTTCTGTTCCACTTATGGATGAACCTTTCCTTGGCCACAATTAAATCAAGACCAAGGTTAGTTTCAATGGTAAAACAAGAGGCTTTTATAATATCTTAGAGCAAAAAATGATGAGAATAAAAAGACAGATGATATGAAAGAATTCATTTAAGTTCATTCATTCAGAAAAAAGAATTTACAGACTGCACCCCCTCATCAAGAAAATTACTCTTTACAACAGGTGAAGACCAACACAGAAAACCACAACTAAGCAAATGCAGACTTGTAAAGCCCAGTCCCAATGGATACATCTACAAAGCAAATCCTACATCCAAGGCTGAGTGAACATTACAGAAGAGGGGGCGGACAGAGGATCTTGAGCCTGATGAGATTTTGTCTCCTCATAACATCTGATACTACACCATAGTTTCACCAACATGACAGCCTAAACATGATCTGAACAAGGATAACAACAGCAAATCAGGAGGCCTCAACCCTACACAAAGAACCACAGGCAACTAAAGAATGCTGAGAGTGGGAAAAACAGTCTTCTCCAGGAAGACCAATTGGTTGTTCAATACCAAACGATCATCCCTGAATACATACAAGGTAACATACAGTCTGAGCAGCTTATATTTAGAAACACACATGTATACACATATACGTACATACATGTAACAACAATTTAAAAAAAGAGGCCATGAATTTCAAAGAAAGCAAAAGGGGGTATATATATGAAAAGGTTTGGAGAGACAGGGGAAGAGAAAATGATATAATTATATTACAAATTTCAGAAATAAAAGAAGTAAACAAAAAAAATTACAGGACCCTAAGTATGCAGCAGGAACTGTAGTGAGCACTAGTGATATAATGGTGAATTTAACAAAGTAACCTTTGACTTCATGGAGTTTTTATACCAGAGAAGGGAGAAAGGCTAAATATATAATGTGCAATATGATGGTTAAGCTACAGAGAAAAACAAAGCAGAGCCAGGTATGGTTGCTCATACCTTTGATCCTAACACTCAAAAGGCAGAAGCAGGAGGATCTCCGTTGAGTTTGAGGCAAAGCCTGGTCTATGTAGCAAGTTCCAGGCCAGGTAGGGCTACATAGTAGGACCATAGCAGGACAGAAAACTGCAATGTAACCTGGTGGGCTAGAGGTGCTCACTGAGAACATGCCTTTTAAGCCAAGACTTGACAGGGCATGGTGAGAAGATTGAGACATCTGCTGGGAGAAACTGAAAGAACTGTACACACAAAAAGACACAAATGGCCCTTTATAGCATGGAAAAGCTAAAGAAAAGTAGAGTTTTCAAAGGGAGCCCAGGACAGACCAAGTCATTTAACAAAAGATAGAAAGCAAAGAATTCTCACTCACTGTCTTCTTTATCATGGTAGCCCTCTTTACAAGAGGCCTTGTCTCTTTCTGCTTAGACATCTGAAAACAACATAAAGTCAAGCATTTTTAATCCTAAAACCCAGGAGGTAGAGGAAAGAAGACCTCTGCATTCAAGGCCAGCCTGGGTCTACAGATTAAGTTGCAGGTTATCTAGGACTATGTAGAGACCATCTCAAAAAAAAAAAACAACAACCAACAAACAGACAAACAAACATATAAACAACATTTGGCTGCCTCTTCTAGAAAGTATACCCTAATGCCCATATTCATCTAGCCTTTGACAATATCTAGATGATGAAACCAAGATTATACAGACCCAGTTTTCAATCTCCAATAAGATCTTGCATACTGGACTCAAGTTCACATTTGTAAATAGTGTGTTAGGGCTGAGGATGCAGCTCGGTTGATAAGAATGCTTGCCTACCACACAAAGCCCTAGGCATGGGGACTGGCGAGATGGCTCAGAGGTTAAGAACACTGGCTGTTCTTCCAAAGGTCCTAAATTCAATTCCCAGCAACCCCCCTAGTGGCTCATCTCCATCTATAAGGGGATCTGGTGCCCTCTTCTGGCCTACAGGCACACATGCAGGCAGAATACTATATAAATAATAAAGCTTAAACAAAACAAAAGCCCTAGGCAAACGGTGGATCTGTAATCCTAGCACTGGGGAAGTAGATGAAGGAGCATCAGGGGTTTATGGTTAACCTTAGCTACATAGTAAATTTGACCTGTGAGGGAGACTGAAGCAGAATAATCTAAGGGTTTTTTGTTTTTGTTTTTTTTTTTTTTGTTTTGTTTTTTTTCTACAAGAAAACAGTTCTCTAAGTAAAAAACTTAAAACAGGACTGGGGCTGTAGCTCAGACTTAACATGTGTGAGGCTACAGGTCCAAATCCCGGTGGTGGTGGTGGTGGTGGCGCATTATACTTAATCCCTTAAACGAGGGATAGTGCATTCCTTTTAATCCATTACTAGGAGGCTGAGGCAAGAGGAACATAAATTGAAGTCTAGCTTGGGCTACATAGTCAAACCGTCTCAAAATAAATATTTCATTTCTTCTCTAACTCTCCTTAACAAGTCCAAGTGTCGGGTTACATCCTTTACTTCCTTCACGGGCAAAAGTTGGTCTGTGATGTTCAACAGGAGCACTTAAGCCCTCCCAGCTGCCACGTCTTATGCTGACCTCAGTAAGAGAAGAGAGGCCAACCTGAGATGAAGATGCTAAAAGGGAACGACGTGTCCATATGCATTTGCCTTGGCCTGTCAGTACCAAGGATACCATGCATCCTTTCTGCAAGCCAAGCCCAAGTTCCAGAATACCTGATGGCCAAAACCCTAACTCCCCAGTGTTGACAAGTTCAGCTAAATTAACCGCCTTCTAAGAGTATTCTAGCGGCCTTGAGTCAACCGATGAGCTTTTTGAACTCCATTATGGCTACAAGTCCCTCCTACTCTAAACTCAAACCCAGTGGGGCTTGAGGTGACCCCCCCCCCCCCAGATACTCACATCGCCCTTATGCAGTTCCGGCGCCGCTATCCTCACCGGCTCGTTTCTCTTCTTTGGCTTGGAAAGCCCCAAGGGGGGTCCGACACTGCCCACAGCTGTGGGCAGACTGAGACCAGGGCCTTGGGGCGATGGCAGCCCCAGCCCCTCCCCAACTCCCGCAGCTTCAGCTGGGCTCACTCCTGCAGGTGGCGGGAAGCCACCCAGGCCGAAGGGCAAAGGTGGAGGAGGCTGCAGCCTGGGGTCTCCGGTGGGCGGGGGTAGCAACAGCGGCGGGGGAAAGGCTGGGGCCAGCATCTGGGGGGGCGGGGGCAGCAAGGCCGGACCCTTGGGTGCAGGAAGAGAAGCGAACAGGCCTCCTAAAGCGGGCCCGGGCACATCCTCTTCCTCCGGCTCCGGCTCCGGCTCATCCGGCTCACTATCATCGCTGCTGGCATAAGCAACCAGAGACATGGCGCCTCCCGCCTTTGGGACGCCCTTGCCGGCAGACTAGGCCTACTTGAGACCCGGGATGCCCCAGCGGCCTAGTAGGACCTACCACTGAGCAAGGAGGGGAGCCGAAAAACGTCCCCTGCTCCGTGCTCTAGAACTATCCCCGGCAGGAACCCATGGCCAGGGTTGATTTCCACCGAGTAAGAATTCCCGCTTCACTTAAGCTCCTAGCGCCAGGCAACTACACACAGCTAATGGCCGCCAAGTCACTCCGCCTACTATTCCGCCTCACAAACTCAAGAACTACAATTCCCAGAGAACACTTTTTTAACAGCGCCATTCTCTACCTCAGGAAACTGCGTGCAAAGCATGGTGGGAGTTGTAGTCTGAAGGTGGCGTAAAGGGTGCGCAAAGAGTGAGAAAAAAAAAACCTATCCTCTGACGCAGGGATTTCTGGGATTCGTAGTTTGTTTGGTGGTGGTGGTGGTGGTATTGCATTGCAAGCCCTAGGTTACTACAAGCCCCATGGATCAGCGCGGTAATCACGGAAACACTTATAGCATTTCAGTACTTGAAGGTCCTCAGAGCACCTAAGGTTTATGGGAGCAGTGGTACTCTTAGAAACTGCAAGTGTTGTCGGGAAAGTGATGGTGTTTGGGAAAGTGGAAGCGTAAATACCTTAAAGGAAAAGTTATATGTAAATAAAATGATAATGCTTCCAAGTCGACTTGGGTGTTAGAACAAAGCACCCCATGAAAAGCCAAAGCTCCAGGGAAGTGCATGAAATTAAGCTGCAAAACCAGAAAACGAGGCCACAGGCATCTGATAGCTGAAATAAATTCATCGTAAAAGGGAAGTGAGCCAGCAGAGATGGTGCGCACGCCTTTGAGGCGGATCTCTTGAGTTCCAGCTTAGTCTACAGAGCGAGTTCCAGGACAGCCAAGGCTACACAGAGAAAACCTGTCTCGAAAAACAGAAAGAAAAAGAGAGAAAGGTGGTGATGACGTGCCGTGAACCTGTTGTTCCCTGTCTACCTATGATTCTGAATCACTTTGTCACCCTGTAACTGAGTACCCTCTGCCTGTGCATGTCCTTTACATGCTAATCCATTTATTTGTGGGTTCTACTTCCCTGCTGGTAAGAGCAGAAAACTATTGAGATCAGCCAACGAAAGAATTGCTGAAGTTTGGCAAGGAAACTAAAGAATATGGGAAGGGTGCTTTGAGAGTAGGATGTGTCTCTTCCTCATCACCATATTCACTGTATTGTTGAACTTTTGGCTTCGTAGAGAAATTTATACCACCTTCTCTAGATGTCTGCTTAGATCTGCCCAGAATAACTTTTGGGTACACCTTTGTTTAAACTAGACTGCCCAAAAGCAGAGCGCTTACCTAACATGCACAGGTCCAAAATATTTTGATACCCCATTGCTACTTGTCCCAAAACAACTTTTTAAAATTAAGATTGATTGATTGATTGATTGATTGATTGATTGATTATACAGTACTCTGCCTGCATGTGTTCCTGAAAGCCAGAAGAGGGCACCAGATCTCATTATAGTGGTTGTGAGCCACCATGTGGTTGCTGGGAACTAAACTCAGGACCTTTGAAAGAACAGCCAGTGCTCTTTACTGATGCTCCATCTCTCCATGCCCCAAAACAAATTTTAATGTGTATAAGGAAAAAGTTAATGTGCACTAGGAAAAATTCTGAAAAGTACAAATTCTTGCTGGACATAGTGGTACAAGCCTGTAATACCAGCATTTGGGAGATTGTGACAGGATCAGGATCATGAGTTTTCAACTTTGCAAATTTGAGGCCATCCTGACTGAAATGAGACCTGTCTCATAAACAAATAAGACCTAGAGCGATGAACTAGATTGGAAACGTGCTTGCTGCTCAAGCATAAGGACCTGTGTTCCATCCCAGCACCTATGTAAGAATGCCAAGCAAAGTACTTGTGATTCCAGCATCAGGGAGTTGGAAACAAGAGGACCCCAGGAGCCTTACTGGACAGACAGCTTATCCTTGATGAGGCCAGGTCCCAGTAAGAAACTCTGTCTCAAAAAGGATGATGGACAGCTGGAGAAATGGCTCAGTTAGTTGTTTAAGAGCATTTTCTGCTCTTGCATAGGACCTAGGTTCAGTTGCCAGCTCATGTAGAGGAATTTTAATTCAGAACAAGGCTGCTCTGGCAAGAGATCACATGCAAAGTCCTGCTAGGTCTGTGTGATCCAGCTGGAATACAAATAGCCTTTAATCCAGGAAACAGAGGCATGCAGATCTGAGTTCAAGGCCAGCCTAGTACAGATTAAGTTTCAGATAAAGAAAAGGCGTGGTGGTACATGCTTTTAGTACCAAACAATGAAGTTAAAGTTAGTTTGTAGAAGGAAGCACACATATTTGAAAGTGTTGTCTAGTTGAGTGACAGAAACAGTAATGAATCAGAGAAAGATTTGACAGAATAGGATATGCTCAACTCTCATGAGAAAAGAAAAGGGAAGCTACCTAAGCAGCAAAGCAGAGAGAGAAGAAGTTTTACCAAGACAGTAATAGAGAAATGGGTTGCAAAGAGAGAATTCAGCCAGAAGATTAAAGCAGATTGCTGGAGTTAGTTGGAAGCCAAGCAGGGTGATTCAGGGGCTGAGAGATTAGAACAGATTGAATAAATTAGCTGGGAGAGAAGTTTGAGCCAGAACAGCTGAGTTGAACCAGGTAGCCCAGAGCTCAGAAAGAGCTAGACAGAGTGAGCTTGTTAAGCAGTAAGTCTCAGAGGTTGAAAACGTTCTAGGCCCAGGTTAGATTGTATGGAGACTAGAAGCTTCCAGGGCTAAGCATAGGTTAGCAGAGGGAGGCAGTAAGCCTCCAACACAACAACTGAACCAGGCAAATTAGCATTAAAAACAAAACAAACAAACAAAAAAACCAAAAAAAACCAAGCTCACAAACATCAGTAACTTCAGTCAGAGAATCCAAAGCCCTCTTTCTGACCTTTTGGGCATCAAAGTAGGCAGACTCATATGTTGGTGGATGGTCTTGTGCACTGTGTATTCAGATGCTGATATATGTGCACAGAGATCTGGTGGGCATTGTCATTTCTATGAAGAATCTCCTGTCCTGATCCCAGTGATAGAGTTCCAGGTGGAGGATGTTGACCATGAGGAAGTCGCCATGAAAACAAAGGTGCAGCAGAAGTAGCCAAGGTGAACTAAGATGGCAAGTAGTATGGGGCACTGCAGAATTAAGATATTGATAGGAATTTTTTCTGTTACCTGCCCCAGCTCCCAAATAATGACACAGAGACCTATTAGATTTATTCAACAAGCTTTAAGTTTTATTACTGTGCAAATACTCATCTATTCTAGCCCATTTATTCTAGTCTGGCTAGCTCCCAGCCACCTGCCCTTTTAGTTGCCAACTCGGTCTTGCCTTTGCCATCTGCTGTAAGTCTCTGTCCTCATGGAAAACTCCTCTTCATAGCGACTTCTCTTCGTTTTATTTCTCCTTGACCTTTGCTAGGATCGAAAGTCCAGCCTCCCTGTCCACTCTCGCCCAGCTATAGGCTGAACGGCTTCTTATATTAATAAACTGTATACAATAAGAGCAATTATGAAAACTATCATGTAAGAATTACATTCACAATATCCAGTCCTGCAATGGAAGTTTTGGGGTTTTTGTTTTTTTTAGTTTTTTGGTTTTTTTGGGTTTTTTTTTTTTTTTGTAAACTCAGTTATATTGTGTAGATGTGTAGCAGTTTGAAGAGCCCAGAGACAGATGGTATGGCAGTGTGGAATGGATAGATGGATAGAAACCTTTGGGGTGCATCAGATTGGAGGAGACTTCTGGCTGCATCTGCTGTTGATGGAGATTGGTATAGCTCTAAAAGAACCCCTTGACCCTAAATGGCCTGGAGAAGTAAAGGGATGCTTTCTCCTCATTGACCTTTCTCCTACATAGGGTTGGGAGGTTGGAAGGGAGGTTGAGGCCTAAATACCCCAAATAAAATAGAGTTTTAAAAATGAGTGCAACACAGTCCATTTGTATTTGGTAACTTAGGAGAAAGAACTCTACTATTTATCCTATTTTGGTGAGTTCAGAGTTCTGTCTTAAATAATTTTTTATCATAACTATCCTAAACAGTTTATAATAGTAGCTTTCAAAAGGACTAGAACTTCACATTTTCTTGGGGGGAGGGGGCTTAAGACAGGGTGTCTTGGGCTGAAGAGATGGCTCAGAGGTTAACAACACTGGCTGTTCTTCTAAAGGACCTGAGTTCAATTCCCAGCAACCACACAGTGGCTCACAACTATCTATAATGAGATCTTGTGCCCTCTTCTGGTGTCTAGGCATACATGCAGGCAGAATACTGTGCAAATAATAAATAAGTAAATCCAAAAACAAACAAACAAACAAACAAAAAAACAAAACAAGAAAAAAAGAGTTTCTTGGCTGTCCTGGACTCACTTTGTAGACCAGGCTGGCCTCAAACTCACAGATATCTACTTGCCTTTGCCTCCCTGAGTGCTGGGATTACAGGTGTATGCCACCCACCCAGCTTCACATTGTATTTTTAAATGTGTTGCATAGGTACAATACCTTATACAAGAATTAAACATAAATATATATAATAGTATGTTGTAACAAAAATAACTTGACATTTGTATCAAATATGCAATAATCTATAACAGTGTAAAAATACCTGAGAGATAAAAATTAAATTAAAAAAAATACCTGAGACTAGTAGTTGCTCTTTGGTTTAAAAGTAGAATCAATAATCTACCCTTTTATCCTATAATTCTATATCCTCCCTTTTTCTTTTCATCCCATTTTCCCCCTTTTCCCTTTAACATTAGATAGGAGAGAAAGAAGGGCAGAGGAAAGAAAAAGAGAGAAATCCCTGAGTCTAACATCCTATATTTTGTTTCCTCCCTGACCAAAACCAACAAAAATTTGTAACCAACACCCATTAAACTATGATAGACCTCTGTCACACACCAAATGACCAAAACCTACCGACCCTACCTCTTGGGAATGAGAGCTTTATGTTTCTTAAAATTGCTTCCTGCTGTTTGGGGGCAATGTTTTCATTTTGGGGGGCTCCAAGAAATTTGGGATAATGGCCAAGTCCTAGGAGAGCTAGCTGTATTATTTGTTGTCCCAACTCTGTGTGCTGTGAAAGTGAAGGGTTAATTAGAGTCCGATGAGAACAGTCTGTGGTGCTGGATGATCCAGCTAGATGTTTTAAAGTTGTTTTGGATGCAGATTCTTGAAGAAATAGCTATTAAAGCAGTCTGTGAGGCTGAATCAAGCAGGGTGCGAGAATAAATATGTATCAGCATCTTAGCATCCTCGATGGTGAATCTTGTCAGGGCCACTTTAACTTCATTGGCATCTGGTGCTTTTGTATGTAAACATAACCTTTTTAAAGTAATATACATTTTACATTAACACATGAAACAAATGTGCAGTGTGCACAGATCAGCTAAAGATGACTCTCTGCTCTTTATGTGTGCAGGTAAAAGGCATCTGTCTTTCTTTATAAATTAGTTTGGACTGTATAACCAATCTGTAATATAAATTTTCATCCACGCCATATGAAAGGATGGCATGAGGAGTCTGTACCCAACAAGATTTATTGATTATGTATGACTTCAGTCCTAGCTGGAGACATATTCATGTCTCAGTCTCTGAGTCGTTCCCATGTAGAGGGATCAGCAGTACATATTATCTGTTTTGTTGGTCTTCTCGATTTCTTTCTTTCTGTCTTTAGCCAAGATCATCAGACATTATCCCTCCATCATATCTGCTTTTTATTAATTTGGATGGCATCCATAGCTTTCCTTCTCTTGTTGAAACAAATACAAAACCTCTTCCCCAATACAACACATTCCCTGATTTCCATTTTGAAGTTAAGGCACCCTTCCTTAAAATAGACAGGCTGGCTGGGCAGTGGTGGCTCATGCCTTTAACCACAACACTTGGGAGGCAGAGGCAGGTGGATGTATGAGTTTGAGGCTAGCCTGGACTACAGAGTGAATTCCAGGACAGCCAAGGCTACACAGAGAAATCCTGTCTCCAAAAAACACATGTGTGTGTGTTTGTATGTAAATATGTGTGTATGTATTAATTTTAAAAAAGAGTTCTTCAATGGTGTCTCCTGATTTGTACCATTTGTGCTTTGATTTTCTGCAGACCTATCTTATATCCTAGATAATTAATAGAATCTGCTCTTTGTATTTTTGTATTTGTAATCCCCAGCAAGGCAGAATTTTCTTATATCTTCTAAGATATCTCCATTTGAATCAGCCATCAAAATCATGCATATAATAGTAAATTATGGATTGAGGAAATTGCTTATGAATTATTTTAATGGCTGTTGTATAAAATATTGACATATGTAGGACTAGTCAATATTTTTGTGGCAAAACTTCCCAATGACATCTCTTTATTGGAGAACTATTATTATAAATGTAAGTTTTAAGAAAGCAAACTTTTCTTTGTCTTGTAAAGGGACAATGAAAAAGCAATCTTTTAAATCAATCACTATAATAGGCCAACCTTGGGTAACAATGAAGGCAATAAGGTTCCAGGCTGTAAAGAACCCATTGGCTGAATGATTTTATTCATTGCTCTTAGAGCATCCTCCATTTGCCAGATTTCTTTTTAATGACAAATATGGAGAATTCCAATGGCTGATGAGCTCTTTTATAAATTGAGCTTCCAGCTGCTCTTGGACCAGCTGTCCTAGTGCCTGCATTTATTTTATTTTATTTTATTTTATTTTTTTTTGTCATAGGCCATTGCTCTATCCTAACAGGTTTGTCAGTTAATCAGCTTAGTAGGCTGTTGGTGTGTTATCAGCAGTGGCTCCTGGTGTTAGCACATTCCTACTGTTTCCACAACTCACATATTCTCCCCTGTGCACATGTTACATCTTCTTATAAAAGGCCCTATCTCTCCTCTCCACCCTCTTCTTCCCTTCACCCTCACCCAGAAGCAGCCCCTAAATATTCTCTTCCCAGTTAACCTCCCACATGAGATCTGTCACCTGGTAGGACTTTATGGCTTACATTGCTTAGATCATAACAGCCCCAGCACCAAAAACTAACTAGCTAGCTAGCTAACTAACTAACTAGTAATATGTACACAGATGCTGAAGGCTTCTGCCATATTTCTTCTGGAATACAAACTCCCAGAATTATTCCTCCTGAGAAGGTACTTTGAAAATCTCTGAAAAAAAATATATTTCACCTAAGGAAAAGAGTTTTGACAAGTGGTACCCAGAATTCCCCTAGAAACTTCCCAACCAGATTATTCTGATATAAATTTTTCAGTTGTGCAAGTAGGCTCATACCAGTCACTCCAGCTCGAGGAACTGAGACAGGAGGATTACTAGAACTTAGAGGCCAGCTTCGTTGTTACATAGTGAGCTTCAGGCCAGCCTGGGCTATCTGAGATGATGTCTCAAAAAATGATAATAAATAATAAATTAAAAAAAACAAAGGATACAATGTGGCTAGTTTGATAGTTTGATAGAGTCCTTGTCTAACACACATAAACCTTAGGTTCCTTCCAGTACCACGCAAACCAAGCATGGTACTACACACCTGCAATCCCAGTTCTCAGGAGGATCAAAAGCGCAGAGTCCTCCTCTTCTTGGCAATGAAGTCCAGGCCAGCTTGGGATACAAGAGACGATATTTTAAAAATAAATTGAGCTGGCAAAGTGCTACCTGTCTTTGCTTCCAGCGCTTGGAAGGCCGAGGTGGATCTCTGAATTCGAGGAGAGCCTGATCTACATAGAGAATTATAGAAACCTTGTCTTGGAAAACAAATACAGCCTAAAATAGTGCTTTAGAACTGCTATGGTTTACCTTTTCCATTGTGGAATGTTTAGGGGTAGGACCAAGTGAGACCTTTTAAGATGTGATTAGTTCAAAAGTATTCTGGCCATTATAGATCATTACAGATAATTGTGAGCCACCATGTGGTTGCTGGGAGTTGAAGTCAGGACCTTTGGAAGAATAGCCAGTGCTCATAACCTCTGAGCCATTTCTCCAGCCCAGATTAGTGGGTTGTCTTAAGGGTGAATCTGTCATAAAAGCTGTTTGAAAACCAGGTAAAAGTGCTTGCTATGAAAGCAAGAAGACCTGAACTTTGCATTGCTACCCACATGGGTACACATGCCTGTAACTCCAGCCTTCGTAGGATCTAGTTAGATTCCCACATAGTGGTTCACAGCATCATCTGGTGGCTCTCAACCATCTGAAATCCAAGTTTCAGGGCATCTGATAATCTCTGACCTCATGGGCACCAAACATGCACCTCCTACATGCACATGGCAAAACCTTCACATATAAAATAAAATGAATAGGCCGGGGCCCGGGGGCGCACACCTGTAATCCCAGCACTCAGGGGGCAGAGGCAGACAGATCTCTGAGTTCAAGGCCAGCCTGGTGGTCTACAGAGCAAGTCCAGGACAACCAAGGCTACACAAAGAAACTCTGTCTCAAAAACCAAAAATAAATAAATAAAATAAAATGAATAAATCTAATAGTAAAATAACAAACAACAAAAACCGAAATAGACCATGTATAGATATAACTTAGAACCGCTTCGCAGATGAAGCCTGTGGTAGCTCAGTAACCAACTGGTTTCCCATAGTAAGGGGAACAGGGACTATTTCTGACAGGAACTCAATGGCTGGCTCTTTGACCTCTCCATCCCTCAAGGGAGGAACAGTTCTGCTAGGCCACAGAGAAGGACTTTGTAGCCAGTTCTGAAGATACCTGATAAAACAGGATCAGATGAAAGGGGAGGAGATCCTCCCCAATCAGCGGACTTGGAAAGGGGCAGGGAGTAGATGAGGGAGGGAGGGAGGGAGGGTATGAGAGGGAATGAGCGAGCAGATACAGCTGGGACACAGAGTTAATAAAATGTAACTAATAATAAAAATAAATAAATAAATAAATAAACCAAAGTAGTGAACAATAGAGGAAGTCACCAGATGTCCTCTTTTGGCCCTCAGGTGTGTACACATGGGCACACAAACACACACACACACACACACACTATTTTAGTACTTACTGTTTTTTGTTTGTTTGTTTGTTTTGAGTCAGGGCTTTTGTCTGTTTCCTGGCTGTCCTGGACTTGTTTTGTATACAAGACCAGACTGGCCTCTGACTCACAGAGATCCACCTGCCTCTGCCTCCTGAGTGCCCAGCTAGCACTTATTCTTGAACCCCCTCCCCGCTTTTTTTTTAAAGATTTATTTATTTTATTATTTATACAATGTTCTGTCTGCATGAACACCTGAACGCCAGAAGAGGGCACCAAATCTCCTTATAGATGGTTGTGAGCCACCATGTGTTTCCTGAGAATTGAACTCAGGAACTCTGAAAGAGCAAGCAATGTTTTTATTTTCTGACCCATCTCTCCACACACACCGTCACAACCACCACCACCCCTTTTTTATTTTTTAAAGCAGGATAACCTGCCTTAACTTGAGACTCTTTGGAATCACCAGAAAGAAGGCCTAAACGCCTTCACCAGCTCATGCCCCTTGGCTTAAAGACTTAGGGCCATGAGCTGAAAGGACTTTAATTCTTTATAGATTACCCTGCCTAAAATATTCTATTATAGCAACAGAAACTAGATGAAGAGAGAACCAAATATCTGATAGGCCTAAGGCTAAAACAGAAAAATTTCTAGACTTCTGAATTCCTTCAAACTCTCATGGTGATATTCATCTTTTTTTTTTTTTTTTCAGACTTTGTCTCATATAGCCCAGACTCAATGTGCTACATAGTTGAGGATGACTTTGATGTTGCTTTTATTTTATTTTTACTTTATGTGGGTTTGTGTTTTGTTTTGCTTTGCTTGTATGGCACCACTTCTACTGTGGGTGCCTGCAGGGATCTGAAGAAGGTATTAGATCCCTGGAGTTACAGACAGCATGTGGATGCTGGGAACCAACCTTAGCTCCTCTGTAAGAGCAGCAAGTGCTCTTTATCACAGAGCCATTTCTCTAGCAGCAACTTTGCATGCCTGGCCCTTCTGCCTCCACCTCCTAAGAGCAGAGTTACAAGTGGACACAAGAGCGCTCTGTTATGTAGTGCTGGGCAATGGGTCCAAGAGTCCCTGCATACACTGAGTCACATTCCCAGCCCTAAGCACCATCTTTTAACAAATTACTTTTACTTATTTATTTTTATTTATTTATGTGTACATATATGTGTAAGTGTGTGTGCATGTGTTTATCTGTATGTGTACCACATGCATGTAAAGCTCAACTAGGAGACTAGATGAGAGCATTAGATCCTCTGGAACTAGTGTGGCAGATAGTTGTGAACCATCCAGTATGAGTTCTGAGAACCAAATCTCAGTCCTCTAAATAGCAATCCTCTTAACTATGAAGCAGTTTCTCAAGACCCTAAGCATCATTGTTTGTTTGATTATTGGAGACAAGTTCTCACTATATGGTCCTGCTGTACTGGAACTCGCTATGTAGACCAGCTGGCCTCAAACTCACAGAGATCGGCCAGCCTCTGCCTCCCCAGTGCTGGGATTACTGGCTTCAGCATCATTTTAAAATAAGCAACTAAGGGATGTGCTTAGAAAAATGTTAAGTGCTGGGATGGAGCATCAGATCCAGGGCCCAATCTATGGGAGATCCTGGATTTCAGTCCCAAAGCTCAAAAAAAAAAAAAAAAAAAAAAGAGTATTGAACCATGAAAGAGAAAAACATTCGATCGATTTAGAAAACACTGGTGTTGCGTGCCTTTAATCCTAGCACTCAAGAGGCAGAGGTAGGAGAATCTCTGAGTTAGGGGCCAGCCTGGTCTACAGAGAAAGTTCTAGGACAGCCAGTGCTACACATCCTGTCTTGAAAAAGAAAGAAAGAAAGAAAGAAAGAAAGAAAGAAAGAAAGAAAGAAAGAAAGAAAGAAAGAAAGGAAGGAAGGAAGGAAGGAAGGAAGGAAGAAAGAAAGAAAGGAAGGAAGAAAGAAAGAACTAGTTGGGCATGTGTATAGCATAAGAGGTCAAAGGTAATCCCCAGGGCAATGAGGGAGACTGGAGGACAGGAGTCTAAATGCAGAAAGTCAACATCAAAATACATCTGTGGCTTGGAAAAGAATAGCTGCAAGAACTGAAGTAGTCAGGATATCTGTGAGTTCATGCCTCATGGAACAGAGCCTGGAAAAGTGAGCAAGGGGGAAAACGGCTCTGGGAAAACGAAAAAGTGTATAAAAGGAAAATAAGACCAGACATGTCAGTGCACTCTGGAGACTAAGTCAGGAGAATCTTGTGTTCAAGGCCATAGCTGATGCCTAGGATTGAACAAATCAAAGAATAGCCATAACAGTACACTGTTTAGTGAGAAGGTAGTAAGTCACCAAAAATAGATTTCTAATCCTTTGAATGCTAAATAGGAATGTTGTCTTCAGAGAGAGGAAATAGAGAGATTTTGACTAGTTTCATGAAACTGTGCTTCCTAGAAGCATACAAATATCTGTCTTTATATTTTGATGTTGCTGCTGTTGTTGGCATTAGAGATTTGGGACAACATGCCCCACTGTGTGCATGCTTGGAATGAAAATGTCAGCCTGGACTAGCTCAATGGCAGAGCACATTCTCCTAGCATTGTAAGGTCCTGAGTTCTGGAGCTGGAGAGATAGCTCAGTAGTTAAGAGCACTGGCTGCTCTTCCAGAGAGGATCAAGGTTCGATTTTCTGCATCCACATGGCTTCTAGCAATTGTCTGTAACTCCATTTCCAAGAGATGTGATGCCTCTAAACTCCACCGACACTGTTTGCATGTAGTGCAAAGACATACATGTAGGCAAAACATCTAATAAAAATGTCTTCATGTTTCTAACTGCTCCCTTCTATACTGCCAGTTTCCTATTCTTTTTTTTTTTTTTTTTCAAGATAGGGTTTCTTTGTGTAGCCTTGGCTGTCCTGGACTTGCTTTGTAGATCAGGTTAGCCTCGAACAAACAACAATCTGCCTGCCTCTGCCTCCCTGAGTGTTGCGATTATAGGCATACGCTATTGCAGTCCAGCTTAGTTTCTTATTTAAAAAATAAAAAGGCCCAGAGTTTCATCTCTATTTGTGTAATAAATAAATGCAATAGTAATTAATGTGAACTTAAAAAATATATGTATTAAAATATATAGATAGGTGCTGTGGGCAAAGGATCAGATTTGGAGAAAACCAGAAACTTCCAAACTGACCCCCTGAGGTCAGGGCAAGGACAGGGTTTGTCCAGGTGACTAGCAGAATGGAGCTGAAGAACAGTCTCTTCATGCTTTCTATAGCTCCTGCAGCCAACTATCCTTTTCATCCTTCTTTGAGACAAAGTTCTCATTATATAGTCCTGGTTGGCCTGAAACTCACATTGTAGACCAGGCTGGCCTGGGACTCACAGAAATCTACCTTCTGCTGCTTGAGGTTGTAGCTCAGTTGGTAGAGTGCTTATCTAGTATGTTCAAAGCACAGGGTTGAACTGGCATATTATGGAGTACTTGTGCTTGTGTGACTTAGTGTGTCAGGGATATCAATAATGTTTTAATCTACCACTGTATCCAATAGGCAATACAATAAATGGTATTTAGAAGACAAATAAGCACTGGTTTTTGTTTTTATTTTTGAGACATTCTCATTATGTAGCTCTGGCTGTCCTGTAAACCAGGCTGGCCTCAAACTTACAGAGATCTGCCTGTCTCTGCCTCTTGAGTGCTGGGATTAAATGCTGGGCATCCAGCATTTAGTTTCTTTGTTTTGTTTAAGTCTGTGTCTCTGTGTGTGCTTTTTCAGTGTGTGTGCACACGTGTGGAGGACAGATGGGACTTGGTTATCATCTTCAAAAACACCATCACTTCCCCTGAGGGAGGGTCTCTTACTGGCCTGGAGCTTACAAAGCTTAGACTAACTGGACAGTTTGGTCTAGCCCCAGGGATCTGCCTGTCTCTGCCTCCCTATCTGTGGGATTACACAAGCACATGCCACCATTTCTAGCATTTTAATGTGGGTCCTGAGAATTGACCTCAGGTCCTCATGATACTTAAGCACATACATATATACCACACACACACTGGGCTAGTGGTGTTGTATGGCTTTAATCCCAAAACTCAGAAGGCAGAGGCAGGTAGATCTCTGTTTGAGACCAGCCTGGTCTATAGAGTGAGTTCCAGGACAGCCAAGGCTAAAACAGATAAAATATGTCTCAAAAAACAAAACAAAACAAAAAATAGTGAGTGAGAGATTTCCACAATGACCTTTATTTATTTATTTATTTATTTACCTACTTACTTACTTATTTAGAGACAGGGTTTCACTGTATAGCTCTGGCTGCTCTAGAACTTGCTTTGTAAACCAGAATAGCCTTGAATGCATAGGAATCCACTTGCTTTTGCCTCTCCAGTGCTGAGATTAAAGATGTGCTACCATGCCTGGTTTAGACCAAGAATGAAATCATCACTTAAGCCAAGGGTTCCTTGAAATTATTGGTGCTCATTATGGTGACGTTATTTGCTTTTCAAAAGGTGGCTACAACTCCAGGTCATATGGGAAAAGATTTTGGGATCTGTGATATGCTATCAAGTCACTAATAATATTAAAACTTTTTTTGGCCAGAACTTGAAGATGAAAAAGGGTACAGCTAGCCAGGCCTGGTGGCACAAGCCTTTAATCCCAGCATTAGGGAGGCAGAGGCAGGTAGATCTCTGTGAGCTCAAGGCCAGCCTGGTCTACAGAGCAAGGCCAGGCTATACAGAAAAACTCTATCTTGAAAATCCAAAAAAAGAAAAAAAGAAAAGAAAGAAAGGAAATCAGGCACAGACTTAGGTTTTTAGTGACTTATTTATTTATTTATTTATTTATTTAGAGACAGGGTTTCTCTGTGTAGCGTTGGCTGTAGACCATGCTGGCCTCAAACTCAGAGGTCCGCCTGTGGTTGCCCCCCTGAATGCTGGGATTACAGGCATGCACCACTGCCCAGCTTTAAGTGACTCTAAGAAGCTCATTTAAGTAAGTTAAATATGTGTGTCCACAGTGAAAGCCAATTTATCAACACAGTATTTCAAATCATAACAGCAACTGAATGAACCTGGTAAGGTTCTATAAAGGCAAACAATCCTAGGTGTATCTAAGTGCAGTCCTGCAGAGATCAAAGACTAGCCTTCTTTTTTATTTGACATATTAATTTGAAAACATATTTTTTTTAAATTTTGTTTAAACACCACCATACTTTTTTTTTTTTAGATTATTTATTACATATACAATGTTCTGTCTTTATGTACACCTTTATGCCAGAAGAGGGCAACATTATAGGTAGTTGTGAGCCACCATGTGGTTGCTGGGAATTGAACTCAGGACCTTTGGAAGAACAGCCAGGGCTCTTAACCTCTGAGCCATCTCTCCAGCCCTGAAAACACATTTTAAGATTCCTGGGAAAATAATCAACCTTTTGCATATTTACATTTCATATATTCACTTAATATAAATGAATTACCTACCTATTTTCCTACAGGATGCATAGAGTTGTAGCCTGGCTTCAACTTGAAAATTTCATATTTCTCTAATAGACTTTTTTTTAATGTGTTTTGTTTTGTCTGTGAACTACATGTATATAGTAGCCCAGGAGTCTAGAAGAGGGCTTCAGATCCCCTGGAACTAGAGTTATAGTTTGGGTGCTGGGAAATGAACCCAGGTCCTCCGGAAGAGCAAACAGTGCTCTTAATGGCTGAGCCATCTCTCCAGCCCCTTATTAGACTTTTATAGGGTCTATCTTAGAGATATAAAAATAGCTGATGCATACCCTGAGTAGTACAGCTTCTTCCATGGAAGCAAATATTGATGCATTATTTTCCCAATGCTCACATATTTCCCTGGCTTATATTGCCATCTTTTCTGATACTTTTTGTTTTTTAAGATTTATTTTTAATTAATTTATTTTTATTTTACATGTGTTGATGTTTTGCCTGCACGGATGTTTGTGTGAGGGTGTCTGTCCCATCCCTTGGAACTGGAGTTACAGACCATTGTAAGGCTCCATGTGGGTGAGTGGGAATTGAACCCAGGTCCTCTAGGGAGAGCAGCCAGTAGTTTTAACTTCTGAGTTATCTCTTCAGACCTGGTTTTAGGATTTTTTTTTATGCGTATGTGTGAATGTGTATACAAATGTACTTGCAGTGCCTGAAGAAACCAGAAGAGAGCATGCGTGCTAGAAGTGAACTCTAGTCCTCTGCAAGAGCAAAACAGGCTCATGATGGCTATGCCATTGTTTTTCAACACTTTTTTTTTCTTCTTTAAGTCGAGGTCTTATGCATCTCAGGATGGTCTCAAACATGCTATGTTTTTGAGGATGGCCTGGAACTTCTAATCCTTTGGCTTCTACCATGGATGTTTTACACTATTCCAGGTTTATGAGGTGTTGAGGATAAAACCCAGGGCATAAAGCATGCTAGGCAAATACTCTACCAACTGAACTACATCACCAGCCCTCTTTTACTTTTATACTGAAAAAATATATATAAAAAAAATCAATGAAATGTCTGGTGGTGGTGCACATCTTTAATCCCAGCACTTGGGAGGCAGAAGTGGGTGGATCTCTGAGTTCAAGGCCAGTGTGGTTTATAGAGCAAGTTTCAGGACAGCTAGGGCTACACAGAGAAACCCTATCTGCAAACACCAAACCAAATATCATTGAAGTTTTATTACTTAGATAAATGTTCATTTTCCTTATTAGTGATAACAGACTTGGGATTTGCTGACACTTTAAGGAGACTGTGAACAAGACACTCACTATACAGTTAAAATTAGTATGTGAGGACTTTTTTTTCATACCTGTGATGGTCTTTGTCACAGATCTGCTTATTTATAGATGAGTCCTTAACTGCAGGCTAGAGAAGCCAAAGGGCCAGGCAACCTGTCTTAGGCCCTTACTGTTCCAACTGTGGCAGTTTGCAGGTGCGGCTCTGTCTTACAGCTTGTCAGAAATGCCTATACCCCCAAATCTGACAAGCTAAAATCTGATCTTTAAGGAAACCCCCAGTCAGTCTCAAAGCACAAAAGGACTGGACTCCCCAAGGGTCCAGTCTTCTGTGCTTGTAACTGAGACTGAGGTTCTTGGGTTAGGGCAGCTGGGACAATTGATGTAAGAACTTGGATATTAAATTGCAACCTAAAGTGGGAAGGTTACAGCAACAAAAGGAACACTGCTTGTGGCTTGTTGCCTGCAAAGGGCCGTTGAGGGAAGAGGCCAAGGGGGCTGATGCCAGAATTTTTTATTTTAATTGTGTGTGTGTCTCTTTCACACAGAGAGAGAGAGAGAGAGAGAGAGGAGAGAGAGAGAAGGAGAGGGAGAGAGGAGAGAGAGGAGAGAGAGGAGGGAGAGAGAGAGAGAGAGAGAGAGAGAGAGAGAGAGAGAGGAGAGAGAGGAGGGAGAGAGAGACCAAGGATTAAACCCAAGGTCTCTTTTCTACTCTACCACTGAGCTCCATTTTCAACCCTATCAAGAATTTAGAAGTCTTACTGACACCTTTCCACAAAGTGGAGAAAAGGGCAAGACTCTGTTTTAACTAAATTGGAATGTGCATGATTTGAGAAGTTTAAGAACATGTAAAACTTCATACTTTTAGCACACGAAGAAAAACCAATTGACACTGGACTTATGAAACTCTTTAAGAACTTGTGGTAAGGGCTGAAGAGGTGGCTCAGTGTTTAAGAACACTTGTTCTCCAGGAAACCCAAGTTCAGGTCCCGCGCCAGCAGCTCCAGCTTCAGGCGCTCTGACACCTTCTTGGACACATGTGGCATAAATAGAAATTTTAAATTTCTTTAAAATGAGAGTATGAGTGGACCTCTGTGAGTTCCAGGCTAGCCAGGACTTACGTAGTAAGACTGTCTCAAAAAAAAAAAAAAAAAAAAAAAAAAAAAAAAAAAAATCCACAAGCCACAAGAGCAGAGATGTAGTTACAACAACATCTTGTTTGGTTGAAATCTGAGAGCAAGTTTTGGGCCCATCATTCCTTAGAATACAACTTAGGCCAAATACTGTCTTCCAGAATTTGACATAGCCGCACTCATTCTCCAAGACACCACGTTAGTAAAGTCCTCTCAGATTATAAGGACAATAAATCTCCAAATTGGATTTAGTGGTATTTCACCCTTTAGGACCTCCTCATTGTAGTGAGGTTAGCTGGTGGAAGTTCAGAGCTTTCACTAGGCAGCCGCATAGATTACTAGCATTTACTGCAGACCGAAAATGGCCATCATCTCTCGCACATCACAGGGCTGCCAATTTCGAGCCTCTCCCCTACTGCGTAGGTCGATCTAGCAGGATTCGCACTCTTACACCCGGGCCAACAGAAGCACGTGGAAGCCCAGGAAGAAGCCCACACCGCTCTGCGGTCTCCCGTCTCCCGCCTTGGTCGTCTAACTGGCTAGAAGCCAGAAGCACCGAGCAGAAACGTGGGTTGGATGTGCACGTGATAGGGGGACAAAGCGCAACAAACACCACCTTAGGCCCCGCTTGGTCGTGGCTGGAAGCACCCCGCGGAGCCAGGGGAAGAGCACGTGCAGCTTGTCCAGCAGGCGCCCGTTCCTCGCGGGCTAGCACCCACCGCCCGCCCTCACACAAAGCCCGCTCGGCGCGCTCGGCTTTCGGCTCCTCAGGCCTGTCCCGCTCCGCTCCGCCTGGCGGCTTCCAGGTTGGGCGCTGGGCTGAGGCAGGCAGTAGGCGTCGAGCGGCTGCGCTAATCGAACCGCCCCGGGCGGGAGCGCGAGCGCGAGGGGAGGAGTGGGCCGCGCGGGGTGGAGGAAGCAGCCTCGCGCTGAGGAGGGAGCAATTGAATTTCAAACACAAACAACCGCACGAGCGCGCCCCGAGCCAAGCGTTGCCCACCGCGCCCGCCCCGTCCGAGCGGCGCGCGGGCGCAGACGCCGTGGCTGCTCCCGAGCTCGCGCCGGGGGCCACCATCGAGGCGGGGGCCGCGCGAGGGCCGGAGCGCAGCGGCGCCGCAACCGCCGCACGCGCAAACTTGGGCTCGCGCTTCCCGGCTCGGCGCGGAGCCCGGGGCGCCCGCGGCCCCGCCATGTCGCGATCCAACCGGCAGAAAGAGTACAAGTGCGGGGACCTGGTGTTCGCGAAGATGAAGGGCTACCCACACTGGCCGGCCCGGGTGAGCAGCGCGGCCGTCGCGGGCCCTGGTGCGGTTGCATAACGCTTGGGAGGGCAGGGTCGCCGAGCGCGGAGCGGGCGGAAAAACGGGGCTGCCGGGCCTGCTCGCCCTGGCGGGAGCCCACCACCGTTTACATAACAGGCGACGGGGCCGGGCACCTGGCAGGCGGCGCCGCGTGTTCGGTCCGCCTTCAACCCTCACACCGGCCGAGGCTGCGGGCGCACGGTTGGGGAGCGGCCCGGTGGTGTCTCCCTTCTTCTGTGGCGATTCCCACCCTCTTCGGGGAGCCCCGTTCGAGCCCCGAATCTCTTGATAGTTGCCTCCAGTTGACTGGACAAACGGTTGCGAAGGGTCCCAGTCCACAGAGGGTTAGGTGGATGTAGAGTCGGCAGCTAACAAACTTTCTTTGAGCATTTTTTAGGCTGCCTCAAGTTGGGAGGGTCGTTGAGTGGTTGGGGGCGACTTAAGGAGTGGTCTGCCTGGCCGGATAACTCTGCCACAACCGGCTAGCCTTCAACTCTACAAAAACATCCCTCCATATGTCGCCAGCTCAGATTTGGAACTGCAGGCAGCAAGGCCCCGTGTGCTTGGGAACTCCAGTACAGGCAACCTTAGTGAGGCGGGGGATTGAGGGGATCCCGAGTTGCCTCCGCGTCCCATCAGTGAGTCTCCAGCCGGAGAGGCCCGTGTCAGCCATGTGGTTGTTTCAACCCGCCAACCGAAGGCCTTCCCCATTCCAGCACCTGGTTAGGTGGGAGGGTGGGGCCGAAAGCCTGCAGTGGTTATCGCCTTACCCCCAAGGAAAAGGTTAAATGTGTGTGTTGGGGGGTGCTCCTGGCAACTTTTCAAAGTGAGTGTAGAGGGGCCTCTTGGTAATGGGTGAGGGCATGACTCAGCCCCTTAGGGTGTGGGACTTGTGTGTGAAGTGAAATCCTAGGGCAGAAAGGCCTGGAGGGAGGGGTCCCGATCAGGATTGCCTTGTGGCTTTTTTCAGTATGGCTGACTGTTTTAGTATTGCTCTGAGCCTCCATGCTCTCTTGGTTCCTATTCAGGGTGTCAGGCCAACTTGATCTTTTAGAAAACTTAAGTGGCCCTCCATACTCACTCACCTCTCTCCCGAAGGAGTATATTCAATCCCATTTGCCTGAGCTCCTTGCTCGATGAAACTTTCAAATGGGTCAAATAAGGCCTGGCCTCTGGCCTGGGAGTGAAGTGCAAAGAGAAGTCAGACTGTCTTTCCAGAGCCTTAGAAGGGCCTCTAGGGCCTGATTGGAGCTAGGCAGTGTGCTTGTCATGTAAACACTCGTGTACTTTACCCTGCACCTTCTGATCCACTGGCTTCTTGGCCCAGATGCCAAGGCACTGGTGGGCAGGGCAAGACCTGAACCCAGGTCTCTACTGCTTCTTCCTGCTGGGGTGTGAGACAAAGTTCAGAGGCCTGCTATGCGCCAGCGAGTAGTTATGGAATGTGGGTTAGGGACCTTCCAGTATGTCTTAATTCCTGAGATCTGGGCCCCTGTGAGAAAGCACCTCTGATTTCTGGTGGCCTTTGGATAGAAGACAGTTCTTGGAGTAGGAATACCATCCACTTCTTTTCATTATGAGAGTGCAGACACAAGGATAGAACAGAGGGGCAATTTCTTCCTCTATTGAGACCTGGACTTTTGAGGTACAGTTTTGAATGGGTCTCAAAGAGGGGCACCCCAATGCTTGCCTTGGTTTGGTTGTCACACTTAAGGGTAGTGTACACCCTAGGCCATCACCTCCCTAAGACTTGTCCCTTGTCCCTTTTGCCTCCCAAAAGGACAAAACTTTAAGTTTTTGCCTTCCCCATCTCCAATTCTGTAGAACCTAAATTCTTCCTAAATTGGAGGAAGGAGGAAGTCTGAATCCTGATGGCTGGCTGTCTGCTCCAGGGTGTAACCAGAATCCTCAGCCATGATACAGGCCACTACTTGCACTTTGCTGCTGCTAGGGAACATGGGTGACTGGGAAAAGACTCAAAGGGCCCAGAGTTTGAAATTGAAGTCATAGGGGCCACATGGTAGCAGGACCTGGCTGGAAGAATGTATTATGACCCCAGCTTTCCTTCCCTCTTCCTGCCTATCTTCCTGGAGGATCTTCAGGCAATTAACAGTGAACAGCCCAAGCCCTGAGGGAATCCCCCACCCCTTAGGTGCCTTTTTCCTCTCTTCCAATCTTGGAGAAGCTTCTGAGCAACGGAGCCTTCCTTTTCTCCCTCTGCCCCTTTGCCTCTTTTCTGACTTTGACTTTGGGCTTGCCACACTTCCCAGCCTGAGTCTGAGTTGCCTGCTGTGCTGGACATTCTGGTTACCCTAGCTCAAGTCAGCCTGGCCGTGGGTGTGGTGGTCAGCTAGTATTTTCTTAACTTTCCTCAGCGTTCCTAAATTCTGGTCTTGGACCTGCTTTGGCTATATGGGCCTGTTGCTCAGTCCTCCCTGCTCCTCCACCTCTGAACACTGCAAATGGTTTCAAAGGCTTCTAGCCTGGACAGGATAGGGTTTCTAGTGCTTGGAGCCTGTCTGATGGAAGCAAGCAAAAGCCGAGGAGTGGGCTGGAATGATTAAGAAGTTTCTCCCTCCAGTTGGCGAGAGGTGGAAGTGTGGTAGGGTCCCCAGCACATCTGACTCCACCCTGATCCACTTTACTTTGACCCACTGAGTTTAGTCACTGTGTGGATAGAGAGAAAGGCACCACCTGAGAAACAGAGAGCTTCCTTGAGACTTAACAGCCTCATCATGGAAGAACTGGCCTTCACAACCGAATGCCAGGAAAGAGTTCCATTGCTTGAGGGGTGGGGGTGCTGTCATAGAAGTGATTTCTCTTGTTTTGTGGGGGAGGGGCTGGGAATGTTGAGCAGAAAGCATTCCCATCCTTAACCTACCTGCTGCACCTATGTAAGTTAAAAAGGGTTAGGGTAGTTGGGGGGAATGAGCCTCTTACGGAAGAAGCCCATTTCTCACTCCTTCACACCCAACCTTTCTATGGCTGGAAATTGGCAGGGCTCTTGGAGTAGGTGTGTCTCATTACTTCCAGTCTTGTTTCTTGCACTGGGCAGCTAGAGGCCTCCGGGGACCCCTGCCACACGATTCTGCCTATTGGTTGCTTTCTGTGGGAAGATGGGGTGTCTAGGAGAGAGCCTCAAGCCTCCTAACTCTTTCCCACCCCCTCTTTCGTTTGGTGTCTCCTCTCCCCTTTCATTACACGTGTATTACCAGGTTGAAAGCACAGTAATGCCTTGGCTTCGGTGTGAGCATTCCACCCCATTCGTGGCACATAGGTGTCAGGCCTTCCACCCCAGAGGCCTGTGAGAGAGCCTTTTCTACCGTGGCCCTTTGCTTATCTCCAGGGATCCCTTCAGTCCTGGAGGCCCTCTGAGAAGAGGCTAGCAGATAACTGGAGGCAGGTATCCATCCTGTCCAGCTCCTCCCTGTCCCTATCCTTAAGAGCAGGCCCCCTCCCCCATGTCTTTCCAGTCCTAGCTTGGTTTCAAATACAGCCCAGGACCTGCGCGGTAGACTACTGGCCTGGGGGTGGGGTGCGGTGTTTAGTGTCCCCTCCTCCCGATCCTACAGGCCTAGGGGGAGGGGTGGTCACATTCCTGGTTGCTGAGTGTCCCCGGGGGCGGGGTTAAGTTGTCATAGTGATTGGGAACACGTTTGTGGGGGAACTGCTTGCCTTTCCACCAGGTTCCCACACCCCAGCATCTCCTGATTGTTGGGCTGGGCCTAGTTTGAGTTGTGTCTTCCTAGGGGGAGGGGAGAGGCTGGACCGAAGTCCCCAGAGGCCACGGGGAAGGGGGAGGGCCCCAGAAACCCAAAAACTTCCAAGTCTAGGGCAGGGTGCCCTTTCAAGTCATGCCCACCCAGTTTGTTCTGTTCATTCACCCTCCCTGTCTCCTCAGTGCTACCAGTTGCATACTCTGTCTTTAATCATTGCCTTGGCCTGTCTCTTAGATCTGCAGCCCCAGTCAACATGGCCACCTGGCCTCTGGGAGGAGGGCGGGCATCTGGGACTTGTTGCAAGGATTGCTGGGAGTTGTAGTTTCTGCCCCAACGGCTTGGCATGTCCTGGGCTTCCAGGATTTAATCTGCGATAGGTTGGTCAGCTGTTCTCTCTTGATTTCAAACTTGACCTTAAACCTCAGTACTTGCTAACTTTACTGGGTCATGGGGCAAGGGATAGCCTCAAGAAATTAGGCCCTAGATTGAAAAGATGTTTCAGTGGTTAAAGAGTACCAGCTGCTCTTGTAGAGGTCCTGGGGTTCTATTCCCAGTACCCACAAGGCAGCTCACAACCATTTGTAACTCAAGTCCCAGGGGATCCAACACCCTCTTCTGGCACTCATGAGATGCACAGAAATAATGCAGGGGAAATGTTCATATACATAGCAAGTGGTTTTGTTTTGTGGTGTTTTTTTGAGAGAGAGAAATTAGGCCAGAAGTCTGGTCCTTAGTATAATGTACTATGTTATTTTGGGAAAGACATGTCTTTTCTGGGCTCGTTCTCCTCAAGATTTGACTGACTTTAGTGTCTTTCAAAGGGTTCACATCAGTGTTTTGGAGCTATTACTAGAACCAGGACTTAAATATGAAGTGTGTTTGGGTCTCCTTGCCACTTCAGTCAGAGCAGTCTTTTATAAAGGTCCATAGGTTCGACATTCTTTTTTCTGTGAAATCTTGCTAAGTTAAGGCTGACTTTAAACTTCTGACCCTTCTGCTTCAGCCTTCACATTGCTTAGGATTTCTTATTTTGGTGGGATCATTGTTTCTTTGTTTGAGACAGGGCCTTGCTATGTAGCTTTGGCTGTCCTGGAACTCTGTGTGTACTAGACTGGCCTTGAGCTCACAGAGATCTGCCTCCCAAGTGCTGAGGTTAAGGCTTGCATCACATTCCTTGTTAAGATTTCAGACCTGTACCTCAGGCTTAGCTCATTGAGCAAGTACTGCATACCTACTGTGTGCTGGAGATGAAGGCAGACCTGAGCTAGATAGGGTGGGTATTGCCTTAGACAGCAGAGTCATGAGTTGCACCAGCCTGACCTTTGTGGTGAGATACCCTCCCCCTTTCTCTACCGGATATATGGTGAGACCCCATCTCTCTCTCACACACGTACGGGTAGTCCACATACATCAACCAAGTAATAAGACATATTTAATTAGAATTGGACATGTAGTTGAGCAGTGGTCAGCACATGCCTTTAATCCCAGCACTCGGGAGGTGGCAGTGGCAGATGGAGCTCTGTGAGTTCGAGGCCAGCCTTGTTGAAACAGCTAGCTCCAGGACAACCAGGGCTACACAAAGAAACCCTGTTTCAGTGGGGGGAAAAAGATGAAACTTTTTTTGTTTGTTTGTTTGTTTTTGAGACAGGGTTTTTCTGTGTAGCCTTGGCTGTCCTGGAATCACTTTGTAGACCAGGCTAGCCTTGAACTCACAGAGATCCACCTGCCTCTGCCTCCCGAGTGCTGGGATTACAGGCCTGTGCAACCGTGCCTGGCCTAAGTGGAACTGTTACGGAGAGATTTTAGGAGGGTTTATTTGGGGGCCATGATGGTGGAGTTGAGGTTGGTCAGAAAGAAGTTAGTAAACATGATGGGCTGACAAGGAGGATAGTGTGGCCAGAACAGAACGGGGGTGTCCTGGGAATGTTTGTTCACAATATAGTGGACAGACTGCATGTTAACACTCACAGACCCATGGTAAGTACTGTGGTTCTTCATTTTACATATGGGAAACTGAGGAGAGAGCAACACTAAGCTCCAAGGCCAGTCCCTAAATGTAGCAAAGCAGAAATTCAGACTTAGCCTGGGATGCCGTCCCACACTTGGGAGGCAGAGTTTGAGGGCAGCCTGGACTACAGAGCAAGTTCCAGAACAGCCAGGGCTACACAGAGAAACCCTGTCTCAAAATAGCAAGCAAGCAAGCAAGAAATTCAGACTTTGTCATTGAGAAGAG
This sequence comes from Meriones unguiculatus, assembly GCF_030254825.1. NCBI lineage: Eukaryota > Metazoa > Chordata > Mammalia > Rodentia > Muridae > Meriones > Meriones unguiculatus. The sequence goes on from NC_083350.1 coordinate 191,030,003, forward strand.
GGGCCCCTGTCATAAGGCATTGAAAGAGTTGAGGTGCTTTAATTGACCTTTCATAATTGGAGATGGGTTGGCACAGGGCTGTCATTAGGAGGCTGAGGCAGAAGGACTTGGAGTTGGAGGCCAGCCTGGGTTGCATAGCAAGGCACTGTCTCAAAAAATAAAGAAGTAACAGCATTGATCTTGGGAGTGGCAGAAATATGACACCTTGTCCGGGACTGGGCACTGATCAGATGTTTTCTGATAAAGGGTAGGGGAAGAGTCCTAGGTTTGTTGAGCTTTCCTATGTAATTTAATTTGGACAAATTGTACTACTAAGACTGCTCTGTTTGGCTTTATGCAAATGTATAGGTGTTCACCTTGCCCCAGATTGAAGACCTTTGGACTCCAGCTCACATTTGCTCTCCCTTTCTTGCCCCAGATTGATGAGATGCCTGAGGCTGCAGTGAAATCAACAGCCAACAAATACCAAGTCTTTTTTTTTGGGACCCATGAGACGTGAGTGAGGGGCTGGTGGGGTGCAGGTGGGACACCATGGGAACACTGGTGTGCAAAAGGGGGGTGATGGTCTTTGTTCGTCTCTGGCTGTTCACTTTGGGGGCAGCTTGGGGCTTGAGAGCACAGTCTCCCATCTCTCACCAGGGCATTCCTGGGCCCCAAAGACCTCTTCCCTTACGAGGAATCCAAGGAGAAGTTTGGCAAGCCCAACAAGAGAAAAGGGTTCAGCGAGGGGCTGTGGGAGATCGAGAACAACCCTACAGTCAAGGCCTCTGGCTACCAGGTGAGCAATTAGTTGCTCCCTCAAACCTCTGGAAAGCAGGTGTGTTGTGGGCTCCAGGAACCTTGCCCAGAGGCAATGCTTAGTCTTGAGAATATCAGGACCTTTGGGATAAAAGAGATGGGACTAGAGGGTTGGGGTGACTTATAGTTAGGGGCTGTTGTTAGTGGCTTTGAAAGCAAGAACTGGATGGAGGCGGTAAGTGGGGCAGGCCTTTGTTAGGCCATCATTAGTAAGAGGACACAGCCTTCTAAGAGGAGGTTCTTGTGAGCCGGGCAGGACAAGGCGGGAGGGCAGGGGGAGTGGGGGTTGTGGGGAATGGGTCCCAGATCCCTTTGGGAGAAGTTGACCCGAGGTTTTGCCTCCTGCTCCAGCCCTCCCCCCTCCTGCACAGAGCCCTGCCTGCCCGGCCTGTGGGTTAACCCCTGGGCTAATCCAACAGAGGTGGGTCTCAAATCACTTGTGAGACTGGGCAACTGGGTGGGGGTGGGGGAGAGGCGGGCAAAATAAGGAGTGAGTGTCCAAGGGGGTGGTTGGGGAGGGCCTAGTCTCTGGTGCCACTCAACCTCTGCTTTCTCCACTACAGTCCTCCCAGAAAAAGAGCTGCGTGGAAGAGCCTGAGTTGGAGCCTGAAGCCCATGAGGGTGATGGTGATAAGAAAGGCAACACAGAGGGCAGCAGTGATGAAGAAGGGAAACTGGTCATTGATGAGCCAACCAAGGAGAAGAATGAAAAGGGAGTGTTGAAGAGGAGAGCAGGGGACATGCTGGAGGTACCTGCCTGTAGCTTTTTTTGTGGGCTCCATCTTGCAACCTTGGGTCTGAGGTGTAAATCTACCTCCTGGTCTCTGGGAATCCAACTGAGGGTGGAGCACAGAAGGCCTTCTACCCTTCATAGAGGGTAGAAGAATGGATAGTGTTATCACCCAGGAAAGAGATCCTGAAGAGGAATGGAGGCACAGGGAGATTAGCTCCTGACTTTCTCTGCCTTTAGCCTCAGTTCATGTCCTCTGATAATTTGCCTAGGACTCCCCTAAACGTCCCAAGGAGTCAGGAGACCATGAAGAGGAGGACAAGGAGGTGGCTGCCTTGGAGGGCGAGAGGCCCCTACCTGTAGAAGTGGAGAAGAACAGCACCCCCTCTGAGCCAGACTCTGGCGGGGGACCTCCTCCAGAGGAAGAGGAGGAGGAAGAGGCTGCCAAGGAAGAGGCTGAAGCCCAGGGTGTCAGAGATCATGAAAGGTGAGTGAGCTACCTTGGCAGCGGGCTGGGAGGGCCTAGTCACTTATGGAGAAGAGGAGAAGGAAGAAAATGGCCTGCAGTGGTCAGCCTTTTGGAGGCTGGGTGGGCTCTCCCTAGAGACCTGCACTGGCTGGGGTAAGGCCAGGCCAAGACCACACCATTAACCCTTCTCCCCTCCAACCCTCCCCTGCAGCCTGTAGCCACCAATGTTTCAAGAGGAGCCCCTGCCCCGTTCCTGCTGCTGTCTGGGTGCTACTGGGGAAACTGGCCATGGCCTGCAAACTGGGAACCCTTTTTCCACCCAACCCACTCTGCTCCTTTGCTCACTTTTGCTCATTTTCTTGGCCCTCACTTCCAGGTCCCTCCGTATACCCTGTGACGGGGCCATGTGCTCCGGGATGAGATGAGGCCGTTGTATCTCCTTAGATTTGTTTCCTAGGGTTTCTGTTGGGGTCTGGGCTGCTGTTTCCATGAAACTCTTGACACCTCTGCACTCCTGCAGGCATTGTAGACCTTTGGGCTGGGTTGGGGCAGGAGCGGAAGTGATTATAAACTTGAGTGTGGGTCTCTGGGTGGCGTCTCCCGAGCGCCTGTCCCCTGCACCCACACCTGCTTTCTCATCTGCCTGTATTCAAGAAAGGGGACACTGTGGGAGAGAGGCTCCCACCCATAAATCCTTGGTGATTTTGAGAACACTTTTTTTCCTGACCCCAGGTTTCAAGGAATTGTAGTTTTAACATCAAGACTTTGGGTTTTCCAAGTTGTTAGGGCCAAGGACCTGGAAAGAGCTGAGATCTGAAGGATTGACTCATCGTTTGCATTGAGTAAAAGTCTCTTTAGATCTCAGGTCAGAGATGGTAACATGAGGAGACCCTGCTGCCTTCTTCCCACTTCCTACAATTCCCAAGGCCAGCCGATAGTCAGATATTTCACCCAGACATAAAGGAGAAGACACATTTTTTAGGAAATGTTTTTAATAAAAGAAAATTACAAAAAGGAAAAAAAAAAAAGCAAACCTGTTAATCCCACCCCTTTGTGCTCCCCATTCTGCTCCCACTGCTGACCCATTTCTGAGCTGCACCAGGAGGCTCACCTGTTCGGGTTGGTGGCTTTGTCTTTGGAGGTGGGCCTTTGATGTTCTTCCAGAGTTGGTCCTCTGGTGTTGCCACACATCCAGTTTGTAGCCCACTGAGAATACAGGGAAAAGTGTCCTCTCCCAGCCTCTTTTAGTGGTTTCTTATGTCCCTTTTCCTTCTCTTGTCTTTTACTCCCATCCCTCCTTTGGGCTCTGAAGAAAAATTGCTGACTGTAGCTTTGGAAGTGTAGCTCTGAGAACCATAGACAATTTGAGTTCTAGGAAAATAAAGCCGTTGATTACTATCCTGATTCTGACTAATTCTTTGAAGTGTCTGGGTTAACTAAAGAGAGAGAAAGGGACAAGTAACCTCTAGATTAGGGGAGGGGGGTTTCAGCTTCCATTCCCACACCAAGCCTATAAAACTCATACCCTTGCATCTGATGGCCCTAAAACATTTTTATACTTTTTTAAAAGCTATCTTTTACTTTATGAATGTTTTGCCCATGTTTATATAGGTGTAACACATGTAAGCCTGGTACTTGAGGTCAGAAGAGGCCATTAGGTCCTCTAGATTTCGACTTAAGGATGGTTATGAATCACTATGAGGGTTCTGGCAACCAAACCCAAGTCCTGCAAGAGCAGCAATTGCTCCATATTTTTGAGCCAGGTGTGGTAGCACAAATCTGTATTTTCAGCAGTGGAAAGGCAGAGGGATAATAAGTTCAGTGCCAGCCTGGGCTATACAAAAAGAACATGTCTGAAGACCTCACCCCCACCCCAGCCATGCATACACACACACAAGATTGCATAAGAAATAGGGTTTAAAGTGCTAGGGATACATGCATAAATAAATACACAAATTTACCTCAATTGGTAGAGTGACTGCCTAGTGTGCACAAATCAGAAGTCCTGTATTTGATCCCCCAGCACAGGATAAAAGCAGGTGTGGTGGATGCATGCCTGTAATCCCCAACATGAAGAAAATGGAAGGGAGAGGATCAGACATTTATGCTTGCTACACAAGGCAGATTACCTGAGTTCTATGCCAGAGACCAAAAAAGCTGGGTGTACTGCTAAGCTAGTTGGAATGTGGACAGGAGACTCGCTGGGTCCTGAGTCGCCTGCCTTGACAATGTGGAAGGTAAGAACTGATTCCTGGAAGATACCTTCTAACCTCCATGGATGTGTGGTGACACAGGTGCATATGCAGATTTTTCTTGTCAGAGCTGAGGCCTTCTGCTGTGTTAAATCCCTAATCCCAATAAGTAAACAGAGTTAACAAACCCACACTATGTGGTAGTTGGAGAGTTGGCTCAACAGTTAAGAACACTTGTTCTTGCAGAGGACCTGGGTTTGGTTGCCAGAACCTGCACAGTGGCTCACAAATCTTAAAGTCACGTGCGGGTATGCAGCAAGCCCTAGACCAGCCTGGGGTATACCCAAGACAGGATATATATCAGAGACAGTCCCCAGTAGCTACAAAGAAGTAGAGGGCGAAGAGATTCTGTAAATGAAAAGTACATGGCTTTTTGTCTTAAGGGTCCCATGCTGTCCAGGACACACTAACTAAAGCTGAGGACAGTATTAAACTGGCTCTCCCAAGTGCTGAGAATTTCAGTTCTGCATAGCTATCTCTGGTTGTTGGCTTTTTGTTGTTTTTGAACTAGGGTCTCCCTATTGGTCACAAATTCACAATCCTTTTGCCTTTATCTCCAAAAGTGCTGGGAAGAAGTAAGTTTTTGGTCTGGTTCTAGAAAAGTCTTGGACCTTCAAGAGTAAGTCAAAGGTAGAGAGGATAGGTTGCCATTTAATGCTAGGTAGGTGGCTAACGTCAGCTTATAAGCCCACAGAACAGTGCTTAACCAGGCATGATGGTGTACACCTTGTCTCAAAGATAAAATTGAAAAATAGGTAAAAATTAAACAGACGACATTTATGCAAGAATTCTAACTTAGGATAAGAGTGCTTACTGGGCATGTAGTAAGCCCGAGGGATGGGTTCAGTGTGGAGCAGCACATAAAACTGGATGGTGAACCCTTGGCACCTGGCAAGTAAGGGCAGAGCGATCTAGCAAATATAAGGTGAGTTTGGGCTACATGAGCCACTATTAGAAAACAAAAGCAGTTGAGAAGATGGAGAAGTCATTCTGTCTTCATGGAACTCTAGGGGGCTTGCCCTCCCTAAGTCTCAGCCTTAGAATGATCAAACAATTGCAGGCACTTTCTCAGGTGGAGGTTTGGGGTCAATGACAAACATTTGGTGCTGAAGGTCTCAGAAATCCTTTCCTAGTTCTACACATCCTAAGAACAAAGGTCATTTCTTCTGGTCTTCTAGTCACTGATTAGTTTGCCCACTAATGAAGTTCCTGACATTAAAACCAGACCAGTTAGCTCTCAGTCATCAGCAGATCGGAAGAAACATACTGATTAGGGCAGGCTGGTGAGTAAGGTCGAATAGCAAGTTGATAGATCTGGTTTCTGCTAGGTTTCGATAGGGATGCCTGCCATTCCACAGATGAGAGGGACGGGTGGTGGACAGGCTTCACTTTTTACATAGAGTGATAAGCTCATCTAATATTGGAAGGACCGACGATCATCCCTTCCTCTGCAAAAAGGCGATCCCTCAAGCATGGAAAGAGCCAGAACATAAAGGCTGTAAAATCATCTAGAAACGGATCTCTTTGCTTTGAATAGAAAGTCATAACCACCGAGAAAATGGAGCCATGCTCACAGTAAACTACAACTCCCAGTAGCGTCCACGCAGAGCATTGACAGGAATGTACGCGGCGAATCAGCCTATCTTTGGCCTGCAATTCCCGACATGCCTCTCACACCCTGGATTTCCTACGGTTGTCCAAATTTCCTGTTTCCAGTTCATTTTCTAGCGATGGACTACAGTTCCCAGCAAGCTTCCGGTTTTTTTAGAGCTTCCGCTCCGCAACTAGACTACATCTCCCATAAGTCCGGTGGGTAGAGACTGCTGGAGTAGAGCACGCACGTGTAAAGAAAGGTTGGGAAAGGTGAGGCCGCTCTGCGCCAGAGACGTCGTAAGGCGGATTCGTGAAGGGACTGCCTTTCCCTAGTCTTAAACTGGGGCGCAGTCGCTTTCCTTGGGTTTCTCTTTGCTAGGAGGTTGAAGCTATCCTCAGATCTGGGTGAGTCTGACAGGAGAAGTCCTTGCACTGAGAAGAAAGCCACCTCCACCGCGGAAGTGACAATAGCATCCTGGTTGTGTAGGAAACCAAAGGGAAAGATGGAGGGGGTATACCCGGGGCCTTCAGGATTTTTAAAGCGCGCGAGCACACACGAGGGCATGAAGCTGCCTTAGGCCCGGTTTCCGTGCTAGTAAACGTGATCTTAATATTTGCATCCTTTCCTGGGTACTGTGAAGACTAAATTCTTCACAGTTGAAATTGAAATTCTCACTTTCCGATTTGTTAGTAGTGCTTAGAGTATAGGCTTGGGGTCCTTAAGTCCTTAGTGTTGGATCTGAATAGAAATATTTGTCCCTGTGTTTCTCGAGCGTCAAGTTAACAGTGGGCTTTTCCCCTTCTATCCTGAGATGTATAAAGAAGGGAGGAATAACCCGATTATACAAAATGCTTGCCCATTATATGTGAATCCCTAAGTTGGATCACCAGCATCACACACACATATACAGCGTAAAAAAACGTCGAGAGTAAGGGCAACTTCAACTCTGTCCTTAGGATTCTGTGAGATGGTACTTAGTACGGTTCCCTGCCGTAGCAACTGTTCAGAAAGCTTATTGCGAGCTAGGCTAGCATTCTACATTGAGACTTTTTGCTTTGTTGTTTTGATTCAGATAGGACTCATTTTGTAGCTCAGACTACCCTGTAGGTTACTGTAGGCCATGCTGGCCTTGAACTCAAAGTAATCATTAATGCTTTTAAGTCTCAAGTCATGGGTCAGCACACTTAGCATTTTATTTCAGTTAATGGGTTTTTGTTTGTTTTTTGAGATTTGATCTCACTATGTAGTCTTGGCTGGCCCAGAGCTCACTATGTAGACTAGGTTGGCCTTGAACTCACTGAGGTCGGCCACCCAAGTGCTGGAGTAAAAGGCATGTCCCACTGCACTCATCATTGATCCTTTTTTTTTTAAGATTATTTTTATGTGTAGGAGTGTTTATCTGCATGTATATATAACACTATGTATGTTGCTAGTTCCAGCAAAGGTCAAAGTAGGGGTAGAATTGGAGGTATGGATGGGCCTCTGCAAAAGCAATACCTGCTCTTACCTGCAGAGCCTCTCTCCCTCCTCCCCCATTTAAAAGTTTTAAAAAGGGTTTTCTATGTAGCCTGGCCTCAACCCTCAAACTTAAGAGTCTCTTTGTTCTTTCCTACCAAATGCTGGCATTACACAAGTCTGTGCACTACCACATCTGGTTTTGTTTTACCTTTTTTAAAAATTAGATTTATTCATTTAAAAAAATGTTTAATGTGTGCTTTGCCTACATGTATGTACGTACATTACTTGCATGCCTAATGCCTTTGGAGGCCAGAGGAGGATGTTGGGTTCCCTGGAACTGGACTTATAGTTGGTTGTGAAACACCATGTGGGTGCTGGGACTCAAATCCAGGTTCAGGAAAAGGAACAAGTGCTCTTAACTACTTAGCCATCTCCTCAGCCTCACCTTTTACTTTTTGAGACAGGCTCTCATGAAGTTGTCCAAGCAGGTGTTGAACTCGTGATTATTCTACCCCAGCTGCTGAAGTAGCTGGAAGGCCTGGCTTAAAATACTTTTTTTTTTTTAAACCAATTATTTTAGTAATCCATTAATATAGTCTACCATCCAAAATTGGAAATCTGCTAGCACATACTTAGAGAGGAAACTTAAAGAGTCAATAACCTTAGAGTATAGGCTTGGAGGTCCTTAAGTCTTAGAGAAAAAGTTATCCTTAGGGAGGAATGGGTTTTTCCCATCTGATAGGTGTTTGGGGGTATTTACCAGAAAAGACAGCTCTAACACTGGTTCAAGCCAACAGAAAGTCATTAGCCAAAGAGTGACTACACTGGGTGTTTGGGATCCCAGTGTAGTCCCAAGCATTTCTAAGGGTGAGCTTTTAAGCACAAAAATCATGTCTTGTGTTGACGTACTTCAGTTAACAAGAACAGTTTAGTCAGAAGCAGAACTAAAGAAGCAAAAAAGCAAGCTTAGTACATTTAGAACTTTTTCAGAACTATGGACTTTGATGCATAAGGTCTTTGTTTTCATTTTGCTTGGTGCTACTCTGTAAAATGTAAGTCCCCCCATGGCCATCCTAGCTCCCAAATAATGACATGGAGACCTTTATATTTATTAAAAGCTTTTGGCACAATAGCCAGGCAGATACTGTGCTATTCTAACCTTGCTATGCTGGCCTGGCCTACTTATCAGCCACGTGGCTCATCGCCTACCTTCTTAGTCTCACTCCAGCTGTTCCTTTTTCATCCATGTCTTCATGGTGACTCCTCTCTCTGGTCCCTACCTGAGACCCCTTCACTGGGATTGGAAGTCTTATCTCTCTCCTGCCCAGCGATTGGCTGTGTAGTTCTTCTTTTCTTCTTATTTAGCTCTTCTTCTCTTCCTTCTCCTCCTCTTCTCCTCCTCCTTCCTTCTTTTCCTTTTCCTCTTGTTCTCCTCTTCCTCCTCCTTTCAGGGTTTCTTGTGTAGTGTTAGCTGTCCTAGACTCGTCTTGTAGATCAGGATAGCCTTGAACTCACAGAGAGATGCCTGCTTTTTCCTAAGAGTGCTGAAATTACAGGTGTGTGCCACTGTGCCCAGCTGCTCTTTATTAACCAATCAGGAGGCAATGGAGAACAATTTTTACACAACATTGAGACTGGGATGCTTCATAATAATTACAGTGCCAACGCCCTGACTGTAACTACATCTCTGGGTACAGAAATCAGCATTTGTATACACAGTGCACAAAAACATCCTCCAGCAGTGTCTACATGCTGAGTTTATGGTCTAAATGCACTTCCATCGTGGAGTCAGTTGTGCTAATGTCTAGACCTGTTAGCTAGGACACTGTAAGCTATTATCCTTGCTACCCTTCTGTTCACTTTGCCTTGTGACTACTTGCCTTCAGGCTCTGTCCTAGTGCTTTCTTTTATTATCTGTTTTCCTACTGTACACGTATCCATGTAATAACTGTCTTAAGTATCTTCAGTAACAAGCTCTCCTGAGATGGCAATCCAAGAAGCTAACTAGTGTGGCCCTTGGCCTCAGTGAATTCTTTACTTTGAAGTCAGATATATGGGGGTTTGAATGCTTCAATTCTAGCTTTGTCACCATGGATGAAAGTTACATAACCTCTTTCCTTTTTTCATTTGTAAAGATGACTCTTGAGAAGTGGGAATGAGATGAAGTCCACTATGGAAGACAGTAAATGCTTTAATAGCATTCCTCGGGGCAGAGTGTGGTAGTACAACCTTTAGTCCTGGCACTAGGAAAGGAGACAGAAGCAGACAGGATTTGAGAGTTCAAGGCCAGCCTGGTGTACATAGTGAGTTGTAGCTTGTCTTTGCTACTTTATGGGTTCTTTTTCCCACCCTTTACCCCCACCCCAGTTTAACTCCCTATCACTAGATAGAAGAGAAACAGTATAGAGGGGAGAGATAGACATCTAATTCCTTTTATTTTTTTGAGCGTGACTGCTAACAAACCACAACCAACCGTCTCCCCTCCTGCCAATGACCACCAACCACCAACCATGCCTCCCAGGGCCCTAGCATTTATATATCCTCTAAAAAGTACCCAGAATTTCAAATGTCACTCAATCGCAGAAACTATCAACAGCTAGCAAACCACGTGGCTGCTAGAGCAGGAGGCAAATCATAGTCAGCTGCTGCGGACAGTCCAAAGCAGACCCATGTCCGTCCATATACCTGGGATTAAAACAAAAACATATTCATTCATTCATTCATTCATTCATTCATTTAAGGAAACCAAAATTCCAGTTCTCATTACAAGTTCTCAGTCAGCCAGAGTTAAAATAAGGTTTTGACAATCTCAAAAAACAAAAAGTTCCTTTGTTCAAATCTTCATTCTGTTTCTCTTGACTCACAGCTGGTGAAGAAAGTTTTTGAGTCTTTCACTGGTGAGATTTCTTACATTTAGCCATGCGTCTTTCTGCCCTGCTGGCCTTGGCATCCAAAGCCACCCTCTCACCTCACTACCGCTATGGGATGAGCCGTCCAGGCTCCTTAGCAGACAAAAGGAAGAACCCCCCATGGAGCAGGCGGCGCCCAGTAGTGGTAGAGCCCATCTCTGATGAAGACTGGCACCTATTCTGTGGAGACATGGTAAGAACCTCAAGACAGAGAGACAAGAAGGTTTGTGGGCAACAGTTTCCTGCCCTTGTCCTCTCATCTTCTTACAGGTGGAAATCTTAGATGGCAAGGATGCTGGGAAGCAGGGCAAAGTGGTCCAAGTCATTCGGCAGCGGAACTGGGTTGTCCTGGAGGGCTTGAACACAGTGAGTGGAAGGAGGCTGGGGACTTGAGAAGTCTTCCCCATCTGTCCTTTTCTTAAGGGCAGCAGGGGAAAACAGGAAACTGGTTGAGGGGCTTTGGGCTGAATATGCCAAGCAATAATGGGCAAAATCCCCTTCACATACTTTCTTTCTGATACTGCCTTCTCTTGGACAGCATTACCGCTACATTGGCAGGACCAAAGATCACCGAGGGACTATGATAGCTAGTGAAGCCCCCTTGCTTCATCACCAGGTCAAGCTAGTCGACCCCGTGGACAGGCAAGCACAGGGGCTTCTGGTCAAGGGGCTTCTAACTCTTGAGTACACACTGATCTTGGTCATACCCATTCATCACATGAGAATTGTGTGTTGGATACTCTGGAACTCCGGGGTCTGTTTCTTGGACACAGTTCTGTCAGTAACCTTGGTACAGAGAGAGACACCCGGGGTCCTCAACCACTGCCTTCACTTTTGGGTTGGAGAGTGGCTCTAAGCTAGACTCCCCTCCCCCCCCCCACCAGGAAACCCACTGAAATCCAGTGGAGATTTACTGAGTCGGGAGAGCGGGTTCGAGTCTCTACAAGGTCTGGAAGAATTATCCCCAAACCTGAGTTTCCTAGAGCAGATGGCATTGTTCCTGAAACATGGACTGGTAAGCTGGGGATAGGGCAGGAAGAGGGTAGGGATGTGAGGTGTAAGAAGACAAGCAGAGTTGGTGGGGCTAGGAATGTACTTGGTGGTAGAAGACTTGCCTAGCATGAGCAGGGTCATGGGCTCCATCCCTAACTAAGGAGATGGCAAACTTACCATCTCTTTTCTTCTGACTTAACAGATGGTCCCAAGGACACATCAGTGGAAGACGCTCTAGAAAGAACTTATGTAGCCCGGCTAAAGACATTAGAAGAAGATGTGATGGAGGCAATGGGGATCCAGGAGACTCGAAGACACAAGAAAATTTATTGGTATTGAGCCTGAGAGTAATACTTCTACCTGCTCAGTATTTTTTTGTTTTGTTTTTTGAGACAGGCTTTCTCTCTGTGTAGCCTTGGCTGCCCTGGACTCTTTGTAGACTAGGCTGGCCTTGACTCACAAGAGATCTGCCTGGCTTCTGACTCCTTAGTGCTGGGATTAAAGGTGTCTGCTCAGTCTTCACTTTGAGGGTGGAAGCCTTTCTTCCTAAAACAACAATAAAGCACCTTGAGTTCAGCTGCTATCCACATTACCCTTTTTCCTTTTGCATTTTGAGGAGCTCAGTCATGGTGCAGCTTTTCTTATCAGGACATACTGGGTAGATGCTAGCTTTCCCGGGGACAGGTCCTTCTTGTTTGGGCATAGAAGTGAGAAGGCCCTCTGTTCTTTTCCCTACTTACAGAAATAGGAGTTAACTAGATAAAAATTACAAAGTATTTACAGAAACAGGACTTAAGTCTTAAGAGTTTTAATAAATAAAAATTACAGTTATTACTTTACATGTGAAGGGAGAGAAAGGGTATAAATCTGAATCCCAGGGAGATGCAGGGTACTCTAAATGGTGACACAATACCTAGCCACATAGCCACCTGTTGGTTTCAGACTGTCAGCTGTCTTCAGTTTCAAGAGCAGAGAAGGCCTGACCCAGGGGTGTCTTGGTAGCCACCAGTACCAGATTTCTGGGAGAGAGTTGAGGGTTGAAGATGGGCAAGAGCTCAGCATAGAAGCCTAGGAGAAAGTGAGGGCTAATTAGAAAGGAAACAGGAGTTCAACCCAGGCTCTCTGCCCATCCTGTAGCATAGCTCCTTATTCCAAAGTGAGAAGACTTGACAGTCCATGTGCTTTCTCAATGCCTGCAGCGCTGCTTAAAATTCATCTCATGGATGCTGGTGAGGGCTCAGTGGTTAAGAACACTTGCTGCTCTTCCAGCATACTCAAATTTGGTTCCTAATACCCACAGTGGTAGCTCATAACTGCTTGCAACTCCAATTCCAGGAAATTGGACACCCGAAAGCATGGGGTATGTGTACATACACTTTTGTTGTTGTTGTTGTTTTTGGATATAGGGTTTTCTCTGTGTAGCCTTAGCTGTACTGGACTTTGTAGGCCAGGGTGGCCTTGAACTCACAGAGATCTGCCTGCCTCTGCCTCCCCAAGTAATGGGATTTTGGACATGCACCACCACGCCTAGCTGTCACAAAAATCTTAAAACCAAAACAAGTCTTCCGGGAGGTGTTGCCAGAAATCTACATTTGTCAACAAATGGTCCACCCATCAGGCAATGGCCAGGCCCAGCACACTACAAGGATTCAAGGGAACCCCAGAACCTCATCCCCTCACCTTGCTCCTGAAGATAGAGCAGCCGGTCCAGCAGAATCAGTGTTTCTACCAGTGGGGCCAGAAGGAGGGCCAAGCTGAAGAAAGCAGTCACACGATTCTCTTGGGCTTGGTGGGCCTGAAGGGCAGCCAGGTCCAGGGACACCTGGGGATCTAGACCTACTCGCTGTAACCCTCGTTGCACGTATCTGTGGGACCAGCCATAAGTCAGTTAGTTGAAACTTCCCCTCCTACTTAAACCTTTTTCTAGAAGCGGATTTCTACTTTGATTTGCTTAAATAGGCATTTTAAAAGGTCATTTTTGCCCAGGCTGGCCCCAGACTGAGTACAAGTAGTCTTCCTAGCTCAGGCTCCCCAGGCAGACCACAGTACCTAGTCTAAATAGAAGTTTGTGTGAGTGTTTAAGACAAGGTATCTCTGTGTAGTCCTGGAATTCACTTTGTAGACCAGGCTGACCTTGATCTGTGTCTCTGACTCCTGGATGCTGAGATTAAAGGCATGAGCTACTACACCTGCCTGTTTTATGTTTTTGAGACAAAATCTCACTATGTAGTCAGTCTGCCCTCAGAATAAAATGCCCCATTCCTCTGGGCACACACATTTTCTTTGGCTGGGCTAGTAAGTGGGGACAGGTGGGGAGACTCCCCAGACCTCACTCTTCAATTTTGAGTTCATGGACCCTGGGTATTCCTTGCACGCCAGGCCTCCGAAGCTCAGGACAGACATGGCGGATGACTGTCTCCAGTGCTGCACGGAAGCAGTGTGTTTGCAGACCAGGACCCGCTTTCTGTAGCCTCTCCACATAGTCTTCCAGGGCATGGCAGGCCCCTTCCCGGAGCCTGTAGGGTAGTTCGTGGCTAGGCAGCCCAGCCACCCACTCACTGAGTGGATAGCTGCCAGGGTCACTGAGTTTCATGTAGCAGCAGCCTACAGAGGCCAGGGCTACCACTTCAGGACAGCAGCAGAAGTGTCTCAGCAATGCAACACTCAGATCCCCACAAGCATGAAGGCCCGTGAGTAGCAGACGGGTACTACACTGGCCTGGCATCTCCAGAGGAAGCAGAAGCTCCTCACACAGAGTTGTGGGGCTAACCCATTGAACCACATGGTGGGGGCAGTGGTGAGGGCCTCTTTGTGCCACCTGTGGAGGGAGAAAAAACAAAGGCAGATGCAAAGTTGGGTGACTGTCCTCTGAAACAGCTAGGCACAAGAGTTAGACTCTGAAGACTGTAGACCTTTTCATCTTCAGGTTATTGTCCTTTTCCTTTTGGGTAGCATAGGGGCTGAGATAAGCTCTTTGCAGCCCTTTTTGACCTGGAGCTCAACAGGTTGACTAAGCAGGCAAATCTTCATGAATCCTGTTCATGCCTCTTCAGTGCTGGTATTACACGCATGTACCACCATACCTAATTCACTTTCCCTTTTTCTTTCTGTTGGTGGTGCTGAGGGCGGAAGCCAGGGCTTCATGGATGCTCAGGCAAGTGCCCTACCATAGAGCTCTATCCCAGATCTTCATGTTTTCTTGTTGGTAATGAGTCTAATATGTGACCGTGCGTCAGGGACTTAGTTCATCCCTAGTACAGCAAATAACAGTAACCATATGGCTACATCATAGTTTGCTATGAGAACATACTGGTGTGGAAATTACACAAACTAGAAAGTGCCTTTGAGCTGTGGAGATGCTTTGGGGGAAGGGGCAGAAAATAGCAAAAATAATAGGGACCATCTCAAACTGAGAAACTTGCAAGCAGAAAATGAGTCAATAAGCAGTTCCAGCACTATAGTGTGTATGTGTTTATTCTCCCCTATAGTGCAGGCTGAAGAAAGGGTAGCTTACCTTTGGGTGCCTCCTCTTCATTTTGTCCAGGGCCTGCAGGAGCTCCTGGTCTAGGCGCTGAGCTCTCTCTACCAGCCTCTGATTCCCTTCAAGGCTCTTCACCGTCAACCCCAGCCCAAGAGACATGAAGCGGGAGAGATGTCCCTGGAGTCATGAGGGAGGACAGCATTGTTCAGTGCCCTGTTGGCTGTCACCCTATCAGTGGTGTGGACAACTGGGTCCTGGGCTCTACCAAAGGCTTATAATATCTCCCCCAAAACACACTCACATACACACTTCTTAGCACCTGCTTCTGAGGGCTAATCTGCCTTCCTGGTGTCCTATCCTCAAAACTCAAATAGACAGTATGCAGTATGTTGGGAATCCGGCTCACCTGGCCTGAGCCCACATCCACAACCTGGGTGCAGCCAGTGAGATCACTCAGTTTCTTCACCAACTGAAAGAAGAGGAAACAAAAGGCTCTTCTTGGCATTGGCTCCTGACTCCTGAAGCAAATACAAGGATGGTAGTAGCCAAGATGGTAGAGGGAAACACAGGGTGCCACAGAGATAGGAGATGTCAAACCAGAATTTGAGGATGATGGTAGGTGTCTTTTGCCTAGTCTGCCCCTTAACAGCAAGAGCCCTGCAGGCTGTAAAACCAAAAATGACTGCAGTGAACAGGAATACAAGTCACCCCCACACACAGCTGTCAACCAACACTGAAAAAGGGCGGGGGAGTCTCCCAGCACCAACAGATGGAATTCCAGCATGTTTGCTGAGGAAGGAGACTTCTGAAGTTGCTGGTCCCTGCATATGCAGTAAGGACCATACATCTTCATAACTATAGGCTTTAGGAGTACTGGGCTCTCAGACAGTCTGGCCTCCAGGCGGCTCCTCACCTCTCCCAGCCTCCGGATCTCATGCTGCTTCTTGGGCTTGACATGTTTCCGAAAAGGAGCCGTTAGTTGGGAGCTCTGGCTGGGGTTCTCCAGGAATTCTGATGGGGTGTGAAAGCCAGGTGTCCGGGTAAAGGCAAGGGCACAGGCTGTGGACTTCAGGGCCAGCAGGGTGAGTGGCCACACGGACCTGTAGCTGAGATAGTCCAGCCCAGGCTGCCAGTGAATATAGCACACAATCATATCCTGAATGCACCAGCTTAAGACCTAGTGGCCCAGGACAATCCATGGCTATCTACACAAGGCTCCATACATGGCTAGGTGCTCTCATTCCCCAGCTCAGGGCTCCTCTGGCTTACACATACCTGACCTCTTCTCCTTCTCTGGGCATCCCCAGCAGCAGAGTGGCCAGCTGTGGTGGGCTTAGTCCATCTAATGCTTCTTGCCATGATTTGGGGAGTGTGCCCCACAGGCTGTCCGTGAAAAATTCCTGCAGAAGGAGCCAAGCAGTCAGAACTGTACTACTATTCCCATTTTCTTGGGCCAGTCTCAATTCTCCACCTGATCACCTGCCTTTTTCTGGCACTAGTTAGTGCCCAAGATAATCAAATGTCTGTATCTCCTATTCATCTCTATCAGCTCTCATCATCTGCCCCAGCCTCCAATAATGCCCTGGTGGACAGATTGCATTCCAGACACACCTCTCATTTATGTCCCTACTTATTTATGTTTGCTTTCTCCACTCACTTTCTTTTTTGGTTTGTTGGTTTTTTTGTTTGTTCCTTTGATTTTTTTCAAGACAGGATATCTCTGTGTAGTCCTGGCTGTCCTAGAACTTGCTCTGTAGACCAAGCTGTCCTATACCTCGGCCTCCCTGGGATTAAAGGTGTGTGCCATCATACCTGGCCTGTTTGGTTTTTTTGAGACAGGGTCTGTGTAGCCTTGGCTGTCCTGAAACTTACTGTGTAGAAGGCTGGCCTGAAACCCACAGAGATCTGCTTCTGTCCCAAGGCATGCACGACAATGCATGACTTTACCAATTGTTTTAAAAATATCTGCATCAACAGCTCGATCAGTGAGTGACACACTGCATTAACAAGTAACTATTTAGTAACCTATACAGACAGCTCTGCATTTTAATTCATTCATCCGTTCTTTTTAAATTCTGGGGCTTTGAGGGCCAGGAATGGTGTCGAACACCAAAAGATCCCACCACTTGGGTGGCAGAGGCAGGAATATCTCTATGAGTTTATGGCCAGCCTGTACATAGTGAGACCCTGTCTGAAAATAATCAACTAACCTAAAAAGCCTTAATTATTATGGGAGTTACCGACCAGTGAATCAGACTCTGGTCTCCACAACCCCAATGACAAGGACACCTATTCTGTTTTCTGGCAAATGGCCTCCTGCTGAGCATAGTGGTACACACCTTTTCCCAGCACTCAGGAGGCAGGAGGATTTCTGTGAGTTCAAGGTGAACCTGGTCTATTCTGGGATAGCCAGAGTTAATGCCCTCTCCAAAAAAAAAATTCTTAGGCTTTATTTACACACCAGAATCTATTGTAAACTTGGAGAGACAAGAGTCTTGTTCCTGCAGTTTACTTTGAAAAAAAAAAAAAAATTAGCAA
Organism: Meriones unguiculatus; assembly: GCF_030254825.1. Taxonomy (NCBI): domain Eukaryota; kingdom Metazoa; phylum Chordata; class Mammalia; order Rodentia; family Muridae; genus Meriones; species Meriones unguiculatus. Next base: position 191,047,225 of record NC_083350.1, read on the forward strand.
CTCAGGCGGTGGTGGTGCACACCTTTAATCCCAGCTCTGGGGAGGCAGAGGCAGGTAAATCTCTGTGTTTGAGGCCAGCCTGATCTACAGAGTGAGTTCCAGGACAGGTAGGGCTACACAGAAAAACCCTGTCTTGAAAAAACAAAATGAAAATTTATCAATTCCCAGAAACCACCTGGTGGCTCACAACCAGGTATAATGAGATTTGGTGCCCTCTTCTGGTGTACAAGCAGAATACTGTATAAATAATAAGTAAATCTTAAAAAAAAAAAAAAGGGGGGGGGGCTTAATCAGGGCTGGGCATGCTGGTGTACATCTTTGATCCCAGCACTCAGGAAAGGAAGGCAGATCTCTGAGTCTGGTCATAAAAATAAGAGTGCTTGGTGAGCATGCACAAGGTCTTGGGTTCCATCTCCAGCATCGAAAACTAATACAAATAATTATTTCAGCTAACACAAATACCATATAGGATAAAACACTCATGAAACTAACAGAGAGCTTAATGGAGAACTACTTTAAACTCCATACACACAAAAAAAAGATGTAAACTGACACTTCAGTTTAGAGTTGTTATGTAAAGAAAATACAAGCAGAAGTAAACACCCACACATATATCTTCACTATTCTGAAAACACTTAAGCAAATTTTGTTTTGTTTTTGAGACAGGGTCTCCCTATGTAGCTATTGCTGGCTTGTAACTCAGGTGTTACCTGCCTCTGTAATCCAAGTGCTAGGATTAAAGTTACACACCACCACATCCTGTTTCAATGTTTTAAAATATTTTGGCAATACTTAGGGAATTTACTTCCCACCAGGGCCTCATACAAGTTATACAAAACTTTTTTAAAAAAGATTTATTTATTATTTATACAGCATTCTGCCTGCATGTGTGCCTGCACACTTGAAGAGGGCACCAGATCTCGTTATACATGGTTGTGGGCCACCATGTGGTTGCTGAAAATTGAACTCAGGACCTTTGAAAGACCTCTTAACCTCTTTAACCTCTGGGCCATTTCTCCTAGACAAAATGTTTTAAAAGTACTTTTATTATTAATTATGTATGTGTGTCATCTGTGGATGGGTATGTGCATATGAATGCAGGTGCCCACAGAAATCAGAAGCATCAAATCCCCTGAAGCTGGAGATCCAAGTGGCTATGAGCCACCAGTTGTGTGGGTGATAGGCACAGAACTGGCCCTCTGAAAAAGCAGTAGATGCTTTTAACTGCAGTGCCATCTCACTACCTCTAGAGAAGTATTTACTCTAGAACAGTGGTTTTCAACTTTTAGGTTGTGACCCCTTTGGAGGGGGTTGCATTTCAGATATCCTGCATATCATATACTTAAATTTCAATTCATAACAGTAGTAAAATTATAATTATAAAGTAGCAACAAAAATCATTTTATGGAGTCACCACAACATGAGTAACTGTACTAAAGAGTTGCAGCCTTAGGAAGGTGAGAACAGCTGCTCTAGAGTTACAGCTCCCCACTCAGGTGCCTGTATAAACAGTGCAGGGGATCGAGAAGAATCTCAACACTAGTCTGAGCTGGCTGCAAATCAAGGCAATTTTCCTGCCTCAGTCTTCTGAGGGGTAGGATTACAGGCAGGAACCATTATGTATTTCTGCCCTCCTTTTTAATTTTTTTTTTCTATTGAAGCAACATAGTCTAGTCCAGGCTGGTCTAGAACTTGTTTTGTAGCCCAGATGAACCTTGATTTCCTGATTCTCCTGCATCTATCCTCAGGTGCCAGGATTACAAGTGTGCACCATATCTGGCCAAGGACTTCCTCTGAGTTCAAAACCAGCCTGGTCTACAGAGCAAGTTTGAAGACAGTAAGGGCTACACAGAAACCCTGTCTTGCAAAACCAAAAACCTGGCTGGAGAGATGGCTCAGTGGTTAAGAGCACTGAGTGCTTTTCCAAAGGAGTAGGATTCCATTCCCAGTGCCCGCATGGCAGCTCACAACTGTCTATAACTCCAAGAGCTGACACTCTCCCACAGATACACACGAAGGCTAAACAGCAGTGCATACTAAATAAAAATTAGAAAAAGAAAAACCAAAACCAAACAACAAAACCCCAAGATTGCACAATAGTAAGTTTTATCTTCAGCTGGTGTAATCTCAGTATTTAGGAGGCTGAAGGAGGATGATCACCAACTGGAGTGAAAAGAAGGGAGGGCGGGGAAGAGTTGAATTTCAGATGCATTGGGAAGGGAGAGGTAAGATTACGCACAGAGGGCTGGAGAGATGGCTCAATGGTTAAGAGCACTGCCTGCTCTTTTAGAGGTTCTGAGTTCAAGTCCCAGCAACCACATGATGGCTCACAACCATTTATATCTTCTACTGCCCTCTTCTGGGATATAGGCACACATGCAGGTAGAGCACTCATACACAAAACAAAATCTTGCGAATCAATGAATGAAATGAGGCTTGAGAAATTCAGAAGGTGACATTGACACTTTTTCTCATTCCCCCCCCAGTATCCTTCAGATAGGGATCAATTTTAGAGTCAAGAAAACAGGGATAGGAATGGAAGGCGAAAGAAAAATGTTAACAGTAGACGCAAGACTCTAGTTCAACTGTCTAATTTCAAAGCTCAACTGCTCGCTATATTACAAAACCAGAAATGTATTTAAAGCCTGAACATGTATGCTCTGGAACATCTCGTATGTTTCCAGGAAAGGTCACCGCAATTGCAGCACCGCCCAAATGCTGGGGGGCGGGGGGAAGAGCTCCTAGAGAGAAGGCTCGGGTAGAAATTATTCTAGTCTTCAGCTTTCCTTGTACAGGAGAGATAAAAGCTGTCTCTAAATTTTCTCTGTAGTGAGCTAACTACCCTCACCATAAGAAGAACCCCGCCCTCAGCCCAGTAGCCTCACGATGATGTAGGCGTCCAGGATGGAACGGTAGAGCGCTAGGACACGGGTGAGGTTCACAGCCAGCTGCCTTCGCTCCTCATAGGAGAGGCCATGGGCCGAAACGCCAGGCATCCTGCGGCCTGACTAGCAGTGCAAGGAGGGAAGTGACGAGACACAAGGTCGGCACCCCGGTGTACAAGGTACAAGCTGGTCTCAACTCTGTAGGCCCAACACGAAGCAAGAACTCCGAACCCGCCCGACAACACCGCTTCCCGCAACCGCGTCCAGGTAGGAATGACAAGACGCACTTGTCAGACGTCACGGTTTCCGCCGAGCAAAACTATTTGCACAGGAGCTGACTCGGTGACGTCACAGAGGTGCGCCCAGCACCAGCTTACAGTGGGGCGGCCAGCTACAGGTCCCGCCCTCCCCCCGGAAGTGGGGCCACGGTTCCGGGGCGCGCTGTTCCGCTTCCCGCGGCCAACCACCTTCGAGTTGTACCTCCACGGGGCCCGAGGGGCCGGGGAGCGTATCCCGCCCCCGCCCCCACCCACGCCGCCGCCGCCGCCGCCGCCGCTGCCGCTGCTCACGCACTCCGAGTCACTGGCCTCGCTGCCTGAGGTGGGGGCGCAGCGGGTGCGTGTGCGCCGGCCCCCTTCTCGCAGCCATCCGCGTTCCTGCCGTCCGGGTATACGTCGGCGTGCGCTTGCTTCCGCATCCGGCTCCGGACGCTTGCGATCTTAGTGGAACCCAACTTGGAGGTAAGTATGAGAGGTGTTCGGGGATGGCCGGCACCGCGTGGACTGTCAACAGTGTGCTGGCTGAGGTGCCCCGCCTGGGTCCCTGAGTTTTCTCCACTCAGATCCTCTGGTGTGTGGTACAGGTCCTTGCTGTGGGGTACAAGTGAGGTGGTTGAGGAGATCACACCCCTACGTGGAGCCGATGGAGAGCGGTGCCTGGATCTGCTCTTTTCTGGTGCCATGCTAAGGATGCCTGAGTAATTCAGAAGACATCTGTCCTGTATCCTCTCACCACTGAAAAACATACTTAGACGTTTCATTTCTCTGCTGTTTTCAGAACGCCCTTGTTTTGACTTCATAGACATGGCAGAGTTCGAACTCCGTGGACCCCACACCCCCATTTTACTCCCAGCTTCAGCATCTTCACTTTATGTTATTAGATTTATTGTGTATTTTGCCTCTATGTATATATGTGCACTATTTGAGTGTCGGGGCCCTGCAGAGGTTAGAAGGCATCTGATTTCCCTGAAACTGGAAATAGGGATGCTGTGGACTGTCGCGTGGGTGCTGGGAACTGAACTCCGGACCTCTGCAAGAGCAACAAGTGCCTATAACTACTGAGACTACTGAGTCGTCTATCTCACCAGCCCCAGCATCTTCCTTTTTTTTTTTTTTTTTTTTTTTTTTTACACAGATCTGGAGAGGGAAAGTAACCCTTTTAAGACCAACTCCAAAGTGAATTGTAGGTCTTCATTAGTATCCAGGCTTTGGGCGTAGAACAGTATCACTGAAGTCTTCCAGAATTGGTCTTATCTTATTCCCCGTTACTCTCCCGACCTATGGTGCAGGTATCGGGATTACTTTTGTCCCCAGGGCTAATTGCAGACCTCCACATGTTGAACTACGAGATTCCACAGAGAATGAGCCTCTCATCCTTTTTCCATCAATAAGCCATTCTTGCCAGCTGCTCACCCATCATCTGCTGTCCTCATGTCTACCATACTCCTGAATTTGGACTTTGGGGAACCTTCAAAAAAGGCATTTGGAGGAAATGCCAAGCATCAACGTTTTGTCAAGAAGCGACGGTTCTTGGAACAGAGAGGATTTCTGAATAAAAAGAACCAACCCCCTAGCAAGGTATCTAAATTGAACTCAGAACCTCCAAAGAAAGGGGAAACTCCAAGAGTAGATGGCATTTTTAAGATCCTTCCTTGCCCAAAGAAGAAAGAGGCAGCTGCCTCCAGAAGGGAGGCAGAGCGGTCCATAGACAAGAAAGCATCATTGTCTTGGCTGACCCCCGGTCCTTCAAAGAAGAATGATTCTGTTGTGGCTAAAATAGATTTGCTAGGGGAGTTTCAGAGTGCCCTACCAAAGATTAAGAGCCACCCATCTCCCACCCAGAAGGGCTCCAAGAAGAAGCCCTTGAAAAAAAATGCCTCTGAGAACTCCACCCAAGCTCCATCAGAGAGTAAGGGCTCCAAGAAGCCCTCACAGAAAAGTGCTGCACAGAATTCCATGCAAGGTCCTTCAGAGAATAAAGGCTCCCAGAAGCCCTTGAAGAAAAATGCTGCACAATGCTCCACCCAAGCTCATTCAGAGGATAAGTGCCCTAAAGTCTTCCAAAACTTACCAGGGAAGATGGTAGCAATCGATTGTGAAATGGTGGGCACAGGACCCAAAGGGCGTGTTAGTTCCTTAGCTCGCTGCAGCATTGTGAACTACAATGGAGATGTACTTTATGACGAGTATGTCCTCCCCCCCTGCCATATTGTGGACTACCGGACCAGATGGAGTGGCATCCGAAAGAGCCACATGGCAAATGCTACACCCTTTAAGATTGCTCGAAGTCAGGTGAGGAGCATGGGGCAAGACAGTCAAGACTGTCAGCAAGTGATATTCTGGGGAGGTGTGAAAGGATTAGGAGGGGGAGGATATTGCCACTGATTGGGAAGGCTCCTGTTGGATGAGGGATTGGTTTCTAGCTGCTGTGGCAAGATACCTGACCGAAGGAATGAATTTATGTGGGTTCATTTGAAAGGTGTATTCTATCATAGTTCATAAATTGTGGCAGCAAGAGCAAGGTGCAGCTACCAAGCAGTCAGGAAGTAGACAGAAATGAGTGCTGCTTTTCTGATTCTTTTTTATTCAGCCTAGGACTCTGGCCAATGGAATGAATAGGTTATTTTTGTTTTGTTTTCATTGTGGATCTTCCCACCTCAGTGAACCCAGTCTAAAAGCTCACAGATACGATCAGAATTTTTCTTGATAATTCTAGATCCTATCAAGTAGGTAATTTATCACAAGTCTATCTCTTGTCAACTTGATGCCCAAACATGACACTTTTTAGCCATAACCTTCAGTTTTTGGTCCTCCTAAGCCTGTAGCCATTTCATAATATAAAATGGATTTAGTTCAACTTCAAACATTTTCATAGTCTCTGTCTAAACACTGTTAAAAATATACAAAGAGTCTCTAAAACTTAGCTAGACTCTTAACTGTAAGACCATCACATCAAAACAAAAACAAAGGCTGGGTAAGGTGGAGCTGGGTGGGTGTGCAGGAATTAAAGGCATGTACCACCATGCCTAGTTTATTTTAGAATTTCTACTGCTGTTATAAAGCACTATGACCAAAAGCATTTTGAAGAGGAAAGGGCTTATTTCATCTTATGTTTATAATCCCATGTGGGAAGTTAGAGCTGGAACTTTAGGCCAGGAACTAAAGCACAGGCCACGAAGGGATGCTGCTACTAGCTTGCTCGGCCTGCTTTCTTAGAACACCCAAGACCACCTGCCTGGAAGTGGCACCGCCCACATCAATCAAGAAAATGCACCACAAATTTGCCTATAGGCCATTTTATTTTATTTTTTTTAAGATTTATTTATTTTGTGTATGAGTGCCCTGACTGCATGTACACCTATATGCCAAATGAGGGCATCAGACCCCAGTGTAGATGGTTGTGAGCCCTCATTTGGGTGCTGGGAATTGAACTCAGGACCTCTGGAAGAATAGATAGTGCTCTTAACTGCTGAGCCATCTCTCCAGCCCCTACAGACTAATCTTGTGGAGGCATTTTCTCAAATCAGATTCTCTCTTCCCAGATATATGTCTCAAGTTGACATAAAACAATTGAGCCCTTGTCAACCTGACACACAAACACATCATTGTTTTAAACCATAACCTTTTCTTTCTTGTCTCCAAGATGTCATATTAATATCAACATCACATATAAAACATTCATAACTTTAAAAGTTCCATGGTCTTTAAAAATTGAAACACTTTAAAAGTTCAATCTCTTTAAAATATCTAAAGTCTCTTTAGAATTCCGAAGTTTCTCTAAGGTTTCATGACTGTGGGTTCCTGTAATATCAAAAACAAGTATTTCAAGAGGAAAGAGCCAGGATACAGTCATCAAAAGAAAACAAAACTGAAGTTCAGCATTATAAAACTTAACTATCATATTCTGAGACTCATGATCTTCTAGGCTCCAAAAGGCTTGCCACTGCACACATACACACAGCTTTTCTCCTAGGATCGGGCTGGCTCTACTCCAAAGTTTTTACTATCCTTGGTGGTCATCCCATGGTGCTGGGATCTCCACTGCAACAGGACACCTTCACCAGTAGCCTCTCCTGGACTTCCGTCAGGGACTGTGACCTTGCCACATGGTGCCAGACCACAACTTCTCTCCATGCTCCCTTCAGTCTTGGGCCTTCTACTGCAGCTAAGGCTGCACCTTCACCAATGCCTCTTCGTGATCCCATCATGACTTCAAAAGCAGTACCACATTGGTGACTCTTACTGCCAGCATGAGATGCAGCCTTGGCCCACACTGGAACATATCTCCTGTGTGCTGCCCTGGAGAAGCACTTGCCAGAAGATTTCACCAGAGTAATAGTGTTGTCTTCTCCTTTCTTTGTTTCTTTCTTTCTTCTTCCTTTTTTCTTTTTCTTTCTTTCTTTCTTTTTTTTTTTTTGGTTATTGTTTGTTTTTGTATTTTCAAGACAGGGTCTCACTATGTAGTCCTAGCTGTCCTGGAATTCACTCTGTAGACCAGGCTGGCCTAGAACTCAGAGATCCTTCCACCTCTGTCTCCCGAGTGCTGAGACTAAAGACATTTGCTGTATAGCTGCCCCTTGATTAGATTCTTGAAAGGACTTTCATCTGAAACTTCACAAGGCAGGCCTTCATCCTCTGCACTGCTCTCAGCATCATCCTCCAGGTGCACACAGGAGCTTTTTCAGCTTTGAGTAATACCTAATGGCTTTTCCAGTCCCAATTTCCAAAATCCTTTTACAGTCCTCCCAAAAACAGGTGGTTAGTCTTATCACAGCAATATTTTACAACCTAGTACCAATTTCTTAGAATTTCTATTGCTGCGATTAAACACCTTGACTAAAAGCAATTTTGGGAGAAAAGGGTTTGTTTTAGCTTACAGTTGTAGTCCAAGGGAAGTCAGGGCAGGATTCAAGGCAGAAACCTAGAAGCAGGAACTGAAGAAGAATCCATGAAATGAATTACTGCCTTGCTCCCTCCTGATTTGCTTATACCACTCAGGAGCATACGTACAGGGGCATAGCTACTCAGGGACATAGAAAGGAAAAACTAAACCAGAATGAGATTGAAACACAGCGGAGCAAACACCAGGGCCTCCAGCTTCATGTCCAGCATCGTACACTTGTGATGCAATTGTCTGGACTGCAAGGCCCACAGGTATGCTGGCCCTTGCAGCTCTGCTGCACACAGACCCCTTTGTTGGGCTAGCTTCACTCTGTGCCTGCAGCTTATTTTGGCAAATGTACTATGGCTCTGGCATTTTCCAAATTCTAGATTCTCCATTATAACTTAGGTTTCACCTTCACAGCTTTGTGTGGGAGCCTCCTCAAAGGGATACCAACCCTGCCACACATGGCCTGGCCCCTAACTGGCCTTCAGAACTCTATGCTAGCCCCCATCACCCGCTTATTCTTGCATTTTTCATGCCCTTAAATCAGTGCCACACGTTGCAGAGTTCTGCTTCTAGCTCAAAATGCCTGATGAGAGATTGAAGACTCTTTTTGTAAGTGCTGTTTTTCAAGCAGGGTTCTCAATTTGGCTTTCTCCATTCAGTGTGTGTTTTCACAGCTCGGAGCTTTCTGTGGGAGCACCTGTGGGTGGGGTCTTACCCTTAAGGTACCTTTCTTGTCCCAATGCAGGTATCCCCTTTCATAGCCTTTAACTTTGAATGTGTATGCTTCTTTCCCCAGAAACTGTTATTTGTTCTTTATATTTTAACATCCTACATGCTCCCTCTTACTGTAGACTTAGATAAGAGCAGTGAGCAGTCTCTTTGAATGACACCGCCTGAACAGTACCCTGTGTGAAAGTGTCTTCTGCCAAACAAATTAGTTCATTACTGTTTAATTCAGCCTCATTCAAGTTCTCCTAACTCTGATGAGCCAGGCCTCCATTGTTGGCATTACTCTTGGCCTTGTCCTCTTCCAGGATCCCACCAGGTCTGTGTACAGCATTCTAGGGCTTCTCCAACCTACAGTTCTATACTCATATTCCTTCTTCAGAACCAGTTCCAAAGTCTTGAGAATCACATGACCAGTGCCTTACTGTTCTATGAAGAGACCATGGCCAAGGCAACTCTTATAAAAAGTTGGGGGCTTGCTTACAGTTTTAGAAGTTTAGTCTGTTATCATCATGGCAGGAAGTAGATAGGCATGGCACTGAAGCAGTAACTGAGAGCTTTACACCTTGATACACAGACATCAGGCAAAAATAGATAAACATTGGGCTTGGCATGGGCTTCCGAAACCCCATGTGGCTTTCTCATTCAAACCACCATAATCAGGTTTATCACACTATTTTTTTACATTTATTGCTGTGACAGAATCAGTTTAAAGAAGAAAGGGGTTTTTCTGGCTAATAGTTTGACACTTCAGTCCATCATGGCAGCAGGAGTGTGAGGCAGCTGGTTACCACTGACAGTCTGGGACCTCTACCTGTTAGCTCAGTCTAGAAAGTCCCTCGAAGGCATACCCAGAACTTCTTCTCTACATGATTCTAGGTCTTGTCTGCTTGACAAGGCATCAGCTGCTAAAATTGGGAAGTTACAACTTGGTGGTAAAAGTTGTACATCTGGGTGCATCTCAGACTCATAACCCCAGTTTAGGCAAGATGAGAGGTTTTATGATGAAAACTACACAGCATGGTAAGTCCAGTCAATACATATGGCTCTTTGTGCCTATGCTCACAGTCCAGCACCATCTTCATCTCATCTGCCCCCTGAAGCTGGGACCATTTGCAATCAGACCCACCCAAGCCTCTAATTGAGATCCACTTCAAAGTATCCAGTGGAGTTGACTTCAGGCATTAATGGCCAGCTGGTGATAGAAGTGGGTGGAATTGCAGGTGTGGAAGTGGCTTGGAGCAAGTGCTGAAAGTGTGAGTAGCAGGAGGCAGAACTTTAACAAAAACAAAATAAAAAAATAAAAACAGCCTGGAAAGATGGCTGGGCAGTTAGGAGCTCTTGCAGAGGACCTGAGTTCAGTTCCCAGTTCATATGTAGTGCTTCATCTTCAGTTGTCTGTAACTTCAGTTCAGGGATGCTCTTCTGGTCTCGGGCATTAAGCACACATGGTGCACACCCAAAGTATAACAATATGTGTATATTTTTAAAGCTGAATTGGAGCGTAGTTGTATTGGTTGGGGGCCATCTGGGTGGCCTCTGTAGTAAAAGACATAAAAGGTATGTGTTTCCCTCACTTAGCAAACCCACTCATTCCAGCCCCATGTTCATAATAAAAAACAGTTGAAGATAGGGAGAGAGAAATGGAGTAAGTGAGAGAGCCAGAGGAGGCCACTAGAGGGCACCATTGATCTCCTTTGCAATTTGAGGTCCCTACTCTCTTGGCTTTCTCCAGACACAGTTCCAGTGATTCTTTTTCGTAGCCCAGGCTGGCCTCAACCTGCCTTTGTAGCTAAGGATGACCTTGGTCTTCTGACCTTCCTTAGTGCTATGATTATAGGCATGTGCCAGCACACCTAGTTTGCATAGTATTGGGGATAGAACCCAAGTCCCCATGCATGTTAGGCAAGCACTCTTGACAGCTGAGCCATATTCCCAGCCCCTCCAGTGATTCTTTATAAAGCCAGGTAGTCCAATGAAGGAGGTTTATCAGAGATGAAGTAGCTAAGTGCTGGTGCACATTGTTAATCCTAGTACTCAGGAGGCAGGGACAAGGTGGATCTCTACATTTGAGGCCAGCCAGAACTACACAGTGAGACCCTTTGTCAAAAACAAAAAGAAAAGAGAGAGAGAGAAAGAAATGCTAGTGTACATCCTGTCCATAGGGCGAAAATGAGCAGATGTGTGAGAGAGGCTTGGGTGGGTCTGATTGCAAATGGTCCCAGCTTCAGGGGGCAGATGAGATGAAGATGGTGCTGGACTATGAGCATAGGCACAAAGAGCCATATGTATTGACTGGACTTACCATGCTGTGTAGTTTTCATCATAAAACCTCTCATCTTGCCTAAACTGGGGTTATGAGTCTGAGATATACCCAGATGTAGCAATAAGTGGGGTCCCTGAAGGCTGTGCAGGAGCACTGCTGTTTCCACATCCCATTTTGGGGCTAGCCTTCAGACCTTAAGATTTTAAACAAGTATGCAGAAAGCCCTATCTGCAGCTTTACTTTTTAAGTGGTTGTTGTTTGAGGTTGTTGTTGTGTGAGGATAGAGTGTCATGACATGCATGTTGAAGTCAGAGGCTAACTTGTAGAAGTTGATTCTCTCTTCCATTAGGGTTTTAGGGATCAAACTCAGATTTTCAAGCATGGTGACACAAACCTATACTTCTGAGCCATCTCACTGGCCTATTTTTTTCTCCCTTGAGGCAGGGTGTCTATATCCCAGGCTTGTCTTATATAAGCCTCAAACTCACTGTAGAGCCAAGAATGACCTTTAACTTTGGTTCTTCCTACCTAAGTATGGGGATTACAGGCCTGTGCCAATGTGCCCAGTTATTGCAGTGCTAGGTTTCAAACCCACGGTTTCATGCATGCTAGGCAAGCACTCTCAGTCGCATTCCCAGATCCAACCCTTCTTTTTGAGACAGGGTCTCCTGTAGCGTAGGCTATACTGTAACCTGCCTCAGCTTTCTTTGTGTTGAGATTGTAAGTTTATGCAACCTTGCCTAGTGACTAAATTTTTTTGTAAAGATTTATTTTAAATTATACATATATGCATTTTTACACATGAGTGCAGTGCCTGCAGAGACCAGAAAAGGGTCACAAGACAGTTGTGGATCACCCTACATAGGTTCCAGGAGCCAAACTCTGGACCAGTACACACTCTTAACTGCTGAGTCATCTCTTCAGCCCCATGACCAGCATCTTTAATGTATGTGCCACTGAAGATCAAAGGAAGCAGCTAGTGATATAGGTCAGTGGTAGAGCATTTGCCTGGCATATGCAAGGCCTTAAGGTTCTGTTAGGGGGGAAAAAGAATAACCATTGTTATTGTTGTGATGAAAATTAATATGTATGGAACTTCTGGTGATACGGATCCAAATGGGATTATACAAGCAGTTTTCTAGGGGAAGGAGGTGGAGTTCATAAGAGGAATCCACTTATGGAAGAGAGCATTTCAAGAATGGGGTGGGGGAGGTGTGGTGTGTTTGTGATGAGCATGTTGGGCCTTCAGAATATAAGGAGCTTCACCTCTCATCACCTCCTATGTGCCTGTTCCAGATCTTGAAGATTCTCTCAGGGAAGATAGTGGTAGGGCATGCCATCCACAATGACTACAAAGCCCTACAGTACTTTCACCCCAAGTCCCTCACGCGTGACACTTCCCAAATACCACTCCTCAACCGGAAGGCTGACTGCCCAGAGAATGTCACTTTGTCACTGAAGAATCTCACCAAGAAGCTGCTGAGTCGGGACATCCAGGTAACTCCTCTCTAAGTGCCCCCACCACACACACAGTTTGAAACCCAGTGATCTTCCTGTCTGTGAGGAGAAATAATTATTCCTGTGTACCTTATAGACTGTACCAGATGGTACGGTGGGGAAAGAAGACCACTCAAACATTTCACATGCTCAGCCCTTCATGACAGTGACTACAGAATATTCAGCTATGGATACTTGCCACATAGTGAACATTTAAGAAACAAGACTCAGCAGATCTGCTGTGACCTGACATATCCTGCCTGTGCAGAACTTAAATAATATGATATATACATACACATTGCTATGGTGGTGAGTATATTAGATAATAGCAGGCTTCCTAGGAATTGAACCTCAGAGATGTGCTAGGGAGGAGGGTCCCAACAGATTTCTGTCTACACTTCATAAACTATAGAAGAAAGTATATGGGAAGGCTAGCAGGTTATAGGGAGTACAGAGTTGGCTGGGAAAAGAAGAAACAGTTCTTGTTATCTTCATGTTCTTTTCCTCTATAGGCTGGAAAAAGTGGACATTCCTCGGTGGAAGATGCCCAGGCCACCATGGAGCTGTATAAGTTGGTTGAAGTTGAATGGGAACAGCACCTGGCCCAGAATCCTCCAGAAAATTAGCAATCTCAGGGAGACACATGCAGTAGACCAACCCACAGTTCTGCCAGCTTTACACCTGTAAAAGCTAGAATTGTTGGAGAGAGGGGCTTCACCAGAGACTTAATATCCATTGACATTTCATCTCCGCTATTGTGGTCGCTGTGTGGTTAAGTGTCTCATGGAAGGGGAAAGCATTCATGTTAAAACCCACCTTTAAGTCAGGCAGGTGGCCCAGGCCTGTAATCCCAGGTATTTGGGAGGCGTAGACAGGTTACAGATTTAAGGTCTGCCTGGGCTGCAGAATTAGTGAGGCCTAGGCTAGTGAGACCCTGTATTAACATAAAAAGAGGTCCTGGAGTAAAGCTCAGTGCTAGAGCCCTTATCTAGCATGTATGGATAACTAGGTTCAGTCTCTGGGAGTGGGTTGGGGGAGGGTAGAGGAATGGAACACAACATGATGAACTGTAGGCTGTTTATTTCATTAATAGTGCTAACCACATGTCATAGGGTGCTTGTGCCATTTGGCCTTCTTAACTTTGAAGGGAGCAAGGCACACCGGGGAATACAGTTTCCCACACTACCATATCTGTAGGACGTGTTTCCTTTTGGTGGGGAGTGAAATAACGGAGTTGCTGTGTTGCCAAGGCTGGCCTCAAACATTTTGACTGAAATGACTTCTTCCCCAGCCCCATGAGGAGCTGGGACTGTAGGTGTGTGTTTACCACAGTGCCTGATTCTTTAACTATTGTTTGTTGTTTGTTTGTTTTAAAGTTGTTAACAGTATCCTTTGACTTTCAGAGGTGTCCTGATTGGAGCTAGGCATGGTAGTCTGTCATCCCAGGGCTCTGGAGGGCAAGGCAGGAAGAGCAAAAGTTCTAGGCCAGTTTGAGTATGTCGAGGAGCTCTGGCTCATAGAAGTAGAAAAAGAAAAAGAAAGGATTGTGGGGCTGCTTGCTGGCTTGTATAGCCACATTACATAGCACTGAATAACAGTTTACTTAATCTAGGTTCCACTTAGTTTAAAAAGAATTTACATAGTTTTAATAGTCTTCCAAATTTTCACTTTGCAAATGAACCCTCTTAATTCAAATGAATCTTTTTATGAATTTTTATACTAGAAACCTGGTGGGTTGTTTTTTTTTATATAAAGATGTATTTTTATTTTATTAATGCGTATTAATGCGTATTTTATTAATGCAGGGGTCAGGAAAGGGTATCAGATCCTTTGGAACTAAAGTTTTAGAGGCCATTGTGAGTTTCTTGAAAGGGGGTGCTGGATATCAAGCCAAGGTCCTCTGGAACTCTCTGCAACTCATGTGGTAAATTCTTTTTTGCTTCATGTGAAATAGCATCACAAGATGTGGAGGGCTGTGTAGTTCTGTAAGGATTTCTAGGCTCTGGATGGTTCACTAGAGCCCTTATTTGTTAGATGATTTGAAGTTCTGGTAAGCCTCTGTCACATAAATACACTAAGCTGTGCAGGTTTAGGGTATGTGACCAGAGGAGTGGGGTGGATTGAATCCATGAGCATAGGGGAGGGACAGTGGGGGAGGAAGGGTGCTTGGTGATGCCAGCTTGGCAGCTGCTGCCAACTCTCCCTCAGTGGTAAACACCCTTGTGTCTAAAGGTGATTCATGGTCTGTCCAGCATTACTGTCCCTACTTTTCAGAGCCATCTTTCCATCCCTTTACAGTTTCATTTTGCCATTTAATTATTTGTGGCAATGAATTACTTTGATTCTTCGAGTTTTAATGGTTTTTGTCTCAAATTGTGAGTTCTAGCCTTGATTAATAAGGGGTAATGTTTGTAAGTAAGATTGCAGTCCTCCACGAGAGCTCCACTGTGCACTTGAGGTACACTGTATCACTTAAATGGGTGGAAGGCTGTTTGTATTTATACCATGTCACTAGGATGGGTGGAGGTTGTTTATATTTACAGGTGTTTTACTTATATATATGTCTGTGTGCTACTGTGTGCCTGGTGCCCATAGTGGCCATTAGAGTTTATTAATCCTGGAACTGGTTTTGCAGACAGTTTTAAGTTGTCACATGGGTACTAGGAATGAAATTCAGGTCCTCTGCAAGTGCTGTTCACTGCTGGGCCCTTTCCAGTCCCTGGGCCCCTATTAAGTTAGTATTCTAACTTAATAGTTGAGATTGAGGTTAACCAGAAGGTAAGGAATCTTTTCCAGGCACACAGATTTAGTGAGTAGGCCTGAAGTCCCTGCCTTGCTGTTAGTATCTGAGTGATACCTGTCAGGACATGGGGTTCTGTCACTCTGAACTTATCCAGCGTCTGTTCTGTACCAGGTAGTGTGCTAGTCACTGTGGAAATGGTATTGTCCTTGACCCTGAAGAAGAAAAGGTAGGAAACCTCAGCACAACACATTTGGTGTCCAGGGCCAAGATGTAATGCAAATTAGTAATATTAGCAGGTTTATACTTCTGAAAGACAATGCTATCTGCTGTATGGAAGCTGGACTGGGGAAGGGCCAAGAGCTGAGCATCTGTGGAGCAGGAGGAGCATGCAAGTATTGTCCAGGAGATTGGGGCAAGAGAATAACAGATGCACTGGATATATCTGAACTAATGTTTAAAGCTCAACTGAGAAACATGTGGCTAAAAAGTAAGGTTTTGAGCCAACATTGCAAGGCTGAGGTTTGGGGGCTCATATCTAATCCCAGCACTCAGAGCATTTAGGTGTTTTGACACGATCACACTATGTAGTCAGTCCTGTCTTCACTGGAACTCACTATGTAGACCTAACTGGCCTCAAACTCAAGTCTTCCTCTGTTTCCACTAAGATTAAAGCTTCTTGGCCTCCCCAAGTAAATATTTTTCTTTTGTTTTTTTTTTTTTTTTTGAGACGAGGTTTCTCTGTGTAACAGCACTGCCTATCTCCTGGAACTAATTTTAGACCAGGCTGGCCTCAATTTCAGAGATCCGCCTGCCTCTGCCAGCCCAAAAGTGTAGCCTTGGCTGTCCTAGAATTGCTTTGTAGACCAGGCTGGCCTTGAACTCACAGAGATCCACCTGTCTCTGCCTCCCTGAGTGCTGGGATTATAGGTCTGTGCCACCACGCCTGGCTCCAAAAGTAAAAAAAAAAAAAAAAAAAAAAAAGCCAGGTATTGTGGCACATGCCTTACTTGCTTTTTAAATAGACAAAGCACATCTGTTCCAAGACCTCTGCATCTATCACTTATCTGACAGCCTTCCTTTGGATATTTACATAACTTGCTTCCTCATATCTTGCATGTGCATATACACATGTGTTTACCCATACATTCTCAGAACTTGAGAGGCAGAATTCAAGACCAGTGTGTTCTACATCATTCCAGTCTAGTCCAGGGTTAAATAGTGAGACCCTGTCGTTTGTTACAAAAGATTGATTTATTTGGGATATGACCAGGAGATGGCTTGGCATTTACAGGTACTTGATGCTCTTTTGGTTTGGTTTGTTTGGTTTTGATTTTTTTTAGACAGGGTTTCTCTGTGTAGCCTTGGCTGTTCTGAGCTCACTTTGTAGACCAGGCTGGCCTCGAACTCACAGCAGTCTGCCTGCCTCTGCCTCCCTGAGTTCTGGGATTAAAGGTGTGCACCACTGTGCTTGGCTACTTGATGCTCTTACAGAGGATCCAGGTTCGGTTCCTAGCACCACATATCGGGCAGCCCATAGCCTCCAGTAACTAGCTACAAGAAATCTGACACCCTCTTTAAGCACCTGCACACACATGCATGTATACATACAGATGAACACAAACACAGAAAGGGGAGAGTATCTCATTTGTAGCAATTTGGTTACCCCACTTTGAGTACTCTCTGTAGTACTCAGACTGAGAGAGTGGCAGATGCTGAACTGCACGTGTTGGCATAGACCTGTGGTTTAAGCTTTTCAAGGGCTGCCTGGCTAGAGAATGAACTAGAGGGGAAGGAGAGAAATCCAAGACTCCAGCTAAGGTTGAGTGCATGAGAATCCCAACTGTGAGTCAGAATACTGAAGTACTTGTAGTTGAAGGTGATAAATGGTATGTCGGGGTGGGATATGTGTATGCAGCACACACAGTGATACACTCTTGTCATTGGAAGAGCTCTTTGAGATGATGGCATTCATGGGGAGACTTGAAGGATAAGAGGAAGCAAGCTATGTAAATATTCAGAAGAGGACTGCCAGATGAGTGATAGGTATAAAGGCCTTGAAGCAGATGTGTGCTTATGTGTTTAAGAAGCAAGCAAGGGGGCTGGAGAGATGGCCCAGAGGTTAAGAGCACTGACTGCTCTTCCGAAGGTCCTGAGTTCAACTCCCAGCAACCACATGGTGGCTCACAGCCATCTATAATGAGTTCTGGTGCATAATAAGATCTGGTGTATGCATAATAAATAAATAAAATCTTAAAAAAAAAAAAAGCAAGCAAGGGGGTCTGCATGGCTGGATCAGAGTAATCCAGAAAAAGGGTAGATGAGGTCAGGAAGGAAGGGAAGACAAGCAGATAACAGGACTTTGCTATACATTAGAAGGATTTTGAGGCTTTACACTGCAACAAATGGGAAACCACTGTAGGGTCTAGAATAGAGCAGTGATACAAATTGGTGTAGGATTACCTTTAGCTGCTGTGAGGGAGAGAATGAGAACAGAACCAGTGTAGAGCCTTTTTCTATGACCTAGGGGAGATGTCTGGACCCATGGCGGTGAAGTTGGTGAGAATGGCCTCATTTGGGTAAGTTCAACTTTAGGCAAGTGGCTGAACTTCAGTGTTCTGGTTGGTGAGCAGCTATTTAATCCTAGGCTTACTGGCTTTTCAGCCCTCTTCAGACCCCTGTTCCTGTTCAGCCAAAGAACACTGAGTGCCTGTGCCCATAGAGTAGTGGACCTAGGTGTGGTCAAGGGTAGAAGCTGACCGCATGCCCTTTGGGCAGTCCTCAGGGCAGAAAACAAATGGGCAAGTGACATCTAGTGGAACTGCTAGGAAAAGCTCAAGTTTCTATGTGGGTGCTGAGCATCCACACTCATTGCCACAGTGAATCAGGCCTGAAGAATGTCTGCATAGGTTTATAGCAGTCCTCACCCCCTACTCTCCCATCACTTAGCCATACTGGGGACTTCCTGGTTTTCTCTTTTTATAAGAACTTCTAGTCTTACTAGGGACATTGTCAGCCCTGTCCCCCTTTGAGAAGGCACACAAAATGCCTAGGATTTAGAGAGAATGTACATGAGCAAATATTGTGGAGAATTCTAGGGTCCAGGGAGATGGCTCAGTTGTTAAGTAAGATACATGCTATACAAGCATGAGGACATGAGTTCATGCATACCAGCATGAATGTAAAACGTGGGTGTGGCAGCACATGCTTGTAATCAGCACTGCCAGACAAACAGGTCACTTGGAGCTCATTAGCCAGGCAAATTTCTCAGCTCATTGAGTCCCAGGTGAACGTGAAAGATCCTGTCTCAAAAATAAGATGAAGCTGGGTGTGCTATATGCATGCCTTTAATCCTAGTCCCTGGGAGGTAGAGACAGGCAGATTTTTGTGAGTTCCAGGACAGCCAGGGCTATGTAGAGGGATCTTGTCTCAAGAAATAAGACACCCACCATCAAACTCGCCTCCACATATGTGTGTGGTCACATACATGGCGCACCATGGACACACATGCACACAGACACACTCCGAAGAGAAGTGCAGTGTCTAGGCCCTACATATCCTTCAGTGCTCCAGAGACTCTAGGGGAGATAGATCCATGTTAGAAGATATTCACCAGAAGGCTGTGCATACTGCCAGCCAAGAGTAAGCTTTCCCCCAGGCCCAACCTTTCAGAGTAGCAAGCAGCTTTGTGTACCCAGGCCAGAGTGGCTAGTTCCCAAAGGCCATGCTCTATGATTATACCTGTGAAATCCTGCTTAGGTGGTATCTTAGTATAGGTTTGTACTACTATGATGAAACACCACAGCCAAAAGGAAATTGGGGAGAAAAGGGTTTATTTGGCTTACTGCAGGAAGTTAGGGCAAGAACCTGGAAGCAGGAACTGATGCAGAAGCCATGGAGGAGTTGCTTACTGGCTTGCTCAGCCTGCTTTCTTATAGAATCCAGGACCACCAACCTAGGGATGGTTCTATCCACAGTGGTCTGGGCCCCACATCAATCACTAAGAAAATGCTCTACAGGCTTGCCTAGAGCCCAGTCTTACGGAGGCATGTTCTCAGTTGGAGTTATTTCCTAGATGACTAGTCTGTGTCAAGTTGACATAAAATTAGTCTCCATAGTCTATGAGAGATACCAGATTATAACTCAAAGAGAAGAAAGCAGGAGTGCCATGCCCTGGCTGCTGGGATGGGAACTGGACCCTACACCCAGAGAATCTAGCCTGGCTGCCCTATACCGGGCTGGCTGGCAGAGTGAGTAGCAAGACGTTCTTGTGAGTCCTGGCCCTAGAACACCTCTGGCTCTGGGCCAGCTACTGGTGTAGTAAGAAGACCCGCCACTGACAACCCAGATCATTGGGAAACTGGTGCTACCAGAGCTTGGGAGGTGTGAGACCAAGTCTGTGAGAGTGACAGGGTGGTTGGCAGCTATGAAATCCAGGAAATACTGGCCTCTGATTCCCCAGGGACATGTTCTTGCCAGTCTTCAAGTTCCAAAGCTCCCACATGGATGCCTTGGCCCAAATTAGGGGAGTGGCAGGCAGGAGAAAGTTGGAGACATCATTTGGATAGCATACATACTCTGCTATGCTAATAAATTCACAGGCGTCAGCCCATGCCCTCTGGGAGTGAGGCAGCCTGGAGCCCTGACAGACCAAATGAGGTAGGATCTTGGGGTGGTTGTGGGCAGTTTAGTTTTGCTTTGGCAGATGACATTTTTCAGAGCTGGTACCCACAGGGAAGAAAAGCAGAACCTGTCACTTGATACTTCTTTCCCCATTTTGTTCATGCTGCCCAGAGTAAACTTTTAGATCTAGGTCAGTGTAGGAGCCTCCTCTCCTTGACCCCTGCTCATTCATGAGTCTCTGACTTTAGAAGTGGCAGTCAGGTGAAGGACATGCCTTGGGCTGCCTAAGGCACCAGATTCTTGAAAAAAAAATTTTTTTTTTTTTTTACTCTAGCTTTATTACTTTTTTATGTGTATGTGCTTGGATGCATGTACAGTGCAGTGTACATGTGCATACATGCTTAATACCCAGAAAGGCCAGAAGAGGGCATCAGATCCACTAGACTAAAGGTGAGCCACCATGTGGATGGAAGGAATCAAACTCAGGTCCTCTGGAAGAACAGCATGTATGCTCTTCACCACTGAACCATCTCTATCCCCATAGTAAAGTCTTGTAACCCTGCTTATCTCTGCTGGTTCAAGATGGCAAGGGTTGGGGGAGGCCCCAAATCTGGGCTGCTTGCCTCTATCTCTTCCAGGAACTAGAACATTTTGGTGACATGAGAAATCAGAAGAGGGTCCCAGATCTCAGCTCTTTTTCTGTTCCCTACCTTCAGAGGGCAGGAAAGGCAGCACCTGGAAGGTGACAAGACTGGGGATATCTAGGCTCAGTGTCCTGGGCAAAGCTGCAGAGTAGGAGGAGGCTAGGCTGTCCAAAGCTCTGTGTCCTTTTCAGAACAGGAACTTTCCCTAGGTGCCATAAAACCTGTCTGTCCTCCCTGTTGAATTTGCCTGTGGCCACAGCTCCACTCCTCCTAACCTGGTTGCTAGGATTGAGTATAGGACACTGTGTTAGTGGCAGGTGGGTACAGTACTAGGAGCTAGACCATAGCGCCAATCCAAGTGTAAATGCAGGTCAGCCTTCATGCAAGGGACTGAGACTAAGTCTGGACACGTCCTCAGCTAGTGCATCCCTACCCCACCCTCCTGTCTTCCTGGTTCAGCCAGCCCAGCCCTGAAGAGAGTGTTGGCAACTGGAGCTGGGAAAAGAATGGTAGAGCCAAGAACAACAGAGGCTCCGCTTGGGTGCTGTACAGATCCTCTTCTGGCCTGTAGTAGCCCCTCCTTCTGCCTCAGCCCTTCCTATTGTTAATTCTTGGGCTCCTGTGCTATCTTCCTTGCCCTACTTGCCTCCCTTTGCCAGACCCCAGGCTGGCCTTGCAGGTCACTTTATCTTCTGCCTTTGGGTGGAACCTCCCTTTAACCTCAGGGTTCTCTGTCCTTTCCCAGTTCTCAGGGAAATCCCTTCTGCATCCAAATGTTTCTGGGAGGTGTGTGGCTTCCTTCCTAGGTCCCTAACCCTGTCTGTCAGCTTTGGGGCTCTTCTGTCCTCCCTCCATTCTGCTACAATGACAAAGGCTGGGTCCCTGAGTCAGGGAGACAGTCAAAGGTACAAGAATCCCTTTTTCATGGAGGTCCCCAGTGAAAGGTAGGATGCTGGATCTAAGCTCTCTGTGCAGCAGAGTCCTCTTGGTGCAAGGGCTCAGGAGACACAAATCCAACTCAACACAGCCAGCCTTTCTCTGGCTCAGAACAGCACTGCTACCTTCTGTAGAAGCATCCAGCCCAAACTAGCTGGCTTTCACTTTGGAAGTGCAGGTCAGCAAACACTGACCCAGCAGAGACACTAATACTGCTCTGAGTACCGACCTTGGCAGAGAATCTTCGTGTTCCTGGTTATGGGTGAGGGTGGGGATTTTGTGACTTTTCTGCTCTCTGTGTTGGAGTCAGCCCTGAAGTCCTTCCATGAAGGACTGGGTGGTTCCTTATGCTCCATAAAACCTCAGGAGAAGGGATGTAGAAGGCAGAAGTGTCTCCTATTCCAAGCCCCATGGTGCAGCCATCTAAGCACACACACTACCCTGCTTACACTTGTTCCTTGTTGCCATCTCAGCCCATCTCTGTTCCTCTGCTCTAAGCCTGAGAGCCACACAATGGAACAAAGCCCCCGAATGTTCCTTCACTCTTTGAGGTGGTGTGTTTCTTCCCCACTCTATCCTCAGCTTCCCTATGTTGCCTACAAACTCCTAATGAGAGAGGGATCCCCAAGAGGGGTATGATTGTGGGAATGGGGTCACTTGGGGCAGATTTGCAGCAGATTTAGTTATAATTGAAAGGCCAGAGGCAACTGGAAATTCCTTTCCTTATTGATCCTGGTGGGAAATTAAAGCCAGTAGTTGGGCCTGGGGCTCTTAATGGCTGCAGCTCCTCCTATGGAACAGCTCTGGGACCCTAGCCTTTGACTCTTGTTAGATGGATACCCTAGCCTCCCTCCTAGTGCCTCCTAGGCCCCTTCATCCCTGAGTGTCTTTTTTTCACCAGCTGGTCACATACGCACCCCATGCCTGCTATTCCCCTGAAATAAAAGAGCTGGTGGAGGTTGAAACCCCCATCCCTAGCCAGTCCTCTCCTTTGGCAAAGTTGGGGTGCTTGGAGCTCTGGCTCTGAGCTGCCAAACCACAAACACATCTGGAAAGAATTCCCCGCCCAGTCCCACTTCCCTTTGTCTTCTGTCTCTGGAAATCCTAGCCAGTTGCTAGAGGAGGGAGTGGGTGGGGGTGGGATGAAGGGAAAGGAGAGGGCTAAGAGCTGCTACTCCCACCTGGGCAAACTACCTCCCAGCCCCCAGCCTCTGTGGGACCCTCCACCTGGCCTGTATTCCTCTGAATTGCCACCTCAGGCCTCTTTCCTAGGCTAGGTGCCATCATCCTGGTGACCATCAAAAGGTCCTCAAAGCTGGAAAGAGTGAGGGGCTTTCCCTGCCCTTTTCTCTTAGAGGGAAAATGCTACCCAAGTAGAAGAGTGGGCTCTTCTGCCTATGGGCTCTGGGAGTCTGGAGATGTGAAGTTGAACATAATGACCAGTAGACGAGGCAGGGATACTGGAGGGGAGGGCAGCAGGCCCCTGTTTTCTGCCTTGTTCTGTCCTCAGGCCACTCCTCATTTCTTGGGCTAGAAGCCAGATTTCACTGTCAGAACCCGAAATCATTTTACTACAGGGAAGCTAAACTGGAGCTGGTAGGGCTGCAAGCTGTTCGTGCTTTCTTCCAGAAGCCTATGCTTCCTATACACACACCCTCACCCCCCAAATGAGAGCTTCCCTTTAAAATCTAGAGCCCTTGACCCAGGCCCGTGTGTCCCACTCCCTTCTGGGTGGTAGAGGCAGGAGGATGTGTGTGTGTTGGGGGTGGGGGGATTGTATCCAGAAGCCCTCTGAGAAGCAACCTCCCTCCCTTATACTCTCAAGTTTTCCACATCCCATTATTAGGGATGGCCTCTATGCTTGCCTGATTTTCATGACGCTGTCTCGCCTTCGGTTGAGGTTAATCCTCCAAGCCCTGTCCACAGCTCAATTCGACCCTCACCAAAGTCTGCCAGGCCCAGTTCACCGGGTCAGGGCTGCCTGCTCCAACCTTGGCCACGCTGAAAAGGAGGGGCCAGACGGGGACCCTGTTTGAGAGCCTGTAGTTTGAGGGCTACAGGTTGGGGGTGAAAGCCGAAGCAAAGGAAACGGCGTTGTTTCTGGTTTGGGATTACCCGCATGCCTCGGAGGCCCCGCCTGTCCCTTCCGCTCCTGGTGTCTCGTCCTTTACGCTTGGGGTTTGGCCTACTTAAAAACCACCCTCGGGAAGACCCGGCCTGCCGCACTTTCAGCCCGGGATGGGGACATCTCAGACCCAGAACCACCCTCTCCATACAGCCAACCTTCTCCCAACCCCTGTGGCATCGGGGCACTCTGGAGGCTCAGCGTCCTCCCTCCTCCCCTTGTGGCCCAGAGAAGAGGAAGCTGAGCCACCCTTAAAGCGCCTTAATAAAGAGTCATGTCAAGTGATTGGCTGTGACCTCTGTCCCCCTAGCCTCCAGCTTGAGGCTCCTGCTTAACCCTTCGTTGTCCGTTCAGTGTTTGGAGAGGAATGAATGAGTTGCCTTGTGTTCACTTCAGGAGTTTCCAGGCACTACTTGAACCCAGAGCTGAGTCAGGGGGTGGAGGACAGAGCCACACCTCCCAGTCATTCAAAGGAAAGCTTGAATTCTGAGCTGTTCCATTGGATACAGTTTAGGCTCTAGTGGGGTCCGAGTTCGACTGCGGGTTGCCAGGTCCCAGTTTCTGCTCGAGTGGGGTCTCCAGATGTCTGGCGCCGAGCTGTCCAGAGCACCGAGGACCAGCAGGGACCTGGTAAAACGGGACCTGTGTTCGCCCTGCAGGCCGTGTGAGACCGGAGCATCCGTGACCCAGGCCGAGCCGTGCTCTGTTCTTGCCGGAGGCGTTTTCTGACGCTTCCCGTCCACCTACTGATGCGGGAGAAAGGTATCTTGGCTCTTAGAGAACCGTGGATCCACCCACAGTTCTAGAAACAGGCGGGATTCCGGAAAAGATGGGGGTGAGATGGTCACAGAGTAGGGACCCCAGGTGGGGTGGAGGGCGGGGCGGGGGCGGGGCCGCCTCGTGCACCAGCTGGGTATAAAAGCCTAGAGCGCTGGCGCCCAGAGGCTTTGCAATTGTCCTCCACGCGGCTCTATCCCTAGGTGGAAGGATCAGTTCCGCAAAGGGGGCAGCGAGGTATCTTTGGGCTAAAGAACTCAGCGCCCAGTGCTCCCGCTGAAGATCTAAAGAAAGCCACTTTGCTGCCACCATGCCTAACTTTTCTGGCAACTGGAAGATCATCCGATCTGAAAACTTTGAGGAATTGCTAAAAGCTCTGGGTAAGGAGGTTTTCGTATCCTGGGGAGGTGGGCGAGAAGGGCGCTGGAGTCCTTGGAGATGAGGACGTGAAGGCCATAAAGAAGGCTGAATCAAGGAATGGGTGCCTCGGAGTCTACATCCCAGAAAAGGGGCGTGCCGGATACCCTGGGTCCTGGGGCACCCGGCTCAGGACTCTTAAATCTTACTATCTGAGGCTGGGCTCCCACCAGTGCCAGCTTCAACGGTGACTCAGAGCCTGTGAATCAAGCAGAAACCAGAAGCGCGAGGTTAGTCTCAGAGGGGTTGACTACCCTCGGTGCTTGAACCTACTCACCAGGGCACCTGGCTCCGAGCTTTGAGAATCCAGGATCCCGGCAGGGAGCCCTAGAACACATTACAAGCCCTTTCCATGTACCCTAACAGTAACCCAGTCCCGAGGACAGGTCTATTGCCCTAAACACTTGGCTCCTCCCACCCGGTGGTCCACCATTCTGGGTCCCTTGCACTTTCCGCTCTGTTCTCCCCACCCCACCCCCACCTGTGAGACAAATATTTTCCTACAGCAATCAGCTCCAAAGCCCTGTCCAAATCGCTCTAGACAATTACCACTTTCTTGGATTTCAACAAATGTTCTTGTGTGAAACTCCAATCTCCATTTCTAGGATTGCCCCCTCCTAGCCAGGAACCAGCTGCACCCAGTGCAACTGGGCTGTTAGCCAAGGGTGGGAACACAGAATCCACCCAGACTTTCCCTGCCCACCTTCTGCTACCCTCCAGGATGGGACTGGATTAGAAGGTATAGGGAAGAAGAGATGGAGTTAAGTACTTAGGGAGTGGGAACTACCCCAGAGCCTAAGGGTCAGCATGCCTTCCATTCCTGGACTGAAGAGGAACCCCGGCTGTGGGAAGCAGGGGATGATACCCTTGAAGAGCTGGGAACTATACAAGAGTGAGTCTGGCACGAAAAAGAATGTTGCGAGGGCAGTAGGGCCTCCGTTCTCATCTTTCCTTGCTGTTAGTTCTTTGTGTCAGCTAACCGCAATGATTCTTAGAGTCAAACCCATTTTTTTCTTTCTCCAGCCTTGCTGAAATTTAAAGACCAAAGGAGAGAAATTTTCTTTTCAGAGCCTGGCATCCCCCCCCTTCTCTTCCCCTCCCCCCACGCAACCCCCAGGTTCCAGCTGAAGAGAAAGGACCAACCCTATTGTCTGCCTTCAGAATGTTTGTCCTCCCTGCAGGGTCTCTCAGAGCCACGCGACTTGCTAGGAGCAGATTGAAAACAGACTTGTAACACAAACTGCCCTGTGTCAGCCAAGGTCAGCTGAGCCAGGCAGCCAGCTTTGCAGGCACCACAGACTAGGTGGAGAGGGGTCTTCTGAACACAGCCTCAAAGACTCCACAGTCCCTGTTCAAGAGTTCATGTTATGGAGGAGGCTCAGGGCTCACCGTGCTCAAGGCCAACACAGGTTTTTTGTTTAGTCAGTTGTTGGGTCAGTCAGCTTTGTTCTCAGGAACCCAGACTTTTGGGATGCATGAGTATTTGTGTGTGTGGGGGGAGTTGGGAGGGATGGCAGTTTGAATGTCTTGTCCCCTATTGTACCCTTGAGGGTGTTGGTGCCCCTACCTTCTGGTCATCCCAGCAGTGGAGTGCTCTTCACCATCTACAAGGCCCTCTTCATAACTGGGGGCAGGGCAGGGAAAAAATATGAGGGTAGAGAGACCCTGAACACACAGAGGCTGAGTGGGAAGGCCCTTGGACATTCTTGGGACTTGGGACATCAGAGTGGGGAAGGAGACACTGCCCTTTCTTCTTCCCCTTTCCTCTTCTCAAGACAGCAGAGAATTCCTTTGAGGGACACCTGGAAACATTACAGGAGTAGCAGAGAGCAGTCTAGTACAGAAAACTGTCTAAGCCTAGTTTGGGCTTTCTTTCCCCCTTCCATTTGTATACATTATTACCTGCATATAATAGGTTTCGCCATGTTCTGGGGTTTTGTTTATTTGTTTTGCTTGTTTTTGTTTTGTATGTAGAGACAGAGTCTCTCTGTATGACCCTGGTTGTCCTGGAACTCACTCAGACCAGCTGGCCTTGAACTCAGAGATCTGTCTGCCTCTGCCTCTCAAAAAGGTGTGCACCATTGTGCCCTGCTATGTTTTGGCTTTTTCATTGTGCTTACTCTCATCTACAAAAATGTTTCCAGAAAATATTAAAGTGTACCTGGCCTTATGTATCCTAAGTTTTTAAGCATGGAGCCATAGAACAAGTAGAAGAAGCTGCTATTTTCATTTGACAGTTGAGAGATCTAAAGCCAGAAAAGCTTAAGCTGTGTGTTCAGGGTCACCCAGCCTGGACTTCTGCAGCTTATTTCCCCAAGCCTCTGGCTTTCCAGGCTGTGGGGCTTTCTGTAGAGAGAAGTATCTCCCTCTACTGAGATGCTCCTCAGTTCATGGTCTGCAAAGATTGTGCAAATGAAGACCTACTCACACCAAACAGGGTAGATAGCTGGGGCCCAGAGGGAAGCAACCTGCATGCCTGGTCTATCCTGCAAGTAGGTACAGGGGACTTAGTAAGTGACAAGCCTACCTCAGTGGGTGGGTAAACTGAAGGCTTGCTCAGTAGCCCATGGGGTAAGCCGCCCCTAAGGGTGCTAGAAATGGTTTGCTGGAACTTGGTGAGTCCTATGCACCTACTAACTAAACAAGGTGGGGCCATATAGCCCAAGTAGTACTCTATGCTTTGCCTCAATGCCTCTGTCTCTCCTTTCTCAAGCTATAGCCTTTCACCATCCCCACCCTTATCATCACACCCACCCCTACCACCTACCCCCTTCACACACATATCATCAGGGCTCAGATGGACTGCTCTAGCTGTCTTATGGCAGGATGTGACAGGTCCAATCCTCTCTCCCTGCAGGGGTGAATGTGATGCTGAGGAAGATCGCAGTGGCTGCAGCATCCAAGCCAGCTGTAGAAATAAAGCAGGAGGGTGACACTTTCTACATCAAAACTTCCACCACTGTGCGAACCACAGAGATTAACTTCAAGATTGGGGAGGAATTTGAGGAGCAGACTGTGGATGGGAGACCCTGTAAGGTGAGAGGGTCCCCTCTCCTCCATGTCACAGCACCTACTTGCCATGCCTCTCAGTGTCCAGCTTTTCTAGACCCTTCACTCTCCTGAAGGAGTCCCTAGGGAGTGTAGGGTGACAGAAGGGGTCTTGGCTCTTACTGTGAGCTCAGCTCATTTGGCCTTTGGTCTCTTGCAGAGTTTGGTAAAGTGGGAGAGCGAAAACAAAATGGTGTGTGAGCAGAGACTTCTGAAGGGAGAGGGCCCCAAGACCTCCTGGACCAGAGAACTGACCAACGATGGAGAGTTGATCCTGGTGAGCCCTGCCTTATCCTATCCCCTAGAGAACCGCTGCTGCCTTCAGCCTTCTCTGCCAGGCTCTAGGCTGCAGCAGATTCAAAAGCAGTTATGGTAGCTCTCTTCAACCTCCTGATGGGGCTGTTTGGAAATGCTAGCCCTTTTGTGTGCAACAAAGATGTGCCTGGAGGAGCCCACCGTTTCCCAGCAGGCTATCTCTCTGACTGCCTCTGGACTCCAGGAGGAAGTGGGTTTCTTGATCCTCAGCAATGATGCCAGGCATTCTTGCATCTGCTCTTGCCTGTTTGGGCTTGGAAGTAAAAGCACTGTAGCTTTCAGCCCTCTCCTTCCTTTAAAACCAAGATGCCCAGGTGTCTCACCAGCTAACTACCTCTATTCTTCCAGACCATGACAGCAGACGACATTGTGTGCACCAGGGTCTATGTCCGAGAGTGAGTGCCCATGAGTTCAAGAGCTTCCAGAGATGCCAGAGACTTCTTCCCCTTCCACTAAACGCCACTAACTTCCGTCCTGCATCCATCTTACAAGCTAGCTCTTCCCCTTACTCCCAAAGGTCACTGCTTCCACCAGGGCCTTTTGTTCTTTGACCCCTCTGTTCCAGAGATGGACAGATTACAAAAGCCCAGAATCCCTTCCACCATCATTTGCCCCTCCCCAGGTCAAAGTGCCAGCTCCATACCAGGGTCTTCCTGCCTGGAGGAGACTGTCTCTCTGGCCTGTACTCTTATCCTTGTAGTCTGTGTGATTTAGAATATTTATTTGTTAATTTTATTAAAATGTTTTAAAAAGTAAAATCCTTCTGTGACTCCCTGGACAATGGCCAAGTGGCCCTGTTTAGCCTTGCCTGCAGGGCAAAGTACTGTCCCGGCAGGTCAGCCATATGCACTGTGCCTCACTTACCTGACATAAATATCTCCTCTATTCTCTTCCCCAGCCCTGGTTCCCTAATCAGAGTGTTAGGTGCTAGGAAGCTGACTCCTACTCTCTCCACCTGTTTCCCACAGTGGTGACATGCCTCGGCTTCCCACATGGCTCCAGATGGACTCATTAACACCCACAGGCTGACCTTGCTGATCAACTAAGAGTCAGAGAGATTGAACTTTTGAAGGAAGATAAGTTTAATGTGACAGGTGGAGGGAAATGAGGTCTAGGTCTCTCAGGGAAAGGCCAGTCAGGACCCTGTATCTGCCACTGTCTTTCTCCCATGTATCCTTTCTGCTCCTGGCTTCCCATTTCTTAAGCTCTGTAAGTGCCCCTCCTGAGGCTGCAGAACACATACTCAAAAGTTCCAGGGTGTGACCTCAGTCAAGTTAACTCAAGCATTTTTGTGCCTTTGCTGTTGTTTTTAAAACACAGACTGTTTTTTGTTTTTTAAATGTATTTTATTATTTTCCATGTATGAGTGTTTTGCCTACATGTATGTGTGTGTACCACATGCATGCCTGGTGCCTAAGGAGGTCCTCTCTTTGAGCTTGGGAGGACCTGGAACTATTTTAACCAATAGGAAGCAGTGGAAAGGGGTGTCTGGGAGGCTTGGCAGCATTCTCTTTGTGCTCCTGTTGCCCATAGTGGCCATGTGAGACATTGAGCCATCTTGCTAGTAAAGCCATGTGGAGGGACTCCAAGGCTGAACGAAGCAGAGAGAAGCCCAGTGGTAGGCCAGCCTCCATGTGGTAGGAAAACCTAGGCCCTTTGCAAGAGCAACAAACCTTTTTTAATCACTGAGCCAACTCTCCAGCCTCTATCACCTCTTTTTAGTTTTGTTTGTTTGTTTTGTTTTGGGTTTTTTGCTTGTTTTTTAAGACAGGGTTTTTCTGTGTAGTCCTGGCTGTCCTAGAACTCTCTCTGTAGAGAGAGGCTGGCCTCAAACTCAGATATCTGCTTTCCTCTGCCTCCCAAAATCTGGGACTAATGGCATACACAACCACTGCCCACAAAACTGTTTCAAAACTGTGGCTTATTCCTTTAATCCCAACACTTGGGAAGTTGAGGCAGTAAGTGAGTTCAAAGCCAGCCTAGGTACAGTGTGACTGAAAAAAGAAAGAAACAAAAGAGTAACAGGTCTAGGGAGATGGATCAGTGGGTAGGTACTTGCTCTGCCAGCATGAGCACCTAAGTTTGGATCCTTAGAATTCACATGGGATGGCTTGATGCAGTAGTATTCTTCCAGGGAGGCAGGAGGCAGAGATAAAAGAATCCTTGGAGGCTGTGGTTAGTCTGGTGTACAGAACAAGAGAACCTATTTCAAACAAAATGGAAGGCAAGAATTGACTCCTGAGGTTGTTCTCTGACCTCCACTTGTGTCATGGTATGTGTCTCTGTACACACACACACACACACACACACACACACACACACACAGACACACACACGTTCCACCATCACCAACAACAATAAAGACAAAAACAACTAGAATGCTTGCCTAGTTTGTACAAGGCTCTGGATTCAATCCCCAGTTCTGGGGGAAAGTCACACACTTGGGTCTGGGGCTGTAGTTTAGTGGCAGAATATTTGCCTGGCAATGTTCCAGGCCCCAAATTCTATTTTCCCCACCACAAAACCCAAACTGAACTCCACAAACTCACCCAATGTTTGGCTTATTTACCAGTAAATTCAACTTGGGTCTAGCTTCAGGTATAGCTGATTCCAAAGCCTCAAAGACGTTATTGTCTCTCCTTGTTCCTCTGTCTTGCTCATCTCTGAGTTTTGTTCACTAGTCACATACAACTGCCACAAATCACTTTTCCCCAGTCAAAATGGCTTCACGTGAAACCAAGCTTACAAAGTTACAGCCTGAGACACACTGACAAGGGTCCATCTTTTCATATCCCAAGCTTAGAGTGCAGGACTATCCTTAGACTAGCTTCTATCGACAGGGCACAGGGTCCAGGGATGCGGTCAAGGCTGGGCCTTGAGTCACACAGGCTCAAGGAAAAGGTGGGACACTGATCATTCCTCAGAAACCCAAGAGGGAGGGAGGAATTTTTTTCAACAAACTATGACTTGTAATGTACAAAGCAGTGTTTATAAACACCTTACAAGGTGCTGGCAGAGTTTAAAAAAAAAATCTCCTTAAGCACATAGTGCTTAGAAATGGGAAACTTAAAAAAAGAAAAGAAAATGAAAAAAGATGGTTTAGAGCTGGACCTGGCAGTGCTAGAGGTAAAGGCAGGAAGATCAGGAGTTTAAAGCCATTCTAGGCTACATGAGACAGAACCAAACCAGAAATGATGGGTTCAACTAAGCTTAATAATGCTCACCTGCATTGTCAGCAAATGGGAAGCTAAGACAAAAGGGATCACTGCAAGTCTGAGGCCATCGTGGTCTACATGGGGACACATTGGCTCAAAAACACCAAAAAAAGAGCCAGGCAAGTTGATGCACACCTTTAATGCCAATGCTCTGGAGACAGCTGACCCCTGTGAGCGCAAGGGCAGCCTGGTCTACATAGGGAGTTTTAGGACAGCGAGGGCTACATAGAGAGACCCTGTCTCAAAACAACAGCAAAGCTGGGTGGTGGTGGTACAAGCCTTTGATCCCAGTACTCAGGAGACAGAGGCAGGCAGATCTCTTGAGTTCAAGGTCAGCCTGATCTAAAAGTGAGTTTCAGGACTACACAGAGAAATCCTGTCTCAAAACAAAACAAAACAAACAAACAACAACCAAACCACAGCAATAGCAAAATTTCCAAAATAAAAAAGGGCTAATGAGATAGCTCAATGGGTAAAAACAATTGTGAAAACTTAACAACCTGAATTCGATCCCTGGAACCCACAGTGGAAGAAGATCCAACTGAAAATTGTCCTCTGATCTTCATGCTGTGGCATGTATAAAGCCTCACTCACACATCATATGCCATAATAATAAAATAAAATAAAAACAATCCTCACTAAAACTGTAAAGAAGCATGTCATAGTTTTCAGAATACCAAGAGTGTATATTGAGGGGGTTCTGCTTCTCTAGTTCACGCTGCACAGTTCTAGGGAAATCCTTCAAACCTAACTGCTATCATTTCAGTACTCTGAAAAAATTAGCAAGGGTTTGGGTGAATGTAGGTCGGTGATAGAGCACATGTTTAGCATGTACAAAGCCCAGGTTTCCATCACCAGCACTCCAAAAACAGAAAATCAGATAAAATAACAAACAAAAAATTACGATAACTACTTCTTCAAGTCCAAAATGAAATATAAACTGGGATTAGATAATCTTTTAGTAACCCCTACCCTTTCCTCATTTAGCCCCTTCAGGAAGGCTTGCTATCTCATCTACCTGTAGGCCCTCAATACATCTCCTTAGCTTGGCTCTGGGTAGTGCAACAGCCTCTCTATTTTGATGTTGTCATTTGAAGATCTATGGCTTTCTCTCAGGGTGACTCAGGGCCAGATCACAGGCTTTTAAACGGGCTTGTGGTAGTTTATTTGGCTGCTAGGAAGAATTGGGTTAGAGAAATGGAAAAGCAGTTGAAGAGCAGGCAGGAGGCCAATGTCTGGGCCCAAGGTAGAGAAAAATATGGCAAAGAATGGGGACTTCCTCTACAGATGGGAGAAATTGGTGGGGCTGAGAAAGGCCTTGGGACACCTGGCTCTGGTCTTCTCACAGATGGGAAAAAAGTCTGTTGAGAGCTGGCTGCAAAAACGGTCTTTCTCCTCCTGGTTTCTTGTTGGAGTCCACAACTCAGCTCCAAGCTTTTTTTCTTTCTCCCTACTTTGTCCCCAGCCTTCAACATGGCATCTACTCTGCCCTCCCCTGGACCTGGGGTCTGGAGCCCCTGATCTGATTACAGGCTTTTCAGAGTCAAGGACTCCCTGAGAGCTGTGAGCTTTGTCCCTCTGGCCCCTTCCCTGGGCTCTGTTCACAGGATGACAGGGGAATTACAGTCCTGGTTAGGGTGATGGGATCAGGGTGTTCCCACCTGACTCAACTGTGAGATAGTTTCCCCAGCTTCCCGCCCTGCCACAGTTGCAACAACGCAGTAGGGCCTTTCTTTCCACCTTACCTGAGTAAGTCTTCCTTACTCAACAGTGCTGCTGGGAACAAGGGCCTCTTAGTCCCCCACCCACCACATCCTGAGATTCTGCGAGGTCTCTCTGGTAAAGCCTTCTCTCTCTGAAGTTCTTTCTAAGAGCTTAAGCACAGGAAAGCTGACTCCAAGACAGCAGAAGTGCCTCAAACAAAATGGCATCTAGGAAGCCAGAGAGAGAGAAAGAGCAGAGACAAGGGACCTGTATGAAGAGATGGCTGGGATACTTCCAGACACTGGCAGAACCTTTATCAGTACCTTAGGGAAGAAGTGGATACACCTCTTCTTATTCCTGCCCTCCAAGAAACAGGAGCTTGGAGTTAAGGGAAAGGCCCATTAAGGACAAGAAGTAGAGATCCTGGGTACAAGATGAAGAGACTAGAGAAGGTTCAGAACAGTGCTCAGTGGACCTCTGAGGTCCCCAGCACCAGACAGTACCAGACACCAATATCACATGTGGCAAGATGGCCAAGGTAGAGGAGCCCACAGGGTAGGAAAGTAGAACTAGAGTCAGGGAGTCATGAGAAAGAAAAACACATGAATGCATGCACAAGTACACAGACACACACACCTAGACACACACACCTAGAAGGAGAGGCAGTGAACGGAAAAGAAAAAGGGAGAAAGAGACAAAGAATAAGAGAGAAGACTGGGCAGGGAGATTTCCCTGCCCAGAAAGTAAGAAGATTTGGACCCTGAGGGCTGAGATTCTCCAGAGGGACAGGGTGAGGGAAGAAAGGGCCAGATCCTATGACCCCAGGGCCTGACAAAGAGCTTATGGCCCTCTGCAGGCCAAGATGGATGGGACTGGATACCAGGGCCTTTGTGGTAGAGAAGAAAAGCTGCTCTAAGAGGTCCTGAAGGGGTGAGGGCGGTGGGGGTGAGGGGGTTGGGTCCTCCCCTTTCCTTTCCTGAAGGCACTTTAATGTTGATGTGAATTGGGGAATGGGCTGAGTCCAACCAGGTGTTTCTCCAGGCTGGGCCATTTGTCGTACTTGAGCAGGAGAGAGGACAGGGCCTAGGGTGTGACTGCAGAGAAAGTGATTGAATTATAGGCAAATAAGGGCAAAATAGGCAGAGGGGGCCCTGCAAAGGCTATTCAAACCCTCCTAGGGACTAGCAAGGGTACCTCATACAGGTCTTCCCTCCTCTCCTTTGGACCTGGCACTGCCCTCCTGACCTTTCGGCGTCCTCTTGCTTTTTCCCTGTTGGCGCTGCTAGTCGAGAAACCAGTTCTGTTCCTGCCTGGATAAGGATCTTAGCAGGCTCTTTCCAGGCCACTGCAGAAACCTGTCAGGCCAACAGCACCTGTGACAGCACCCTACAGCTGTGAGAACTCCTACCACACCTCCACCCAGGCCCTGTCTCACCTACTTCAGCTAGCCACAGCTCCTTATCCCTAGTGCCCTGCTTCAGGGTAAGTCCCCTTCTCTAACCACATGCCCGAGAGTACCTCCAGGGGTTCCCCTGGTCTCTTGCTGGAACCCACATGCTCTTCAGAGCAGGTGGAAAAGGCAGAGGCCACTCTTGGCTTTTTCTTGAGTGCCCAAAAGCCAGGCTCCGCTTCTGTTTCTGGCTATCCCCTTTCCTCATCAGCTACTTGAACTCCTTACCCCCCTCCTCAGCTCCCGATAGCTGCTCTAATCAATTGTTCCCTTAGCAGGCAGGGGAGCCCCTTACACATCACTGGCCTGAAGGATTGACCTCACTTAACCCCAGCCCCAATGGTCTCTTCATGGGCCATCATTCATTTCCATGACACCCTGGCCTCTTTCTCATCCTTCACAGCAGCCCCTCACTCCTCAGGAAAAAGACTGAAAAGTCAACTCTATTTTTCTTCTTTCTCATCAGAAATCTTGCCACCCCCTGATTTTGTCAGTTTCCCTCAAATGTCAGTCCCTCCACCCTTCCCCCAACCTCCCCACCCTGTTCATATCCTAGTCAACCTCAGGAATAGTAGGCTATTCCCAACTGCCTTTAAGGATCTGGCCATATTGGGTGGGGGTGGGAGGGTGCTTGAGCGTTGGCAGAGGACTGTTCTGGGAGCATCTGGGGTGTAGATGTTGAACAGTGACTAGCCTGATTCTGTCTCCACCCTTGGAGGGAAGCCAGTGTGTCAGGCCAGCCTGGGACTCCAGCTGGTGACTCAGACCCCAGCAGCCCACAGCTGAGTTGTCTTGGGCTGCCTGTTCCTAGCAGTGGGATCACAGAACCAGAGAACAGAGTCCAAGAAGAAAGAGATCCCTGAATTGTAGTTCTCCTTAATTTGAGAGAAATCAAAAAGTAAGGACACAGCCAGTGTGTGGAGTCACTCAGACATCAGGGAAATTCTGGGTCACATAGAGGATATTACACAGTTCAGGGGAAATCAGTTTGGTTCCAAAGATGGCCCCCTTCATCTTTTCTTTCCCCCACCCCCCAGCAAGGGGAGATTTTGGGGGGTGTGTGAGGAAAGATATGTTGGTCATTCCCAGGTCCTTCCCACTCTCAGCCAAGCAGGAGTCCCTGACTCGGGGATGCCACACATGCATAGGCCTTCAAGCTCTAATGGGAATTGCCATTGATGGTTGGGGAGGGGGTGCGGATTTGAAGTTAGACCTGGCTTACTGGTGTAACAAAAGTCTTCTTTCCAACAGGTGTGCTGGTACCTATAATCCCAGCACTCTGGGAGGCAGGCAGATCTCTGTGAGTTCGAGACCAGCCTGGTCTACAAAGTGAGTCCAGGACAGCTAAGGCTACACAGAGAAACCCTGTCTTGAAAACAACAACAACAAAACCCACAAACAAACAAACGCCACATTTCCCTGGCCCTGCCTGAGAAGAAAAGCCTAGGAAAGACTAGCCTGGGGCTGGAGAGATGGCTCAGAGGTTAAGAACACTCACTGTTCTTCCAAAGGTCCTGAGTTCAATTCCCAGCAACCACATGGTGGCTCAAAACCATCTATAGTAAGATGTGGTGTGAATGCAGGATGTTGTATAAATAATAAATAAATCTTTAAAAAAAAAAAAAAAAAAGACTAGCCTGTTGTTCTGTTGCTATGGCGGGCAGGGTGGACATCTGCTGATTCAGCTTCCCCCTCTTCCCTTCGAAGTAATGGCTACCGATGGCCGGCCTGGTAAAGGCATTCACTAAGTTCCTGCCTTCCCCTCTCCCTGAAGCCAGCGGTCTGCAGGTACAGAAGGGAGAGCCCTTCTCTACTCTGCTAGCCTCTGTCAGGTTCCGGGTGCCATGCTTGCCTAACTCCAATTCTGTCCCTTTACACAGCGGTGGATAGAGGCTAATCCTCCAGTGAGCCTATCCCTTAATCATCTATTTTAGCACACAGACAGACTCTCCCAGAGCAGCAAGAACCTGGGAAACAGACGTCAGGCCTAGCACCCCATCTTAGAGCAAGAACAAGTCCCACAGCCTAGAACTTCCCACGGCCCCAAAATCTGAAGTCCTTCCTAAACGCTAACTTCAGCTCAAAGGTTCAGCTCCTCATCAGGGTGTGCACACAGGCAGAAACTTTCTCCACCACGTTTTCTTTTCTCTTTGTCTTCTCTTTCCCAACACTACTCTTAATCCCCCATTCAATTCACTGCTCCTGGCAGGGAGCCAGTATTGTTCAGGCCGACTCTGGTCTTGTCCTCCCTCCTCCTTCCCACCCCGCGGTGGAGACCTACAGCAGCCCCTGCGGGTCAGAGCACAGCCCCCACTGCTGGCCCCGCCCAAGCCTTGAAAGTTGAGAGTCTGGGTTTCTCAGGGCCTCACTTATTCTGAAGGCCATCAGCTTGAGAGGTAACTAGAACGCCCCCTCCCCGCAGCTGCTCTGCCCCCAGCGGCCACTCCCCCTCCTAGCTGTTTGAGGTAGGCTCTACGGGACGGCGGCGGGGTAAGCCCCGCCCACCCGAGCTCGGGCTGGAGGCCCAGAGCCCTTCGCTCTTTCTCCCTGCCCTCCCGCTTCTTCCTGTAGCTCCCACTCCTGCTGCGGCCTAAAGCTCGCTCTGAGGATTGTCCAGGGCGGGATCAGGACCGAGAACCAAGTAAATCCAGTCTGCGTGCTTCCTGAACAGGCTTCTCCCTCCCTCTGGTGGCCACTCTCTGAAGCACAGTTATTATTATTATTATTTTTTAATTTGTTAGCATACAAAGAAATAGATTTCATTGTGAGATTTTTGACGCATATATATCATCATACATTGTTCTTACTTGCACACACACACACACACACACACACACACACACACACACCCCTTTCCTCCTCTTCTTCCTCTTGCCAGTCCTCTTCCTTATCTTCATTATTAGCTTGAGAGATGCCCGAGAATTAGTTAAAGTACACTTCCAGGTGTGACTGGAGCGGGAGACATCCAAGAGACTGGGGGCTAGATGTAGCCCTGGAACTCACAGAGATCCTGATTCAAAATACAAAAAAAAAAAAAACAGACAAAAACCCAACAGCAAATAACCAGTAAGAGAGGCCCTGTATCGATGGCTCACTGGTTAAGAGCAGTTGCTGTTCTTCCAGAAGACCTAGGTTGGATTAACAGCATCCACGTGGTGACTCACAACCATCTGTAATCCTGTTCCAGAGAATCTAATGCCTTCTTCTGGGCTCTTCGGACACCAAGCATGTATATAGGCCACAGACATACATTCAGGCAAAACACACACTCACACACACACACACACACACACACACACACATACACGGGGAGAGAGAGAGAGAGAGAGCAATGATATAAGCCCAATACAGGCAGTCTAGAGGGTAGAGAGAGCAAGGCTGGCGAACTTGAGTGAAAGTTGCAGCCAAGGCACCCACTCAGGAAGGATGGAGCTTAGTGCCCTTTCTATTTTGTAGCATCTAGCCCCCAACCCTTTGTATGATGCCCTCCCAGACACACCTGAAGTGTGCTTTCTCTAGTCCCGAGTATCTGTCAAGCTAATGAAGTTAAGAAAGAGGGAGAAAAAGAAGAATGGTGTGAGTGTGTGTGAGTGTGTGCACGCCAAATAATAACAAAGTATAATGACATATACATGCCAAAATCTCACAATGAAACCAACTTCTTTTCATACTAACAAATAAAAAAGATCAACTGGGTTGGAGCAATTAAGACTGTTGGCTGTTCTTCCTGGGTTCTATTTCCAGCACCCCATATGGCAGCTGGCTCACAACTATCTGCACCTCAAATCCAGGGAATCTGACACCCTCTTCTGACATCTAGGAAGATGGAAGATGGTAGATCCCCTGGAGCTAGAGTTACAGGTAGTTGTGAACGGTCATGTGGGTGCTGAGCACTGAATCCAGGTCCACCACAAGAGCAGTAAGTGCTCTTAACGGTTTGCCACCTCTGCAGGTCCCCACCCTATTGAGGTGAAGAGGTGGAGCATTGAGGAGGGGATAAATTCAGATTGGGATCAGATCCCTCTGCCCACTTCCTGCAATGATTCTCTGCTGTTTTGCCTTCCTCTGTCCCATGATGTCATTCGTGGCATCTTCCAGACCTTTTTGGACACTTTGGGATATAGAAAAGTCCTGGATAGTGCTTTAGCATGTGCAAGCCTTAGCACTACAAATGCAACAAAACAAAACAAAACAAAAACAAAAACTGAATAAACAAACACTCTCAGTCTCCAGTCCCACAAGGAAGCACTTTCACAAGGGCCAGGTGTAGTGTACACACTTGTAATCCCAGCACTAAGGAGACTAAGGCAGGAGGATGGCAAATTAGAAGTTAGTTTGTCTCAAAACTAAAACAAAAAAACCAAAAACAAAAACAAAAACAAAAAAACAGCTCTTCTTTATTTGCTAGCCAAGGTGTGGCCCCAGGGAAAGAGAAGGCAGAGTGAATTCTTTGTCTTCATCTGCCCTTTCATGGCAGAAGGACAGTGGTGCCACCTGCCTGGCACTGGGATGGCTTCCCTTGACTATAGCCCTCCTGGGGTACTCCAGAGCCTTCTCTCCTGGGATGCCTTCCCTTGGTCAGGGAGGCTCAGGGGCCAGGGAAGCAAGCCTGTGCCCGAGTCCTCCAGAGAGGCCTGCTCCAGAAATCCTTCCATAGGAGACTGTGCCCACTCTTTCTTGAATGGTGACATCCTCTTCTGGGCAGGTGTGGAAAGCAATAGCTGTCCTGCCTTTGACCCATCAGTCACTCTGTGCTCCACTACTACTAAGACTTTCCTTCATGTGCCTGATGGGGTAAAGCCCTTCAGGCAGGCCTGGAAACTTCTTTGAGGACGTTCATCCTAGTTAGGTTTCTGTTGCTATGATACACACCATGACTTAAAAGCAATTTGGAAAGGAAAGGGTTTATTTCATCTTATAACTCCCAGGTCACACTCCATCACTGAGGGAGGTCAGGGCAGAAATTTAAGGTAGGAACTAAAGCAAAGGCCAGGGAGGACCACTGCTTACTGGCTTGCTCCTATGGCTTGTGGTGAGAATTCTGGTTTCTTTAAAAAACACAGAAACATTATGGAAATATGTTTTCATTGTAATCCCAGGTGTGGAGATATAGGGCTGCTTCAAAGCAGCTGACTATGATTTGCCTTGTGCTTTAGCAAAGATTTTATGATTTTGTCAGTTGCATATAGTTTCTGAGATTGTGTGATGTTTGAAATTCTGGGGACTTTTCAGAGGGTTTATAAATGCTAGGGCACTGATAGGTGGGTTGTTGTTGGTTGGTTGCAGTTTGTTAAGTAGTTGTGCAAGAAGCAAGAAGAGGAAGAATAGAATGAGATGGAGAAGGAAGAGGAGAAGGAGGAGAAGGAGAAGAAATTAGATATCCTGATGGCGAAATCAAACTTACCCCAAGGAACTCGATACCCCTAATCAACAGGAAGTAGCCTAACAATAATGTCACTCCTTTCCTCTCTATCCTTTCTTCTCTCCTATCTAGTGTTAGGGAGTTGAAAGGGTGAAAGAAAAGGAGTAGAAAAAGGTGGAAGTAAAAAGGACCCACAAAGTAGCGAACACCAGTTACAAGTGGTGCCTAGACTTGGGGCTAGGCAGAATGGGAAATTTGATTTCAAATGTAAAGGAAACAGCAGGGGTTGAAGGAAGGATATTTTGTTTCACAATCCCAGCAAAAACTTATTGTGGCTGCAAAGTGGGATATCCCCCACTTTGCTCCCAGAGAAAAATTTCTGATTTTTTTTTCTTTTCCTTCTTCCTACATTCTGTTTCAAAGAAGTTGGAAGAATGCCTGAGCAGTTGGAAAAATTTTGGGTGGAAATAAAAGAATCTGAGAAATAAAAATTGGCTGAAACAGGAAAACAAAAATGTTCACTCTACTCTCTCTTTTCTGAAAGTGTTGCAGAATTGGCAGAACAACTGGGAAAAATTGCAGGTAGAAGTGGAAGCACCTGGGAATGGAGAAACACTGGAAAAGAGAGAACAAGAACTATCAGTCCTAGTGGCTGAGCAAGAAAGTGGGAGTTTCTCACAGGAGAAAAAAGAAAAAGAAACTGAGCCAGAGAATGGTCAGTTCAGAGAAAAGCTGAAAAGGCAGGAGGACAGTCTGATGAAACAGCTTGTTTTAAGAGAAAAGATTAATATCGAACCAGAGTGGGAGGAGGGGCAGCCCAGGGTTACTAGATCACCAACATCAGCTTTCCCAGTGGTCATACAGCATGCCTGCTAACAGTGTGGAACAAGGTTATGACATGATAGAATGCTGTCCTTCAGAAATAATAGATCTAAGGCATTTTAAAGAGGTAGTGGTTATATGTGGAATGCCTTATGTGAAACAAATTCTAAATAACTGGGCTACTCAAAAATAGAATTATTCTCCAAGACTGGAAGGGACTGGTGAAAGCTGTAATAGATGCCAGTCCACAGTTGCAATGGTTAACATGGTGGAGGAAAGAAGCCTAAATATTGAACATTGAAACAGCTTGAGGGGAATGAATAACAGTGTAAAGGATCAGTTGCTGGGTGAAGATCAGTAGTCTGACAACAAGAACAGATTCAATTTGATGATGCTACTATGAACAATGTTTCTTAGTGACTTTAAGAGCTTGGGACAAAGTTGAGGAGCCTGGTAAAATGTTGACCTCATTTACTAAGATTATACAAGTTTCTGGAGCAGACTTCATTGAATTTTTACAAAGATTAGTCTCAGCTGTGAACAAAGCTGCATTAGACCCTGACACAGACAGGTGTTGATAGAAACCTTGGCATATGAAAATATGAATACAGAATATGAAAAAATTATTAGACCATTAAAGGCATGAGCACTGCCTATGGACTAACGGATAAGGGATATGACTGGTATTGGTTCTAATGTGTACCATGCTAATATCATAGGTCAAGCTACAGCTAGAGGTCTCTGATATCAAAATCCCAGTGCTTTGGTACCAGAAAATATAGTCATTTGAAAAGAGACTGTAACCCAGTTGATAAAGGTCTCAGATCTCAAAATGTCTAGTGTGTTAACTGTGAGAAATATAGTACTTTGCACACTGGAAAAGTGAACAAGCCATTTCTAGTGGTAATGGTTTTTCTAAATATAAACCAGAAAGAAGGTCTAGACTTCCAGGGGTGTGCAGGCAATGTGACAAGGATTGCCATTGGACCAATGACTGTAGGTCCAAGAGGGACACTCAAGGCAATTTCTTGCCATTGGGAAATGGCCTTGGGGCTTGAGGCCCCACAGCAAAAATTATAAGCCATTTCAGACAAGAGCAGCCAAGGGTCATCAGGTTATAGAAAAACAAACAAACAAACAAACAAACAAACCAAACAACTGTGGAATTAAATCAGTCTATATACTATAAGGGATGTGTTAACATCAGAATGGAAGCCAGCAAATGTTTTGTGTTGAGAATACAGATTTCCTTATATTTCCACAAGAAATGAAAAGCTGTGGGTATCATCAATATTTATAAAAATTAGAACTGAGCAGAAGAGGTCTCCTGAAAACCCTGGCCACTGATTCAAAACAGCACTTCAGTTCATTGAAAATGTTTATAGTTTCCTGCTTTATACAGCAAAATTAATGGCTTAAAACAAAAGGGGGAAATGTAGTGAGAATTTTGGTTTCTTTAAAAAACACAGAAATATTATGGAAATATGTTTTCATTTTAATCCAGGTGTGGGGATACAAGACTGCTTCACAGCAGCTATGATTTGCCTTGTCATGATTTTGTCAGCAGCAGATAGTTTCTGTGATTCTGTGATGTTTGCAAATTTGGGAACTTTTCAGAGGCTATATAAATGCTAGGGCCCCAAGAGCCATGGTGGGTTGTTGGTTGTTGTTGTTCAGGGTTTGTTAAAAAAAAAGAAAGAAAGAAGAAATTAGATATCCTAACACTGAAAATCGAACTTGCTCCAAGGAGCTTGATGCTCCTAATCAGCAGGAAGTAGTCTAACAATAATGTTGCCCCCTTTCCTCTCTATCCTTTTTTTTTCCCCCTCTCCTATCTGGTGTTAGGGGGTTGAAAGGGTAGAAGAAAAGAAGGGCAGGAAAAAAAAACCTCACAAAGTAGCAAATGCCAGCTAAAATGGCTCAATCAGCTTGCTTTTTTATACAACATGGGATCACCTGCTCAGAGGTGACACTGCCCTCTGTGGACTTTCGCCTACAACATTAATTATTAATCTAGAAAATGTGGACAGAGATACACCTGCCTCTGCTTCTGGAATGCTGGGATTAAAGGCATGAACCACCACCCACTTTTAACCCCAGCACTAGGGCAGTAGACACAGTCTGGTCAACATAGTGATTTCCAGGTCAACCAATGTTATAATACAAGATGTCTCAAAAACAAAACAAAGAAGAGAAATTGGCACTACAGACTTACCTACCAACCAAACCAATGGAGGCAATTCCTCAACTGGTGCTCCTTTTTCCTAGATGACCCTTATCCTGTGTCCGTTTAACAACAACAAAATGAAACAAAACAAAACAAACATAAAACACAACCAGGCATAACAGTAGTCTGATACTTGCAGGAGGTTAGCCACAGCCCTGAGACATACACAAGTCACAGTCATTAAATATTATTCCAAGTTCCCTCCTGTTCATCTCTATCTGGGATAAAATCAAACCATCCAGAACCTTGCTCACTATGTCCACAACAAGTGGAGGGAGGCTTGTTGTTGGGAGGGTATCTTACATAATTTATATTCTTTTTCTACTTTTATGAGCCATGTGGTTGCTGGGAATTAAACTCAGGACCTGTGGAAGAACAGGCAGTGTTATTAACCTCTGAGCCATCTCTCCAGCCCTCTTTTCTCACTTTCAGAAAGCCATCTACTATTGTAAGATTAGAGCAGGCTGCGGTCTCCTACAACTTCAGCTCTTCACTAGAGCTGCTCATCTTTCTTCTCCTCTTTACTTTCTTTTGCTATTGACTTTTAAAACTAAAGCAAAATTTTACCTTTGTCCCTATTAAATACCACCATGGAAAACAGTGGTGGCTCAGTGAGTACAGGCACCTGCTGCCAAGCCCTGGAACTCACATAGTGAGAGGAGTGCCAATCCTGCAAACTGTCCTCTGACTTTCACATGTACACTGTAACACATGTGTACATATAAAACCATAAGGACTTTCTATGCCTGTGCCAGCTCTGAATAATGACATAGAGGCTTATGTTTATTAGCTTACATCTTAGCTTATTTTTGTTCCCAATTAGCTCTTATAACCTATGTTAACACATTTGTATTAATCTGTGTTCAGCCACATGGCTCCTTTACCTCTCCTCAGTTTCATATGTACAACTTCCTCCATGTCTGGTAGGTAAATTCTCCCACATCTGCTTCTTTACCAGAGTCGCTGTCTCTACTAGAAGTCCTGCCTATTCTCTCCTGCCTTTATTATAGGCTGTTAAGCTTTTTATTTAACCAACCAGAGGTGATGGAGAATAATGTTTACAAAATACTGAGGCAGAAGATACTTCATAAAAATTACAATACTGAAGTCTGGCCTGTACTCAACTCTGTAGGTATAGAAATCAACATTTGAATAATACAAGAACAATCTTTGCATAGCAAACATCCAACACATACCTGCATGCAATTCACAAAATAAAATGTAATAAAAACATAAAGTTTAAATACCTAGCCGGGTGTGGTGGTGCATGCCTATAATCCCAGCACTTCGGGAGGCAAATCTCTGTGAGTTTGAGGCCAGCCTGGTCTGCAAAATGAGTCCAGGACAGCAAAGGCTTTACACAGAGAAACCCTGTCTCAAAAAACCAAAACAACAACAACAACAAAATTTAAATACAATCTATTACTATTTATTTTCTTGTCTCCCTAGTGGCTGGGGTTAGCTCTGAACTCACTGTGTCACTAGGTACCCAGGTATCCTTGAACTCTTTTTTTTTTTTTCTAATTAATTGTTTTTGTGTAGTTTTTTTCTTTTCTTTTCTTTCTTTCTTTTTTTTTTTTTTTTTAAGTGTACATGGGTGTTTTGCCTGTGTAGATACCTGTGTGCCACAAGCATGCAGTGGGGACACCAGAAGAGGACATTGGATCTTCTGAAACTAGAGTTACTGCCAGTTGTGAGCCACCAACTGGTCACTGGGACTTGAACCCGAATCCTCTGGAAGAGTAGCCAGTGCTCTTAACCTCTGAGCATCAGCCCCCATAAG
Organism: Meriones unguiculatus; assembly: GCF_030254825.1. Lineage (NCBI taxonomy): Eukaryota > Metazoa > Chordata > Mammalia > Rodentia > Muridae > Meriones > Meriones unguiculatus. The sequence continues at coordinate 191,091,956 of NC_083350.1, forward strand.
GACATAGAGTCTAGAGGGTGAGGTTTTATTTAATCATTTTGAGATAGGGTCTCTTTAAATAGCCCTGGCTATCCTGGAACTATGTAGACCAGCCTGGTCTCAAATTCACAGAGAACTGCCTGCCTCTGTCTCCTAAGTGCTGGGATTAAAAGCTTGGGACACCATGACTGGCTAAGATTTTGTTGTGATTTTGGTTTATTTATCTAGTTAGTTATGGTTTTTGGAGACAGGATTTCTCTGTGTAGCCCTGGCTATCCTAGAACCCACTCCATAGACCAGACTGGCCTTGAACTCAGATATTGTCCTGCTTCTTCCTCCCAAATGCTGGACTGGTTTATTTATTTTATGTATATAAGTGTTTGCCTGTGTATGTGTGCATGCCTAGTCCTCTTGAACGTCAGAAAAGGATTAGATCCTCTGGAACTGGGTGCTGGGAACTGAACCTGGATCCTCTGAAAGAGCAGACAGTGCTCTTAACTGCTGAGCCATCTCTCAGCCTTGTTTCTGACCTTTTGACCTCCTAACTGAACTCCCTGTATACTGGGATTAAGGATGTAGTACCAGGCCTAGCTCATTTCCCTCCTATTCTGTCAAGATCTCTCAATTTTTTTCATTATATGTAGATCTGATAAACATGATTTCTGCTTTATTCAAGGCTAAAATAAGAACACTGAGCATGGTTGAGTGCTTGTCTAGCATGCATGAAGCACTAGGTTCAGGCCCCAGCACTCTACCATGCCTACTTTCAATAGTCAGGAACAAGGGCAGGCTCCTTTCGAGGTTGCCCACAGAGCCCTTGGCTTGCTTAGGGATCTCTGTCACTGTTTTTCCATCTTGCTGTCTCTCTTTGTCTCTATTGCTGCCTTTCTCTGTTCCTGTCTTTGTGTCTCTGTCTCTCTCCACCTTACTGTCTTTGGTTCTCTTTCTGTATCTCTGCCTCTCTCTATCTCTATTTGTCTCTGTTATCTCTGTCTCTCCTTCAATGGCTGCTGATCTGCTTTGTACTTACCCACTTAGTGGCATGTGGGTCCGTATGCTGTGGCTCAGGGAAAATAATAATAATAAATAACAATAACTACACTGCATTTTAAGCCCTCACAGATTCCTCAAAGCCAAGAGAATACAGCTCAAAGATAGGGGACTTGCCTAGTATTCATGGTGCCCTGGGCTCCATCCATTCCACTCCAATCCTGTAACCAATGGAGCCTGCAGAGGCAGAGAGGAGGGCCCCTGGCCTGCGTAGGTCCCCTTGTTCTGGGACAAGATCTTCCCATACCACGTATTATCTGACTCTGAGGAAAAAAACAAACAAAACTATGAGGCCATGGTGACCCTCCTTACCAAACAGGCCCACAGGCTCCCTTTGAGGCAGGTTGTAACTTGTTTAAGGCTGTTGAGCTAGAAGAGGAAAAGTCAGAGCCACAGCCCCGTACAAGGCACAGTAGCATGAGGGCCAAATCTGAATACTTGCAGTCTCTTTAGAACATGGCAGGTGTGCAAAGACCTCTGTTGACAAGGGCAGAGTGGGACCTCTTAATGTTCTTTCTCCTGAGACCTCTTTGTGCCTGAGGAAAATTTTACATGACCCAGAGAAGTAGGTGTGTAACAGGCATACAAACCAAATGCTGATAATCACAGAAACATTTATGTTAAAGCAAATCTTTGGTATACAGATGATTTTTCCATTTATTAAAGATGAAAGCAGATTTTTCTGCTAATGGTAAGGATTTTTAAATTTATTTTTATGTAAAGAATTAAGTCTTAGCTGAGTGTGGTGGTACACCCCTTTAATCCCAGCACTCAGGGAGGCAGAGGCAGGCAGATCTCTGTGAGTTTGAGGTCAACCTAGTCTACAAATCTAGTCCAGGATAGCCAAGGCTACACAGAGAAACCTTATTTTGGAAAGTAACAAATAATAATAATAATAATAAATAATAATAATAAAAAGTTAAGTCTTGGGTGAACATTTGATACTTCAGGACCATGGTGGAACATCTTCAGTGTTTTCAGAGTTGATCCATACTTTATTTTTAAACATAGTTCATTATTATTTTTTAATATGTATATGTCTGGGCATGAGTGTCCACATTTGTGTGTGGATGGATTTGTGCAGGGGTCAGAAGCCTTTGACACACCTGGGTGGGTGCTGGGAACTGTACTTGGGTTCTCTGGAAGAGCAGGGAGTCTCTCAGTAGACGACTGCTGGGCGTCTCTCCAGCCCCTCTGATTTTGCAACTGTCAATGCTAAGAAAGCCAACTTGAATGGATGGTTATGCCCCTAGCAGAAGTATGGTTAGGGCCATTTCAGAAATTATTGGAAATGTGCTAATCTCAAGCCAAAGTTCACTGAATGATTTTTTTTTAAACCTTTTGAGACAGGGTTTTACTATGTAATTCTGGTTGTCCTGGAACTTGCTGGCTATGTAGAACAGGCTTACCTCAAAGTCAGAAATCTACCTGCTTCTGTCTCCTGAGAGCTGGCATTAAAGGGGTGTGCCACTAAATTGGCCTCATTGAATGAATTTTGATGAACTCCAGTCAACAACTCAAACAGCTGTATTTAAAATTTACATTTATGTGTGTGTGTGTGTGTGTGTGTGTGTGTGTGTGTACAGGTGCATGTGTGCCACAGTGTACCATGTGAAGGGTAACTTGTGGGAGTCAGTTCTCTTCTCACTGTGTGGATCCTGAACATCACGGCAGGAAACACGGCCGCAGGCAGGCCGGTATGGCACTGAAGCAGTAGTTGAGGGCTCACATCTCAATCCACAAGCACAAGGCAGAGGGAGCTACCTTAGTCTCTCTCAAAGCTCACTCCAGTGACACACCTCCTCTAACAAGGTCACACCTCCTAAATCCTTCTCAAACAGGCCCACCAATTGCGGATTGGGCCCAAGGGTCCCTTGTCATTTCACAGCTTTATTCCTTTCTTCTCTAGATGTCATCGTTAGCCACCAGGTGGCTCCCCTGAGTAAATGACAAAAAAGTTGTAAGAATAACAAAGGAGGAAAGTTTCTTGAGCCTTTGACATCCCTTGTCACTCTCTTCCTAATTCGGGGAGGGGAGGGCAACGGGGTGCCTGTGCGGGTATGAACTGGGCATTGAGTCTGTTAATATCAGCTGGGGAGACTAAGGCAATAGGATCTACAATTCTACCTCAGCCTCCGGAGCATTGGGAGGCTTCTCCCAGTACTAGTGGGTTCTTCCTGTGTCAGGCGGCGTCTCTGCAACGCTGCCCCCCTTGGGGTTGCGTATTTACTGTTTCACACAAAACACTGCATTGTCCGTTTTTTTCAACAGTTCATGAGCTTTTCAACACTGAGCCATTTTATAGATGAGAAACTGAGGATTTGAGTAAGGGTGTGTAGAGAAAGGAGGTTCGTAGGCCCATTTCTGTGCATCTTAGGGTGTTCAGGGGCGTTTGACTGTTTCTCAAGCTTCCCTCAAAAATCACCAGCATCGGACTTGATCCCCCAGGGCCAGGCAGCACTTTGGTTCTCCTCTTCTACGCCAAGATGAAGACGTGATCCAGGCTGCTTGTTGCGCTGAACCCTAAAGGGTTAAGTTCTGGGTGCCGCCCCTTTTCCGCCGGGCTGGCGGGTGTATGAATACCCTCGCTCCAGCTCTCAGCTGGAGTCCTCTGCTTCCGCTAGGTTAGGTCATTGTCGCCTCCTTTTTTCTCCCGGCTAAAAGCTCCCTGGGCCACTCCCTTCTACAGTGCTCGCCCTCGGGGGCCAGACCAGCGACATGGAAGGTTGCGTCGGAGAGGAATCTTTCCAGATGTGGGAACTCAATCGACGCCTGGAGGCCTACCTAACCCGGGTCAAGACGCTAGAGGAGCAGAACCAGTTGCTCAGTGCGGAGCTTGGGGGACTCCGGGCGCAGTCCGGGGACACCTCCTGGCGGGCTCGAGCCGACGACGAGCTAGCAGCCCTGCGGGTCCTCGTCGAAGAGCGCTGGCGGGAGAAGCACGCGGTCGAGGTGCAGCGAGACAACCTTGCCGAAGAACTGGAGGGCGTGGCGGGCCGGTGCCAGCAGGTGCGGCTGGCTCGCGAGCGGACCTGCGAGGAGCTCGCCCGCAACCGGCGCGCGCTCGAGGCGGAGGAGAGTGCGCGGGGCTGGCTGAGCACCCAGGCGGCAGAGCTGGAGCGCGAGTTAGAGGCTCTGCGAGCCGCGCACGAGGAAGAGCGCTCACACCTGAATGCTCAGGCAGTCTGTGCGCCGCGCCGGTCCCCCGCGCCGCCCCGCGGACCCCCTGCACGGGCCCCCGAAGTGGAGGAGCTGGCCTGGCGGCTAGGCGAAGCGTGGCGCGGTGCGGTGCGCGACTACCAGGAACGCGTGGCCCACATGGAGAGCTCGCTGGGCCAAGCCCGTGAGCGGCTGGACCGAGCAGTGAGGGGAGCTCGGGAGGGGCGCCTAGAGCTGCAGCAGCTGCAGGCTGAACGCGACAGTCTTCAGGGGCGCAGAGATGCCCTGGAACAGAGGTTGGAGGGCCGCTGGCAGGACCGGCTGCAGACCACTGAAAAGTTCCAGGTGAGAAAGGTCACCAACTCGGTTAAGACCAGGCTCTAGGAAGTGCTTGGGATGCTAAGAGGCCTTCAGGAAAGGGAGTGGGGGTAAGGGCAGGAGCAGCTGTATTCAGGAGCCCCTGCCCAGAGCAAGTACAGGCCCTAGACTTTCCTGTTCAGGCAGGGTAGGATGGAATTCTGAGACCTCGTCGCACAGTCCACTTAGAAGGCCTGCAGGCTGAGACCCACTGTAGCAACTCTTCATTCTTGGAATGGCAAGTTTCTTTCAGGCTGGTTCCCTGCGCCCTTCCCTATGTTATTATCAATCAGAAGATGCCCAGCACATGCTACCTCAGTGTCAGAAGGGCCCTAGCAACCATGATGAAAGAAGGAGGGATGAGCCACGACTGAACTTCTGTATCATGGCTTCTCAGCTCCCTGGAGCACATTCCAGAGGCCTGGGGGCACTCTCCCGCTCATATTGCACAGATGTAACCAACAGCTGAGAAAACAGCCTCTTGCCTGGCCTGCACATGGCCACCTCCCCACTCCTCTTGGAGAAGAAAGATTCCAGAACAACACGTGGGAAGTGGAGGAACCTAGCCTGCTATATTGAGCTGGGGACAGTGATGGCCCAACTGCTTTCCTTCCAAGTCCTTCCAAGCTGATTCGATAAATTGATGGAAATAAATAAAGGAAAATTACTTTTCCTTCTGTTTCCACTTTATCCCCTCTTCCTCTCTGTAACTCATTTCCTCTCCTTTACCCCATTCCCTCCTGTGGGAATCGGATTCTCAACATGTGCTACCATTTAATCAGCACCCTCAAGAGCAGCCTGGTCTAGGAGAGGCCTGGAGTGATCCCTGTGCTGCTCTGGGAGATCCAGTCCAGTGCTCTGGGCAGGGAGGACATAGGTGCAAGGAGAGTAGTCTGCCCTACAAAGAAGTGAGCAGAAAGGGTCAGGACCCAGAGGGGAGGCCCTTTCCACTCACACTTATGGCTTGTTTTGCAGCTGACTGTGGAAGCACTGGAACAGGAGAAGCAGAACCTACAGAGCCAGATTGCTCAGGTCCTGGAAGGTGGGCAGCAGCTGACACACCTCAAGATGTCCCTTAGTATGGAGGTGGCTACATACAGGTACATAGCTGTACACATAGGCTGACTCCTTGGGTGAAGGGCTCAGGAACTTGGCTATGTACTTTCTGTGACTCTCAACTATGGCTCTGTAAAAATATTTATTTTATTTATGTGTATTTGTGTATGTGCTTCATGTGTATAGGTACCCTAAGAGGCGGGAAGAGGGCATTGGGTCCCTTACAGGTGGTTAAGAGCAGCAAGCATCCCTCAGGGATGGATCATGACCTGGAAGAGTAAGCTGAAACAATTCCTTTCCCTTTCAAGTTGCCTTTTGTCAGAATGTTTTTATCACAGCCACAGAACAGCAAACTAGAAAAAAAAAGTTGCTGTTTTTTTCAAAATAAATAAAACTAGGATTTTCAAAGTTAAAAAAAAAAAAGAGCAGCAAGCACTCTTAACCTCTGACCATCTGCTCAGCCCTCAGATTCACTTAAACTTTTTCTTTTACATTTCTTTCTTTCTTTCTTTCTTTCTTTCTTTCTTTCTTTCTTTCTTTCTTTCTTTCTTTCTTTCTTTCTTTCTTTCTGTATTTGTCTATATCCAGCTTGGCAGCTGGGACTGTTATCCACTAAGCCATCTTACTGGGCCACCTCAGCTGTCACTTTCATACCTAGACTTCCACCTGAGCCTCCTAAAGAGACAACTCAGTCTTCAGGGAGGGATCAGAGGTTACAGGCACCTGCAGCTGACTTCTCTCAAAGACAGGCAACCTCCAGTTTCTGTGCAAACATCCTGGGTACACCTGGGCAGTCTCAGGAAAGAGAGTTTGCAGGTGTGCCTGATCATGTGGACCTGACCTGGGCCTCAGCTGTGTCTAGGGTAAAAGCTGATCTGAGTTCCTAGCCTTCTATTTCCTTTCAAGCTCCAGTGTCACTGGCTCTGCCCAGCTCCCTGCCCTTTTTCTGGTTATTTCAGAAAGACCTAGTGGAACCGTTCTGGTTGTATAGCCTCTGCATGTGTCTCTTGTGAGAAAAGGCCGATGCCGGGGGCAGAGGATATCACTCCAGAGTATGGGGTCAGGATAGGATGTCCCTCTTCTCCAGAATACACTGGCATGAGCTAGGTGTAGGGGAGGAGTGGGAGGTAGGGCCCAGAGAAGGAAAGCCAGTCTGGGAGCCAGTCTAAGAAGGACGAGGCAAAGGCTGCGGGAGGACAGAAGAAAAGCTGCAAATGTGAGCACCAAATGTGTTCAGAGGTCATGAGCAAAAACTAGAGACTAGTTCAGAATCCCCTTTGAATTAATTTTTCTTGTCTCCTCCAATGAGCTCCATAGGCCCCTGAGGCAGGAGCATGAATCGAAAGACCTCTGTCCTGAAGGGTTTGCAATCCTAAAATGAGGGCCTTACCCTCAGTCAAGCCTCTTGGGGGAAAGGTCCACGCAGTGCTGAGGAATGTAACCCTCTGGGGTCTGAGGTTTGAAAAGGATTTGGAGAGGGGAGCTGAATTCATCTGCTTTTGTTTGTCGTCAGCTCTGGGGGCAGAGGAGGGAGCCATCCCGTGGGAACAGCCTGAGAATTCCCACTTCCCCCGAGGAGCCCCTCCCTTCTCAGGCCCTTCAGAGGGTAGTGTGGACAAAAGGCAAAATTAGCATGATAATCAGCCTCCCTCCCGGAGGGTGAGGTCATCGGCCTTGGCCTTGGGTGGGGAGGCGTCTCAGATTGATCTGAGGCGTCTGATCTAAGAAGTGTTCTTTTGGCTCTGTGTCTGACTGTGGGAATCTGCATGTGAGGTCCCCCTGTGTCTCAGCTCTGGCTGTTACCAAGTATATGATGTTTGTAGGCATATGACTGTGTGGCTTTCGTAAGACAATAGTCATAGTAAAGAGTGAGCCTGCAGTGTCAGGACTTGCAGCCTCAGTTGGGGCTAATCCCATTTTTTTCCTCTCCCCTCTAGGACTCTGCTGGAGGCTGAGAACTCCCGGTTGCAGACACCTGGCCGAAGTTCCCAGGCTTTCCTTGGCTTTCAGGGTAAGAAGTAGGGCCAGCTGCTCCTGGAAGCTCTACCCTTTTCTCTTGGAAGATGTTTCCTAAGAAGCACCAATCTAAGTCTTCACTCCCTGGTCCCCACCACACCAGTGTTCCCAGTCTAGCCAGCAGGGAGTCAGACAAAATGGCTGGTGTAGTATGGCCAGTGTGAGGGCTGCTCTCTGGTGAGGTCAGGGCATACTTACAATGTTTCCTGCTCTGCTTTTCCAGACCCCAAGCTGAAGCTGCATTTCCTTGGGACACCAGAGAACCAGCACCTAGGATCTGTGCTCCCTGTCCTCAGCCCAACATCCCTCCCTTCCCCCTTGCCTGATACCCTTGAGACTCCTGTGACAGCCTTTCTGAAGACCCAGGAATTCCTTCAGGCCCAAACCCCAACCTTGGCCAGCACTCCCATCCCACTCATGTCTGAGGCTCCTTGTCCTTCTACAAATGCAGAGATCAGAGCCCAGGATGGTCCTCTTTCTCTGCTCCAGACACAGGGTGGGAGCCAACAGGCTCCAGAGCCTCTCTGTGCTGAAGCCACAGTGCCTATTTCTACTGAAGGCCCCTCAGAACTAGAGGAGCCTGGGGGCAAACAGCCAGGCCACTTCCCTGAGGATCCAGCCTCCTTGGCCCCATCCCTCAACCCTCACCACCCTATTTTAGAGGATAAAGATGGAGAATTCAGTGAGTCTAGAGTATCTAGCATGTTCCAGGAAAATGAAGGGCAAATCTGGGAGCTAGGAGAGAAAGAAGCAGCCATAGAGGCAAAAGCAGAAAACAGCTTAGCACAGGAAACACAAGAAGGTGGTCTAGACACTGAAGAAATCCAGGATTCTCAGGGTCCTTTGCAAAAGGAAACAATGGAGGCTGTAGGAGAGAAGCCATTGATGTGTCTGAAAACCCAGAGCCATGAGACACAAGGGAAGGAGAATTGCAGGTCTCTGAGGTCTGTAGAAAAGAACCTGGAAACACTAAAAAGCCCAGAAAAAGAAAAACAAACACTACTGAAGTCTCTAGAAGAAAAGGATGTAGAGGCAGAGAAAACTCTAGAAAATGGGGTTTCTGAACTATCTAAGCCTTTAGAAAAAGAAGTTGCAAGAATCAGGGATCAAGAATTAATGTCTCCTGAAGGTAAACTGGAGACAGTTTCATTTGTAGGAAAGGAAAATCAAGAAGTAGTGAAGTCTTTAGAAGAGGGGGACTTAGAGTTGTTGACAGCCTTTAAAAAGGATAACCAGCATCCACTGGGGGGTCCAGAAGAAGAGGACCCGGTGTTTGAGAGAGCTATAAAACCAGAGGACCAGGAGTCCCTGAGGTCTCTAGAAGAGGAGGACCAGGAGGCATTTAAACCTCTGGAGAAAGAGAATCTAGAGCCATTAAGATATGAAGAAGCAAAAGACCAGATGATTGAGAGACTGGTAGAAAAAGAGGATCAGAAGTTCCTGAGGTCTCTAGAAGAGGAGGACCAGAGGATTGTGAAACCTCTAGAAAAGGAGAATCGGGAATCTCTGAGGTCTCTTGATGAAAACCAGGAGACCATTATACCACCAGAGAACATGAACCAGAGGCTACTGAGATCTCTAGAAATAGAAAAGGAGGAGCAGAAAATTGTGAAACCTCTAGAAAAAGTGAGTCAGGACTCCCTTGGGTCTCTAGAAAAAGAGAGTGTGGAGCCACTGAAATTTCTAGAAGACGACCAGGTAATTGAGAACCTGTTAGCAAAAGAGACTCATGAGTCCCTGGGGTCCATTGAAGATAGAAACCAGGAGACTGTTGCACAACTGGAACTTGAGACCCAGGATTCACTGAGGTCTCTAGAAGAGGAGGACCAGAGGATTGTGAAACATCTAGAAAAAGAAAACCAGGAGTTCCAAAGGTCTCTAGAAGAGGAAGAACAGATGACTGAGAGATCTTTGGAAAGAGAGAACCATGAACCACTAAGTTCTGTAGAAAAAAAGGACCAGATGATTGAGAACCTGCTAGAAAAAAAGAGTCAGGACTCAGTGAAGTCTACTGAAGATGAGAACCAGGAGACTCTGGGAAAACAAAATCCAGAGTCAGGACAGGACCAAGAGATACAGAGACTTGAACAAGAGACTCATCAGACACCAAGGGCTGAGGAGGTTGACCAGATGGCAGCCAAACCACTGGAAAAAGTGGATTCAGAGTTATTGAAGCATCTTGGGAATGACAAGGAAATAGTTGGATCTCTTGAAAAAGAGATTCAAGAGTCACTTGTGTCACTGAAAGAAAGAAGTATGGAGCCAGTGAAGTCTTCAAAAACAGAGAACACAGAACCATTGAAGAATGTACAAGAGGATTTGGAAATAATGAACTCTATAGAAGATCAAGAGCCATTGTGGTCTACAGAAGTGACTAGAGAGACAATGAAACCTCTAGAAAATGAAATTCAAGAATTACTGGGGTATGTGGATGAGAACCAAGAGACACTGAGACCCCTTGAAAGGGAGAATAAAAAAATGAGATCTCTGGGCAAGTGGGACCCAGAGACTGTGGAGTCTCCAGAAGGGATAGAGGAGAGACAGCAGCACCTGGAAGGGGAAGAATGCCTAGAGATGGAAAAGCACCAAGAATCACTGAGGTCTCTGGGAGAGGTGGGGCAACTGTCTGGGTCTGGAAATCAACACCAACAACAAAGGTGGGAGGATGTGGTGGTGGAGAATGGAGCAGTGGGTCAGGACCCACCTCTAGGTAAAACAGGAATAGAAAGTGAGGATGAGGCAGAGCTATGTCTGAGTGGGCAAGATGATAAGGAAGAAGCTGCAGAGGAAAGGAAGCTGCAGCAAGACATTGTGAGGGAGGCCTCTAGTCTGGGGAGCTCTGAGATGGAGGAGCAGAGGGTTCCTGCTGAGGATGGTAGCAGAAAGAGCAATGCTGAGGCCCTGGAGGGACAACCAGAGCAGATGGGGACCCTAGAAGTCCTAGCTACTCAGGGAATGCTGGAGGTGGCAGAGCAAGATGAGGATATAGCCCAAGCAGGTGAACAAGACTCCAGAAAAGTGACTCTGGGGTTAGAGGCTGCTGGAGGCCAGGCTGCTGCTACCGGAGCTGGACCAGGACTGGAGCAGGAAGTGGTAGAGCTGGAGGACCCAAGGCATCTTGCCAGTGACCTATCCCTGGGGGAGGAAAGTGTGAAGGCAAAGATAGCTCAGGGCTTGGAAAGACCTGGAAAAGAACCAAAGGAGGCAGGTGCTCTGGAATCAGAGATCCTCAAATTGCCCAAGACTAACAGTGCTGCTCTGGAACACAAGGGCTGCAAAGAGGCAGAGCCTGCGGTGGGCTGGAGAGTAGAGGAGGCCTCAGTGAAGACCTCAGACCATGAGGGCACTGATGTCCCTCAGCCCAGGTCCCCAGAGACAGAGGAAGATGAGGGCACACAGGCAGCACTGATAACCCCTGGTCCCAAGCTTATGGAACCCTGTTCGCCCATCCAGGTCCTGAAAGATGACTATGAGCAGCATCCCCACGCTGAGGGGACCCAGGAGACTGGGTGGCAGCTAGAAGGTGGGTGTGAAGCACTGGAAAGGGCAGACGATGATCAGGAGTTTGGTCTTGGGGAGATCCCTGAGGGCCTCCGGGACTGGGAGGAGAATAGAGAAGAAAGTGAGGCTGATGAGCTAGGGGAAACTCTCCCTGACTCTACTCCCCTGGGTCTCTACCTGAGGTCCCCTGCCTCCCCAAAGTGGGACCTGGCTGGAGAGCAGAGGCTCTCCCCTCAAGGGGAGGCCAGGAAGGAAGGCTGGAGTCCTGCTGTCCTGATTACTCAGGGCCTCAGCAACCCACCAGAGGAGGAACAAGGCCATGACTCTGAGCTGTCATCTGAGGAATTTGAGGACCTGGCAGCTGAGGCCTCTCTTCTTCCAGGGGTTTCCAAGGAGGTGGCAGATGATCTGGGCCAGGTGCCCCCAGTACTGGATCCTACATGCTGGGATCAGGGTGAGGAGTCTGATGGATTTGCTGATGAGGAAGAGAGTGGGGAGGAGGGAGAGGAAGAAGAGCATGAGGAAGGAGCAGAGTCAGGGACTCAGTGGTGGGGGCCAGGGACCTCTGGTGGCAGCTTCAAGGTCCAGGATATCACCCAAAGAAGGGACCTGGGACATGAATCTGTGGATGTCAGTGGTCCCTGGCATGATGGCTTGAGAGGTGCTGCAGCTAACATCCCTCAGTCTGCCCTCGAGACTGTGTCTCAAAACAGTGCTGAGTCTTCTGGGTCAGAAGGGTCTGAGTCTATTTCCTTGGAGGGGGAGGATAAAGTGCCCGACCATTGGGGTGCCCCCCAAGAGATGACTGGCATGGTCCCAGGGGCAGGAGATAATTTTGATGCCAGTGGCCAGGGCCCCAACCTGGAGTCAGAGCATGTGAATGGGAGGATGGAGAATGGACTAGAGCAGTGTGAGGAACAGGGGCTTCTGTGTGGGGAGCAGGATCAAGGACTCCCTTTACAGGAATTGGAGGTAGGTAGCCTAAAGGCCCCTTTGGTAGGGTCTCCTGTGCACCTAGGCCCAAGCCAGTCCCTGGAGTTTCCTCTGAGTGGAGCTGATGGAGATTCCTGGTCCTCAGGGGAAGACTAGGGAATGCTTCTCTGACACTGAGGACTTAATGTGGGATGTTCTTCTCTGCTCTGGGCCCTCACTCTTAGCTTTGATAACTTGACCTGTGGTGTCTGTCCTGGAGAGGTATGGCTGGATGAGCAAGATGAGATCCTACTTGTACCATCCTGAAGGGTTTATTTTTGTCAGCTGAACCCCTGTAGTTCTAGATCCCCTTTCTTCTATGGCTCACATGCTGGAAGAGGCCTGGGCCTAGAGCTTTTCCCATGAGGCTTTTCTGGCTCGACAGCTCTGTCTATAATAGTGCCATCCCCACAAGGTCTGGCCCAGCCTATGCCCAGAGGAGCTGAGGGCAGCAAATATGACCAACCCCTTGTCTCATTTCAGCCTGCTGAGATCTTGTTTTGCTCTTTCTTGCTTGAATAAAGTTGTATTCCCACTTACAAAGTCTGGCTGCTTTCTTCTAGCCTTCAGGGGATCCCCCTGGTTGAGAAGCACTGGAGTGGAGGGACTGGGAGAGGAAGCAGAAGCCAGGCCTGGAGGGGCTGCCTCTTGGAGAGGCCAGGTTGTCATCTGTGCCCACAGCACTGATTACAGGGTCCTCCCCCATGAATGTCCTAAGTAAGGCTTTAGTGTCTCCAGCATAATTAGCCCCCTGGTTACCAAACCCAAACAGTTGTCTCGCCTCTGATGACAGACTGGGTTGGAGTAGGGGGAGGGAGGAGAGAGGCCTCACCTGTGCAGTCTCAGGTCACCAGTTACTTTCTCTGAACTTTAAACTCAGCCACACACATGGGGAAGCTGGACTGCCCTATGCTTTGGGTGGTCTCCTGGGGCTGGGAGAACAGGGGAGAGGCCAGGGAAAGCCTGTTCAGTCAGTAACTGAGGTCTGCCATGGCACTTTCCATACATGCTGAAGCAGGAGACAGGGAAGAAAGGATAGCAGAGCCAGTGGAATGTGAGGGAGCTGCCAGGTGAGAGCTTGTTGTGTGCAGTGTCAGGAGTGCTAGGTCCTGCCTGAAGGCTTCTCTCCCAACACCTGTACAGGGCATGCAGATGCCAGAGGTTCCTAGATTTAGGTGCCCACAGACCTCAAAGTTGGGGTACCCAAATAGAGAGCACCTCTTAGGTAATCTCTGCATGGAAGAGGACCAATTCCCAGATGCTTGTTTGATACCTCTGTGGGGAAGGTATTAGCGGGCCCACACATGGAGGCCATCACAAGCCAAGAGCAGGTTCCTTCTCTTTTTAGGATTGAGAGTTCCCAAAGAGGGTAGACAAGGGATGTCCTAGCCAACTGGCACTGTGGGCTCCTATGTGCACACCCTTCATATCTGTGTTCTGGTTCTGGAGCCCATTTCATCCACACCCTTGCCCTTGGGGTTCTCCTTCTCCACCCTCCTGGCAGCCCAAGCCTCCGCTCTCTTCTTCCTGTACACTAATAACAAGTCCCTCCTGTGTTGTTTGTCAGCTCACAGGCAGAGACCAGCACGTTGGCATCAGGGAGGCAAAGTCTGCCCCTTTAATGGGACAAGACATCCTGTGCTTCCTCTCTTTAGGCCCTTGGTTACCACTGCTTGGGTGAACACCAAGAACAGAGCTAACAGAGCTCTGCACTGTAGTGGATCCCCATCCTTCATTCTCACAAGTTAACCCAGGTCCTCTATAGTTAACCCAGGTGGCCACTGACGCTAACAGCCCTACAGTGCAGGATGTAAGTTAGAAGTAAGTTGGATGTGAGTTAGAAGTGAGGACTTCCCTAAGGGTATAAACAGGAGGTATGGTATGTATGGAAATGACCCTATGTCCAAACAGAGAAGCAAGAGCTGGACAGTGACAGGGTCACCCCTCGTTGTGATCATCAGTGTGGTTGTCATTTTGCTGGCCATCCACACAGTGCAGGCTCTGGGAATGCTGACAACTTATAACACTGCTCTTTGCACAGGAGGCTTTAACTGCTCCTGAGCAAAGGCTGTCAAATTGAAATTGTCTCTGGACACAGATGCATGCTGTGTAGGGGTGCAGAGCAGGGCAGGCTGCTCTGAGTGGCCACTGTTGGGGAGGCATTTCTTGGTGTGTGTGTGAAACAGAAGTACCTAGGACAGAAGAGATCTGGGGCAATGGAAGACAGAAAGCAGGCAGAGTGGTGGGAGGGAAGCAGGCCTTAGGGAGATTGCAGGAAACCCTGGCAGGAGGCATGGACTTCTTTGAGAGATGGAGCTTCTGAAGGGTTTATGCACAAGAGCTGGAATCTCAGTAGAGAACAGGATAGAGGAGAGGCCCACAGAGACCTGGGAACTCCCAGAAGGCTGACAAAGTAGCTCAAGAGGAGACAAAAAACAAATAAAAACAAACAAACAAACAAACAAACAAAAAAACCGGCAAGTCCTCTCAGAAGGCTCTGGCATTACAGCATTTCAAGGAAGCAAGGACTGACTGTCTCTGACATGAACTAAGTAGCAGGCTCTTTGACCCCCCCCTCCCCACCAAAGGGGGAGCAGCCTTCTCAGGCTACAGGGAGGACAATGCAGCCGGTCTTGATGAGAAGGGGAAGACGGAAGGGGAAGAGGACCTTCCCTATTAGTGGACTTGGAGAGGGGAATGGGAGGAGATGAGGGAGGGAAGGTGGGATTGGGAGGGAGTGAGGGAGGGGGCTACAGCCCAGATACAAAGTGAATAAACTGTAATTAATATAAAAAAATTAAAAAAAGAAAAAGGAAGCAAGGAACTGGTTGGTGCCTGGAAGTCTCCCTTGAGTAAAGAGTGAATGAGTGACAACCAGACACACTTCTGAGGGTGGAGTCCCCACAGAAATGAGGAGGGGATAGAGAGGAAACATTCCCCAACATACACACAGCATGAGACAGTGGAAGGTTATTCTGGAACCTCCTCTGGTAAATATAGCCTCTGAGCTAGCCAGAGACAGGCTGGGGCTGGGGGGGGGGGGCAGCGGAGGTGGCTTCCTCAGTTTGTTTGGGGCACTTCCTTATAAGGCTGAGTAGGCTGAGGCGCCTCCAATGGTGAGGTCAGGGGCAGAGGCTCCCTCTAGCCCAGCCTGATGGTGTGCCTGTAGCTGCCAAAGTCTCAAAGGAAATCAAAGTCTAGGCTTTGTACTACATTCAAAGGCCCTCCTGCTTGGAGTGTGGCCTCTTAAAGCAGTCCCTCTGCCTTCCTGCTATGGGCACCCATCCTGGGTGGAACTCTCAGATCATCTTGGGTCCTTCAATACCCCAGAGCCTGGGCTTTCCACCTGTAAGATACTGGGTGAATGGAATCCTTCTTTGAGACTCTAAACAGTTCTGACACGAATGACATCACCCTCAACCCCACAGTGCTCAGCCTCTAGGTCAAAGAAACAGGATTTATTAATTGTCTGAAAGAAAACTCCCCTCTCATTCTTCTGCTGCCCACAGCCCACACCCCGGCCTCACCCTGGCACACCAGCTGCTGCCACTTGACCTGTACTGTTGCAGCTGCTGTCAGCCATGCTATCCTCTCTGGTGGGGGACAAAGGAATGTGATTTCATTTTGTCTGGAATGTGCTGTCTGTACTCCTTGTAGAGGAGGAGCCCATTCAGCCCAGAAAACCAAAGATGGCTTAGAGACAGGCCCCAAGTTCCTACTGTATGCCATTCCACTTCTCAGGGGAGGGCTGAGTTCTAGGATGGGCACAACAGCAGGATGGTTGGAAGTTAGAGTTGAGCCCTCCTGGGAGGAGAGAGAAGATCATTTTTCTCTCTGGTTCAGGTAGTGAAAAAAGTCTGCCAGCATCTGTCCCTGAGCCCACAAGATCACCTTAGAACCACACTAGAGCATGAAGCTGCCTTAGAACCATGGACAATGGTTCAGGCGGAAAGCAGAAGTCGGGTGAGGCCCCTAGCAGTCTGCATTGACAGACAATGGAAATGGTGTTTTCTCTTCTAGCTTCCCTGCTTCCTTCACCCTGAACCCCCTCATCCCACCTTCTAACTCAACACCCACACAACTAGCATCTGCCAGCATGTCAGGGGTGATAGACCTGCCACTAGTCTCAGCCCTTTCCAGGCCAGGTGTCCAGGGGCTCCAATTCCAATGCCCCTCTTGTAATCTAACTGCCATTCTGCATATCTTGTCCTCAAAGGATGGGGCTCAGGTGTCTAAACCCCAGGTTCTGGTACCCTCTTCTCTCTCAGAGTCTCCTCCTTCAGTCATAAACTCCCTTCCCCAGCTCCATCCTTCCTCCCCACCCTTATTACTCAGCTGTGGCTCCATAAATAAACTGAGGCAGGTGCCAGGAGGCCTCTGTCGAGGAACCCCCTTCCCTGCAGCTGTGGGCTCAGCTGCTCACAATCCACTGCCCCTGGGCCCCAGTAGGGGTGCCTCCCTAAGAGACTCCTGGATTCTCTAGGGCTCTATATTCCCACTAATAAATCTCCCTCAGCACTCAGGGATCCCTTCAACTCCCCTGCCTCTTAGCTCTTTCTCCTCCTCCCTAGCCTTCCAGAATTGCTGTCTCTCCAGGATTTCTCTGATTGTTCCTTAGAGGGAACTTCAGCTGACTCTAATGAGAGAAACTGAGGTACAGAGTGATGCATCTTGTCCATGATGTAGTGTCTCCAGATGCCACTTGGGGTCAGCAGAACATGGGCTAGAGAACTTTGGGCTGCTTTATGTTGGGTATTCAATATGAGTAATATTTAATTCCAGTCTTCAGTGGTCAGCAGCCTTCTCTCTGTTAACAATCCACTTAAGTACCAGGCCATCTGGGTAGCCAGAGTCTCAGTGTCTACCCACTTAGCCTATTGCCTGAGCTATTGGTTTAGTGGGAGAGCGTCCAAATGTTCTACCTTTTCCTCTTTCCCAGCCTTTCCTCCTGCTGTGTCCCTGAACTTTTTCAGTTCTTCTGCCTAGGAGGAAGCTAGCTATTTTGCAGCAAGCCAAATAGAAGCCAGCTCTCAGGAAGGCCCTCCATCTGGGTAAGGGAAAACCAGTTGCATCAGGCCCTGACAGAGGGGGAACCCGAGCAGGAGCTCTGGGTCAGGATCTGACTACAGAGCCTGAAAAAGATCTCTGACAGGCGGTGCATTTTTAGAAGTCTTTGGGAACTGCTAAGTCACTGTGGACACTAGAACAATAGGACCCTTTCTTTCCCCATTCAGGAGTCAGGCCCATAGACAGGGCCTCAGGGCTGGGACAAAGGCCCCCAGTGAGGTTGGGGCAGTGCAGTGGGAGGCAAGGGTATGCTGAAGAACTGGGAGGTGGAATGTGTCAGGGTACCCAGAGGCAGGCTTCCACACCCCTGGGCAATGCTCTAGCCCCTATCTGTCCCCAGGGTGGGTCTCTCTTTTCCAATACTTCCCAGTCCTGGGTGGGTGGGGGGACAAGACACCCTGTTGGGACAAGGCTGAGAGCTGGGCACACAGTCAGGGTCCTGACAGCATGGCAGCTGGCAGTGGTGACCAGAGGTGGGGCTCTGTTCCATCTCTCCAAAGAGGTATGCTGGTGTTCCATATGTGACCTCTTCTGAGGAACTGGAGAGCTACCTTCTGGTCAGGTCATCAAGGACATCCCCCCTTTCCCCCCCATCTTCCCCAGGAAGCACAACCAAGCCAGAAGGAGGCTTCCTGTTTGCTGCCCTGCCAGAGAGGCTCAGCAGGTGGTGGAGGATTCTGGTTCTAGTGCTCCATCTACTTCTGGAGCTCTCCTCACCCACAGAGGAGAGAATGGTGGGAGACTTGATGAAAACTTTGGACAGAGTGCTTGGAAGCCCAGGGTGCCACAAAGCCAGCATACTATCTAGACTTTGCCTCAGTGAGTTCTGAACCCAAAGGTCAGACATTGCCTCCTCTCTAGCCTGCTCCTTTTCAGGTTCCATCATCCTGGGTCTTTATCCACTCACAGTTCCAGCTAAATGCCTTGACAACTCCCAAAATACATTGAATGAGCAGCCGAAAGCTGATACAGAATAAAGCAGGATCCACTCTTCTCAGTAGAGCCTTAAAACCCAGTTTCCAGTCTCTGGCCATTCAGTTATTGGAAAAGAGAGACCCACCCTGAGCAACAGGTAGGGGCTTGAGCATCAGGGCTTGAGCCGGTGTGGGCAGGCAGGTGAGCCCAGGCCTGGAGGAAGGAAGGTGATGGTGAAGTGCCTTCTTAGGTAAGAAGGACCAGGAGAGCCTCCATCTGGGACTCCGTGTTCTGTGTCTGTCTCCTTGTCATTTGGTTTTTTTCCATGTCGGCTGGTGGGTTAATGGGCACAAGGTGTGCGTCCACATGATCCTCAAGGCTGAGTGAGCCACAGGTAAGGATCTGCAGCCATAATTTGCCTTCATCAGACCTGCATTCCAGCCAATGCAAGGCTGCACTGAGTAGCCCACGGAGCTCTGCCTGATTCAGGCATAGGTCATCCACTTCCTAGCTTGCAGTGACCTCATCATTTCAACCTCCGCTGATTCAACCCGCGCCAGCCCAGTCTGGCCGGCCGGAAGTCCTGTTCTCTCCGCACCTAACTGCCCGGCGCTCCTACCAATTCCCGCAGGTCAGAAAGGGCATCGCGCCCCCTGGTGGCCTTCCGGCCCCTCTCTAGTCTGTGTCTTTCTCGCCTTCTAGAGCCACATATCTGTATCCACAGCGCCCTCCACTGGTCGCAGCCTGTGAGACCCTTGGTGTGGTGGAGGAGTCCAGTCCTTAGCTTGTTTTAAAATTTCTCTGCCTGCACTGCTTCTTGGTCCGGTCCGTTGCTACCCAGCCTTTCCTTCAGCACTCTCGGAAGCTCAAAATGAAGCCACCAGGGGCCCCTCTCCTCAGACACGGCGAATCCTCAACCGGCTGGGCAGCTCTTTTACACCAGGCATTGCTCCATTCACCAACTTCTTGGTGACTTCTCTGACCTTTTGCACGCTAATAATCGCAGCTGCTCTACTCAAACCTACTTTCGGAGATTCTGCCCAACACTGATTAAATGTTCGCACGCACACAGAAGCATCAAATTTGCTTGGGTTTAAACAACTTTATTTCCATCTGGTTTTGCTGGCCCTGCAAACCTGTAGAAAATCAAGAATGAGTAGTACAGTGTCCCCAAAAGAAATTGAAGGACAAAGACACAGCTGACATGAGAGGACAGTTAAGGCACTTAGGAACTTACCCGTTGTCCTGAGGGTAAAACCTGAGGCCCATGTATGGGGTGGGTTGGGTGGGGTGGGGCGAGACAGGGCCTAGGCTGGGTGAGCCACTCAAGTGTTTCCCAGAAACCCCTTCAGGCACTTGTTCTTTGAATTCCAGTCCCACCTCCCTCAAGTCACTCCATGTTATGGGAAGAGCATAGGCAGTTGAAGTGAGAGGGCCTTGCTGAGGGCAGCCTTGTTCCAGGCCTACTCCCTAGAGACTGAAGAGATGCCTTCCCATGCTTCCAGAACTGTCCCCGTGATCCTTCTGCACAGAGCGCTGAGCACGGGCCTAAGGAAGACACACATACTCATCATCCACCCTGCACTCCTCAGTTTCCACAGCAACCTGAGTCCTTGCTACTTAACCCCCCGACCTTATCGAAATACTTGCTCTGCCCTTAGGGCCCAAGTATGGTTGCGTGTTCTCAGCCATCTGCACCTAAAGGGTCTCCAGAGCTCCAGCCCACTTCCTTCTATTAACCTCAGAGAGAGGCAGTGGTCAACAAGCTCACACAGCCAGTGAATGACAGGCAGAATAGGTCTTGTGCCCAGGGCTTCCAAATAGCTGGTTGCCCCCACCAGTTTCCTCCTGTCACTCACAGGCCTTCGGGGCACACAGGAAATCTGAGGGGCCTCCCAAAGCCCATTCTCCTGACAGCGAATCATTGGCAGGTTGCGCTGGACCAGTCCCTCTCGGCACCGATATCGAAGCACAGTGTCCACTGCATAGCGAAGTCGAGGGCGACCAAATATTTGAGCCAGGGGCAGCTGTGGTGGAGGCCCACAGGACACTACAAGGAGCACACAATTTGAAGTTGAGAGCCTGGCTTTGTAGATGATGGTTCCCAGAAACTTGATGGGGGAGGAAAGAAGTGGCTACTACTGACAAAAAAAAAAAAAAATTGGGGGTTCTGAGTGGACCACTGTAATGTATCATCCCCCCACGGTCTGGGTCACAGGTCTTCTCAGCAGCTTTGCTCTCCTTTTATAAGTGCAGTCCCAGCCACCCTCCCCTACCGGCCCTCACCAAGCCCCATCTTGCAGGTGTAGGACAGGTGGTAGTTGCAGGGCACATCGCTCCACTGGCCCTGGTCATGCCACACCATGACCACACAGTCCTCCCCAGACAGGAAGTAGCTGTCAGGCTGCCCAGGGTTCCAGTTTTCATAAAGCTGGGAAGTGGGAGTGGAGGATGTGGTGAGAAGCGTGAAACCCGTAAGTAAAAGGAGGAATGCCCTAAGAGAGATGAAAGGGGGACTTGGGGGTACCCCAGGGTATGGAAGGGCAGGAGTTGGGTGGTTGGAACAAACAGGGAGGGGACATAAGAGGACAGGGACTTTTCAGGAAGGTGACAAGAGCCAGAGAGGAGACAGCACAAAGAAAGGGTCCAGGGGAATGATGGGGACAAAGGGACAGAAAAGGAGGAAAAGACGGTGACTGTTACTGAGGGCAGAGAGGTTTTCAGGAAGTGACCTAGACTACAGTGCAGTGAGAGTACTCACCAGAGGGGCACCATCTGACCACAAGAAATCTCCCTCGATGGTCCTGTCATTGAGCCCAATCCACTGGTACTCGCGGTATCGATCTGAGGAGAAAAGCCAAAGGTGCAGTGAGCAGTAAGCCCTGTGTTCCTGGGCCAGTGATTGACCTTTTTGGGGAGCCCATCCAAAAACCTTCTCCCCAAATCTTGCTGACTTGTAGCTGCTGGCTCAGGAACAGCCAGGAAAGCAAACAAGGATGGACTGCATTCATCTCCCTTTTCTCTCTCTTTCTCTGTTTTTTTTTCCTACCAGGTAAGAGAATTATATTTAATATTATAAAGGCTCTTCTTAAATTCTTTCCTTATGAAAGTTTTAAAATTTCGTTTTATGCATATGGATATTTCAGCTGCATATGTGTCTATGTACCACTGTGTGTGGTGTCCTCAGAGGCCAGGGGGCATTAGATTCCCTGGAACTGGAGTTAAAGATGGTTGTGAGCTGTCATGTGGGAGCTAAGAATTAAACCCTGGGTCCTTCAGAAAAACAGCCAGTGCGCTTAGCTAATGGGCCCTTTCTCTAGCCTGTCTCCCTACTTTTTAGTAACCTCTACACCCACGAGTGCCAGGGTGTGCAGGTAGAGAGTAGCACTTGGGAGGGAAAGAAGAGCAAACCTTGCCCTACAGAGTGAGGGAAGCAGATGCACCTGGGAAAACAGGGAGCCCAGCAACCTAGGCAGCCGCGCAAATGTAGGACACTAGGGAGCCCAATCACCCCACAGCAGGCCCCTCAGTGAGAGGCAAAGGGAGTGAGGGAAGGGAAAGAGGGAGTGAGAGAGGAGTGAGTGAAAGAGAGAGGACTGAGAAAGGAATGATGGAGGAAGGAGTGGGTGAGGACAAAGTGAGTGAGAAAGAAGTGGGGGGAGGGAGGAGTGAGTGGGAAAGAAGTAGGTGAGGAAGGAGTGAGGAGTGGGTTTGCTGTGGAGCATGCTCAGGAAGCCAGGCTCCACCCACCGTTGACGAAGTCTTGTTCCTCAGGGGTGCAGATACTGGTCAGATGAGCACCTAGCGCTCGGCACTGGCTTTCCGCCTCCTCCCAACTCCTTCGTGTGGAAAAGTGCTTGTAGCAGGCACCCTGGAAGGCCTCCCAGCCAGGGCTGCAGAAGTGGAGGCCTGGGGCACAGGGGAGGGAGTGTCTTAGGCTGCCAGGTCTCAGATTGGCTTCTTCAGCTTCTTCGGTTGGCTGGCTAGCATAGGAGGGGAGGGGTCAGAGCCACTCTAGTACAGCCAGAAGCTCTAGCCTGGAGGGCTCTTGGGCAGTGGTTAGATCAGCTAGCTCTCCAGCCCTGGCCTGTGCAGTCCTCCATGTGGAAGACAGGATGGCAACAGTAAGGTTCAGATCAGCTATGTAATTTGGCTGAATGGCACTTCATTCATGGCAAGGCCCAAACCAGTGACCTCCACCACCCTGGGAACTAGTATATTGGAGTAGGGTCCAGCTTTTGACGGGCCCCTATGCCCCTCAACACACTCACCAACATCGCACAGGTCCCCCCCATAGCCTGGCAAACACAGGCAATGGAAACCCTCCTTCTGCTCCAAGCATGTCCCACCATTGTGGCAGGGGCTGGGGATACAGTCACCTGACAGGGGAGAGAAGTGGGGTGGAGGAGCATAAGGGTGAGCTGTGCAGACAGAGCTCTTCTAGGGAGGATCCTGGGTCACCCAGCCTAGACACCTTCCAGCCCTTGCTACAGCCCATCCCCAAGTTCCAAGCTTCTTTCCTCACTCTCACCTCTCAGTTCATCACTGGCTCATGCTTGTGTGAGCACTGATCTGCTGATGGGAAGAGGCCAAGAAAGGGGAGAAGTACTAGACTGTTGATTATGAGACGTGGATTACTGCCAGTCTCAGGTTGGGCAACCCACATGCATCCTCCAACCTTCTCTCTGAGCCCTGCCTAGGTGTTGGAGGAGCTGTCAGCATCTACTGTTCTGGTCCACATGACCAGAGAAAATGGCTTCTTTAACCAACAGAGCAGACCAGATTCCTTAGAATGATTCCCTGCCAGCATCAGCTGAGAAAAAGGCCCACAATGCTTCCTGCTGGCATCAGCAGGGGAGGGGGAAGAAGAAGCTGGGCCTGATTTAATTTGCTGGGATGACCTAGCTACATTAGGTAAATTGACCAAGCAGCCCTAGTGAGCAGACCAAGTGAGCATCCCTCCTCACTTCTCCCTCAGCCAACAGTTTCCCAAATAAGGAAAAGTTTGGTCTGAGGTGATGAAGGGGAGAGTCCTGAGCTCCTTGAAGTCCTCATACTTTCTGCTTCTCCAAGCAGCCCTCTAAGCCTAGGAGAGAGACTCTTAAGCTTGGTCCTTAGTCCGCCTGGCCTCTAGAACATAAGTCTCAACCTGGCTGTGGAGTACAGGGCCTGGAACTTGGCTGGATAGTGCAGGGTGAAGGATTTTCCTTTGGGTTTTGCTTTCTCCTTTTCTACCACACAGAGCCAGAAAGTATTTCTTTTCTACCTCCCTCTTGGCAGTAGGCCAGAGGGCCTCTGGCTCTCTCTACATGTGGGCTAACACTACAGTGACCTCTAGGGATGCCCCCTTTCCCACTGCACCCACTCTAAGGCCAGTGGGCAGAAAGGCAACAGCTTGAAATGGGTGAACTGATGATGATGTAGAGGTTACTCTATGAGAGCCATACAGGGGAGAACCTGGAAAGGCCTCAGTCTCTCCCAGGGTTTCTGATGGGAACCTTAGGCTTCTGGGACAGAAGGCTCCTCTCAGATGATGAAAACCAGTTCCTTTTCTTTCCACCCACCCCACCCTGCTCTACATGAGACAGATCCTTTGGGGCGAAGAGCATAAACCCATTTCTCCTGAGGTTGGGGGTCATTAGTGCAGGGTTAGTGCAAGAGGGGAACACTGGCACAGAGGTCTCTTGTTGGGTGCACAGAGGAAGATGATAAGCTTAAGCCTTGGGAAACCAGAGAACTGGCTCCATGCAGGAACTACCTGGGTGTGTCACACACCATATCCTGATCCTGACTGTTTGGGTTTCTTCTGTAGGTGACAGGGAACTTTCTTGGGTGATATGTACAGTTAAATCTGGGGTCCCAGCAGTATGTGGGGAAGTATAGATGGTTCAAGGAGAGACAGAGAGGACAGTAAGGGGCTGCTGCTCTGCTGAGGCAGCAAGGACATTGGCCAAAGAAGAGTGGCAAAGAGACACATGGAGAGGCACAAATGGATGGATAGGGTACACAGAACCAGAGATTCCTGATTCAGACTCAGCAGTGAGCAGAAAAGACAGCTGGAGATGGACAGGGTGTCAACAGCTGGGTACAAAGCAGTTTAATACAGATTTATTTCCAAGGCTTGTTTTCCATGAAATAGTAAAAAAAAAAAAAAAAAAAAAAAAAAAAAAAATACTTCACAGAAGTAGTGGCTTTAAGGCTCTTTGGGGTGAATATTATGGTCCCCAGGGGCCCAGGGGTGAGGGGCAGGTATGGTCTCTCAGGCTTCCCTAGAATCATTGGAAAGTGCTTAAAGGGATGGGACAAAGGGCACAGGGAAGGAGCAGCAGATCATGGGCCTGGCTTCAAAGGGTGGAATGGGTGGTGAGGGCATGAGGAAGAGACATGAGGACATTCTGTGTGGCCAGTGAGGTGTGAGCTACAGCAGGGCCTGGGGGTCAGTTGTGGGGCTGGGGCAGCAGTGAGGAACAGAGAACTGGAATGGAAGTGACAAGATGGGATACTCAAGATTATATATCCACAGGGAGAGACAGGTAAGGGAACAAGGGCAAAGGATCAGAGGGTCTGGGGAGAAAGTGGATTAAAGACCTACATGTCAGGTGGCCCAGAGCTGGAGGAGAAGAAAAAGGAGAAGCAGGGGTATTGAGCCTTCAGTAGAATTACCTGATGAGGGGATCACAGCTACTTCACCTCTGCTGGCACTGTCGGTGGGCAGTACTGGCTGGGCCTTCACTGAGGTCCCTGCCAGAACAGTTCTTCCAGACTTCTCTTCTGAGGGGGTCTCCAGATCCCTGGTACCCTCAGGGGCCCATGTAACTGGAAGTAGGGAAGGGCCATCCTCCAAGCTGGAGCTCCCTGCCTCCTCACTCTCTCGAGGAACCCCAGAGAGTTCAGGGCTCCCAGTTTCCTCCCCTACTTCTCTTGCCCCATCTGGAGTGGATGTGAGACTCCCCTCCCTTGGGGGAAGCAAATTATCTGCAGGTGGTCCATGGACCCTTGGAGGCCTGGGAGAAGGTGATGCCCCCAGCTGCAGAACTGCCCGGGCTGGTGGGGACACCTGGGAGAGTGATTGCTCTGTTTCCATGCCTGTGGGGAGAGGGCTGCTGAGCTCTCTGGGCCACACCCACAGGTCCTCCTGCTCCTTCTCTTCCTCTGGAGGCTCTGTGTCTTTGAACCTTTCTTCTTCCTCCGGGGCTACATCTTCCTCTTCTGAGGACCAGGCAGGTGGTGCAATGGATTGAGTTTCCGGTTCTGACAACAGCAAAACAGTTCAGCACCAGGGACAGCACCCCAGAACACGCTGGGGAGGGTAGGGAAAGGCTGGGAAGAGAGGTGTTCTCAGTGCATTGCCTGTGGGGAAGAACTCTGACCCTGAGCTACCTTGTGAGGCAATATGCTGAAGGGCTCTGCAAGCTGCTTCTACCTCTGGCAGACAAGGCAGTTGCATCTCTCTCTCCCAGTCTGTCCACATTTTCTAATCTGTCTGGGTTAGGTAAGGAATAGATTTCCTTCCCAGAAAGCACCCTCTAAACACAAACTTCTCTAGCTGCAGAGAATTGGGGGTGGAATTTACTTGAATATCAAACTTGGGAGAGTGATAGGAAAGATACCTTACATTGTGGAGCTGCTGAGAAAGGCCAAGCCATAATCATGCCAGCCATGAACCTAGTGTCCAGTTGGGCTTATCTCCCTGTCCAACTTCTCTCAGGTGGTGAGAACCCAAGGCAAGGGTTTAGAGTTACCTAGAAGAGTCCTAGGGGCCTCTGCTGGGTCTTCTGGGGTAGAAGTTCCTCCTCCCCCATCCTCCATGATGGGAATGGAGTAGATGGCCCCACGAGACTCGCTCTCCATCGTTTCCTGAGGCAACTGCAGTTCCTCCAGCTTCTCTGTTACTGTGACAATGACCTCTAGTCCATCAGAGGCTGGGCTGGAGGCCTCAGAGAAGGCAGAGGGGTGGGCAGAGTCTGTGGCAAGAAGAAAAGGCCAATGGAAAGCTAACTAGGCAACTGGATCCTTCTAGAGCATGGTCTCCATTTGAAGGTTTAGGCTAGACCTCCAGGCCCTGGGTTGTGCTTCATCCTTCCACAGCTTCTCAATAGGAACTCAAGGGCACCCTGAAACTTTACTACTAATTCCTCAAGTACTAGTGGAGTGTCTGTTAGTTTTAGGCCAAGCATTCTCTGGGTATGGTATAGAGAATGCTAGGGTAACACTGTCGTGAAGAAAACAGACATAGGCAATGAACACATTAAATATACAACAGAAAAAACACTTAAGAAGTTATAAGACAAAAAAAGGGGCTCATTCCTGTTACCATCCTCTGTCTACTCTTCAGTACTCAGTGTTGAAAGACATGACACCTGTAAGCTGTAGGATCTTGAATGCTCCCAGGTGCATTTGGCTCACTGAAGAATGGAACAGTTGGTTCACGGAATTGAACGAGTATTAGCCACCTTTGCAGGTCAATATGCTGACATGCTGGGATTGAGGCAGCTTTGAAGCTGGCAGAAGCTTGTACAGATTACTGAGGAGGAGGTAGGTGATGTGATGCAGAGGTTGCAGGGAAGATGCTCAGACCCTAGATGACAAGCTGGGCACCATTTAAGACCCTTATGGGCCAATGACATAAAAGATGGTGAGGGCAAGGCTAGACTTCCAGGCCTGGTGAGGCTTCTGAGGTCACTCACCTCTGAAGCAGTAGACATTGAAGCGGTTCTGCTTGCTGGGAAAGCCAGTCTGGTTGGGAAAGAGGAAAAGGGTCTTGACTCCTGGCAGGCCCCCACCACAGCGTTGGCTGGGTGTGATGATGGGGTAGCGCACGCTGCCATCAGCCAGCCAGCCAGGGCTGCATCGGTCCAGGCCACCATTCCAGGCTGCGTACAGTTGGCCTGTGCTGGCAATCTGGGCACCGTGTTTCAGACAGTAGTCCCGAGCCTCCTCCCACGTTAGCTTTCCAGGAGGGGCACCTAGGAACAGTTCTCCTGAGTGAGAAGAGGAGCTGAGTCATCAGGAAGTTGGCAGTTCTTCTACCCCAGACTCTTAGAGGTTCCTAGGTAAGCTGATAACTGACATGGGGTCACTTTGCCCACCTGATGGTACCAAAGTTTGCATGAAACTCAAGATGGAACCTAACCCCAATTCCTCATTTTGTAGGGCTTGGCAGCACTGCAACTCACCCCCAGTTGGGTGCTACCTCTCAGATTTGCTCATGGACTTGCCTCTGGGACAGTGTTTGGAGTATGTCAATGGCCTGTATATTCTGCCTGTCCCTTTAGACACATGAGGAAGAGTGGAGGCCCCAGAAAAAAAACAAGTGCCATGTTGCAGAAGGGCTTGTCACTCCTAATCACCATTTAGGTCTTCAGCATAACAGTAGACATCATAGAGATCCTCAGGTCCCACCACTCCATAGTTCCGGACTCCAGGGTAGCCATCCATGTCTCCATAGCAGGCTTCTCGTGGGTTCTGGATGGGGTACCTAAGAGAAAGGAAGAGGCTAAGGACTGGTGTCTTCCTGCAGGAGGCTGTACCACATCAAATCTACTGCTGTGTGACAGGTGGGGAGAGGGAAGTCAGGATGCAGGAAATTACAGCCCTGGGCAGGGCCTCATCAACTTTCCTCAGGCCAATTTTCCTCCCAGAGGCAGGGAGCCCTGGGGAACCTCGGTGGAGGGTGAAGGTAGCAAGCACCCTGGTGAGAACAGAAATCCCTGGTCCACACCCCCAGCCCACCTCACAGTCTGGTCGGACAGCCAGCCAGCATCACACTGCTCATAGCCACCGAGGTAGGCAGCATAGAGCTGCTCAGGGGTGGCGATTCGGGCACCTATGCGAGCACAGGCTTCTTGGGCTCCGGCAAAGGAGAAAGCATAACGGGCAGAGCCCTCTCGGTAGAGGAAGACGACCCCTGAGGAGCAGAGAGGACTCCTGAGCTTGGCAATCACCAGCACACTGATGAGCCTTTCCCTTCCTGTCACTTCCGGTTCACAAAAGGCAAAGTCGGATTATGCTCACTCTACAGTTTATGGAGTGCCTTTCTTCTCCCCTCCCCCCATTTCTATTCAGCCTGTGCCTTTCGCCTGCGGGGTTTGCAAAGCCGTCTCACACTCAGCACCCTGCTGGGCAGGTGTCCTTTCCCCGCTTCTTTCCTGGGACCTCACCTTACTCTGTCCTCTCACCTTTGACCTTGACCTCCACAGCATCACTGCTATCGTCGATACCGTGCTGGACCTCGCAGCGATAGACCCCGGAATCATTGGGCCGCAGCTCGCTCAATACTAGAGACACATCCGTGAGCGATGCGGGGTAGGCGGGCAATGCCACGCGGAACCGGTAGGCTTCGTTTACCTTGACGCGCAGCCCGCGCGCCACCAGCACCTCCGACTCGCGGTCCCCGGATAGGAAGGTCCACTTGACCCGGGGAAAGCCCGGCGCGGCCCAGCGGCTGGGTGGTGGCCGCAGGTGGTGGACGTGGCAAGGGATAGCCAGAGCGCCGCCTAGCACACCCCGCAGCTGCAAGGCGCCAATGCGCACGCGGAAGGCTCGGTCCTCTGCGGACAGGGGTCAAAAGCAATTGCAACCTGACGCAGGACGCAGTGCGACTGTGCGGGTGGCTCCAAGCCCCGTCCTCCAGGTTGAATCGCCAGAGGTGCTACGCCCCTCTCAGGGGGCTGAGCCCTGCCCAGGGTCCTGAATCTGATCCTCCACTCTTAGCCTCCTACCTCCTGCAGAGCTCCTTTTGCAGCCCTGACCCCAAGACTCTTCTATCTACCAGGGTCCCCAGCTCATCCTTATTCTGCAGTTGGCCCCAGCTCTCGCCCACAGGGTCCCCGGGCTGGAAGCAGGTGGCTGGGGCTGAACTGAGACAGCCCTCTGCCCTGGGAGAGATGCAACTTCAAGAAACAATGGTTTTTTGGAGGGTTACTCACCTGAGCTGTCCTCTTTCAAGTCATCAGCGAGGCCTGCAGGAGCCTGGGTCAGGACAAGGGCTGCCAGTAGGGACAGAAGCAGTGGGACCATGCTGCTAACTGATGGAAGAACTTGAGGAGGAAAGAGGAAAGTTGTGGTTAGACTGTGATGGACTTCCTCTGGTTCTCTGTCACAGCACATACCAGAATCACCTCACCTCTGTTTCTGATCCCTATCTCCACAGTACCAAGATGTGTCCCCAGTCAACTCACTGTCCCTGAGCCTGTGTTTTCTTAACTGTAAAGAAAAAAGCACCATCATTACCATGTTATGAATTTTGATGAAGCCATGTGCTTTGAGTGAACTCTGACTCTCTACCTGTCAAGCTGTCATCTATACAGTTATCATTATCTATTATCTATGTACCTAACTATCTAATCTACAACAGAAATCATCCTGTGCATATGTGCATACTGTGTACAGCACACACAGTAGATACTTATAGAGGCACAGTGATGAGCAGCATGTGGAATCAATACTCCATGCACTTGTATTCTAAATCTATGCATCCAAATCAACCACCTGTCAAATATTGGGGTGGGGGAGTCTTGCTGAACACATTCAGATTTTGGGGGGTCACTGTTCCCTCAACAGTATGTATACACTTAGGAATTATAAGTTACCTAGACACCAGTTCCTATGTATGAAAGACATGTGTAGGTGACATGCAAAGGAAGGGGCTTTAGCACCTTCAGACTGCTTTAGCACCAGGCAGCCACTGGGGGTTGAAAGTCAAACCCACAGATGCATGGGGTGGGGTTGAGAGCACAACTGTGGTTCCACTTTTTCGCACCCTCGGGTGCCAACCTGAAGCTTCCTTCCCCAGCCTTCCCTGCCTAGCCCTTCCTCTTCCAGGAGGGCCTCCTAGACTGAACCCAGTCACTGCAGCCTTCTCCTTTTCCTTCCTCCCCTCCAGGACTTGTAAGGAAACATCCCTTGGAGCCCAACATCCTCTGCCCCCTCCATCCCTCCCACTTTGCTCCTAGCCATTCCCTTCTGCCTGGCACGAGCTTTCCCACCGGATCTCCTGGCTCAGAAGCCAGCTGGGACAAAGACCCTGTCCCTGCCAGTCCCTGGCCTCCATCCAGTTGCTCCTTCCCCCATCCATCTTTTGTAAAAGCCTACAACTTGGACTGTACTGGAGAAGGGTACAGGGACAAGCCACCCCCCACCCCCCACCCCTCCCTGGCCATCAGCTCTGGAAACAGTTTCTCTTTCTGAGGATCCCAATGCACTTACATCCTCATAGGAAAAGTGAGGTGAATGCCCAGAGGGGCCTAGGGCTAGTTCTGGGCCACCAGAACTAGCTAAATCAAGAGTCAGGCTGTTTGTGCCCTCAGGAAGGAAAGCTGCAGAGCTAATGAACACAATCTTTAAGAGCCAGGCCAGACTTGGAAGCATTCAGGGGCCCAGGCATATGGCAGGATCACTTAGCACACCAGGCAAGACTTAATACCCATAACACTTATTCCCACTGGCTCATCTCCCACTCCTAGCCCCCACTCACTCTGCCTTCAGAGTCACCTCTTTCCTGAGCCTAAGTGTTGGGAAATTTCCTCCTCTCAGGTCCTCCCAGGCCAGACTCCCCTGCTAAGCACTGCTGTGGCCTGTGCTATGTGGGCTGAACTCAGTTTATCGCTGGAACACAGGAAGCGATCCAGGTGTTGGGGCGTTCTGAGGTAGAGAGACTGATGAAGGGAGGCCGAGTCGGGCTACTCTCTGGCGGGAGCAGGAGCTACTCACACACCTGGGCCCCGTGGACACCCGCACCCCCCCCCCCCCCCCCTTTTACCCGTGTTGGGACCGCAGGAGACGAAAGAGGAAGCCTGAGGTTAGAGGATCCGACTGCCCTGGGACTTGAGTTTCCAACCCAAGTGGGCAAGAGCGGCTCCTCTTCTGAGCTCTGGCGCTCTGACACTTCCCGGAGGAAGGCCACCGTTCCCCAGTTCAGCCGCCTACTGGCTCCTGAAGGTTGTGCGACGGGCTGGTGAGCAGCCTCGTGGCTCAGAGCGCCAAGGCCCGCACAGTCCACTGTGCGCCCACCCTCGGTGAGGCACCACCCTCGGGTGCTCGGGGGACCCCTGGAAGCTGTGGTGGGCGACCCGCCCTCACCCACGCCTGGATCCTCAGGCTCAGAGAAGTCAAGAAACTTGCCCAAGGTCACACAGCAAGTAAGCGGCTGACATGGCCAGGCCTCCGCACTCACCTTGCGAGGTCCCCTACGCACACCGCGCGTCCCGCAGTCAGGGCTGAGACTGCGGCGCAATGCGCGGGCGTGAGCAGGGCCGGGCGCGCGGGACGCAGACGGGGGCGCCAGCCCGCCGGGCGCCGCACAAAACCCCCTTTCTTCCCACGCGCCCCGCCTTCCTCGCCGTCCCCGGCTCTTGCCGCCCCCGCGGGGGGCTCTGCGCGGTCACGGGACCCGCTGCCTTCTCTGCGCGGCCAGAGGGAGGACAAGCGAAGTAGGACAAGGTTCCACGAACGAGAGCCCAGGACTTGCGGTGGGGGTGGGGGTGGGGGTGGGGGTGGGGGAAAGTAGAAGGGACAGGGAGGGAGCGGTGGAGGGCGCTGTGGCGACGCAGGAAGGCGTCGCGGGCGGGGCGGGGGGACTTCTCATTGGTTAAAGGGAAGAGGACCTTCTTAAACTTCTTAGCGTAGAGGATGGAGGGAAGCTGGTAGCTCTGCCCTGGGAAAGAGAGTACTGCTGGGTAAAAATAGGAAGCCCTTTTTCTGAGGCCAGATAAGGTGCAGATGAGCACAGCCACCCCCTTTGAGGAAGCTTTGATTTTACTGTGCTTCCTGAGTGCTCCCTCTCCCTGCTCAGAGAAAGCTGACTTTGCAGTCGCTGGCCAGGTGGAGGTTAGACAGCAGAACCACGGGTTAGGTAATGCAAGTCAAGAGAGTCTAGGCGCATGAGTGATAGTGGCAGTGAGTAATGAAGCACACATCACAGGTTTGCACAAACCAATGTGCAGAGTGAGAGCCTTCTAGTTCCCACTGGGCTGCCCAGTGTGCAGCCAGGCGCCTGGGGGTGGGCCTTGACGACTGCCAGTTGCCCGCCTCCTTCTCCCTGCTTTCCCAGGCTCTCCACTTTTCTCCTCTCCTCCTCTCTCGCCTGGGACTCTAGGCAAAGCCTTGGCACCAACTGTAGGCGACTCAGCCAGCTCCCTGGCCTCAGTCTTCTGGACACCAGCAAGGCCAGTGTGGAGACCTTGATATTATCATTTCTAGATCCCCAAAGGCAGCCTGCCCACCTGCGACTGACCGAAGGAATGCCAGGACGGTTTCCTAGCCATGCTCCACCTTCTTGCTGTGGACTTAATTCCCAAACGCCTTCAGAACCTCTAAAAAAACAAACTCCTCTCCAACACTTGCAAGTTTAAAGAGAGGGTTCCAGTTAATGCTGCCCACTGTAGGGACAGGACAGAAGGATCTTGGAACCCAGGGCAGAGTAACGAAGGGAGACAAATGCCAAGCAGTGGTGCCAAAAGGGAGGAGACAGAGTGGGGCCTCTGAAAAACTGGACAGGAGGCCTTCGTTTATTCACCCCTTAAGCTGTAAACCAAAAGCCAGCTGTGGACCCGACCCTGTTTGGGGCCCTAAGACTAGTGGAGTCAGCAGCTGGGAAGGACTCTGAGGCTCTGGGTGCCAGGTCTGTGAAGCACCTGCATGGCTCATGTAAGGTTCATGGGGCTGCAGGTCCACCAGGTGTCATTTGGAAAGCAAGGGACTGCAATTCAGTTCAGTTGGTGTCTCAGATATAGCACAATCTTTGCCTGGGAAAAGCTGATTATGACCAGGGAAGACAGGGGAAGAGTCTTCTGTGCCCCCCTTCCCCTGCTCATAGTGCACAGCCTGGGGGACTCCTGAGGCAGGCTCCTAAGGCCAGAAGAGCCAGAAGAGCAGGCAGCTATCTGTTAGGGATACCCTGGCCTCTGAACCACCCTCTTCTACTTCTGGGTTGTAACCCCACCAACCCAGCAGGGTCCCTATTACCCCTATGGAATCATTCACACTCTTATGAAGGTCTGCCCCAGTCATTCTGACTAGGGGCTCAGCAGCCCACAGGGTCTGGGTCTTTTTGAGAGAGCCCTTTTTAGAAAGTGGGCATTATGAAGACCTCCTTTGTTGCCAGCTGTGGACATTTGCATGGAGTCTAGCCAGACTCAAATGTAGCCAATTCCAATAGGTACCTTCTCTCCAGTTATGGAGTCTGGCATCTTGACCCATTTCTAACCTCCATCTGAGGGGCTACTGGTTCCAGGCCTGCTTAGTGCAGCCCCTCTAGATCTTAGACAAGGGATCCTGGCACTGGTAGCCAATGGAGAGAGGAAAAGCAGCCTTACTGCTGCAAACCTGTGTCCTAGCAACAGAGTATGATGGTTCACATAGTCTCAGGGATCTTCTGGATGGTGCAGCATCACAGGGGCTGGTGATTGAATCAGAAGCTGCCTGCCCTGGATTGCTGCACCAAGGGCTCAGGAAAAGAGGGAGGAGGAGAGGCGAGCTAGGAGGAGGCCAGACTTGCCTCCCCACATGGTGCAGCTGGCTGCCTCCCAGCCTGCCCTGGAGACGTTTCCTTAAAGTCTTAAAGAACCAGCAATCTCCTGCTGCTTCCAGAATCCAATAGCTCCCATATAGGCCAAAGCTGTGGTGAGAACACAAGCTGCTCTCAAAGTTCCTGCCTCCCAAACACCCCTCTTCAGCCCTGGCTCTTACTGTGTGTCCATCTGAAGTGGTCACTGGTAGGGGCTGTTCAGACTTGTACCCTTTCCTGCATTAGCAGCCAGCCCCCACAGTGCTCAGACACCTGGCTTCTTGGCTGGGAGGAGCTGAGTGCTGGCACAGCTGTGCTCAGAGAATAGGGACTTTGATAGCCTCAGAAGAGGGCCAGGAAGTATGGGACCAGCATAGAAATGTCAGGGCATGACTCTAGGAGATGCTACAGCTGTGGGGGAGCTGGAGCCTGGATCTGGATCTGCAAGCATGTGACACCAGGGGCAGGTTCACAGGAGACCACCAAAGGTACAAGAGGTGTGCATCACCTTCCTTGCAGTCTCAATCCTCTGTGATGTTGGAGCATGCACCTTTTTCCTGAGCCTCAGTTTCTCCATATGTAAGACGGTGCCAACACCTTTTTGAATGGTCTTGATGTTAGAGCATGTATGTGTTATTTTTATTTTATTTTAATTTTATCTCTGTGTGCAGGTGCTCTTGGGACCTAAAAAAGCATTGGATCCTCCTGGAGCTGGAGTTACAGGTGGTTGTGAGCCACTTAATGTGAGTGCTGGGAACTGAACTTAGGTTCTTCGGAAGAACAGCAAATGCTTTTTGTTTTTGTTTTGTTTTTGACTCTTTTGAGACAAGGTCTCTCTATGTAGCCCCGGCAGTCCTGGAACTCACTGTGTAGACCATGCTGGTCTCAAACTCACAGAGATCTTCCTGTCTTTGTCTTCTGAGTGCTGTGATTAAAGGTGTGCACCACCACAGCCCGTACAGCAAGAACTCTTAATGGCAGAACCATCTCTTCAACCCCTGCATAGAATGCTTTTTGCCCAGCACATGGTGAACAGTCATGTCAGTCCCATTTCAGAACACTCAGAAGGGAGG
Source organism: Meriones unguiculatus (assembly GCF_030254825.1). NCBI lineage: Eukaryota > Metazoa > Chordata > Mammalia > Rodentia > Muridae > Meriones > Meriones unguiculatus. The sequence continues at coordinate 191,126,606 of NC_083350.1, forward strand.
GGAGAAACAACTAGCCCTTGTGCCCATGTCAGGGCATGCAGTATGGGCCCGCAAGCAGAGTCCCCAAAGGTGCTTGTGAAGACCCTGCTGGACCTCCTCAGCAGGACTGTCCTCTCACCAGGGCTGCTCCTATGCTCCATGATGGAAGCTTGGCCCTGCACAGGATGGCAGTCCTTGGGACCTACCAGCTGCTTTGGGGCAGACTGACTGACACGGATCTCTTGATCCAGAGGGAACAGTGTAGATCTTGAGCCAGATTTGCCTGTCCAGGGGCTGGGCACAATGGAGCTCACCCATAATCCCAGCACTCACAGAGACAGAGTAAAGTGGGTTGCTGTGAGGTTGAGGCCAGCCTGGTCTGCAAAGTGAGTTCAGGGCAGCCAGGGCTACACAGAGAAACTCTGTCTCGAAAGCAACAACAAGGGGCTGGAGAGATGGCTCAGAGGTTAAGAGCCATCCAAAGGTCCTGAGTTCAATTCCCAGAAACCACATTGTGGCTCACAACCATCTATAATGAGGTCTGGTGCCTTCTTCTGGCCTGCAGGTGTACATGTAGGCAGAACACTGTATACATACTAAATAAATTAAAAAAGAAAACAACAACAGCAACAAAAACAAAACAAAACAAAAAACAGATTTGCCTGTCTTCACAAGCACCTAGCCAACACCAATGTCCACAGCAGAAAAGAACTGATGAGCGCTTGCAAGGTCCCTGAGATCATGACCTCTGAGCAAGAGGATTCATTTTACAACGGAGGAGATGTCCACAGGGCCATGGGCTCTTCAAAAACCTGGGAGTGTGGGTGATTATTTCCTGCCAAAGAAAGACTTTCATGCTAGAAAGTCTTTACCTAGCAGGAATGCGGGCTTTCCTGTAGCTGCTTAGATGGAACTTCTTGCCCCTCATCTCCTCTCCAGGCCACTTGCAATGAAGTTAGGGAAAAATGGCATACAACAGGTGTGGTGGTTTGAATAGCATGGCCCAGATAGACTCATGTGTTTGCTTGTTTGGCTATAGGGAGTGGCACTATTAGCACTATTAGGAGGTGTGGCAAGGCCACACCTCCTAATAGTGCTAAGGCTCTCTTGACCCTTGACACTCCTTCTTTTATGAAGGGTAAACAACAAGCACAGCTGGGATGATCTTTTTACATAGCCGAACTCCTGAAGATGATTGGCTCAGAGGACAGCCATGTGCATCAGTGTGCATATATGTATGTGCATGCATATATGTGTGCATGCATGGTAGTCAAGGTCAATGTTGAGTGTCTCCTTTTATTTTCCTCCACCTATTTTTGAGATAGACTTCGTCTGGTGGGCATGGTGGCACATGCCTTTAATTCCAACACTTCGGGGAAAGAGGCAAGTAGATTTTTGTGAACTGGAGATTAGCCTGGGAGTTCCAGGACAGCCAGAGCTACATAATAGTGACTGCTCCCAAAACAAACAAAAGAGAGATACACCTTGTCACTAAACCCAGAGCTTGTGAAGGCTGCTAGTGAGCCCCAAGGATTTTCCTGTCTCTGTCTTCTCATTGCTAGGATCACAGAAGCTCACAGCTACACCTGGCTTTTACATAAGGCTGAAGATCAGAACTCATGTCCTCATGCTTGTGTGATAAGCATTTTAGCTGAGTCTCACCTTTCCACCCCAGCCCTCCCTCCGTCCCTCCTTCTATCTCTTCCTCCTTTCATCCCTTCCATTTCTCTCACCCCTTTCTCTTTTCCTTCCCTTCTGTTTTCTCTTTTGAGACAGGAGTTCCTCCCTATGAAACCCAGGCTGCAAGGGATCCCACACCTCTGATCTCCATGGGCATTCTTACACATACAGGTGCACACGCGCAAACACACACACACACACGCGCACACGGCATACATTCACACAGACACACTACATACACATGAGTTAAAATAAATATTTTTAAAAATTAAAATCAGAATTGTCAGATTTGGTGGCACAGGCTTTTAACTGCAGCATTTAGGAGGCAGAGGCAGATGGATCCCTATAAGTTTGAGGTCAGCTTCTTTTACATAGAGTTCCAGACCAGCATGGGATGCATAGTGAGACTCTGTCTCTAAATAAATAAATAATAAATTATAGCAGGCCACCACCTTGAAGTATCAGGGACAAAACAGATGGAGTCAGCATGAGGCACCGAGGATCCAGCAGGGCTATGACCCATGTCCTTCAGCACTCACCCTCACGAGCAGTCTCTTGACACCATCTGGTCTCTTGAGAGGCTTTGCTCTGGTGATCTAGCTGTCTGGATCAAGGGCAAAGCAGGAATGCTAGATTAACATTCCAGGAAGGTACAGTCCAAAAGGGAGCTGCCCAGGTCACAGCTGACTTCCTTTGCCATGGAGAAAGGATTTTCAGAGGTAATAATCCCATCTCCCTGATTTCTCTACTGAGCCCCTGTGCTTTGCTACTCTGGAGAACTTTGACTGGTTTTCTGCCCCACTGCCCTATTCCTGTCCAAAAGCCTTTTCCCCAGTGATGTTGGCTTTTAGGGTGCCCTCTCCTAATTCCTGGAAGCTGTGATTGACTTACTTTAGGTGGGGTCTTTTGGTGTCATTTCATGCATATATATGTATTTTTTAAGTGCAGGGGTGCTTTGCCTGCATGTCTGTGCACTGTGTGCATGTAGTACTTGAGGAGGCCAGAAGAGGTCATTGGATCCATTGCAACTGGAGGTACAGATGGTTGTGAGTCACTATATGGGTGCTTGGAATTGAACCCATGTCCTCTGAAAGAGCAGCTATCATTCTTAAATGCTAAGCCAGTGGTTTCAACCTTCCTAAAGTTGTGACCCTTTAATACAGTTCCTTATGTTGTGGAGATCCCCCAATCATAAAATTGTTTCATTGCAACTTCATAACTGTAATTTTGTTACTGTTATGACTCATAATGCAAATGTTTGATATGCAGGATATCTAATACGCAACCCCTGTGAAAAGGTCATTTGACCTCAAAGGGGGTCACGACCATATGTTGAGAACCCTGCACAACACAATCTCTCACTCTCCCCCCCCACATACACATATTTAACTTCAGCTAAGGATCTTGAGATGAGACTATCTTGGGATTGCAAAGTGGGTAAATCTCAAGGTGTATCCTTCTGAGAAACAGAAGAGACATTCACATGAGGAGGAGGAGGAGGAGACATGGTGACCACAGAGGTAGGGCTTGGGGGAAGGAGGAGGCAAAGCTGCTTCATAAATGTACCTCTGCTCACACTGTGATTCTGACTTCTGTGGTTTTAAACCAAATCTGTGGTCATATGAGAAGCTGTAAGAGACTTCCAATGGTGCATTTCATAAAGACTCGGTAGACAGCATTCTGGGACAGCATCACTGGCCAGTCTTAGCATCACAAAGAACAGCTGCCATAGTGTGCTTCCCAGTGTGGCAAAAGAGAAGTTGACAATGCCATTTATAGACTCTTCCTGGGGAAAAAGTAAATGGAACTTAATTAAACTTTTAAATATAGTTACAGGGGCAGAGGATCGTGCCAAATGACATTGCAAAGATACTCAGTTAAATGTAGAATGTGGAAGGCCAGATGGTGGTGGTGGTGGCAGCAGCGATAGTGGTGCACACTTTTAATCCCAGCACTCATGGAGGCAGAGGCAAGTGGATTTCTGTAACTTTGAAGCTAGCTTGGTCTACAGAGTGAGTTCCAGGATAGCCAGGAATACACAGAGAAATTCAAAACAAAACAAAAAACCCAAAAATCTAGAGTGTAGGAACTTGAGGGGGAAATGGCCCAGTTTTGTTCTGCTTTGTGGTTTATTTGTTTTTCTTTTCTCCTGTCTCATCTCTGGTGTGGGACTTACTTGTGTGTGCACATGTATATATGCACTCGTGTATGAATGCACGGGCCAGAGGTCCATATAGGGCATCTTCCTCTATTGCTCTCTACCTTCATCCTTTGAGACAAGGTCTCTGAACTGGAGCCACTGGTTTGACAAGACTGGCTGATGGAGAGCCCCAGGAAGCCTCAAGTGTCCACTCCCATAACACTCAGCTTTTATCTGAGTGTTGGGGATTTGAACTCAGGTCCTCATGTTTGTGAAGCAAGTACTTTACCCACTGAGCCATCTCTGCCAATCTCTGTTGCCTCTTTAGGCAGGGTTTTATTGTAGTCCATCCTGGCTTTGAACTTGCTCTGTCAAGGATGACCTTGAATTCTGATCCTGTCTTCACCCCCAAGAGCTGGATTAAAGACATTCAACACCATAGCCAGCACTTGATATGATCTCTTGACAAATCCTGATACTGTTGCCCTGAAGGAAGGTAGTCTCCTGCTGTTTGACTTGCTGGACTCCTGGATCTTGGCTTTCTGGGACCATAATTTCACCATATACCAGAACTTTGCAAACTCAGGAAGTGTAAAGGGGTGGCTGTCAATACACCCAGAATCCAGAGCTGGTGTGGTTTATCAAACTTTGGGCTCTCCCACCAAAGTAAGGTTGTTCTCTTCTGCCCTCTTGTGGCTGGGAAAACCCAAGAGAGACATGGGTAGGAGATTCCTCCAATGCTCTTTCCTTTCTTTCTTCTGCCTGGATGATTGATGACATTTGATTATCTTTTTATTTTTTATTTTCATAAGACAGCCTAGGCTATCCCAGAACTCATTATGCAGACTTGGCTGGACCCCAACTCCAGGAAGTCCTCCTCCTCAGACTCCAGAATGCTGGGATTCCCGGGCTGTAGTCCAGGGCCCTGAATAGTTAAAGTGATAAGCACCCCTCTATGAGGAAGCAGAAATCCTGGGCGAAAGGACAACCTTTGGGAATTTAAGGACTGAGTAATCTAGCTGATCCTAAATGATGAGGATGATGACGGCTGCTGTACTATTGTCAGTAGTTATTAATTGCTACAGGCAATTGTGTGTACAAGGAATTTACTACCTGGCTTGTGCAATGTCTCAAGACATAGCATGTCCAGGAGACCAAGCTGAGGAGAACAAAGCCTAGCTACTGAGTCCAAGTTTCCCATTTGCTGTTGGCTATTGGAGGTGCTGTTTATCTGCTCACTCCCTGAGCCTTACATGATATCTCAGGATGACTTCTTTTTTAGTAATTATAGCAAAATGGTTTAGTAGTTATCACCTTGGAAAGCAATTTTAAAGGATTTGTTTATCATTTGTATTTTAAGTTTATGAGTGTTTTACCTGCATGTATGTATATGCACTTAGTATGTGCCTGGTGTCCTCAGAGGCCAGAAGAGAGAACTAGATCCCCTGAAACTGGAGTCAAGGACAGTTGGAAGCTGCCATGTGGGTGTTAGGAACCAAATTCTGGTCCCCTGCAAAGACAACAAGTACCAGGTTCTAGATAACCTAGAACCCCTGCACAGATGTAGCCCATGGCAGTTTAGTGTCCAAGTGGGTTACATAGTAATGGGAAGAGGGACTGCCTCCGACAGAATCTGATTGGCCTGCTCTTTGATCACCTCCCCCTGAGTGGGGAGCAGCCTTACCAGGCCACAGAAGATGACAATGCAGCCATTCCTGATGTAATCTGATAGACTAAGATCAGAAGGAAGGAGAGGAGGACCTCCCCTATCAGTGGACTTGGGGAGGGGCATGCATGAAGAAGGGGGAAGAAGGGTGGGTTCGGGAGGGGAGGAGGGAGGGGCTTATGGGGGGATATAAAGTGAATAAAGTGTAATTAAAAAAAAAAACAAAACCTTGTTCCCCCTAGACCGCCCTGCCACATGCCTCTCATGCTTCCACAGGAAGCTTTGTAACTCAGGCTTGAGCTTGTATCCAATAAACCCTTAAGTGTTTTGCAGCAGAGGTCTTTGGGGGTCTCACGAACTGGGCATAACAAAACTACAAGCAAGCTTCCAATCAAATGCTGTCTTTTATAAAATGTCTTGGTCATGATGTAGTTTCATAAACAAAGACAGGTTGTTTGTTTGTTTGTTTGTTTGTTTTGTTTTGTTTTTTGGGTTGTCTTGGCTTTCTTGAGATAGGGTTTCCGCTGTGTAGCCCTGGCTGTCCTGGAACTTGATTTGTAAACCAGGGTAGCCTCAAAGTCTGCTTCCCAAGTGCTGGGTTGCATGCATGTGCAACCATGCCATGAGAGATGTCCTAAGAATGATAAAATAATAGATGAGTATAAAACCATGAAAGCTTAAAGCCAACTCACAGAAGATCTGAGAAAGCTTCACAAGGTTTATGGAGGATGTGATTTAAGAATTATATATGTTTGATGATTAACATTTATAAATTCTTAGGGTTATAATGACGTATTCATGCTTTAAAATGACTTAAAGTTATATGTCTAATCATTATGTCTTTGCTAATTTTGTTAAGTTTTAGCCATTCGAAGAAATTGAGTCATATAAAAGAACTGTGATATTTTATAAAAGTGCTATAAAAGGATCAGAAAATGAAGTTCCTAGTTTCTTCATGAAGTATATCTATGTTTTAAAGTTTAGTTTAATATTGAGATTCAATTTTAAATATTATAATTTTTAAGGCTGAAAAATCTTAGGGATAGAATTATAAAATTCTAATCTTATGAGGATTACTAATTTATTGTAAACTGTTAAAGGCATTTAAGACACAAAGGATAATAAAGCCAGGCATTGTGGTGCAGACCATTAATCCCAGCACCTGGGCAGGTGGATCTCTGAGTTTAAAGCCAGCCTGGTCTATAGATAAAGTTCTCCCACAGCCAGTCCTACACAGAGAAACTCTGTCTCACTCTCCTGAAAAGATAATGATCTTATAAGTAATCAAATACCGTTAATGTGTCCCAAATTGTGTTTGTAGTCAAGCTAAGAACAAATGTAATTCATTTACAGAGATAAGCTGAGAGGGAGAGTCTAATTTATAGTTCCCATTATGTAGCTATTTATGTTGTCAGTTAAGCCTAAAACATGTAACTCAAAACAAGTTTAAAGTAAAGTTAAAGTTTATTTAATATAAAATAATATTAAAATCAGGTATATTTTAAAAGATGGTTATGAAAATTTGAATAAAATGGCTTAAATTATAATACATTTGTATGGCAGGACATCCCCAGGCTCAAATAATACCCTCTTCCTTGGATGGGACACAGACCCCATCAGAGGCAAGTGCATGTTAGCTTCATTACAGGAGAAGAATGAATGGGAATTATACTTACAGGAAGTCTGCTGCTCCTGTCTCTGGCTGTGTAGGTCAAACCTGGAAACCCTCCTCCTTATCTACAGAGAAAATGAATGATTCTTCATGTTTCACATGACAAGGGATGGACTCTCCCATCTCCAGAAAAGGATTTTACAATCTGCATTTACATTCTAAATGTCTCCAGCAACAGAGAGGCAAATAGCAATTAATCTGCTCTCAGTGCCTTCCAAACTGACATAAGGGGATGCTGTGAACACGGGACTCTTGTACTTAAGGCTGCCACCTGCCTGGGATAGGACCTGCAATTGTCCGTGCCTCCTACCCTGGCTTTCAATTCTTCCTCTGTTAGAAGTCCCCAGAGGGTTTCAAATAGTATAAGGCAGGCTCCACCACAGGGCAAGTCAGCAGAGCAGGCTCAACTAAGGACATTCATTCGAGCACTAAGTTATTCATGTCACGTGGACCCACCATGACTGGGTAAAGAAGACAACACTGCCTGAGGAGGAAAAATCCTGGACCAGCCTCTCAGAGTCACTTTCCAGAGACAAAGGAGACCAGCTCTCCAGCCTGCTGTTAGAAATCCTGAACTCAGGGGGCCTTCCCACAGTAAAGCTTAAGAAATCTGACAGTGGACGCCTGGAGATAGGGATGGTTATCCCTGAGGCAGCATAAAGAGACAGAAGTAAAAAGAAACCAATCTAACCTGGGCAAAAGAGACTATTTATTTCAAACAGCCAAAGCAGACATTCTCCTGAGGGGAAAGGGTGAGTTCAAAAAGGGAAGGAAACACTTGGGGTTTATATAAGGGGTTTGGAAATGGAGATGTTAAATGCAGCTGCATGAGGCTACCTGCCATTCTGCAGTCTCTATTTCCTGGAGTTTTGTCCAGGCAAGGCCATTTTAGCTTTAGAAACTGCCTTGTCCCAACTATCAGGAAGCAGGTGTTAGAGGGTGACTGAGTTAGGCAATGTCAGTGAGGGGGGAAAGGGCTGAAGTTTCAGCATAAGGACAGGGGATTTCAGCAAGTCTTAGGGCAACTGGAAGTTCCTTGGTGAGGGTCTGGCAGGGTTTGTTCAGGGTTATTTCTTTAAGGATTATAGTGCCCCTTCCTCCCTCTGGACTCATGGTAATGTTAGCTGTAATGCCTCTTATAGGGTAACCCTGACAGCTCTCCAGGACTGGACTCTGACAGAATTTTATTAGTTCTGCTGTATCTAAAAACAATAGATTTAATTTTTTTTACCTGATTTCTTTAAAATGCATTCCTGACTATTCAAATAAGTTGGCCCTTAGAAATAATAAACAACTGGGCGCAGTGGAACACACACCTCTAGTCCCAGCACTTGGGAGGCAGAAGCAGGCAGATCTCTGTGAGTTCAAGGCCAGCCTTGTCTACAAAGAGAGTCCAGGACAGCCAAAGGCTAAAGAGTGAAACCCCAGCTCAAAAACAAAACAAAATGAAACAAACAAAAAATAATAAAAAGACCAATAATCCCTGGTACCATAGCTGTTTCTTTGGAATCCATGACTCACAGGTCCCCTTGGTCTGTTTGTTTTTATTCTCATAGGTGTAATGATCGGGCTCTCCCTAATTAACAGATTGCTACCCTTAATAAAAATCAACGATTTAAAGGTAACTTAAATAAATGAATAAGTGAAGTGGTTAAGGTAAGAATGTCTTGTCCTGATTCCATTCTGAGCTCTCTGCCCCTTCCTCCACAGTCACATCTGGCTTAGCTACACATTGGGGATTTCCATGACTCTGACCATGGTCCAGATATATTAACCAAAATAATTAATGCTTACAATAAATGAAGAAGGTATAAGTAAAAAAATAATTGGTTTGTTATACATAAAATAACTACTATGTTCTGCCAAAAACAAGTGTTGAAAGTTTACCCTGACTCTCATCTAACACTGGTGTAACTGTGGTCTGTGTCTAAAAATGCTGTACCCTGAGCCTGGGCACTGAGAAACCCAGCGGCACAAACCCACTCCTGATCACAGGCCAAAAACAAGGGCTTGTTTACTTGTAATTGTCTTAATGGGCATAGTTGTCTGTATCTTTCCCTAGTGGATTTATTATAGTATGCAAGTGTACCGTGTGCCTGTCTGGTGCTCATGGAGGTCAAAAGAGGGAGTTGGAGACCCTGGAATGGGAGTTACAGATGGTGTAGGTCCTGGTCCTCTGAAAGAGCAGCAAGTTCTCTTAACTGCTGTGCTTTCACTCCACATGGAATTTACTGTCTTTAATTGAAGACTTTAGCTGGGTCTGATTCCAGCTCTCAGGAGGTAGAGGTAGAATGATCTATGTGAATTCAAGGCCAGCCTGATCAACAATAGGGAGTTCCAGGAGAGCCAGTGATGAATTGAGAGACCTTGTCTCAAAATAAACCCACGGAATATTTAGACCCACGGAATATTTATTCTGTAGTGTCCAAACAGTTGTGGAGTTTGGAGTGCTACCGGAAAATTTGAATGAGAAACCTTTGGGGAGATGGCGAGAGACGTAAAGACAGCCTGGGCCAGCTGAGCTTTCCTCTCCTTTGCGCTGTTGGTACCCTCTCATCACAAACCCCGTATTTTGCTGGACCATAGAGGCAATAAAACCTCTGTTCAAAATGTAGACGTGCAGTAGGTACTTTGGGTCCAGGGCCAGACCCTCTCACTCACGTACTCCAAGCCCTACAACTTATCGAACAGAAGAGATGCCATGTTATTTTATTGGTCAGTTAATGCCCGGGGCGCCCCTCTACCCGGAAGCCCGGAGCGCCGCGCTGGCCTGGAAAGGCAGGTGTGGGGCTCGGCCCTCCTCTGTCTAGAGGGGATCCGCCACTCTGTCGCGCGTGGCCGGGCAGTGCGCTCCTACTTCTCGGCGTAGCAGTAGGTCCCGTAGGCCGCCTGCTGGGGCCGGGGAAAGCCGAAGCTGCGCACCCCGGGGTCAGGGAGACCTCCGCAGCGCGGCCGCGGCGTGGTGATGGGGAAGCGAACGCTGCCGTCCGCCAGCCAGCCTCCGTCGCACCGGTCCAGCCCCGAGAACTTCCAGGCGGCGTAGAGGTGCCCGACCTTGGCTACTACAGCTCCGCGCCGCCGGCAAGCCGCGTGGGCTTCAGAAAGCGTCAGCCGCCCCGGCACGAAGAACACTTGGCCTAGGAACGTGAGCGAGTGACCGGCCGGCCAAAGCAGGCGGACCTGGGGCCGTGGCCACGAAGCTCCGGAAATGGCAAGACCCTGGCAAGACGGTGTTCTTGGACGTTCGGAGGAACAACGTGCCTAGGCTGCGGCACTACCCACTTCCTTTCCGCTTCTGACACCGGGCCCCGCCCCATCCTTTCTCCAGTCTCCGCCCACTATCCCGGGCTCTGAACGGTCCCGGCCCTGTCCATAGCGTCAACTCCAACCACCTCCTGAGGTCTTTTCACTCGGCCTGGCCGAATCTTTCCTCCTGGCGGTGACCCCTGGCCGGGCGCCGCCTGCACACAGTTGGCTCACCTGCCAGGGCCGAGGTGAAGCAGAAGGCGTCGTAGCGATCGCGGCTGCGGTCGCGGGGTCCGTAGCTGCGGATGCCTGGCCGTCCTTGGCCGCCGCATGGTGCGCGCGCGGTGAGCACAGGGTAGCGCACCGAGCCCTCGAGCAACCAGCCGGCGTTGCACCAGTCTAGCCCCTCGGTCCACGCTGGTGGAGGAGGGGGCAGGGAGAAGGGGAATTACCGGCGCAAGCCAGACTCGAGCTCCCTGCAAGCTCGCCGGGGCCGGTGTGCAGCCGGGGGTCATCAGCCGGGGATCCGCCGCTCACCCTGGTACAGTTGGCCGTAAGTGGCCAGGCGTCCGTCCTGCTCCTCACATGCCCGCTTCGCCTCGAAGTAATTGAACTGGTAGCGGCCCCGGCTGGGTTGGTACGGAAACACCACACCTGCGGAGTGGAGAGCTTGGGTAGGGCAGCGGGGTGCGGCGGGGAGCGCCGGCAAGCGAGGCCGGCAGAGGCGAGGTGGCCACAAAGAGCAGGGCTGGTGCAGAATAGCTCACCCTCTAGGCGCAGGGTCAGTGCCACGCTCTCGTCCTCGATGCCATTGATGAGCTCGCAGCGGTACCGGCCCTCATCCTCCAGGCGCACATTCTTGATGATCAGGGAGGCGTCTAGCCGATGCCCTCTCCGCAAGCTGGTGCGTCCTCCCAGGGGCCCATAGCCCCGGGCGTGCATTCCGTTGGTGATGAGGATTAGCGTTTCCCGGAGTTCCCCGGGCTCCACTTTGCTCCAGCGTACCTTGTAGCTGGGAGGCGAGGTGCCCAGGACGCAGGGCAGTGTGGTCGTGGCCCCACGACGAGAGTGAATGACCTCATGGATGGGGGGCAGGAGATAGTGGGGACCCGGGTGGAGGGCTAAGCAGAGGGGCCACAGTGGCAGGCATCTTATCTTCCCTGCCCCAAGTGCCCATTCAGACTTAGTTCCCAGAGGCTTTCTTCCGATCACTGGCACCACCCTCACCTCTCCCTACCGATTCTTCCTACTTACTTTCAGTAGCTCCCTTTCTAGGTCTGCATCCCTTGATTCCCACCCCTAGTGTACTGATTGGGGGCTGGGCTAGGGTCTTACCCGGGTTCCCCAAGGCTTTGTGAAGGATGGTGAATGCCCAGGGGAGAAGGAAGCAGTAGAGCACAGGGACAGGTATCCGGCTTGGCATGATGGTGTCAGCAGGCACTGTCTGCAGGGCACAGATAGTAGGCACCCCTTACCACTGTATGGGAGGACGAGGAGAGCAGAGTTGAGGATCAGCTTTCTGCTGGGTATATGGAGGCATCTGTCCAGGTGGGAGCCAATGGGACGCATAACAGGTCTTCTCAGTCAGCAAGTTTTGACTTAGCATCTCCTTTCTGGGACTCCTTATCCCAGCTGCTTCCCAAGCTTAGCATTGGGATTTGAATCTCTGTATTCATTTGCCAGCATCACTTTCTATCCCAGAGCCAAATTCAGTATGATTTCTCCTGTTTGAAAGACTGGCTTTCTCGCCTGCTGATAAAGTTGAACCTTTATGCAGCTTCCAAGGCTCCAGGATCCAGCCTTCCCTGCTGTCAACGTCTGCCCTACCCTAACCCTGACTGTGCACTGGGGTCCAGGCACACTGGACTTGAGAGACATAAAATTGGGCCTTACTTCTGGAAAACCTCCTCTCATTCTTGAGCCTGTCTCACTGTGATGTATGAAGTCTACTGGAGCAGACTAGGAACTTTTTCCTGAGACCCTTATCATTGTCTAAACTACCTGAATTTGAAAGCAGTGCAGATGCACCTACTGGCTGACACAGATTTTCCAGAAGTTACAATGCATTATACAGTTACACTATACAAGTTACAAAAGTTACAAAAACAGTTTCAAATGCAGTTGTCTGGGCCATGAATTCTCCCCTCCCCCTGCAGTTTCTATACTTTTTATTTTTTTTAAATCTATTTTTATGTATATGGGTATTTTGCTTGCGTGTCTGTGTTCGCCATGTGTGTATGGTGCCTATAGAGGCCAGAAGATGGCACCAGGTCCCCTGGGACTGTAGTTAGACAGATGTGGGCTGCCATGTGAGTTCTGGGAATTGAACCCAGGTCCTCTGGAAGAGCATTCAGTGCTCTTTAACCTCTGAGGCATATCTCCAGCTGTTGTAGTTTCTTTGAACTTTTTAAAAAACAAGTGGTGGACTGATGACCCCTTAACTTCCTTTTTAAATTCATTGTACAAGTTGGGCTTTTCCATATGCTTATTGCATAACTTTAAACAGGTAACTTAGCCCCAGCCTCAGTGTCTTGATTAGAAGAGCAGTAATTGCAGTACCCACCTGTGATGCTAGTCCTCACTGTCAAGCTGATAGGACTTAGAGTTACATAGTAGACTCTGAGAAAAACCTCTGCTTCTGTCTGTTAGGATGTAGCCAAAGGAAACAAACTAAATAGGAAACCTTCCCTGAACCTGGGCAGTGAATTCTCATGGGCAGAGCACCAAGTTAAAAAAAAAAAAGGAAAAAGAAGAAAATACATGAAGCCCCAGGATTCCCTTCCTGGCCCATCCAGGTGAGAACTGCAGTTATACACTCCCTGCAAGGAACTGTGAACCAAAATTAATCTGTCTTTCCTTAAGGTGCTCCTGTAGCATATTTTGGTCATAGCAATAGTAAGCATGACTAACACACTACACTTAGCAGCTGCAAGAATTAGGCAACTTAATCATGTACTTGTGAAACACTTGAAATAGTGCCTGGCATGTAATGCATACTTTAGAAGATAGAATAGGGCCGAGGTGTGTTTGCTTTGTTATGAACTATTAAACAATTAAACAGTTGCTTAACTATTGAACTATTAAACAGTTAAGGACAGGAGGGATGAGGATAATGGGATTGGGTAAAGAAAGGCCTTGAAGAATATTTAAAGCATTGGCTCCAAAGACCAGTTTGTAGCTGGAGAAGCAGAGTAGTTACATTAAAAACTTTCCACAGGGTGGTGGTGGCTCATGCCTTTAATCCCAGCACCCAAGAGGCAGAGGCAGCCAGGGTTACACAGAGAAACTCTGTTTCAAACAAACAAGCAAAAAACCAAAAAACTACCCCCCCAAAACAACAACAACAACAACAACAAAAAAAAAAAAAAACAAAAAACAAACCAACCAACCAACCAACCAACCAGACAAACAAAAAAGAACTTTTCAATTGGGCCTGGAGACACCTGAATTTGGTTCCCAGTACACATGCCAGGCAGCTCACAACTGCTTGTAACTCCAGCTCTAGGGGATCTGGTGCCCTCTTCTGGACCCTTAGGGCACCTACTTTCATGAGCACACACCCATATTAGCATACACACATACAATTAAAAAAACAAACAAACAACTTTCCAATAATAAAAAGGGAAGTGCCATTGTAGCAGACATCTTTAATTCCAGCACTCAGGAGAAAAAGGCAAGTGGATCTCTGTGTTCAAAGCCAGCCTGGTCTACATGGAGAGTTCTAGGGCAGCTAGGGCTTAACAGAGAGACTCTCAATTAAAAAAAAAAAGTGTATGGGACCTGAGTCCATATAGGACAACCTGGTAAATAATAGTGACCTTTATCTTTAGGAGCTGGTGAGATTGCTCAGTGTGTAAAGGTGATTACCACCAAGCCCAGTGACCTGAGTTCATTTCCTAGGAACCCATATGTTCAAAGGAGAGAACCAACTCCCACAGGCTGACCTCTGAATCCATTCACACAAGCACGGCACAAGCATACCACACACAAACACAAATTTAAGAAAAAATGCAATAAAAATTAAAAAAAAAATAGACCACGAGTGATCCAGGATAAGCTACCATTGACGTGTTTTTAAATCCAATCCGACCTAGGCACTTCAGTATATTCTTATGGTTTTACTCCTCTGGCCATCCAGGGAGGCAATGAACTGCCACAGGTGCAGACACAGCTGTGAAAGGAGGGTTTGCTGGGTTTGAATCGAGATCGATTGGACCGGCTCAAGCTCTTAGTCACTGATCTAGAGTTCTGTATTTCAAGATAAGCACACATATACCATTTTCATACCCCTTGCAGAGAGAAACCAATACAGTAGCTGGCAGCCCATTGCCTACCTGTAAGATGATCTTTTCTCAGAGACAAAGGGAGGCAGCAGTGTGCAGCAGCTTCCTGTCCTCCTGAAGGAAGAAGTTCCAGTGGAGGTTCTGTTAAGGATCCTGAGGGTTCAAAGCACCCTAAAGTCTCAGGGCTTGGGCACCTGATCAGTGCTATGGCTCCTTTGATGTTTTTCCAGAGAGGCTCATTTCCTGTGCTCAAAGAAGCCAAGGTACTAAAGCTTATGTTTATTCAGTACACACTAAGCCAGCCATGACTGCATCTGTGGCACTTGATGTCCTAGGGCCAGGTCAAGACTTGGGTTGGAATGATGCGGGACAGAGCAAGCAACCCAGGCGATTACCTAGAACAATGCAGAAAGCAGGCCCTGGTACTTCTATCCTTAGAATGGGACAGTCTGACTGAAAGTACAAGGGTGTTGGGCCAGGAGGGGTGGAGACAAACCCTAGGTATGAATCCAGCTTTGTATTTCTATATGAACCTCATCCAAATAACAGAATTGCCCCTCCCCTCACCAAAGGCCTCACCTGTGCCTTCCGTACCAGGCTACATATGGCCTTTTAGAAGAGACTCTCAAGATGGGACTCAAACTTTCAGGATGTCAGGCTGCTTCAGGACCCTGGCTCTTTCTGTCTGTCTGTCCCTTTCTTTCCCCACCCCACTGGAAACACAATTTCCTATTGTCTCTGCCTTCTCTTCTATTGTTGGATAACAGGGCCCCTTTATTCATCCCTTGGGCAATGGCATGGAAATGTCAACAGCTGGGGATATGGGATGCAGGACAGGCTGGCACAAACCACCGGAAAAAGGCCTGGGTGGATGATTGGATCAGAGCAGAAACTGACATCCAAAGAGAAGAGGATAGGCGAAGACTGAAATGGGGCACCCTCTGCTTCAAACTCTAGGATTATAAAGAGATTATGTATGATACTGGGGAACCACCTCATCCATGGGCCACAGGGGAGCAGCTTGGATTGCTGTTGGAGAGGTAGAAATCACATGAAAATATTTCTGTCCTTAGGAGGGGACATGAGACTCTTATTAGCAAGGAGGGACGATGAAAGTTCTTCAGTTATTATTATTATTATTATGGAAGTTCTTCAGTTATTATTATTAATAATTAATTACTATTATTGTATTTTATTATTATTAAACGTATGAGTGTTGATTTTAGATGTATGGTGGTGGATATGTTTTTTTTTTTTTTTGTTTTTTGTTTTTTTTTTTTTTTGGTGTTTTGTTGTTGTTGTTTTGAGACAGGCTTTCTCTGTGTAGCCTTGGCTGTCCTGGACTTTCTTTGTAGACCAGGACAGCTTAAACTCACAGCAATCCACATGCCTCTGCCTCCCTGAGTGCTGGGATTACAGGCATGTGCCACTACACCCAGATGACACGTATTTATTTGTTTGTTTATTCTACAATGGTCTGTCTGCATGTACACTTGCACATCCGAAGAGGGCACCAGATCTCATTGTAGATGGTTGAGAGCCACCATGTGGTTGCTGGGACCTCTGGAAGAGCAGGCAGTGCTCTTAACCTCTAAGCCATCTCTCCAGCCCCCGGTGGATATGTTTGTGTACCACACCTGTAGTGCCTAAAAGGGCCAAAACGGGCACCAGACACCGTGGAACTGAAGTTATGGCCTGTGAGAGTCACAGCTTGGGTGCTGAGAACGGAAGCTAGGTACTTTGCAAAAGCAACAAGTGCTCTTTCTTAAGCACTGAGCCATCTCCCCAGCTCCTTGGAAGCTCTCTAAAATAGAAGTCATCTGATTACGCATTCCTCCTCCCTTCTGTACCAGTGGATAAACTTTGTTTAAATTTTCAGGAGGACTGGTGAGACTCTCATTAGGTAAAACCACAAACTTGGTAACCTGAATTCAATCACCAGAACCCAAAGTGGAAAGATAAAACTGACTCCCAAAAGTTGTTCTGTGACCTCCACACCCAAATTCAACCTGCAGTCCCTCATACAATAATAACAATAACATTTTGAAATTCTGAAGAAGCCAAGGATGGTGGTTCAGATCTGTAATGTCAGCACTTGAAATGCTGAAGCAGGAGGATTGCCATGAGTTTGAGACCAGCCTGAGCTATAGAGTGAAACCTTTCTCAAAAACAAATAAAAACAGAGAGAGAGAGAGAGAGAGAGAGAGAGAGAGCTTAACAGTACTGGCTGTTCTTCCAGAGGACCTGGGTTCAATTCTCAGTACTCACACGGCAGGTCACAACTATAACTCCAGTCCCAGGAGATCTGACACCCTCTTCTGGCACCAGGCACAAATGTGATGCACAGACACACATACAGGCAAACACTCACACATATAAAATAATAAGATTATAAAAATAGCTGACTGTGGTGGCACACACCTTTAATCCCAGCACTTGCGAGGCAGAGGCAGGTGGCTCTCTGAGTTCAAGAGGCCAGCCTAGCCTACATAGTTCCAGGATGTCCAGGGCTACACAGAGAAACCCTGCCTGAAAAAAAAATTATAAAAATAAATTTCTGGAGAGATGGCTTAAGAGTACTGGTTGTTCTTCGAGAGGTCCTGAGTTCAATTCCCAACAACCACATGGTGGCTCACAACCATCTATAGTGTGATCCGTTTCCCTCTTCTAGCATGCAGGCAAATGTGCAGATAGGACATTCATATACATAAAATAAATAAGTAAATCTTAAAAAGATTCTGGAGAGGAGGATCCTTAATCTCTCAGGTAGAAATCTACTTCCTGTACAGTCTCCCTGGCCTCAACTCCTGCTGAAGTCCACTCCTACAGACTGAGTTAGAATTCATACACATGCACAGAGCTGAGGTGTAAACTGGGCTTGGTTTTCATCTCTGCACACCATATAGACAGGTGCCCATCAACAATTCAGGATAAGAATTTTGACTTCTATCAGTGCAGAGGACCTGCATGCACCAAGACAGCAATTTAGAAACTTGAGGCTTCAAATTTCTTCTCCTCCTCATCTTCCTCTCTCCTCCTCCTTTCCTTTTTAAGATTTTATTATTTTTACCTGGGAGTGGTGGCACACAGCTTTAATTTCAAAATTCAGGAGGCAGAAGCAGGCAGTTCTTTTGAAACCAGCCTGAACTACATAGCAAGTTTCAAGACAGATAAGGTTACATAGAGAGACTCTGTCTCAGGAAAAAAAAAAAAACAAAAAAAGAGATTTCATTTATTATTTTTAAGCATTCATGTGTCTGAATATGAGTAAGTGCATGGGAGCTACTGAGGAGGCCAGAGTGTCAGGTCCCCCTGGATTAGAGTTACAAATAGTTGTGACCCCTGGATGTGGGTCCTGGGAACTGAACTCAGGTTAAATTGCGTGAGCAGTTTAGGCTCCCAACCACTGAGCCATCTTTCTAGCTCCCTAGAGATGAGAAAGATGATGCTGCGCACCAAAGCTAAATTATGACTTAAACTTTCCGACTTCTTGTTTGTGTTTGAAACAGGGTCTCACTATGTATCCCTGGCTGCCTTGGAACTTGATGTGTAGACCAGGCTGGCCTCAAACTCACACCTGCCTCTGCCTCCTGAATGCTGGGTTTAAAGGCATTTAAGCACCGCCCCCCCCACCCCCAGTTCCTGTCCCCTTAAATGTGTATAGGTGATTTACTTGTATGTATGTTTGTGCATCACATACATGTATGCTACCTGTACAGGTCAGAAGAAAGCATGAGATCCCCTAGAACTGGAGTTACAGATGGTTGTGAGCTTCCATGTGGGTTTTTGTGAATGGAACCCAGGTCTTCTGGAAGAGCAGCCAGTGCTACGGACTATTGAGCCATCTCTCCAGCCCTACAATTTTTCTGCTAACAATTCTGCTCTTCTCTTGGTCTTTCTAAGTCTGAGAGACTTATTTGGGCATACCTAACAAGAGGCCAAGGGGGTTAGTTACACTATTCAGAGCCAGGTTGACCGCCCTTTTCTAAGCATACCCCCCACACTCCCCAATCCTGATACTAAAACCCTCCTCTTCTCCTGTGACCTATCCATTCGTCACTGCTGAGAAGAGTCTGCTCTCTCAGGATTCAGGACAGTCGGATCCGATGCATCCGATTGGCTCCTACCAAGGCAAACAGAGGAGAGGAGGGGCAAATCTAGAGTGCTCTGGGGCCATCTGCCTTCATTCTTCTAGAGGTACACTGAGTTTCTACAGCTGGGAAGGACTGAGCTTGGCCAGCTCAGAACTATTCTAGCTGCAGAAGACCTCTGAGGAAGACTGAGGGAAGAACACATGCTGAAACGCCGGTTTGCGTACTCAAGGCTATTTTCTGCTCAGGTTTCCCGACCCTGTGAAGAGGAAGCAGGTAAGTGTTCCGGTTTGAATTCACATCTCTTCCCCAGAGAGGCTTGCACTCCCCGTCCGCAGCTTCCGGCTTGATGGCCGTGGTATAGTTAATCGTGGTGCCAGTTTACTACCAGGTGGTCGCATGAGTTGCTGGAAAGGCTGGCAAGATGCCACTGTAGGGGCTGAGAGAGGGGTAGGTGTGATTGGCAGGGCTCCACTCCACTTCAGTGACTTTCACACATCTGGATCCACAGTTTTCTCTAGGTGGCTGGATCTTGCCACACCAAGGGGTGAGCCTGAGAATGAGCCACGAGGACATCACGCTTAAAGCGCCCGCGATAAGTTAGTGTTCAAATAGGAAGAAGGGCAAGGGTGAAGGTCGGGGAACTGAGAGACTTGACACCAGTAACTCTCAACAACCACATCTTCTCAGGTGGAAGTAAGGCAGGAAGAAAAGAGAGAGAGAGGAAGGCAAAATATGGCACAGCCTCCTTGCGCTGTCTATATAGAGGCCGCTGCCCTGCCAGCCTAGAAGTCCTAGCTGAGAGTTAGCAAACTGTTCTCCACTCTGATCCCATTATTTGGAACCCTTGAGGAGGAGTCGCCCAATACCTGCTCAGAACCAAAGGAGGCTGTGAGGGCAGAGCTTGGGGATGGGAGTGGTCTTTCCTGACATTATGTTTTCACCCCAACCTAGCAGAGGCCCAGAGGACCAGGAGCTCTTCTCAGAGCTGTTGAAGATACAGTGACTGAATGTTGCTTATGAACAATCATGTCACCCACCATCTGCTTGCAACTGTCAGTCCACTGCTGTGTTAGGTGGGCCATGAAACCGAATTTTTGCCCAACTGCCCTTTTAGATGAGATCTTGACCAATCACTCTGTTAGCCCACCTTGTTCTCCTGGTCTCAAAGCTCACTGTTTTTTATCAGTTTTGTTTCTCTGGAGAACCCTGACTAATGCAATGAGAAAAATGTCGTCTGCTGAAGAGTGAAGGAGATAGATACTTAAAGTTTATATAGGGGGTTTGGAGAAAGGAAAGTTAAGATAGCATCTGCTGGGGCTATGTGTAAGCTTGAAGTTTCTGGAGTCGTTTGTCCATGCAAAGCCATTTTATATTTAGAAACTACCTTGCCCCAGCTACCAGAATACAGGTGATTGTGGCTGACTGAGTTAGGCAATGGCAGTGAGGGGCTAAAGTTACAACATGGTCAGGGTCTTCAGAGCATATTTAGGCTATATTCTAACATATCCCAACTCTTAAGATATAAGGAATGGGTCAGGGGATTGGGGGGGGAGAGTTTCCAGAAATAGAGCTGGAGTTTTTTGTTTTTTGTTTTTTGTTTTTTTTGGGCGGGGGATGTCTTCCTGCTGATTGTGGGTGGAGATCTAGGGATGGGAGAGTTTTGTACAATTTGCCTCATTGGTGAGGGGTTAGTTCAGGGTGTGTTGAAGACGTGGGTCATCTAATCATTTAGCAGGAGGAGTGTTTTAATTTGATTGGCTGTGATGGATCATGCAATTGCTCTCATTCATTCCTGGAGAAACTAGTGGACTGAAAACAGAGTGAAACTGAGAGATTGCTCAGGAAGGTGGAGTGTTGGAGGTTGGTCTAATGCTCATTACTGGTACTTAAGATCTGGTTACACCTATCTTTGTTTTGTAAACCTGCCTAGACATGTCTGATTGATTGATTAAACAGCCTGTTCCTGGGCAGGACAGAATGGGGTAGATGTGGCTAAGGTCTCCAGGCTTTGGAGAATCCTGTAAAGAATCATGGGAAGGGCAGACAGATGGGAAGAGAAGAAGGAAGAGGTCATCAGGATGGGTTAGCCTAGAGAAAACACCGCACGGGCCAATGAAGGACTCCAATAATGGCATGAAAAAGCCCAGATGGAGAATCTAAGCAAGTACCATTGGGTTATGGATGAAAGGTAGTCCATTTGAGGAGAATTAAGGTGGATGGCATTGGATGGGAGCTGGGACACGGATATGGGTAGTGAGGTTATTGAAGCAGGCAAGTGAAATATCTGCCTGGCCCAAGGTAAATAAGGCAATTATAAATCTAACAGGTGTTTGTGTCTCCTAATTTGTGATAGCAGGTTAAATAATATCACCATGATAATCTTAGGGCAAATAATATATAATATTAGCCCAACACCTTTCTATTGATTCCTGCAACAGTGGAGAGAGGAGAAGTACAGGCAGGAGAGACAGAATGAGCCTGTGGAAGTAGGAATAGAGTTGATTTAAGATGTAGTGGTTTGAATAAGAATGGCCCCCATAGGCTCATATTTGAATGCTTAATCATTAGGGAGTGGCACTACTTGAGAAGGATTAGGAGGTGACCTTATTGGAGGATGGACCAACCTGACTCCATCTTAAGATTAGAAGCCATCTGTTACAAGGTCAAAATAAGTTCATTCCTGTTTTCTGTAAAAACTTAAATTTGACCATGCCTTGATCCATTTTTCGGAAATTTGACATGTTACACATCCTATACTATGACCTCTACCCTGATAAGATTTGATGTTCTACCAAATAATTTTGAG
This sequence comes from Meriones unguiculatus, assembly GCF_030254825.1. Lineage (NCBI taxonomy): Eukaryota > Metazoa > Chordata > Mammalia > Rodentia > Muridae > Meriones > Meriones unguiculatus. The sequence goes on from NC_083350.1 coordinate 191,148,172, forward strand.
ATGTTCTGCCGAGTTCTTGTATAACACTTGGAAGCCCTCCTAGATTTTCTTCAGTGTTTGAGGCTATTGTTTTGGACAGGGAGATAGCTGTTTGACTGAGGACCCAGTCAGGTGGTAGGCTTGTGTACAAGGTTCCTCTGTTCACAGCATCCCCATATATCAGTTCTGGAGACACTGAGGGCAGAGTAATTGCTATTTGCTTCTCTGTTGTTTGAGAACTTTAGGATGTGGGTGCAGATGAGGAGAAGGTTTTTATGGTTTTGCTTATACCAGATCTGGCCAGACTTTTGGAAGGTCTTATTTCCCCATGTGTTGTGAGATACTCACCATAAAAGACTGCTTAGACATGAGTTTAAGCTAATAGAAAGTATTTATTAGGCGGCCAGTGACTACACTGGGTATTTGGGATCCCAGTGTAGCCTTGAGCCTTTCTCAGGGTGTGCTTTTAATCTCTCACACACACATACACATACACACCAAAAAAACCCCAAACAAACATGTTTTGGGTTGACATACTTCAATTACCAAGAACAGTTAGTCAGAAGCAGAGCTACAGAAGCTAAAAAGTTTATTTAGAGACTTTTCCTGAATTATGGACTTTGATAGATTTGGTGTTTGTTTTAGTTTTGGCAGGTGGTGCTGTTTACATGCTGAGTTTTACAGCCTGAATGGAACTTCCATTATGGAGTAAGTTGTGGTAAGGTCTGAGGGCCTACAGTCTGGGGCCTTGTTACACATTTGTTTTTGTTCTGCAATGAGGTTAACATGCAACTTCCAATAGCAAAGATTGGGATGGGTGCTTCTAGAAACAGCTATGCTGAGCTGCCACAATTTTTCTAGATGAGTCTGAATGAGTATGTATGAAAAAGACACCCTGAGATGTCCTGCAGGGGAATAAGCCTGCCCAGTTTTAACATAGAACTTCTGTAAGCCTGGAGTCCTGCTATCATCCCAGAGACCTATTCTGAGACTCATTTGCATTCAGTTTGCTTTCAAAGTTCTGGAGAGAATAGGAGAACAGAACTTATCTGGGAACTGAAGAATGGGTTCAATCTGCTAGACTGAGGTGAGGGTGCCTACAATTGATTAATCTTAGTTGCCAACTTGATGAGATCTAGACTCAATCACCTGAGACCTAGGAAATGAACTCTGGGCCTGTAAGGGGACTTTCTTAATTGGAAAGATATATATATATATATATGACTAAGAAGCAGCATTCATTAGTCTCTGTTTTCTGATTATGAATGCAATGTGACCAGCTACCTCATGCTCCTGCTATCTTGACTTACACACTGTGATGTCTGATGCATTTTACCCTGTGGAAGTGAAACTGTGAGCCAAAATAACCTGTATTAGTCAGGATTATCTTGAGAAACAAAACTGATAGGATAAATATTTAAATGACTATATGCACACACATGTTTATTTACTAGAGATACTTATAGGTTGTGGTCCAATTATTCCAACAATGATGGTCTCCTGATGAAAGTCCAAAATTCCCATAGTTGTTTGGTCCACAAGGCTGGACATCTCAGTTAGTCATCACTGTATGTTGAAGAAGTGCTAATGTCAATGCAGGAATGAATGTTGTTGGTTATTAATATTTATTATTGATTTATCTTTTAGTTAAACAGTGGTTATTCCTAAACCAGCTGTATACTCAAATCACCACACAGAGACTAGGATTTACTTAATTAACCTAGAGTACAATGCTGGGCAATGATTACTCTATCCTAAACCTCCAAGCCTGCATAGCCTCTTCCCATTCAGAATTTCCAACATTATAGCTGCTTTTAGTCATATCTCAGGTCTGATTCATCTCTCCTCATGGTGCCAACTCCTCCTACCCATCTCTGACGTCTCCGTCCACTTGCTTCCTTCTCCTCCCCTCCAGACCAGAATGTCCCACCCTATTCTCTCCATTGCAGAGCATTGGCTGATTGTTTTATTGAAAATACAGAGGACAAATGGTGGCATGTTTACACAAATTTGAGACGGGTGATGCTTAGAATAAACATCACAATGCAATGTCCAGATTAAAATCAGATAGTGGGGTAGAGATATCAGCATTTGAATGAACAAAGGTAAATTATATACATCCCACAAGAACATTATACCAACAAATGAACTTGCAAGTAAGAGTGAGACCAAGCAGGAAACGAGCAAGAACTTCCTTCTTCTATGACCCTTATGTAGGCTGCCACCACATAGTGTAGTCCAGATGTAAGGTGGGTTTTCCTACCTCAAATCTCACCTCAAATGATGCAGTCAAGAAAATCCCTCACAGGTGTATCCAGAAGCTTGAGTCTCAATTATTCCAGATGTAGTTAAATTGACAACCAAGAATAGCCATCACATCCTCTGTAAATAAATTACATTTGTATTTAACATGACTACAAACATAGTTCTGAACATTTTAAAGAATTTGATCATTTTAAAGGTGACTGACCAATAATTTTGTCTTAATTATCTTTAGTAACTCTCATAAGAGTAGAATTTTTATAATCTCTTAGAAATTTTGAGCTAGAGCCTGGTGTGTTGGCACACGCCTTTAAACCCAGCACTTGAAAGACAAAAGTATGAGTTCATACCAGATCTTTGTGAGTTCACAGCCAGTCTGGTCTACAAAGAAAGTCCAGGATAGCCAGGGTTACACAGAGAAACCTGTCTCAAAGAGAGAGAGAGAGAGAGAGAGAGAGAGAGAGAAATTTTTTGAGCTATAAAAATTACAGTTTTTGAATTGAAGTATTTTAGTTTCAAGTAAATTTTGAACCATAAATACAGCCCATGAAGACACTGGAAAACTCATTTTTCTAATCATCTTATGGTGTATTATATATATATATTTAAATTATATATATAAAATTTATATATATATATATATATATAAATTTCTTAAAATAGCTAAAGCTTAAAAAGTTAGCAAAGCCATAAGTGACTAAACATACATCTTAAGTCAGTTTTTGCTAACACAAATACAACATTATAACCTTTGGATTTATAAGTTTGGTTGCCCAGTTATTGGTTGTTCAGCTCTTTATTAACCAATCAGAACTGCTGGAGAACACTTTTTATATAACATTGAGACAGGAGATGTTTCATAAAAATGGCAATTCCAAAGTCTGGACTGCAACCAGATCTCTGGGTACAGAAATCAGCATTTGAATACACAATGTATAAAAACATCCTCCAACACATCACCATGTCCATCAGTTTCTTCTTTTTTTGAGACAGTCTCCTTATATAGCCCAGGCTGACCTAGAGCTTGTAGCCATTCCCCTGATCCAGTATTCCTAAGTCATGGAATTACAAGTGTGTCCTACTATGCCTGATTCCAGTAGAAGAGATGAAGGGGGAATGGTGCTGAAAGTTGAGGGAGGACCTGACTGTAGAATTTTCTTGGCATGCCCTGGAACACTATAATAAAACCCACAATGTGTGACTGGGCTTGGTGATGTATTCCTATAAGCCAATATAGGTTAGAAGGCAGAGGCAGGATTGCTGCAAATTCAAGGCCAACCTGACTTACAAAGCAAGTTCTAGATTAGCCAGGACTATATAGCAAAACTCTCTCAGAAAGTATCGAGGAATGTCCTGACCCAACATAGTGTGTCAAGCAGTGCTGGTCCAACTGAACTACAGCGGTTCAGTTAGGTATAGAGCCTAGTGTTCGTGACCATAAAGTTCAGGCGTCTCACGGCCTCTGAAAAGCTCGGTATTGGTTCGGGGAGGGACCAGAAAACGAGTTTAGGACCGAGCCCTGGCTTCCAGCGGCTACAAAGAGGAAGCTCGCTTTTAGTCCGTGGCAACCATCTGGAGGCGTGGCCTCTGTCAGGGCGTCTCTGCCTTCTGCATCCTAGAAGGACCGAAGTGCACTTCCGGGAAGATGGTGGCGCCCAAGTCGGCCGTGACACGTGCTTCTACAGGGAGGACTACGTCCTGACGGTAAGGGGCTTACTTTCCCCAGGGGCGGGAGCAAAGACGAAGATCTGAGAGTATTTCTACCCTGCTGATACTGCGGCTGTGGCCCCTCTAGGCTGCTGCAAACGGGTGGCTCTGGCCGTCCCAGAAAACTGGCTGGAGAGGAGACAGCACCTCACAGTGTACTTGCAGCCTTCACAGATCTGGTTGCGTCTGCCCACGCCTGTCCATTCCAAGTGCGTTAAACGCGATTTCTGCTTGTGTCATTCTGTTCAACGCAGAACGCATTCTCGCTGTAATTGTCACCGGCTGGGAAATAAAGTGTGTCTCCGAATTCCGGGGAGTGTGGTTTTGAATTACTGTGACAGAGAATAGGATGTGGAAAGTCTTACGTAGAGGAGAGAGCGCAACAAGCTGTAAAGTTCCAAAGTAGCTGCTTCTGAAATTGCTTTCGACCAATCCTGGATCTACTGCTTGCCAGTTTGGTTTCAACTAGTAACTAAAATTATCAGTGCTCGATTTCTTCGTAAATTAAGGATAAGTAATACCTTCTAATAAGATTGTTCGAAGGCATAAATGAGACGATCCGGGGGCTGGGCAGATGGCTCAGAGGTTAAGAGCGCTGGCTGCTCTTCTAAAAGTCCTGAAGTCCTGAGTTCAATTTCCAGCGACCGTATGTTTGCTTATAACCATCCAGAATGAGATTTGTTGCCCTCTTCTGGCATGCAGGCATACATGTAGGCAGAACACGGTACACATAATAAATAATTCTTTACAGAGAGAGGATCCATGTGAAGCAGTTAGTAGCAGGTTGGTGTTAAGTCATTGCACTACAAGTGTGGCGTATTATTATTACTGTTAAAATAGTCAGAGATAATTTCTGAGATGTGGCAGTTGTAAGATGACCTCAGCATCTAAATTTTACTTGTGTTTCCATATCATGAAGCAAGGTAGAACTCAAAAAGCAAGGAAGAGAGGCAGGCACCTGTCTATCCCTGGCCAGCCAGACTAATTAGACCTTATCTCAAAAAAAAAAAAAAAAGAGGGTAAGACCACTTCTTCACCCTGTTTTTCTATTGCTGTGCTCAGGTTGAGTTATCATTCGGGTTTCATGTAATCATCCTTTTCAGTGGAATGGTGGATAGAAATGAGATTCTTCCTGAGACACCTACTAACACCCTGCCCCAATTTAAAGGGTTTGTGAGCAGCCAGGCAGTGGTGTGTCATGCTGTTGATACCAGCAGAGGCAGGAGGATCTCTGTGAGTTCAAGGCCAGCTTGGTCTACAGAGCAAGTCCCAGGACAGTCAGAGCTATATAGAGAAACCCTTGGGGGGGAAAATAGTTTGTGAGCTTTGCTGGCATTTAGCTATGCAGAATTGGAAAATGTTCCTAGACACTGGAGTACACATACACAAGAGTATATTCCCTTAACAAAGCAATGTTATCACTGGTGTGTTACCTGGGAAACTATAGTCTATGATGTCAGAAGAAAGAGGGAGCCAGGCATTGGTGATACATGCCTTTACTCCCAGCACTTGAGAGGCAGAGGCAGACAGATCTCTGTGAGTTTGAGGCAAGCCTAGTAGTCTACAGGAAGAGCTAGTTCCAAGACAGCCAATACTACCCAAAGAAACCTTGGAGAGAGATGGGGAGGGAGAAAGAGGAGAGAAAAGGCAAGTAATGGAGGATTTCTGAGAAAAGAGCTTGACCTCATAGGTCTCTGGAAAAGTCTCATTCCAAAGGAGGCCCTGGGTCACATTTTGAGAAATGCTATCCAATCTGATATTATCTATCTATCTATCATTGATCTATATTTGAGATAGTCTTATTTTGCCTTCTTTACTGGCCTGGAATTCAATGTGTAAATGGGACTGGCCTCCAACTCACTGAGATCTGTCAGTCTCTGTTTTTTTTTTCTTTTTTTTAAAATGATTTATTTAATTTTATTTTATGTGCATTAGGGTGAAGGTGTCAGAGCGCTTGGAATCAGCATTACAGATAGTTGTGAGCTGCCATGTGGGTGCTGGGAATTGAACCCAGGTCCTTTGGAAGAGCAGATAGTGCTCTTAACCACTAAGCATCTCTCCAGCCCTAGTCTCTGTTTTCTAAGTGTTGAGATTAAAGATATGCCACACACAGGGTTGGCAGAATTGTTGTTTTATTATATTTAAATTTTTTGAGACAGGGTTTCTCTGTATAACAGCTCAGGCTGTCCTGAAACTGTAGACCAGGCAGGCCGAGATTTACCTATCTTTGTCTCCCTATCACTGTGATTAAAAGTGTACATCACCACAGCTGGATATTTAAAATAATTTAATTTTTATTTTATGTGCACAAGTGTTTCACCTGCTTGCATGTATATATATCCAATGCATGCGTGATGCCAGTAAGTGGGTGTGGGTTGTTGTAAGCTGCTTTGTACTTGCTGGGAACCAAACCCCTATTCTCTGCAAGAGCAGCAAGTGCTCTTAGCCATTGAGCTATCTCTCCAGGCCCCACTTGTTTTATACATCACATCAATAATTTCATCTCCTCTAATAGACTCTTGCCAGCTGCTATCTTGTGCATTAGTTTCATTGCTATATAACAAATTACTATGGATTTAGTGGCTTAATTCAATAAATAAATCTAAAAAGAATTTTTGTGTATGCGTGTTTTGTCTGCTTGTACCTCTGTGTGCCGCATGTATGCCTGGTTCCCTGAGGGGACCAGAAGAAGGTGCTTGATCCTCTGGAACTAAAGGTTGTGAGTGCTGGGAATCAAACCCAGGTCCTTTGGAAGAGCAGCCAATGCTCTTAGCCACTGAGCTATCTCTCCAGCCCCTGGAGTGTTTGTTTGCTTCTTTCTGTGTGTTTGTGCACATGTGTGCATGTGCAGGAATGTCATGTGGCAGCTCACAACTGTAACTCCAGTCCTTGCATGCATATAGTGAATATTCATGTACTTCGGTATACATACATACACATAAGCTTTTTTTTTTTTTTTTAAAAGAAAAAAAGCTTTACACAGCAGCTTTATGTACTTTAGGCACTTTACAGAGTCTCATGTATTCCAGGTTGGTCTCAAGTTTCTTTGTAGTCAAGGATGACCTTGAACTCCTGATCCTTCTGCTGCCATTTCCCCAGTGCTAGAATTACAGGCATGCACAACCACACCTGGTTATGAAATGCTGGGGATTGAACCCTGGCTTCATGCATGCTAGGCAAGCATTCTCCTGACTAAGATACAGCCCCAGGCCCATCATACCACCCCTTTCATTTTTACTCACTTAGGGTCTCATATAGCACAGACTAGCCTCAACCTCTATAGAGTTGTAGATGATCTGAACGTCTTGCCTCCACATTCCAAGTGCTGGGATCACACTTGTATGCCACCATGCCTTGTTTCACATGTTGCTGGGGTTGAAACCTGGGGTTTTGTGTGTGCTGTACAAACACTCTGCTGTCTAAGCTGCATCTCCAGCCCTTTATTTACCTATTCTAGGATGGTACCACATCTTCCCTCGTGAGAGCCTGATGTGGGAGCCCCTTTGCCCACCATGAGTATCACCCCAGTGGTCAAGAGTCGTGGGATGAAGTTTGCTGAAGAGCAGCTGCTAAAGCATGGATGGACTCAAGGTATTCTAGAGCCTCTTCCATATCCTCCCAACTCCCTTAGGCCCCATGTCAGTTCAGTAATAGGAGAAAGGAGTTTAAAGAGAAATCTTTAGAAGTACAACTTTTCTGCCCATCTGGAAAAGGGAAGAATGGGAAAATTCCCATTTTTGGACAATGGGAGATAATGAGGGACAAGTGGTTGGGTAGGCTAGAGGAGGCAGTAGAGATATGACAAAAAAAGATAGTCTGGCTCAGACAGAGGAACTCATTGAGTGTGCAGGACTAGAAAGAATGGAGTGAGGTAGGTTTCTGAAAGGCAGAGTATACCCAGTGACTGGTGTAAGGAATGACAGTGAGCTGAGGAAGACTTGGTGAGGGCTCAAGGCAGGCTACAAAATAAATCACTCACTGTCCTCTGCAGGCAAGGGCCTGGGCAGGAAAGAGAATGGCATCACCCAGGCCCTCAAGGTGACACTGAAGCAAGATACCCATGGGGTAAGACTGGGAGGTGGTCAGCATGAGTGGGAGAGGGGACCTGTGAGGGCAGGTGGGCAGTGCTCAAACTGACTTTCATTTATTATTCACCTGGAGGTGGGACACGACCCTGCCAAGGAATTTACAAACCACTGGTGGAGTGATCTCTTCAACAAGACTGCAGCCAGCTTGGTAGTGGACACAGGAAAGGTGTGAGCTTGTCAGAAACTTGCAGACCTGGGGTGGGTTAGGGAGGTATAGCATGCCACTTTCTCACTGATACTTTCTAACAGGATGGAGTGCAGATAAGGCGCCTTTCCAAGGAGACCACCCAGTGCAATCATCCCAAGCCCAGTTTACTGTATCAGAAGTTTGTGAAGGTACTACAGTAAGAGCTCTAGCTTTCCAGGGTTCCTCTGTCTCCCCTGGGTCCTGATCAATTGCCTTTTGTGACCAGCTGATTCTCAGGATATCCTAGCACACTTGAGATCCTGTGTCCAACCTTGCCACACTTAGGTTCACACAACCTCATTGTGCTTAGATGTGCTTTCTGTGCCCATGCCTTCATCCAGAGTTGAGATGTTAAAGTTCCATGGACATCCCCCCATTGGTGCAGGAAGCAGCGCAGAACAGTGTGAGGGAGGGAGGGCCATCATTTAGTCAGGAACTGCTGGGGTAGGATGTGTTGATGTCTACCTTAAAAATATTTAGAAGCCAGGAGAGTCTGGAGAGGTTACCTGTACATCCTTATTTTACATATGTGACTGAAAGAGTGAAAAATGGGTTGCTGAAGAGCCCACAGCTGGCTAGTAAATACAAAAAGAATAGAAGCCAGGGTCTCCAGCGTCTTTCACTATAGCCATAGAAAACTAGCAGTTAGTGAACATAGATTTTGTGGTCAGGGGTTTCCAACTTATCTAGCAATCCTTCCCAGTTTCTACATCTGTTTGTATCTACTGTTTCAGTTCATGCAGTCCTTGCCTTTCTCTCTCTCTTTTTTTTTTTTTCAATGCAGTTTATTCAGGAACCTTGAACAATCCTCGGACCCTGGGGAAAGCCAGCCCACAGCTTAAATAGCCTCTGGGTAGCCAACCCAGGCGTGCCACGTGGGCAATGCAGATAGGTCCACATACATCCTTGCCTCTCTCTTTAAGAGCCTTTTTGCTTCTAGTCCCACTCTCCACCATAGTTAGCTGACCCCCTACAAAGCATCCCTAGGGTTTTCTCTGAAACATATCATGATCCTTTTTGTTTGTTTTGTTTTTTTCAGACAGGATTTCCCTTGTGTAGCCTTGGCTGTCCTAGAACTCACTCTGTAGGCCAGGCTGGTCTCTAATTCAGAAGTCTACCTGCTTCTCCCTCCTGAGTGCTGGGATTAAAAGGGTGCAACACCACTGTCTGGCTCAATTGTAAATGCTGTTTTTATTTCCTGGGTGGTGATGAGAGACAAGCCTTTCTAGCTCTTTCTGAATTCTCACTGGCTGGTTCAACTCAGCTGTTTTGGCCTAAACTCCTCTCTAGATGACTGATTCAAACTGGCTTCTCTTCGCTTCTGAGTTGCTCTTCCTGTCCAAACTAATTCTGTCAATGTGTTTTAATCTTCTGGCTCCTTCTCTAGCTTTCTGTCTTAACCTGTGTCCAGCTTGTTCTCTGTGCAACCTGTCTCTGTAAAACTGTCCCAGTAATCAACTTTTAGTTAAAACAAAAAAGAACAAAACAAAAAACCTACAAACCTTTCTCTCTTCCTGCACTGCTCTTAAGTAGCCTCTCCTTCCTTTCCTGTTCTTGTGAGAGTTGAGTGTATCCTATCTCCGACTCATTCTGTCAAACTTTTCTCTCATTTGTCTTTGTCTGCCCCTAAATTAGACGTCACCTTCAAACATGGCTGCTTCCTTCTATAACCTAAGCTTACCTTCATTGTTTGGGATTAAAGGTATGTGCTAAGGGTTAGGGTTAGGGTTAGGGTCAGAATATCAGTATTCTGCCCAGACCACATTATAATCCAGAGTGTAGCTACATTCCAGCCTAATTACATAGACCTAGGTCTTTGGATGTGATCCCTTCCCAGAGCAGCCATGTTGCTGGATTAAAATTCTACACCATCCTTTTTAATGAGATTGGCCAGCAGGTCTGTTTTTTCTTCTTCAAGAAGCTGTGTTGTCCCCTACCTGTCCTTTTCTCTGCCAGTTGTTCTCCCTTTGCCCTTTACCTGCTAACCATTGTTTGACTTTCAGATTGACCATAAGCACTCTCTAGATATCACTCCCTAAACTCTGGCCTGAGTTATCGGTGGGACAGGCAACATTCATCATAACTGCCCACATTATGGACTTTTATATAACATCTGGATGGCCCCATCTGTTTTATTATTATTTTTTGTTGTTGTTTGTTTTTGGTGCATATATGTTTATATATGTGTGGGTACATGTGTGTAGGTGCTCATGCATCTGAAGGCCAGAGGTTGACATTAGGTATCTTGATCTCTACTTTATATATTGGGCTAGGGTCAGTCACTTGAATCCAGAGCCTTCCAGTTTGTCTAGCTACCTAGCTAGCTTGCTAGGAATCTAATCTCCACCTCTTGCATGCTGGGATCACAGGTGGTCAGCATACCTGCCCAGAATTTATGAGGGCACTGGAGATCTGCACTTAGGTCCTCCCTCATGTTTGTACAGCAAGTGTTACCAGCTGAGTATCTCCCCACCTGGACCCATTTCATTATCATTCTACTGTATATTTTGAGCTACATGGCCCATAATAGGTTCTGTTATTCTAGTTCAACAAATATGTGACACAGAGCAATTTTCCCTGCTCGTTCTACTATCAGCCAGCTGTGAGCCAGAGAAGCCCTGGCTGCTCCACTTCCCAATAACTGTGACCTATCTCCTTCCCAAATCAAAATATGCAGGCTGCATGGTTCTGCAAGGAACAGTGGTGAGGGCTGTCAGATTCATGCCTTGGGCAGGGAGTTCCTACGGGCTTCGGAAAGGGAAGAGAGTTGGTAATGGTACTGGTTTGGCTTCATCCATTTCCATGATCCTTTTCTTTTAGACAGCTACACTAACCTCAGGTGAAGAGAAGCCCAACAGAGACTTGGGGAGCTGCAGTGATGATGACAACCACGAACCCATACCTCCAAAGATGTGAGACTTTATTTTGGTACCCAGATGTGGGAGGAGATGCCTTGGGACTGAGAATGAGCAATGAGCCAGGTGGTGGGCCACCTTTAATCCCAGCACTCGGGAGGCAGAGGCAGGCAGATCTCTGAGTTCAAGGCCAGCCTGGTCTACAGAGTGATTCTAGGACAGCCAGGACTAAACACAAGGAAATCCTGTCTTGAAAAAACCAAATAAAATAAAATAAAGAGAATGAACAACTAGACATAATGCTTGACTGGGCTCTAGGGGGAGTTGGGGTGGAGGGTGTTATGGAATTAATTAGATTGTGTTAATCGTTGTATTCTTAGCACTTCAAAAGTGCCGGGTTTTGAACAAATAGTCAAGATGTGTATTTTTTAGACAGAAAAAAAATCAAGCCTTCTCACCATATCTGTTTGTGACTTGTCATCTGCCCTTACAGTCTGACTGATGAGATGCTATTCAAAGCTTGTGAGGGGAGAACAGCACACAAGTAAGTTACATATACATAGCCTTCTGGATCTTCCATCTTTTTTGCCTATGCTTGAGGAGATTCTATGCCACCTCTCAATTATTTTCATTCCAGGGGAATAATTGCTGTTGTTGACACAGTCATTTTTGAAGCCAGGCATCTCCCTTCCCTCGATTTTCAACTTTCTCTAATATGCTTGCTGACTTTGACCCATCTCTCTTAGGGCTGCCCGGGCTGGAATCACAATGAAGGCCAAGCTTGCTCGCCTGCAGGCCCAAGAGCAGGCCTTCCTGGCTCGGCTTAAAGGCTCAAAGGATGAGGGCACCTCTCAACCACAGACTAACAGCGAGCTCTCCCAAAAAAATAAAAAGAAGAGGAAGCATAAAGAAGAGGAAGAGGCTGCAACAACTGAGAAGAATCTAGGTGAGGAGCTCCTTGAACACACTGACAAGAGCTTCAGGAAAAGCAGGAAGAAGAAAAAGAGGCAGAAAGATGAGAGAAAGGGAATTGCTGTAGGAAGTGGGGAGGAAGAGGCTGCAGGAGTGAGTGGGCCTGGAGAATTGAGCACAGAGCAATCTGATCAGTCTTCCAGGAAGAGGAAGAAAAAGAAGAGGCAACACCACGAAGAGAGGAAGATGGTAGTCTGTGATGAAGGAGGCAGGGATGTGACAGGTGGGCCAAAGGCAGCGGAGAGTGAAGCAGACACTGACCCCTGGAGAAGCAGTAAGAAGTGGCAGCAGTGTGGGGAGGACTTCATCTTGGACGTCCTAACAGAAGAGAGAAAGGTCAGAAGACAAGACAAGAAGAAAAGACAGCATTGTTGTAAGGAGGTGGTCTTGGATATATGCAATAAAGATGATGATGGCAGGACTTGGAAAGCAGAGAATGAAGGTAAGAGAAGTCAGCCACATCCAAAGGAGAGAGCTGGCATCAGCACTGACCAGAGAGCCAAAAAGAAGAAGTGGAAGGAGGGACTGAAGGCCTAAAGTGGATCTCCGCTGATTCCTTCTCAAGGTTAGCTGGGTGGTGAGAAGAGAAGTCCATATTTAAAGGAGTGTCTGGTAAAGTCTGAAAATGTAGACTTATGTGAAATGTATTTTTTGTGTGTTTATTTGAGACAGGATTTCTCTAATATATAGCTCTGGCTTTCCTAGAACTCATAGAGATTCACCTGCCTCTGCCTCATGAGTGCCTGGATCAGATGCATACACTACCACACCCTGCAAAATGTCTTCATTTTTAAATACTGTGAAGGTTAAAAACAAAACAGAATTAAACAAACAAACATGTACTTAGATGTATGGTTTGGGTTATCCTATCTTCCCAGACTGGCTGCTTCTAATCATGAATAAATGAGAGCTTGGGCCTCAGGCTTATAGGACATTCCCAGTTGACATCACCATTCCTTGCTACAATGCTAAGCTGGATTTGTTTAGAGGCGTCATCTATCTCCCAGTGTATCAAAAATAAGTAAGAATCCTGGGTGAAGGCTATCACACCTGACCTAGCAATGGAGTTATTTTCCACTGCTTACAAATGCCTGGTCTGTTTCCCCAAAGAAAGTATAACCCACTGATGTTAAGGCCAGACTCCAGTTTCAAGAGAGAAGGAACCAAGTCTTTATTGAGAAACCTGCCCACCCGCCTCCCTTACTGTAGACGGTAGACACACTCTGTGTTGGGGTAGGATGGCAGGTTTAGCTGGTACTTCTTTTCCAGAGCAGGTGGTACAAAACGACCTCCCAAGTAATGATATCGCCCAGTAAACTGGGTTGCAGACTTCTTGGGTGCTGTCAGTGAGATGAGTAAATCTGGTTGGATTCCGCCAGGATTTCCCTTTTCTACATCCCATCCTGAAGACAGAAAGTAGTATGAGTAAGTACAGAAGGCCCAGTCCTAAAGAAGAGTCCCCACCTGAGGAACTCTGAGTCCCATGTACTATTGTGTTTGGGTGTTCCCACAGGGCCAGCATGACCTTTGCTTCCCAACCCTAATGGAGAACATGGAAGGGTACTTTCAGATTATTTCAGACCTGGTCTATACTGTGGGTCAAAAACCCAGTCCCCTGAGCACCAGTCCCCCACCCATCTGAGGACCCAGCACCTGAGGGAATGTCGATGCTAGCAATGGGCACAGTAAGTCCACTCAAGACACTCAAGATGCTGTGGAATGGCTCCCGGACATCACCCTGAAAGCTGAAGCCAAAGATGGCATCCACCACCAGCTCATACAGCTCATCAACCATCATGGGCTGTAGGGGAGTAGAAAGAGGAAAAAAATGTCAGGAACTGCTGTCACATTGGGAGGGCTGTTCCCCTACTCAGACCACAGAAGCATGGATATAATTGTTTTCTAAGGCACAGAGTAAAGAGTCACTCATTCAAGTTATTTTGAACACAGGCATATTTTCTGTTATGGGTTCCTGCCTGCCACTGGGGAGAGTGGGGCTGACAGTGTAGGGGAGCCTGAGACTGGAAACCAGAAGGGACTGGTTTTGGTCTTAGCTTTGCCTTGCTCCAGTTCTGTAATTTTGGGCAAACCATTTCTTTGTATGTCACTACAGAATAATTTTTTGGGTTTTTTTTTTTCTGTTTTGTTTTTTATTTCAGATTTCCTACCCTTTAATCCATACATCTATAGGAAAGATTCGAAATGAGGCCCTGAGAACCAGTTAAATACATGCTGGAGGAACCATTTGACTGCAGAATAAGAGTACCTGGAGCTGCAAGTGTTGGGAAGTTGTGCAGCACACAATATGGAGGCGCTTCTGCACCACTTCTATTCAGAGAGCCCCTTTTATGGCAGACAGACATGAGACAGGGCAGCTTGTTATGAAAACATAAGGGGAAGGGCAGTACTTACTGGAGGGATGAGGTATCAAGCCACCTACCTCTGGGGGCATTTCACCAAGGAAAGGAATGTCCATTTTCTGACACTGAGTCACTAGCCCAGTGAAGAGTGGTTTGTTGGATCTTTTGGGGTAATAGACAGTTGGCTGGTAACCCTATTTGAAAAGGAAAGTAGCTATTCAATCTCCTATCCCAGAACACTTTCAGTTTTCTTTGCCAAAGACTGTTAGCATACTCACAAAAAGTTTGAGGTGTCGCGCACAGACCAGGCCGTCACCTCCGTTATTCCCGGGGCCACAGATGACCAAAACAGTAGGGGGGCTCTTGGACATGGACGTGGGGGGATAAGCCTGAAGGCAGAGGTGCAAAAAGTCCGGGCAAGTCACCGCCGTCTTCTCTACCGCCCGAGCTTTCACCACCCTTTACTGACAAAGTCTTCACGCCGTGCCACCTACCTTGGCAATGGCCGTGGCACAGCTCAGCCCCGCCAGCTCCATGAGTTGATCCACGCTGAACTGGTATTCATTAAATAGCTCCTCGTCCACGGCCCGAGCCTCCTCCTGGCTGAAGGAAGGCCTGGCCTGAGTCCGCCACTGGGGTGCTGGGGGCACGGCCTGCCCCGCCCCGCCCCCGCAGGAGAGCGCGGCCGTACCTCAGGTATTTCACGGTGGCGCTCGCCATGGTCTCGGAGCCCCGGCGCTGCGTTCCCCACCAGGTAGATCCTGTCCAGCACACACTCTGCCGGCTTGTGATCCTGGGCAGGCGCGAGCCCGCAACCAGCAGCCCGAACCCTAGCAGCGCCCGCAGCCCGGACATTCGGCACGCAAAGCGCCGACCGCCCGGCGCATGCGCAGGACCCGCTCTTCACCAGTGCCGTAGTTTTCGAGTCCCAGGCTAACAGGCGTTCCGCACACCTTCGTTCCGGCCTGCGTTCTCGGTTTTCCCCACTGTAGCAAGAGTTCCATACTTCTTAGGTACAGATATGCTTCGCTCGCTATGTAACCCAGGGTGGCCTAGAACTCGCAGCAATTCTTCTGCCTTCAGCTTCCTTCCTGGGAAGTGGGATTGCACGCATGTACCATCTATCGCAGCTCTTTTTTAATTATACAAGAATTATCTCTTCTAGGGAATATATTTGACCTCTCTCTATGCCTGTTTGTTTTAACATTTAAAAGTATGGGGGTGGGTGATAGTAGTGCACGCCTTTAATCCCAGCACTTGGGAGGGAGAGGTAGGTGGATCTCTGTGAATTCAAGGCCAACTTGGTCTACAAAGTGAGTCCATGACAGCTAAGGCTACACAGAGAAATCGAACTCCACCCACAGAGAGAAAGAGAGAGGAAGGAGAAGAGGAGAGGAGAGAGAGACAGAGAGAGAGAGAGGAAGAAGAGAAGAGGAGAGGAAGAGAGAGGAGAGAGAGAGAGAGAGAGAATAAGTTCTTGTTCCCAGGCCCAGGGACCTACTCTTAATTGGTGAAAACTCCCTTGCTCAACCCCTTATGTCAAAATATGACTAGACAACGCTATAGCTCTATGGTTTTCACCCTTTAAATATGCAATACAGCTCCCCCTTGAGATGTGGTTCAGATCCTGAATTGGCCGCCTGCCTGAGCTCAGAAAATAAGGCTTTTATTTTAAGCCTCTGTATCTGAAGTGAATTTTCTTGGCTTCCACCCGGAAACCAACAGGGTGAGGAGGCGTGCATGTGCCCTGGTGCACATGTAGTGGTCAGCGGGCAATTTGTGGGTATCGTCATCTACCAGGTGGGATCTGGGGATCAAGACAAGTTGTCAGGCTTGGCAGCCAAGTGCCCTTTCTCTCAGAGTAATTTTGTGGGTCCCTGCCATACCTATTTTACTTGTTTGATGTAGGAAATAGAATTTTTAAGGCTGTAATAGTGGCTGGAAAAGATTCCAAGGTCTTATTCAGGACCTCAATAGCCTTATTTTCTGATTTCGCCAGCATATGAGTGGCTTCCTTTTACATGTTACTCAAGACTCCTTAAAGATTTTCTGGAGGAATGTTTTTTTTTTTTTTTTAAAGTCAGCTGGCTTTGTGTTTGAGTGTTTCTCCGTGTGGGTATATTTACATGAGCTTAGGTGCTCACGGGAGCCAGAGGAGTCAGATCCCCTGCAGCTTCCCCAAGCTGTCTCATGTAGTGTAGACTGCTCTTACGTTTATGATGTCAAAGATGGCCTTAAATTCCTGATCCTCTTGCTGAGATCCTGTGTCTGGGCTACTATGGCTGGCTTTATTTAAGTTTGGTGATTCTGAAGATTCATTTCTAAAACACAATGTAAAACATGTTTATTTGACATAGGTACTATTTTGACCTACATGTGCCAGATACTACTATGTATTACTTTGTTTCACAGCAACCCTATCATTCCTATTTTCAAAGGTAAGAAAACATGATCTGCCCAGTGATAGTGATGGTTGGTGGAGCTGGTATCTCAGCAGGCTGACCTACAATTTGCATGTAAAATTTGTTCTTTATTCACCAGTTGCAGAAACATGTAAATAATCTCTTATCCTTTCTGATTTCATTCTGATGAAGCTGTAGCTATAGAATGAGACAAAAAACAAAACAAAACAAAACAAAACTGTGCTTGGTGGTATATGCCTCTAATCCCAACATTTGGGAGGCAGAGGCAGGTGGATCTCTGTGAAATTGAGTCCAGCCTGGTCTACAAAGTGAGTCCAGGACAGCCAAGGCTACACAGAGAAGCCCTATCTTGAAACAACAACAACAACAACAACAACAAAACCCAAAACAAAATGCGGCAAAAATATCTCGTTCACAGAACTCATGAGACAACCAATGAGAGATGTTTGCATGAAGGCCATCTCTGAGTGCCAATCCCTTTTGTTTCTGCCATGCAGCCTTTCAGGTTTTCCATGGTGAATGGTTTCAGATCCAAATCAAGAGTCACATGGATTGAGTCCTGAGTCCCAGAGGTTTTTTGTCAGTATTCTATTTTAATTCTGCAGTAATGTATTTTTAGCCAGCATAGATAAGAATAGTCAACCAGGTAAATAAGTAAGGAAATGGTGGCTGGTTAGGCGCTTGATCCAATGGCAACATTCTTGTGTGGCGGACTGTTGGAGGTTGGTCTGATGCTAAGATCTGGCTACACCTATCTTTGTTTTGTAAACCTGCCTAAGACAATCTAATTGATTGATTGAACAGCCTATACCTGGGCAGGACAGAATGGGGTAGGCGTGGCTAAGGTTCCCAGGCTTAGGAGGACAGAGAAGATCACGGGAAACAGAGGGACAGGAGGTGAGGAAAAAGGAGGATGCCATGATGGGTTAGCATGGAGAAAAAAATCTTGTGGGCTTGGAGGAAGGGCTCCCATAATAGCATAAAAAGACCCAGACGAATAATACAAACAAGCAAGCACCATGGGATTATATGTGGAAGGTAGTCCAATTGAGGAGGATTAAGGTGGATGACATTGGATGGGGGCTGGGAGATGGATGGTGAGGATATTGAGACAGTGTAAGGAAATTATCTGCCCTGTCAAAGGTAAATAAGGAAATTATAAATCTAAAAGGTGTTTGTGTCTTATTATTTGTGATAGTCGGTTAAATAATACTGCCTTAATAATCTTAGGGCTAATAATACACATTTTATAGCCTAACACTTCTAATATTAATTCTTTACAACAACACAGACACCGTATAATTTGCCCTTCTAAATCCATTCTCCTTTTGTCCTTTGCTACCAGATCCTGATTTTTATTTCTTTGTGGAGCTGTACAAGGAAATCCTACATTTTCTTGTCTCCCTCCAGCAAGTAAGAATGACTATGTAATAAATCTTGATCAGAAATTATATATATCCCACTCCCATAGAATACTCTTTGGGAGGTGTTGTCTTTTGTCATTTTGCCTGTTTTTGAGACAAGGTCTTACCATGAGCTCTGGCTGTCTCATTGTATATACAAGGCTGGTCTCAAACTCACAGAGATCTGCTTGCCTCTGCCTTTTGAGTTCTGAGATTAAAGGAATGCACCACTATGACTGACTTCATAGTGTACTCTTAAAAGATGTGTCCTCCACTTCTTTTCTTATTACTAGCTGAAATAAAGGTTTGATGCTTGTCTTAGTGCTGTGATGAAACATGACTAAAAAGCAAATTGAGGAGGAAAGGGTTTATTTGGCTTATACTTCCACATCACAATACATCATCAAATAAAGTCAGGAGAGGAACTCAAATAAGGCAGGAACCTGGAGCAGGAGCTTATGCAGAGTCCTTGAAGGGATGCTGCTTAGTGGCTTGCTCATCATGGGGTGCTCTCTGTTTGCTTTTTTATAGAACCCAGAACCACCAGCCCAGGGATGGAACCTCCCACAATAGGTTGGGCATCTCCCATGAATCTTTTTTTTAAATAATTTATTTAATTTTTAGTACATTAGTGTGAAAGTGGCAGATCCCTTGGAATTGGTGTTACAGACAGTTGTGAGCTGTCATGTGGGTGCTGGGAATTGAACCCAGGTCCTTTGGAAGAGCAGACAGCACTCTTAACCACTGAGCCATCTCTCCAGCCGCCCCCCCCCCCCATGAATCTTATGAAAACATTTTCTCAGTTGAGGTTCTCTCCTTTCAGGTAACTCTAGCTTGTTTCAAGTTGACATAAAATGCAGTCCTATAGGTGGAATTGCCATGGCCTATATATGCTGCTCAGGTTCTTGGCTACCTGAGCAGTATCAGGTATATATCACAAATTGGACCTCTGCCTCTTAGCTCTTTCTCTGGCTCTTGAGCTCTCTTGCTGTCTCCTGCTTTCTCCCCTTTCTCTGTCGGGGCGCCTCCCCCCTCCATGTCCCTCTCTTTCCTTTTCCTCTCTATCTCTCCACCTCCATCCAATAAACCTCTCTTATATAATATCTGTTGCGCACATCATCAAAACTGTGGATTACTTTCCTACTCCTTCCTCATCCCCACTTTTGCAATGCTGGGGATAGAATTCCAAGCTTTTTGTTTTCTAGGTAAGTTCATCTAGACTCCCAGCCATGATAACTGGACTCATGTCTATTTAAATCTCAGGCATAGCCAGAAAGCATGAGAGAGTAAGATTCAGTTTTGTTTCTTCTACACCTTTTTATTATTTCATTCACTTCTTATTTTACCATGATCAGAGATAAATTATTTTTATTTCAACCTTAAAAAAAATGCATTCATCTGCTACTTGTCAAAGTTGGACCAGGGTCTTTTTTTCTGAAGTTGGGACCAGTCAGTAGATCCTTGGTTTTATTTTGTTTTGTTTGTTTGATTGGTCGGTTGGTTGGATTTCTGAGACAGGTTTTCTCCGTATAGCCCTGGCTGTCCTAGAACTTGCTCTGTAGACCAGACTGGCCTTGAACTCAGAGATCCTCCTGCTTCTGCTTCCCTAGTGGATTAAAGACTGCTATCACTGCTCAGCCAAATTCTTCATTTTTTTTTAATACAAACCATACCAATCACATGAAATTTCCAGTTTGCGTCTTTTAAAACTTTTTAAGATTTATTTATTTTATGTGTCTGAGTGTTTTGCTTGTCTGTATGTCTAAGTACCACAAGTATGCCTGACCTCTCAGAGGGCAGAAGGGCCTCAGAGATCCACTGGAACTTGAGTTATAGACAGTTGTGATTCACCATGTGGGTGTTGGGAATTGAACCTCAGTCCTCTAGAAGAACAACAAATGCTCTTAACCATCTCTCTAACCCCTCCCACTCCCAGTTTGC
Source organism: Meriones unguiculatus (assembly GCF_030254825.1). Lineage (NCBI taxonomy): Eukaryota > Metazoa > Chordata > Mammalia > Rodentia > Muridae > Meriones > Meriones unguiculatus. The sequence goes on from NC_083350.1 coordinate 191,168,349, forward strand.
ATCTTTAAAGGGAATCAGTTCATGACTGTCTGAAGCAATTGGAATGCTGGATTATTCTAAAACCTTAGGATTTGGTCCACTTTGTAACCCCCCCCACACACACACACACTTGTATCCAATTCACCTGCAGCTTTTAAAAAGTGACTAACCTTGGCCTGGAGCTTGCTTAGCATATGCCCTATTATGCCTTCAGTCTCTAGCTGCAAGCAAAAGAAACAGAAACAAACCAAAAAGTGAGTTAATTTGTATGAGTCTTCTAAGGATCCAGCTCTATAAAAACAAAGCTTTTCACACTCAGGTCCTGGATTTACAATCTGTACAGCCAGCTCAGGTGAGAGTGGAGCTTCACAGCTCCTTATGTAACTCAGTCCTACTGAGAAAGCCTGGCTAAATAAGCCTGACCAAACCAAATTTGTGACAGGCTTCATGTTCTTGCTGAGATAGAACAGGCCTGAGATTTCCATTCCTCAGAAAAAGAAACAAGACAATTGGCCTAGGGAGATAAGGATGCCTAGCTACTGGTCTGAGAAGCCCCTAAGCCCTGAGTCATTTAGCCTCCTTGGGCACCAGCCGATCGCCATTTAGCCACAGTAGGAATTACCCTCTCTGGCTTTAAAAGAGACCTTCAGCTCCCATGGCTGCCACCATGTTGTGAAGGTGGTAACCCCAGCTAGACCTCTGCAGAATAAGCAGCCTTTGTTGCTTGCATGCTACTGAGTCTGGGTCCTTCTTTCATCGTGTTCCGGACCCTAACACCACCTGGTACTGTTTGTGTGACTGGAAGTCTAACCCATTTAACCTTTGAGGCTTCTTTTCCTCATCTTTGTTTTATTGTTGGACCATTTTATTTATTTATTTATTTATTTATTTATTTATTTATTTATTTATTTATTGTTTTTGAGATAGTGTGTCACTATATAGCCCTGGCTGGCCTGGATTTGCTATGTAGACCAGGCTAGCATCAAACTCACAGAAACCTGCTGGCCTTGCTCCTTAGTTTTGTTTTTGGAAAAAAAAATCTTGCTATGTAGCCAAGGCTGGCCTTGAAGTAGTGATTTCACTGCCTCCTTGTTCATGTTAGGATCATAGGTCTGTTCCATCACACCCAGCTCTCTCTTTTCCTCATGCACTCATGTGAGGAAATACCTGTAAGTGCTCAAAAAATGTCACAACATCTCTATTGTTGTGGTGGCTTCAGATGTCCTATGGGGGACAGTAATTGGAATGTCTGCTCTTTCATATCTCATGTATATACCACTCCTGTTTCCCACATGGAAAGGAGGCCATTGAGAAGGTCAGTGGTCCCAGAGTCATCTGAGCTAGGAAGTAATTTTTAGACCCATTTTGGCAAAAGTCTTAGCAGTAGTGACATCCTAATCCAGAAAAGCAAGAGTCAGTGTTCACTATCCCTTTACCAGTCTTTTCTTGTCTAATTAAAGTCTCCCAAAGAGGAGCAAAGAGAATTTTGGTGTCTGCTTGGGAGCAACATGTCCATACCAGTCTGAAGAAACTCCTACCTAAAGCCCCTAAATATGTATATTTGGAAGTTCCTGCAAAGGGCTGTGGCCAGCAGATACAGGTGACAGATTGTGCAGAAGTCAGACTGGATGAATGTCCTGTGTGGTCTTTGCTGAGGGTGAGGGTGAGGGTTAGATGGGTTAGGGTTAGAGGGTTGGGGTTAGGGTTAGGGTTAGGGGTTAGGGGTTGGAGTTAGGATTAGGGGTTAGGCTTAGGGGTTAGGGGTTAGGCTTAGGGGTTAGGGTTACGGTTAGATGGCTAGGGTTAGGGTTAGGGTCTTTCTCATAAAGGCCTCATTTAACTTTAATTACCTTCCAAAAGTCTCCCAAGTAGAGTGAGATCAGAGATCAGTACTGCACCCTTTCTTTCTTCCTTCCTTCCTTCCTTCCTTCCTTCCTTCCTTCCTTCCTTCCTTCCTTCCTTTCTTTCTTTCTTTCTTTCTTTCTTTCTTTCTTTCCTTCTGTGTGACCCTGTGTGTGTTGAACATGTCTCATTTTGGGGGGGGGGTGTGCACTTGGGCGTGCACATACACATTTGTGTGGTCACACTAGCTGCCTTCCCTCACCACTCTCCTCTCTGTTTCCTGAGGGAGGGTCTCTCAATGGACCTGGAAGATCTGATTCAGCTAGTCTAGCTACCAATTTACCTCAGTGGCCCCCAAGCACTGAGATTCTAGGTGGATCTACATATCCTCCTGACTTTTATATAGATGCTGGAGATCTGATCCCTGCTTCTCATGCTTGAACAGTAAGCATCTCCTCTACTTGACTGTCTCCCTAGCCCAGTATCTCACCCCCTTAACACCGCACAATGGAGACTGCATCTCAAGATGAGTTTTAGTGTGAACATTCAAACCATAGCAAACACATATTATATTGATGTTTGCTTTATTCAGTTTTAGTCTGTTTGGTTCATGGAGACCCTGGTTACAAAGTTTAGTGAAACACAGCTGTAGTCCTGGCTACTCTGGAGTCTGAGACAGGAGGATCACTTTAGCTTGAGGCCAGTCTGTCTCTAAAAACAAAATACAGTGGAAACCATTAAGGTGACTCAGGCCTGTAATCCAGGAATTAGAGAGGTAGAGGCAGGAAGTTCCAGTTTGAGGCTAGTCTGGAGCTACATAGGGTGACCCTATCTCAAAAACAAAAACCAGCTGGGTATGACAGTGCAATCTGTTGTCCCAACACTTGGAGAGGTGGAGACAGGAGAATCTGGTGTTCAAGCTTCAGCCTCAGCTACAGAAACAAGTATAGAGGCCAGTTTGAGTTGTTCAAGACTCTCAAAAAACAAAAACAAGACGAACAACTTTTGGTTATTCTATCACTTAATGAGAGCTCTCCTTTTATTTTGTAGAATGAAAGCTACCCCAATTCATAAATCATCAAAAGCCATTTAATCTAAAAAAACTTGTGATTTTGTCCTTTGGCAAAGATAAACTGTTCATATAGGATTCCATGGAAGATAGCAAGAAAGTTTAAATGGATAAATTAAGGTAATAGACTGTTATAGTGAAAGTGAACTGACTGAGATGAAATACAACCAAGTAAATAAAAGCATACAATGTTTAAGCTGCCCAGAGCAGCTCTGAATTATTTATTCTGTTTATTTGAAGTTGCTTTTTAATTTGAAATATAGTTAATTAAATCTATCCTGTGTACTTTTGCAAATATAAATGCTAATCACCCTTATATCTCTAGTTATATAAAAATTTTAACAAAATGAGGCTTTAATTTAATTTAGTGTCTTTTCAGATGTTTCTAAAATCTTGGCTTAGATTTTAAAAACATGGGGGCTGAAGGTACAGCTCAGTTGTTCGGGTGCTTGCCTGGCATTTGTGGGTTCCATCTCTAGTATCATTAAGCAAATCAAAACAAACAGGTAACCCAGATGATTGATAGTATGTTTGCATACACCTTGTGCACATATACATAAAATGGTAATGTTTGTATATCCTCTATCCACATTTTCTTGTTTACTTATTGTTGCTTTAATTTATTTTGTGTGTGTACATGTGTGTGTGTGAGTGCAGGCATGCCTGTGCTACATGAGTATGGAGGTAAGAGAACAAGTTTGTTGCAGTTGGTTCTCTCCTTCGACTTTCCACCTTGTTTTAAGACAGGCCTTTCTTTCTCTCTTTCTCCCTTTCTCTTTCTCTCTCTTTTTCTATTTTTCTTTCTCTTTCTTTCTGTCTTTCTCTCGCTTTCTCTTTCTCTCTCTTTCTTTTTCTTTCTCTCTCTTTGTCTCTTTCTCTTTTTTCTCTTTCTTTCTTTCTCTCTCCCTTTCTCTTTCTTCCTTTCTCTCTTTCTCTATCTCTCTTTCTTTCTCTCTCTTTTGTTCTCTTTCTTTCTCTCTTTCTCTCTCTCTTTCTTTCTCTTTCTCTCATCCTCTTTCTCTCTTGATCTCTCTCTCTTTCTTTCTCTTTCTCTCTTAATCTCTCTTTCTCTTTCTCTCTTTCTTTCTCTCGCTTTCTATCTTTCTTTCTCTTTTTCTTTCTCTCTCTTTCTTCTTTCTTTCTATTTCTCTCTCTCTTTCTCTCTCCTGTTCTCTCTTTCTTTCTTCCTTTCTCTCTTTCTCTCTCTTTTGTTATCTCTTTCTTTCTCTCTTTCTCTCTTTGTTTCTCTTTTTCTTTCTTTCTCTTTCTCTCTCTGTCTTTCTTTTTCTTCTCTTTCTTTCTCTCTGTTTTTCTTTGTCTTTCTTTTTCTCTCTTTCTCTCTTTCTCTCTGTTTTTCTTTCTCATTCTCCCTCTTTCTCTCTCTTTCTTTCTCTCTCTCTCTCTCTCTTTCTTTCTTTCGACAGGATTTCTCTGTGAAGTCTTGGCTGTCCTGGACTCACTCTGTACACCAGGCTGGCCTTGAACTCACAATGATCTGCCTACTCAGAGTGCTGGGATCACAGGCTTGGGCCACCACTCCCGGCTGAGGCAGTCATTCTTGTTTCTGCCATTGTTCTGAGTACTCCAGTCTATCTAGCCCAAGATCCCGTCTCACCTCACGTAGGAGTGATGGGATTATAGATGAACAACCCCTCATCTAATTAGATGTATTTATTTTTATTTTATGTGTATGGTTGTAATGCCTGCATGTATGTTTGTACACCTTGGGCATGCAGTACCTAAGGAGTCTAGAAGAGAGCATCGGGTCTCCTGGGATGGTAGTTACAGACTGTTGTGAGCCACCATGTGGGGGCTGGGAATTGAACCCAGGTCCTCTGGAAGAGCAGACAGTGCTCTTAACTGATGAAGTCAGCTCTCCAGGCTCCCAGTTTTTCATGTGGTTTCATATGAACTCAGATCACAAGGCTTGTGTAACTTTTACTGATGAGCCATTCCTTGGCCCTGTTGTTTTGAAACGGGGTTCCACTGTGTACCCCTGGCTGTGGCCTGGAACTCACTGTGTGGACCAGGCCAGCCTTGAACATAGTCAATCATCTGCTTCTACCTCCCAGCCTGTGGGTCACCATACCCAACCTGAACTTTTGTTGATTCTCCAGCCCCATCTCCCAAGTGCTGAGATTACAAGTGTTATCACCACATCTGGCTCCCACGAACTTTAAGTCATGCTTAGGTTGCTTATAATACCTAACATGATATTATCAGTGTTTTATAAGTATCTGTTACATTGTTTATGAAATAATAAGAGAAATAGACTTGTTTCATGCAGGCACTGTTTTCCTGCCACTGCTGTTTTTCTGTTTTGGTGTTTGAAGACAGAGTCTCTTTATGTAGCCCAGACTGGCCTGGAACTTGTAAAAGTCCTCCTGTCTCATTCTGTTCAGTGTAGAGATTGGAGGTGTGTGTCACCATACCATCCTTTTACCCTTCTTCCTTTTCCTCTTTTAACCCAGTCTCATGTAGCTCTTTTTTTTTTTTTTAATATTGTTTAACTTATTATTGATGAGGGGGGTACACATGCTACAGCCCTCCTGTGGAAGCCAGAAGATGATTTTGGGGAATCAGTTCTATCTACCATTGGATGAGTTCTAGGGATGGAACTCAGGTCACTAGGCTTACATTTTTTTTTGGCTTATTTTTCTGGCTCTCTCTGTTGTTTTAGGCATGTACCATAGAATAGCCTTGAATTTCCATTCTTCCCAATGTTATATCTTAAACTCTAGGATCAATGGTAATTAATGGTATAGGCCACAATGTAAGGTGTATATACTGCTGCAGATCAAGCTCAAATGTAGCACTGTTTTTGCTGTTTTTTTGAGGCAAAGCCTTACTATGTAGTGTTGGCTCTGTGAGAACTGGCTATGCAGTCCAAGATGCCCTAAACTCAGGAGTTCTGGGATTACAAGCATGTGTCTCTGTGCCTGGCATGTCCATGCCTTTCATAATTAAATTGTTTGTCATAGTGATATAAAGACCACGGAAATTGTAGCCAACAGTGTTTAGTCTGTATGCATCTTTCTTAAAATGTAGAGTAAGGATGTAACTCCTGTAACTCCAGCATTGTGGGGCTGACAGGATTGTGATTTGAAGGGGTCTGTCCCAAAAAAACATTTTTGAAGTCTGACTGTGGTGTGTCCTCCAAGGTTCTTGTGTTAAAGACTTAATTCTCAATATGGTGAGGAGACCTTCCAGAGGTGGCATACAGTGAGAGGCTGTTACCTCACTGCTCTGTGATATCTCACACTGTTCTAGTGTTCCCCTCAGCTAGATTTTTGCTACAACAAGTTGTTATAAGAGCCAGCTGTGGCAACATGGATGAGTCATACTGACAGTAATACCTTTCAGTAAAGTTTAGAAGAAAAGATTAAAGAGTGGTACACCATGCCTGTGACCTCAGTACTTGAGAGGTAGAGATCAGAACTTCAATACAATCATCAGCTACAATACAAACTGAGGTCAAGGTCAGCCTGGGCTATTATGCGATCTTGTCTCAAAACCCAAAAGAAGGATGGGGGAGATGGATCAGTAAGCATGAAGCATGGATCAGTAAGTAAGCTGTGGAAGCATGAATACCTTAGTTCCAATTCCCAGCACCCATGCAAAAGTGGGACAGGCCTCAAGTGCCTGTAACCCTAGAGTCTGGGATGAGGGTTAGAGGGGCAAAAACCACACTTAGCATAAACCTTTAGCATAATTTAATATTTTCAAAAATTACATCCACATAAAAAAAGGAAAAATTTTTTAAAAATTCTATCTCCCTCAAGTTAAAGACATTTTGTTATTATGAAATTTCTTTTTCTCAGTAAAGCTAGTACCATGAGTAAATATTATTTGAAGCTGTATTTTTGTTTCTTTTTTTTTTTTTTCTTAAGCCGAGGGACAATTTTTATTAGAGTTTGAGAGAAAGCAACGGTGAAGATAAATTGTGAATCTTGATAGTGGAGTTCAGCAAGCAGGGACCTGGTGGAAGGAGAGCTTTAGAGGAAGCTCAGAGTGCCAGCAAAAGCATTCCTGACATTGGCCAGCATTGGAAAGAAAAAGAGAAAAGAGAAAATGCAGTTAATAGGCTTAGCTGAGAAACAGCATATTAGTAAGAAGAACTTTAAATTAAGACTCCACAACAGTGGGAGTTTTATCCAGGCCTGCTGGTACCAACTTGTAATTGCAGCGACTGAGAAGCTGTGGCAGGGAGATCACAAGTTCAAGCCCTGCCTGAGCTACAAAGTGAGTGAGTTCAAAGCCAGCTTGGGCAACTTAGTGAAACTCTATCTCAAAATAAACAGTGAAAAGGAATAAACCAGACCTGGTATGGCACATGCCTATAGTCGCAGAACCTGGGAGGTAGAGGCAGGAGGACTGGGAGTTCAAATTCATCCTCAGCTATATAGCAAGTTGGAGGCCAGGCTGGGCAAAATGAGACCTTATCTCAAAAACTTGGGTCACTGTAACAAGGAGAGTAATTTACGCACACACCTGAGTTCTGGATGCTTTTCTGTTGCAGCTTTTCATCAGTACTAGCATATACCTGGCATGACAACATTTAAAGTATGAATCAAAATACATTTTACATGGCTAAAACTATAGAAAAGTAAAAAGGTCACGGGTGATGTAGCTCAGTGGTAGAGGTGCTTGGCTTACCCAGAAGGCACGAAGTGTTAGGTTCAATCCCATCACGATAACAAGCCAAAAAAAGGCAGAGGAATTGGGGACTGTCGGATGAATTACAGCCATGCCAGAAACAGCCAGGTTCTCCAGCTCATTTTGTGTCTATATCCCAAGGGAACCTGAGTTTCTTAATTTTTGTTTCTTCATTTCACCTTAGATTCAGTAGGAGTTGTTTCCTTCTTTATATTTGTTTATTTAATTATTTGGATAAGATAGCACTGTGTTGCCACAGTGGGCCTCAAGCTCCTAATCTCCTTCCTTTCAGCCTCCCTTGTAGTGGGGATTGTAGCCTCCTGCCCAGCTTGAGCTAACTTAAGTAGATTCTGATTTTTTTTTTCTTTTCTCTTCCTTTTTGATCAGTCATGCATCCTTCCTTCCTTGTTTTTCCTTTTGAAAATTAACTGTATTTACTTAAGATTCATTTAGCTTTATGTGCATAAATGTTTTGTCTGCATGTATGTATGTGCATCACTTGCCTGTCTGGAGCTGGTGTTGTGGCACTGACGAGTTCTTCCTCTGCAGAAGCAGGAAGTATTCTTAACCACACACCATCTCTCCAGCCTCCTGTGGTTTTGTTCTTGTTGTTTTGTTGTTGTTTTTAAAGGAAGGGTTTATTTTGACTTATCAAGTTTCTTATCTGTTACAAACCTATTCATCATTTTATGTATTTTACACACAAATCGTTGTCTGGGAAAGCTCACTTGTCGTGGTAAAAGGGTCAGAGAACAAGTTTGTGGGGCTGGTTCTCTCCACCTTTCTGTGGGTCATGGGGACTCCAGCTCAGGTTTCTCAGCTCTCAGCGGCATGCTCCTTCACCTGCCAAGCCATCTCTCTGCCCTTTGTTCTTTTTTCTCTCCGAGAGAGGATCTCACGTAGCTTGGACTGACCTCATGCTCATGTAACCAACCATGGTGTTTCGTCTTCTGTAGGAGGGCCCACTTGAGCTCTGGCATCACAGGCACACACCAACCCTCTGCTTTTGAAGGAGCCTTACAGAATACTTAAATCACTGTCTCAGGAAACAGAGCAAAACAAAAAAATTTAAAAAATACTTATAAGTAATCAAACAATAATGTAGCGCTCCTTTTTAAAACTTTATTTGGAGTGTTCAGACCTCAACCTCCCTTCCAACCTCCCAGCTCTCGGTAGGAGAAGGTAGTGGGGAAAGGGAGCTCCTTTGCTTATGCTGGCTGGTTAGGGATATCCAAATCTCCCTCAAGAGCAGACGCAGCCAGCAGTCTCCTCCACGCCGCTAGAAAGAGCTACTCTCCATCTTTCTACTCCAAACCGCCATACCAGCTGTCTCTCTCTCTTTCTCCAGTCTCTCCAAACTGCTATATGCCACACGACAGCACCTAAGGCCACACCACTCTTTCTGGACTCTCAAATTTAAATTCTCAGAGTCTTAGACCAGGCCCCTCTTTGTGCAGTTACCAGCTAGAAAAAGCCTCGCCCCAAAGGCTACAATTAACAGCTATGGACACCGATAGTCCAACCAAAATCCCACACTTGGGATTAAAACAAAAACATATTTACATAACATTACTGACTCTACAAAGAAACCAAAACTCCCATTACAGGGCTTTTCTGTATAACCCTGGCTGTCCTGGAACTCTATGTGGACCAGACTGGGCTCAGGGATGTGATCGCCTCTGCACCACTACCACCTATTGGTGTTGCTGTATTCTTTTTGCTTTCTCTCTTCTGGTTTTTTATTTGGTTGGTGTTTTGGCTTTGGTTTTTTTTTTGTTGTTGTTGTTGTTGTTTTTCTGGACTCTCTTTATAAACCAGGCTGACCCCGAATTCACAGAGATCTGCCTGCCTCTGACTCCGAGAGCTGGGATTAAAGGTGTGTGCCACCAAACCTGGCTTCTTGTTGGATTCTTTCACCAACACCCCTCACCTCGACACTTCCCAGGCAGTTTCTCTATGTAGCCTTGGCTGCCCTGGACTTGCTTTGTAGACCAGGCTGGCCTCGAATTCACAGAGATCTGCCTGCCTCTGCCTCTCTGAATGCTGGGATTACAGGTGTGTGCCACCATGCCAAACAAACTAGAAGCAAAAAAACAAAGAGCATTTTTCTTTTCTTTTCTTTTCTTTTCTTTTCTTTTCTTTTCTTTTCTTTTCTTTTCTTTTCTTTCTTTCTTTCTTTCTCTCTTTTTCTTTCTTTCTCTTTCTCTCTCTTCTCTCTTTCTCTTTCTCTCTGTCTTCCTTTCTTTCTCTCTCTTTCTTACTTTCTTTCTCTCTCTCTCTCTCCCTTTCTTCCTTCCTTCCTTCCTTCCTTCCTTCCTTCCTTCCTTCCTTCCTTTCTTTCTTTCTTTCTTGAGACAGGGTTTCTCTGTGTAGCCTTAGCTGTCCTAGAACTCAATCTTTAGACCAGGCTGGTCTTGAACTCAGAGATCTGCCTGCTTCTTGTTGTTGGATTCTTTTTCTTTTCCTTTTCTATTTTGTTTTGTTTGTTTTATTTTTTGAGACAGGGTTTCTCTGTGTTGCTTTGGCTGTCTTGGACTTGCTTTGTAGACCAGGCTGGTCTTGAACTTACTGCCTGCCTCTGCCTCCCTGAGTGCTGGGATCAAAGGGAAGTGTCACCATGCCTGGCTTCTTCTTTTCTTTTCTTTCTTTTTTTAAAAAAAATTTATAAAATTACATTTAGTGCCAGGTGGTGGTGTTGAAAGCCTTTAATTCCAGAACCTAGGAAGCAGAGGTAGGCAGATATCTGAGTTGTGAGACTAGCCTTGTCTATAAGAGTAAATTTCAGTACAACCAGGGCTACACAGAGAAACCCTATCTCAAAACAAACAAAAATGTAATAGACAGTGGGCTGCGAATGTAGCTCAGTGGCAGATCATTTACCTAGGGTATGAGTTAAATTGCCAACACCACAAAAAGAAATCAAAAAACCCTGATAGACAAAATTTACATCTAATGAGATAAAAAATACCTAGTAACTACTGTGAGCTGGCAGCTGAGATTTACAAGATTGACAGCAAAACAGAGAGATAATGACAGATACTCTGATACCTCATAGACCTCTGGGGTAAAATTATAGCTCAACAGGGAACTGAGAAAGAACTGAATGACTATCAGGAAGGGAGTCCAATCCTTCTACAGCTGCTTCCTCTTTCCTTTTTTAAGAGACATCCAGAATGTCTATTCTTCCCCCCTCCCCACAAAATAGGGGCAGGACTGGGTGGGATGTGGGTTTCTCCATTTTGCTGAATATTCTTTGCCAATGAGAGATCTCATCCCCAGTGGAACTGCCCCCCCAACACACACACACACACAGATACACACACACACACACAAACACACACACACAGAGCCACCTTCCTCTGGTGTGGGCTTTCAGTTAACCCTGAGTCCCCTGAGGAAATGGTATAACTGTCCAGAGGCAATAGGCAGGCAAGACCTCAAGATCCAACCCTACCACCACTCTTGCTGCTAGATCTGTACACAGATTCAAGTCCCAGCAGGCCCCAGAGTGAGGTTCCAAGTGAGACCTATGAAGAGGTATACAGGGCTTGGAAAGAATCACTTGAATAAACACATTTATATAGTTGGAGAGCCAGGAAACATGTGTGAGAAGGACTGTGAAAGATATTGGATAATGGTGAAGAAAATATAAAACTGAATCTGGCCTGTTTATTAATACAAACCCAGTAACAAGATTTTAATGCTATCACCACAAGACCTTAAAGATGAGTGAAGAAGCACATGCCTCTAATTCTGGCCCTCAGGAGTCCGAGGAAGGTGAATCTGAGAGTTTGAGGCCAGCCTGGGTATTGTGAATCTGCTATGTCAAACATAGATTGCCATGTCTGTGTCTTTACACAATGTCAGAATTTATTGAGTTTACAAGCTATAGTGAAGCCTAAGCTGACCACCTGCTATATCTTTGTAGGGGTGTAGGTCCAGTTCATGCATGGTTCTTTGTTGGCTGGAAATTGCCAAGTTGTCCCAAGTTAAATAATCATCTTAAAAGATGATTATTGACAAACACAAGTTCTTTTATCTTAATCTATTTTTATTTTTAATTTTGTGTGAGGTATTACACGCTTGTGTTATGCACACATATGCCTGTGTGTGGAGGCCTGAAATTGTTTTCCTGCATTACTCTCCACTGGGGCTGGATAGATGGCTCAGGGATTAAGAGCACTTGTGGCTCTTGCAGAGGACCTGTGTTCAATTCGAGCACCTACATGGTTACTCACAACCATCTATAGCTTCAAATTCAGAGGATCTTATGGGCGCCTTGAACCCCCAACACACATGGTACATATACATATGTGCAGGCAAAACACTCATACACATAAAATACAAAATTAAAAAATTAAAGCATTATTTTTAAATAGTGTGTGTGTGTGTGTGTGTCTATGTATAGGTATGTGAGCATGAGTGCAAAGGCCCACTAAGGTAAGAGGTATCAGAGCCCATAGAGATGGAATTACAGGTGGCTGTGAGCTGTCTGATGTGGGTGCTGAGGACAGGTTATGAGTAGTATTCACTTTTAACCGCTGAGCCATCTATCCAGACCCTCCTTATTTATTTATTTATTAATTTATTAATTAATTTATTTATTTTTGAGGCAGGGTCTCATTATACATCCTTGGCTGGCCTAGAACTAGCTATGTAGACCAGGCTGGCCTTAAACTCACAGAGATCTGACTGCCTCTGCCTCTTCAGTGTTGGCATTAAAGGTGTATTCATTCTCTCATGCCTGGCAGCCACCTTTATTTTTTGAGATAAGGTCTTAGTTAGGGTTTCTATTGCTGTGATAGAACACTATAGCCAAAATCAATTTGAGGAAATGATTTATATGGCTTATACTTCCATCATAGCCCATTATCTAAGGAAGTCAGGACGGTATTAAATAGGGCAGGAACCTGGAGGCAGGAGCTGATGCAAAGGCCATGAAGATGCAGCTTAAGGACTTGATTCTCATGGCTCGTTTGGCCTGCTTTTTTGTAGCATCCAGGACCACCAGCCCAGGCATGACACCATCCATGGTGAGCTGGGCCCTCTCACATCAATAATCAATTTAGAAAACGCAGCCTGACATGATGATCTATGCCTGTAATCCCAGCACTTTGGGAGGCAGAAGCAGGCGGATCTCTGTGAGTTCAAGGCCAACATGATCTACAAAGTTAGTCCAGGACAGCCCAGGTTACACAGGTGAACCCTGTCTCAAAAAACAAAAACAAAACAAAACAAGCCAATACATGATCTCTCACTATACATGATCTGGAGCTTATTCACTAAACAAGGTGTTTGGGCCAATGAAGTTCAGAGATCTGCTTGTCTTCACACTGGAGGGTTGTCTCAGGGACACACTTCACACCTGTCATTTTGTGTAAATTCTGAGGATCTAGACTCAGGTCCTTGTGCTTATGAGGCAGGTACTGAGCCATCTCTTAATCCCTTTTATTCCAATTGTAACTACTAATATTAACTCTCATATCACACAGTTACTATATCTGTATGTGTATCTGTTGGTTACAGAATGGCTATAAAAGGATTAAAGAGGCTTTACTCTAAGCAAAGGCTGATGGAGACACAGAGGGCATCTCAGGAATAGGAGGCTCTTAGTTAATTTGTTAACTCTCTCTCTACTGAATAGCTGCTGGAGGGCTTGCCACAAAGTAAAGACAAAGTCACAGATTGGAGCCAAGACTCAATTTTGAGCTGGGCATGGTAGTGGCACACACCTTTAATCCAAGCACTCAGGAGGCAGAGGCAGGCAGATCTCTGAGTTCTAGACCAGCCCAGTCTACATAGTAAATCCCAGGGCAACCAACATCATAAGACCCTGGGTCAGAAAATAAACAAGACTCATGGTTGAGTGGAGGTGCTCAAGTGAGGTGCAGGACTGAGTTCAGAGGGACAATTAGCCAGCTCTGCAGTGTAGACCAAGCTGAGCTGAAGATATTGGGTAGGCAGATCTCGTCTGTCGGTCCTCTGCATATTGGTTCCTTGACATGACACATATACTGTATGGTCAGATGATAGCTAAGTAGCGGCTGTGACCATCACAGTGTTAGATTTAAAGATACTTGTGCCTTTCCCTTTGGCTATTAGACTGTTAAAAGAACACCCCCCCCAAAAAAAAAAGAACACTCCCCAAAAAATTGGAATTTCTTCAGGAATTTCATGATGGGAGAAGGAAAAGTCTCTGAAGCCTGGTGACAGCCACGGAGAAGCTTGTCTGGAAGGAAGATTTCAGTCTGACAACTTGTCAGGTCACTTTGCAGGAGAGACTGGAGCTGGCTGGCAATGATGGTAAGCAAGGCCACACCTTGAGCAGCACTGCTAAATTGTACTTCTTGCCCTCCATTTAAACTGAAGCCTGGGCTGGAGAGAGAGCTCATAGGTAAGGCCACCTGCCAAGCTTGACAACCTGAGTCAGTCACCAGCATTTGTCTGACCTCCACATGAGTGCTGTGGCCTCTCACAGATAAACAAATGTAACAGCAGCAGCAGCAGCAGCAACAGTAAGAAGCCTGTTACATTGGTGGATAGAACATTTGCCTTGTAAGTAGGAAGCACTTTGTTCCATTCCTAGCACTGAATAAATGGGTGTGGTAGTACATGCCTTTAATACCAACACTGGGGAAGGTGGAGGAGCAGAAGTTCAAGATCATCTATGGCTGCATATCAGGTTGAGGCTAGCCCTTTCTGTCTCCAAAATAAATAAATGAAACAGAATAAACCTAAAACTCAGCTGGGTGAAGTGGTGAGTGTCTGTAATCACAGCACTTGGGGAGGCAGAGGCAGGCAGATCTCTGTGAGTTTGAGACCAGCCTGATCTACAAAGCTGGTCTACAGCCAAGGTTACATAGAGAACTCTGCCTCCAAAAACCAAAACCTAAAACAAACACAACCCTAAACCTCAACCCCATGTCAGGACCCCAAAGATGGATTTGTACTGTTTGTGCATGCTTGCTTGCATGCTTGTTTGTTTGTGTGTGTGTGTGTGTGTGTGAGAGAGAGAGAGAGAGAGAGAGAGAGAGAGAGAGAGAGAGAGAGATAACTTTTGTTCTTCACAGTGGATTCACACTGAATAGTTATCCTTTCTCTATTTCTTGACCATTTAATTTGCCTTTCAGGATAGGTGGCTATCTTAGAATTTCTATTGTGATAAAACAGCATGACCAAAGCCATGTGTGATGGTATACACCTTTAATCCTAGCATTTAGGAAGCAGAGGCAAGTGGATCTCTGGGATCTCTGTGAGTTTGAGGCCAGCCTAGTCTACATAATGAGTTCTAGTACAGCCAGAGCTACACAGTGAGACCCTGTCTCAAACAAAGAAAAAACAAAAACAAAAACAGTGACTAAAATCAGCTCGAGGAGGAAAGGATTTATTTCGTCTTACATTTTGTAATCCATCATCCAAGAAAATTAAGTCAGAAACTCAAGCCAGGAACTGAAGCTGAAACCATGGAGGAAGGCCTGCTCCCTGGGATGCTTAGTCTGCCTTATCATACACCCCAGGACAACCTGCCCAGGGGTGGCACCACCCACAATGGGCTGGCTCTTCCTACAGCAATCACTCCTAAGAAAATGCACCACAGGATAATTTGGTGAGGCATTTTCTTAACTGAGGTTCCCTCTTCCCAAAGGAGTCTAGCTTGTATCAAGTAGACATAAGAGTAGCTGGCACAGCCTAGCTAGCTCAGGCATTAACTCCAGTAACATTATTTCTTTTTACTAGGAGAGCCAAGAAGACTTACTGAAAGGACCAAACTTAATACGGCTCTAAGTTAAAAAACAGCTTTCCTCCAGTCTTTAAGATTTCTATAAGTCTTAGCTGAGTGGAAAAATACTGAGTTCACCCTGAGACATCAGTCTGCTGAGCCAGATAAGAGACAAAAGAGGGAAATCCTACCACCCTGCAGGCTGCTGCTTTGAACCAGCCTAGCAACTGCACTGCAGATGACTTCTAGGAAGCAGCTACTAGCTTCCCTCAACCTTATACAAACTCTGTCCCCTAGCGATGGAGAGCCAATATTTTCCGTAGAGTGTTGGCCCTCTCTGTCTAGGATAGAGAACACATGTCTTCACTTATGATATCTTTTGCTTCATGTGCTTTCAACCTAAGTTTCTACCTAACACGCACTTTTTTTGAGAAATGAAATTTGAAAATTGCATTTGTGTGAGAGGAACCCCAAAATCTCTGAAGAGCTCTGTGATCACTCTTCTCGCAGGCCAGACCTTATTTCAGGAACTGTAGTCACACAATTTAATTAGAAAAACCAAATTCAGTGGGAGTGACTAGATGCCAGGATGGCCAAGCAGTGGCATCGGATCACCAAAGGTGAGGTAGGCTGAGCCACTGTATATGAATAGCAGTTAAATCAGCAGTCAGAATAGTCCAGTGTCTCCTCCCACCCCCAGCAAGAATGGCTATTATTAAAAGGACAGGAGATACTAAACACAGGCAAGGATATGGTTGTATGAGAGCACCTACCATTGTTGGGAATGTAAATTAAATTAGTATAGCCATATGGAAAACAGTATGGGAGTTCTTTTAAAAAATTAAAAATAGAAAGACCATTTAATCCAAAATCCCACTACTGGATGTATATCTAAAGAAAATTAAGTTACTGTGTTGAGGCATCTACACCCGTGTTCGATGCAGCACTATTCAGAATAGCAGAGAGCTGCAAACAACTGAAGTGCCCCCCAGATAGCTGATGAACGAAGAGATAAAAATGCAATACACGGAATAGATTGTTCTGTAGAAAAGATGCTGTACAGTTATTGGCAACAACTTAGGTAATACTGTGGGGGACTTTGTTGGTTTGTTTTGTTTTGGTTTGGTTTCTTTGTGTAACCCTGGATGTCCTGGAACTAACTCTATAGACCCTGCTGGCCCAACTGAGAGATCTGCCTGCCTCTGCTGCCTGAGTGCTGGGATTAAAGGTGTGCACTACCACTGTCCAGCTTGCTGCTGCTGCTGCCTCTTCTCTTCCTCCTCATCTGCTTTAATGTGTAAAGATTTTGAAAGTTTTTATTTTGACAGAGTCTCATTGTATAGCTCAGGCTGCTCTCAAGTTGTGATCCTCCTGTCTTAGCCTCTCAAGTGCTAGGATTGCAGGCATGTGCCATCACTACTGATGACTTCATGTTTTTACCACAAGAAAAGGACAAATGGACAGCTGGGTGTGGCAGGAGGCAGAGGCAGGCTGATTTCTGTGAGTTCTAGGCCAGCCTGGTCTACAACGTGAGTCCAGAACAGCCAAGGCTACACAAAGAAACCCTGTCTTGAAAAAACAGAAACTAAGAAAGAAAAAGAAAAGAAAAAAATGTGGGCCTATTTACTAAGTGACTAAAAAGCTATAAAATTAGAACCACCCCCACCCAACCCCCCACCACCAAAAGCCTCAGCAACAGGCTTCCATTTAGCTCTGCCCTTATGATGGACAGCAGTACAAAGCCCATAGACATTTGGGGATTTAGCTGCGGAGAAGCAGAATTTAGAATACATTTATTTGGGATTTGTGCAGTTTCTATTCACCTTTCTGCTTCCTTACAACATTATGATTTATCCCAGTGCAGGAATGGCTTCCAGGAACTATACCGCAACAACTCACTAGTGAACAGTGAAGAGTATAGTGCTGGGGCTGGAGAGATGCTCGGGTTGAGCATCACTGGCTGCTCTTCCAGAAGTCCTGAGTTTAATTCCCAGCAACTGCATGGTGGCTCATAACCATCTATAGTGAGATCTGGTGCCCTCTTCTGGCCTGCAGGTATTAACTAACTAACTAACTAACTAACTAACTAATTAACTAAAAAGTACGGTGCTGGCTTAGCACACACAGGACCTTGGGTTTGCTCTCCAACATCACAGATACAAAACATAACAATACGTTGTATTTAAGCTTTATTACTATCCAAGAGATATGAAACACACAAATTTCCCTGTAGGCCTTCTTATTGTTTCTCTGTTTGTTTATTAATTTGAGACAGGGCTTCTCTGTGTAGACCAGGTTGGTCTCAAACTCACAGAGTTCCATCTGCCTGTGCTTCCCTGAGTGTTGGGATTAAAGGTGTGTACCACTATGCCTGGCTTTTATATATATATAAAGATTTTATTTGTGTGTGTGTGTCTGTCTGTCTCTGTCTGCTTCTCTCTCTCTCTCTCTCTCTCTCTGTGTGTGTGTGTGTGTGTGTGTGTGTGTGTACAGGCACCCACAGTGGCTCACAGAGATCAAAATCAGGCATCAGATCATTTGGAACTAGAGTTACAGGCATTTATGATAGCTGCTTGGATCCGAACTCTGGTCCTATGTTAAAGCAGTATGTACTCCAAACTCTAGCCCCTGTGCAGGGATTTTTTTTTTTTTATAATTGTAACAATTTCTTCTTTTACTCATGCTGTTGTCAAAGATTGACATTCATCTTATATATGAAGGAAATATGATGGGGATTTTTCCTAATTTGACAACTATTCTAAAAGTGTATTTGATGTTACTAAAACAAATTGAAGTGTCATTATAAACTTTGAAAAGCTAGCAATATGGGAAGAAAACCCACCAAGAATATAAATATCGGGGACTGGGTTATCTTAAATATTTCCATGAGAAATAATATTATGACACCATTGTCATATAAAAGGGTGATTAAAACGTTAAGTGGTGGTGGTGCATGCCTTTAATCCCAGCACTCATAAGGCAGGCAGATCTCTATGGGTTCAAGGCTAGCCTGGTCTACAGAAAGAGTTTCAGTATAGCCAGGGCTACACAGAGAAACCCTGTCTCAAAAATCAAAACCAAGCCAGGTCTGGTGGCACATGCCTGTAATCCCAGCACTATGGGAGGCTGAGGCAGTTAGATCTCTGTGAGTTCAAGGCCAGCCTGGTCTACAAAGTGAGTCCAGGACAACCAAGGCTACACAGAGAAACTCTGTCTCAAATTAAACACACACACACACACACAAACAACAAAACACCAAAAAAACAAAAACAAAAAACCCAAAACCAAACCAACTAACCAAGATCAAAGATCAGCAAATGTTTGAAATAATATAAAAATATACAGTGGCCCATTTCAATTATTTGTTATTTGTTGGCATCTCACTTGCCAACTATACTTTGAACTGAAGGCTGGTAACAGGACAGCAAACAGGCGTAAGTAATCTGTGACAGCATGGTGTTCTCAGCATAAGATGGAGCAGGCCCCTAACACATATGACCTGTGTTAACAGCAACTTGTCCTAATGCTTTTACAAAATAGCAGACAAAAGCAGTTCTAGGAAGGAAGGGTTTCTTTTGGTCCATGGTCCACAGGTATGATCTGCCATGATGGGAAAATGTGGTGACAGGAGTGTGAGGCAGCTGGTCACATTTCTTCTATAGTCAGGAGTCAGAGACGAATACTGATGCTCAGCTCACTTTCACCTAATTTTAAATTATGACTCAGTCCAGGGCCTGAGCCCAGGGAACATGCTGCTCACATCCAGGGTGGGTCCTCCTCACTTAAACCTTTCTAGAAATGTGCTCACAGGCACACCAAGAGCCATGTCTCCTAGGTGTCTCTAAATCACATCACACTTGCAATTAAGAATAGCCATAATATAGTCTGTAATGATTTCTTTGTAACTATGATCAATATGACAAAGCTGCGGTTCTTGGATCTAACTCACATATGGGTTCAGTGTTGTTGTAAATGAAAATGAGTGTTGCACTATATAATGTTTATTATTAGCCCTGGGATTATCACAGCAGTATCATCTAGCCCACTATCACAAATAATAAGACACAAACACATGGTAGATTTTATTATTTTTTAATTTTTATTAGGCTGGGGAGATATTTCACCTATTCTATCTCAACTTCATCATTCACCTCCCAGCTGCCATCCAGTGCCATCCTCCTTTAATCGTCCTCATCTGAGCTATCTTCTGTTGGTATAGTGTTCTTGTGCAATGTATACAATTTACCCTTGTCCATTCAAATGTTGATTTCTCTACCCCACTATCTGGTTTCAATCTGGACATTACATTGTGCTGCTTATTCCAGGCATCACCTGTCTCAAGTTTGTGTAAACATGTTACCGTTTATTTTCTGTATTGCCAATAAAAACAACCAGCCAATGATGAGCAATGGAAAGAATAGGACAACCTGGTCAGGATGGGAGGAGAAAGAAGGAGGGGAGGAGAGATCTGAGAGGAGAGGACCTGGAAACATCAGGAGAAATGAACGGGTTCTAAGATACGACTAAAAAGCAAGTATAATGTGGGAAATCTTAGTGGGAGTAAGCTATGCTGACTTGGAGCTTTGAGGGAGTAATTTTTGCCCAGCATTGTGCTCTAAGTTAATTAAATAAATCTTAGTCTCTGTGTGGTGATTTGGGTATACAGCTGGTTTGAGAATAACTGCTGTTGAAAAGATAAATCAATATTAAATATTAATGATCATCAACAATTTTCCATCTATAATCTCATAAATACTTTTATTCTCCATCTGGGACTTTTCACATCATTATTGGAGTCCTTCCTTCAGCCCCACCTGATTTCTTCTTTACACTAACCCATCATGGTGTCCTCCTTCCTCTTCTCTTCCCATCCATTTCTTTCCTGTGATTCTCCTGTCCTCAAAAGCCTGGGAACCTTCGCCATGCCTACCCCGTTCTGCTCTGCCCAGGTATAGACTGTTTAATCAGCCACTCAGGTTTACACAACAAAGATAGGCATATCCATTCAGTAACCAGATCTTGAGGGCCAGTGACATGCATCAGACCAACCTCCAACAGTTCAGGGAAGCTTTCCTTGAAAAGAGAATGTCTCCATTAAGGTGTAAGCCAGGCTCATAGGGAACAAAGACCAGCTTGTCTAGAAGAGCAGGGATCACCCTCTCAAATGGCATGTAAGCAAGGTTGAATTCCCTGCCCCTTCACAAGATGGATTCTCACTGTGTTGCCCTAGTGGACCTGGAAGTTGCTATGTAGACTAGGCTGGCCTTGTACTCACAGAGATCCTGTATCTGCCTCAGGAGTCTTGAACTCCTTAGGAGCCTTGAAATCCTTAGGCTCAAGTGAAACTCCTGCCTTTGGCTCAAGATAGTTAATATTGTCATCTTGATTAGACTGAGAGACACTTAGGATTAATAAAGAACACTTCTGGGTATTCCTGTGAGGGGAGAACCACTCCCTAACCCCTGAATCTAGTAGACAGTTCCATTCAAAATTCAGGGGCCTGGCTGGAATAAAAGTGGAAGAAGAGAAAGACAGCCAGAGAGTGATGAAAGCTTTTTCCTCCCTGAGCAGTTGCCATTGTCTGTGGGCATCACCTACAGCTTCTTCAGCTTTTGGTGAGTGGCCAAGAGACTGTCAGACACTGCCCGGCCTCTAAGCCCAGCTTCTTAAACTGAGACTTACAACAGTACCTGTATGTTGGGGTTACAAAAAAATTAGGCAACAGCTGGTTCTGATGGTGCACTCCTTAGTCCCAGCACTCTGGAGGCAAAGGCAGGAAGATCTTTGTGAATTTGAGGGCAGCCTGTTCTACATAGTGAGTTCCAGGATACCCCAGGATTACATACAGACCTTGTTTCCAATAAAACAGAACAAAACAAAAGCCACTTATCTAGAGGCTGGAGAGATGG